>NC_080618.1:5032472-5696222 GCF_027887145.1 Ammospiza caudacuta
AGGAGAGGTGGAGCAAGGGCTCTGCTCATCCCTGCCAGGCTCTGTGTGACACAGGTGTCACATTGCTGCTGGGAGGGAACATTTTGTGTCTTCCACAGGAGGAGAGGGTTAATTTTCATTTAATTTTCACATAATTTTCATTTAATTTTCACTTAATTTTCATTTCATTTTTATTTAGTTTTCATTTAATTTTCAAATAATCTTTATTGAATTCTTATTTAATTTTTATTTAATTTTCATTTAGTTTTCAATTACTTTTCAATTAATTTTCATTTAATTTTCATTTAATTTTCATTTAATTTTTATTTTTTACTTAATTTTTATTTTATTTTGTATTTGATTTTCATTTAATTTTCATTCACTATTTCAAATTAATTTTTTAATTTTTCTTTAATTTTTCATTAATTTTAAATTAATTTTTATTTAATTTTTATTTTAATTTTTAATTTATTGTAATTTTACTTTGGTTTTAAATTGTGTGTTCGGGCTCTGGGAAGGTTCTGACAATTAGGGTAAATCTTCATCCCAGGGTTTGGGGTAAATCCTCATCCTGGATTTGGGGTAAATCCTCACCCCAGGGTTTGGATTAAACCCTCATCCTGGATTTTGGGGTAAATTCTCATTCCAGCTTTTGTGTTTGACATTTTTGTTTGGTTTGCTGGAGTTTTTTGGGTTTTTTTTTTTTTTTGTTTGTTTGTCTGTTTTCTTTTGTTTGGGTTTGAGGGTGGCTGCACATTAATTGACTTTTTTCCCTCCTGTAACATTGGCTCGTTAAGGCTGGCAAATGTCACATTTTGAGGCTGAATAATGCCTGGAACCAGGACGTTTTTGGTGCTGTTAAAGCTGGGAAATGTCACATTTTGATGGTGAATAATGGCTGGAAACAGACCAGGGGACAGAGAGGGACAATTTCCCAATTCCAGCCGATTTCAGCAGCTGGGCTGGGTTTGGGATCACCCAGCCCGGCTGGGCTGTGAGGAGATAAACCCTGGAGGGAGATTAAGGAGGGAGATTAAGGATGGAGATGTGCTCTGCTGCCCTTATCACCCCTCATTCCCAGCCTTTATCACTCAGGATTGAAGCTCATCCTCGAGGAGGAAAATTCTGGGATCAGTTTGGGCTGAGCCCATCTCTGTGTCTCCTGAGTGGGATTTGAAACACAAAACGAGCAAAACAGCGAGATTGCCAAAGCCCTCGGGTTTCTTGTGGAAGTTTTTTAGGTTTTATTTCTTAAAGCCAGGCCTGGTGTGTGGTTCTGGGGGGGCAGAGCTGAGGGGAATGCTGGAATTCCTTGGATGTGCCCAAATCCTGCATTTGTCTGGGCTGGTGCAGGCTCTGCTCTGCCCAGCCAGGGCTGGGGGAGATTTCCCATCTGTGCCTCTCCAGGGGGGTCAGCTCTGTGCTGTTCCCTCCCATCCCATGGGAATTTTTTATTTATTACATCTCAATTCCTTTAAAAGCACTCCATGGTCCTCATGAGCTGCTGGAACTTCAGAAATCCAGCGCAGGTTCATGGGGGATGTCAAACAAAATTCAGGGACTGCAAATGAACTTTAATTGTTGTGGATTCATGCAAATGATTTGTTATAAATGACAGCGAGCCAGCAAAACAAGGGGTTCCCCACCTATCCAACGGGAATTTTTATTTATTACCTCTCAGTTAATTGGGAAAACACTCCGTGGTCCTCATGAGCTGCTGGAGCTCCACGAATCCAGCACAGGTTCATGGGGGGATGTCACGGAAACTTCACGCACTCCAAATGAACTTTAATTGTCATGGATTCATGAAATTATTTGTTATAAATGACAGCGAGCCAGCAAAACAAGGGGTTCCTCACCTATCCAACGGGAATTTTTATTTATTGCATCTCAGTTAATTGGGAAAACACTCCGTGGTCCTCATGAGCTGCTGGAGCTCCACGAATCCAGCACAGGTTCATTGGGGGATGTCACAGAAACTTCAGGGACTCCAAATGAACTTTAATTGTTGTGGTTTCATAAAATTAACTGATATAAATAACAGTGAGTCAGAAAAGCAAGGGGTTCCCCACCTATCCAACGGGAATTTTTATTTATTACCTCTCAGTTCCTTTAAAAACATGAGTGCTGGAGCTCCACAAATCCAGCGCAGGTTCATGGGGGATGTCAAAGAAACTTCAGGGACTCCAAATGAACTTTAATTGTTGTGGATTCATAAAATTAATTGTTATAAATGACAGCGAGCCAGCAAAACAAGGGGTTCCCCACCTATCCAACGGGAATTTTTATTTATTACATCTCAGTTCCTTTAAAAACATGAGTGCTGGAGCTCCACAAATCCAGCACAGGTTCATGGGGGATGTCAAAGAAACTTCAGGAACTCCAAATGAACTTGAATCATTGTGGATTCATGCAAATGATTTGTTATAAATGACTGAGCCAGCAAAGCAAAGGGCTCCCCACCCATCCAGTGGGGATTTTTATTTATTATATCTCAGTTCCTTTAAAAACAGTCCGTGGTCCTCATGAGCTGCTGGAGCTCCACGAATCCAGCACAGGTTCATTGGGGGATGTCACAGAAACTTCAGGGACTCCAAATGAACTTTAATTGTTGTGGATTCATAAAATTAACTTATATAAATAACAGTGAGTCAGAAAAGCAAGGGGTTCCCCACCTATCCAACGGGAATTTTTGTTTATTGCATCTCAGTTAATTGGGAAAACACTCCGTGGTCCTCATGAGCTGCTGGAGCTCCACAAATCCAGCACAGGTTCATTGGGGGATGTCACAGAAACTTCACAGACTCCAAATGAGCTTTAATTGTTGTGGATTCATAAAATTAATTGTTATAAATGACAGCGAGCCAGCAAAACAAGGGGTCCCCACCTATCCAACAGGAATTTTTATTTATTACATCTGAGTTCCTTTAAAAACATGAGTGCTGGAGCTCCACAAATCCAGCGCAGGTTCATGGGGGATGTCACAGAAACTTCAGGAACTCCAAATGAACTTGAATCATTGTGGATTCATGGAAATTCTTTGTTATAAATAACAGTGAGGCAGCAAAGCAGGGAAGGAGTGCAGGAGATGCAGATGTCCCTGCTCACACCTTGGGATCATCCCCAGGGCTCTGCCCCAGCCCTGCCAGGGAGTGCAGAGCGTGTGAGGCGCTGATTAAAGCTGGGTGTTAATTGTGGATCCCGAGCAGGAGACAGGAGCCCTCAGCTGTCAGCTCCCAGCCCCTGGCATATGGTTCCATTAAGATAAAGGAACAAAAGGTAATTTACAGGAACAGATGGGCTTGAACTCTTTCTGGAGCTGCTGAATACTTTTTTTAATTTTTAATTTACGGTGACTCCACCACGCAGCATCGGAGCAGCTCCTCTGTCGTGTTCTTTTAGAATCCACCAACAGGGAAAATGTCTGTGAGGGATTCCCTGGGAGCTTTGTGTCTGCAGGGAGGGCCTGGCCAGGGCTGGAATTCTGCAAATGCTGGGAGTGGAAATCCTGCTGGAAAAGCCCCAAAGCCACCTCTGACAGCAGGGACGGGGCAGGAATTAGCTGAGGTTTTGCACCAAATCCCAGAGCAGGTTTGGGCTCCAAATCCCAGTGTCGCAGACATCTTTTATGGAAAATCCTTTCCTTAGGATTTTTCCTCCTGAGAAGCTGAGAGGCCTCAGGAATAAAATGTAAACAATGGTTATCTGCTGCTGTGGAATGCAACAGGTGGATCTCCTCCTCCTTCTATATAAAAATAGGATAATATTCTGTTCTAGACAAGTGTTAATACACAAACCATTGTTCAATTTGTCCTGACTTTTCTACTTCTTACATGATTTTTCTGCTGACCAATCTCATGGCGGCTGCTTAGCTCTAACCACAGTTCTGCTGTGTCTGAGCAGAACTTTCCCCAAACCCTCTGATTTTATGAACTGATAAAATCTGATTTTATGGATACCCACACCCAGTGCCTGGCTCTGGGACAGGGCATCAGCTGCTGCAGATCTGGGGGATTCCACTCTGGAATCTCCAGATCTTCACGGGGAGCAGCTAGAGCAGAAACTCTGGGATGTGATGGTGTTCACAGCGGTCTTAGGATGAGGGAAGAGACGAGGATCTGACTCCATGTTTCAGAAAGCTTGATTTATTATTTTATGATATATATTGTATTAAAACTATACTAAAAGAATAGAAGAAAGGATTTCATCAGAAGGCTGGCTAAGAATAGAGTAGCAAAGAATGAAAACAAAGGTTTGTGGCTTGGACAGAGAGTCTGAGCCAGCTGACTGTGATTGGCCATTAATTAGAAACAACCACATGAGACCAATCACAGATGCACTTGTTGCATTCCACAGCTGCAGATAATCATTGATCACATTTTGTTCCTGAAGCCTCTCAGCTTCTCTGGAGGGAAAATCCTAAGGAAAGGATTTTTCATGAAAAGATGTGTGTGACAATGATATATTAAAAGTATACTAAAGAAATAGAATAAAGGATTTCATCAGAAGGCTGGCAAGGAAAGAAGTGGAATGATAACAAAAGCTCGTGGCTCTCAGAGTCTGAGACATCTGAACTGTGATTGGCCATTAATTAGAAACACCCAACATGGGCCAATCACAAATCAAAAAAAAACCCACAAAACCAACCAACCCCACCCAGGAATTGTGTGGATAGTTTGGGAAATAATGGAAAGTTTCCCAACTGCTGTTGAGTTCATTGTGTTTTAGTTGGGCCCAGGAGAGCAGCCACCACCTCCTGCAGTTGATTATGCAAATGTGGATAAATATGTGAATACCTATTCCAACTTTTTATCCTCTGCAATCTAATGTCTCCCCTGACACAATACTCTCAAATTATCTTCAGTGAGTAATGACTTGCATTTAGCATTTTACACCAAACTGTCATATAGATCATTTTCTGTAATACTTTACATAAATTAGGAATCCTCCCCCGTGGAACGCGTGTGGCTGCCGGGAGAGGTTTTTTACAAGATTCAAAGTGCAAACAACACAATTCCGGTGTCATTTGGAAATCCGTGAAGTGGGGAACGTGGAGGTGACAGCGAATTACGGAGCCATCAGTCAGAGCCCTGCAGGCTTCCCCAAAATGGGATTTTTGCCTTTGGTGGCTCGGGGTCGTTATCCCGGTAATTGTTATCCTGATAATTGTTATCTGTTAATTGTTATCACAACAAGGCAACAGTTCTCGGGTTTCTGTGGTTGAAATGGCTCCTGAGGTGCTAGAAAGTCTTTTTTCCCAGCCCCACAACGAAAAAGTAAGTCAGGATTGGTCGGTTCTGCTTTTCAAGCTGTTTAATTTCTCTGATCTATTCCATTCTCTCTCTGCCCTGCTGAGATCTGTCCAGCAGGTCCGGTTGTGGCACAGTCCCTGCCCTTGGGGTGCTGTTGGCTTTTTATACTAAAAACTACGTGTGCTTTATTTACAATAATTTCCCAATACCCATCACCTATGTCAGACAGTCTGTCTCTACTCTAAACCAATCCAAAAGTGCCACCATCCCAGGAGAAGATGGAGGAGGAGAAGGAGAACAGGACACACCCAAATTCCTCAATTTTTCCTCTTGAACCCCCATTCTAAATCATCAAAATTCTACTGGGCACACTGGAGCTGCTGTACCGGGCAGGCTGGAAGTGCTGTACTGGGCACACTGGAGGTGATGGGAGCTGCTGTACTGGGCAGACTGGGGGTGATGTACTGGGCACGCTGGGGGTGTTGTACTGGGCAGACTGGGGGTGATGTACTGGGGAGACTGGGGGTGTTGTACTGGGCACACTGGGAGTGCTGTACTGGGGAGACTGGGGCTGATGTACTGGGCACACTGGGCACACTGGAAGTTGCTGTACTGGGCAGACTGGGAATGCTGGGAGGGGCTGTACTGGGCACACTGGGAGTGATGTACTGGGCACACTGGGAGATGCTGGGAGCTGCTGTACTGGGCACACTGGGAGTGCTGTACTGGGCAGACTGGAACTGCTGTACTGGGCACACTGGGAGTGCTGTACTGGGCAGACTGGGAGTGCTGGGAGCTGCTGTACTGGGCAGACTGGAGCTTCTGTACTGGGCAGACTGGGCACACTGGGGCTGCTGTACTGGGCACACTGGGAGATGCTGGGAGTTGCTGTACTGGGCACACTGGAGCTGCTGTACTGGGAAAACTGGAGCTGCTGTACTGGACACACTGGGAGTGCTGGGAGCTGCTGTACTGGGCACACTGGAGCTGCTGTACTGGGCAGACTGGAGGTGGTGGAGCTGCTGTACTGGGCAGACTGGAGCTGCTGTACTGGGCAGACTGGAGCTGCTGTACTGGGCAGACTGGAGGTGGTGGAGCTTTTGTACTGGGCACACTGGGGCTGTTGTACTGGGCACACTGGGAGATGCTGGGAGCTGCTGTACTGGGCACACTGGGAGTGCTGTACTGGGAAAACTGGGAGTGCTGTACTGGGCAGACTGGGGGTGATGTACTGGGCACACTGGGCGCACTGGGAGTTGCTGTACTGGGCACACTGGAGCTGCTGACGGGAGCGTTTTTGGGAACAGGACCCCACAGCCGGTATTTTCCCCCAAAGCTACTCAATGTGGCTGAATCATCTGTTCCTTTCATAGGCAGTGGGATTTTTGTTTCCTGTAATTCTCATTTTAGCAACTTCCCGTGCCAGCCTCGACTTTGCTGCTCATTTTCCCTGCCAGGATTCGCCTTGTGCTGAGCCTTGGACCTGCAGATTTGGAGTTTGGGGTTTGGGTTTGTGGTTTGGGATTTGGGGTTTAGGGTTTGTGGTTTAGGGTTTGAGATTTGGGGGTTGGGATCTGGGGTTTGGGGTTTAGGGATTGGGATTTGGGTTTGGGGTTTGGATTTGGGTTTGTTGTTTGGGGTTTGGGATTTGGTGTTTGGATTTGGGGTTGGGATTTGGGTTTGAGATTTAGGTTTGATGTTTGGTGTTTGGATTTGGGTTTGTGGTTTGGGGTTTGGTTTTGGGTTTGGGGTTTGTGGTTTGGGGTTTGGGTTTGAGGTTTGGTGTTTGGATTTGGGTTTGGGGTTTGGGGTTTGGTTTTGGGTTTGGGGTTTGGGTTTGAGGTTTGGTGTTTGGATTTGGGGTTTGAGCTTGGGCTTGGGGTTCAGGTTTGGGGCTTGGGGTTTGTGTTGGGGTTCGAGATTTGAGGTTTGAGGTTTGGGACCATGCCAGCCCCAGTTCTGAATTGCTCCAGGGTTGTTTTGTTCCAGGTGCCTCAGGGCTGGCCAGGAGGCAGCACAACCCACCTCGCTGTGCCTCACTTTGGCACTAATGAACATGAAAGGCAGCGATTGGCGCTGTCAGCGCTGTCCCTGTCCCCTGAGCGCTGTCCCGGCTGCAGGGGCGGTTTATGGCCACCAGCTCAGGTGACATTTCACAGGGACAATGCAGGGGCCATAAAAGGGGAGGTTTAGGGAACAAACACGGCCAGGGCGTCCAAACCCTCCCCAGGGCAGCCGTGTTTTGCTTTCCCTGTTTATGCGGCCACAGAGGAAGAGATAAAAATTTTATATTGCTTTTAACAAGAGATAAAAAATGCTGGCGGTGGGACTGCTGTCCAGGGGATGGGGGACAGGGAATGAGAGGGAAAATGGGAAAACAGGGAAAAGGGAATGAGAGGGAAAAGGGAAAAACAGGGAAAAGGGAAAAGCCAGGGGAAATGGAATGAGAAGGAAAAGGGAAGGACAGGGAAAAGGGAACAACTGGGAAAAGGGAATGACAGGGGAAAGGAAGTGAGAGGGAAAATGGAAAAAAACAGGGAAAAGGGAATGAGAGGGAAAAGGGGAAAACTGGGAAAAGGGAAAGTCAAGGAAAAGGGAACGAGAGGGAAAAGGGAAGGACAGGGAAAAGGGAATGAGAGAGGAAAGGGAAAAACAGGGAAAAGGGAATGAAGGGAAAATGGAAAAACAGGGGAAAGGGAATGGCAAGGAAAAGGGAATTACAGAGGAAATGGAAAAACAGGGAAAAGGGAATGAGAGGGGAAAACAGGGAAAAGGGAAAGTCAGGGAAAAGGGAATGAGATGAAAAAGGGAATGACTGCTGTCCAGGGCACAGGGGAAAGGGAATGAGAGGGAAAATGGAAAAACAGGGGAAAAAGAATGACAGGGGAAAGGGAAAAAGAGGGAAAGGAAATAACTGCTGTCCAGAGGACAGAAGAAAGGGAATGAGAAGGAAAAGAGAATGAGAGGGGAAAGGGAATGACAGCAGGGCACAGGGGAAAGGGAATAAGAGGGAAAAGGGAATGACAGGAGCTTCAGGTGCAGCCCCAGGGATCCTCTCCTGCAGTGGGAACAAGGTGATTTTATCCTGGAATTTATTCCTCCCCTGGAATAACCCCATTGTCCCTGTTTGTGTTTTATTCACCTCAGTCCTGGCCCAGGGATAATTTTTCTCTTTTTGTCCTGTTCCCTGTGCTGTGCTGATGGAGAAATTCCCCCACAAGGAATTGCCACCTCCACCCTCGAATTCCAAAGCAATGGTTAGGAATTCCAGGGTGGAAATTTTGGAATTCCAGGGTGGAATTTTTTGGAATTCCAGGTTGGAATTTTTTGGATTTTTTTTTTTATATTTTGGAATCTTTTTGAATTCCAGGTTGGAATTTTTCCACTGAAACCGTTGCTGCCCATTGTGGTTGTGGTGTTTAATTCCAGGAGAAAAAGGGATTTAATGTGCTCTGACAAAGCCAAAGTGCTGCTCCTCACCTCTGCCAAACACTGCAAGCTCCAGGCTTTGGGATTCACCAGAAATATTGGGTTCACCTGACCATGAATTGTTGCTTGGTTGGGCTTTTTGGGGTTTTCTTTGGGTTTTTTCCAAAGCTGGATCCGAGTTCTCCTGAAATGAACCTCTGACCAGAGAGTGCTTGGCAAACCCAACCTCTGAGCATCCTTTTTTCCTCTTTTTGCTTCATTTTATGACCAGATTTTATTAAATATTCACCCCCCAGCGTGCATTAGTTAAAAAGCAGATCAAGGGGGAGGTGGCCAGGACGGAAAATCCTCTCAGCCCTGCAGCAGAGCCCCTTCTCCTGCTTCACTCAGACACAGGAATTTCGTGGGGATTTTTGGTTGTTCTCCCCCTCGATATTATTCTTAATTAGCCCTCAAAACACGAGACAGAATGTGCCTGTTGAGGCTGAGCTCAGCCTAATTAACAGAGTATTGCACCAGATTCCAGCTATTATTGCACTGCTGCTGCTCCCCGTAGGACACACAGCCCCTGTTTGTGTAGTTAAGACTGGTTAAAACCACAAAAAGGGAATTCCAGAGTTTTCCAAGCCCTTTTAATGCTGCCAGAGGGGCAGCAGGGGGGTTTGAGCTGTGTCGCACCACGGAGCCTTTAACCCCAACAGAGTTAATTTATTTATTTTATATTTATTTTATTATTTGTTTTTATTATTTATTATTTATTTTATAGTTATTGAATTATTTTAAAATTTTGTTATTTACTTTTATTATTTATTTATTTTATTTTATATTTATCTTATTTATTTTTAATATTAACTGAGCTAATTTATTTATTTTATATTTATTTTATATTTATTTTATATTTATTTTATATTTATTTTATATTTATTTTATATTTATTTTATATTTATTTTATTATTTTTATTTATTTTCATTATTTATTTATTTTTATTATATTTATTTTACTTATTTATAATATAAATTAGTGGAGTTAATTTCTTTATTTTATATTCATTTTATTATTTTTTACTTTGTTATTATTTATTTTTATTATTTATTTATTTTCTTGTGCATTGAAGGGAACACCACTCATCCCGGCACGTGGGCAAGAGCAAAGACAATCTCATTTTTACCCTGAATGCGTCTCATTGGTACCTGTTGATTTCTCAAGATCCAGGATGAAAAATCAAAGGCACAGGTTTAAAAACATTTAAAATCCATGTTTTTGTGACTCTGTGCCAAGGTCTCAAATCAACCCTGCCAGGGTCTCGAGCCCTCCAGGGCAGCCAGAGCAATGTCCCGGGTTCTGACACAGAAACACCACCCAGGCTGTGCTTGCTGTGCTTTTAATTTGGTAAATAAATAAATTAACACCATTAATTAATAATATAAATAAAATAAATCAATATAAAATAAAATGAATAAATAATATTAAAAAATAAACAATTAAAAGAAACAATAAAATAAATATAAAATAAATACGTTAACTCACAAGAGGTGATGGAGTTTTGTGATGAAAAATGGCTTTAAAATGTCACAGCACTGCCCTGACGGGGCCTGATAATGTTAATGACACCCAGGGCTTGTTTTCTGAGCTTGTGTATTTAAGGGAACACCACTCATCCCAGCACGTGGGCAAGAGCAAAGACAATCTCATTTTTACCCCGAATGCGTCTCATTTGTACCTGTTGATTTCTCAAGATGCAGAATGAAAGATGCCTGCATGGAGTTGAAATGTTTTTATATCTCCTTAAAACTCTATAAACCACATGTTAAGCACACGTGAGATCTGTCACTGCCCCCTTCCTTGATGCTCTCAGATCTTTTTAGCGAGCCTTTTCTTATGGAAATGCAGATTATTATCTCCACGTTGTTTATCTCCTCCTCGTTTCCAAATCAACCCTTGCTGTAATTTAGGCTATTTCCTGCAGCTCGTGATTTCATAAATTCCTGTTCAGGCCCCGCTGTTCCCCGCAAGAGGAGATCAGAGCTGTCAGGCTTGACAAATAAATCTCCAAGCCCTGGAACAAAAGGGCCCCGAGTCCCCGAGCAGGCTGCGAGCGCGGGGTTAATAACGCTGCCAGAGGATGACTCAGGCGGCGGAGCAGGAACGAGTGATTTTATCATGCTGCAGATATGAAAAGGATATTGTTCACAGGGCACTGGAGCAGCGCTCCTGAATAATTCCCAGTTCTTCACAGCGACTTTGCTGGCAGATGAGCGGAGAGTGAGGGCAGAGCTGGGGCTGTTTGCTGCACCTTGAGGGGCTGGGACGTCCCAAAGGGGCTTCTCTCCCCTCCTAAAGCTGGAAATGGCTCAAAGGAACAGGTTGGGGTAGAGGGGATCGAGTTCCATCCAGGGGCAGCTCTGGGATGGGCTGAATGAGGGAGGGATGGATTGAGGATGGATGGATGGATGGATGGATGGATGGATGGATGGATGGATGGATGGATGGATGGATAATCAATGGATGGGAGCAGCTCTTTGGGATGAGTTCTTGGTGTTCCTGGGACACTCAGGGAGTGTCTGTGATGATTCCTGCTCAGCTGTCCGAGGCACAGCCCCAGTGACATTCTCAAGGCTCTTTAGGATCAGCTTCCATCCAGGGACAGTTCCGGGATGGGGTGAATGAGAGATGGATGGATGGATGGATGGATGGATGGATGGATGGATGGATGGATGGATGGGACCAGCTCTTTGGGATGAGTTCTTGGTGCTTCTGGGACACTCAGAGAGTGCCTGTGAGGATTCCTGCTCAGCAGCCTGTCCCTGTCCCAGGCATGGCCCCAGTGACATTCCCAAGGCTCTTCAGGGTCCGTTTCCATTCAGGGACAGGTCTGAGATGGGGTGAATGAGAGATGGATGAATGGATGGATCCATGGATGGGTGGATGGATGGATGGGACCAACTCTTTGGGATGAGTTCTTGGGGTTCCTGGGAGTGTCTGTGAGGGTTCCTGCTCAGCAGCCTGTCCCTGTCCAAGGCACAGCCCCGGTGACATTCCCAAGGCTCTTTAGGATCAATTGGCGTTCAGAAGTGAAATGGAACCCTCTCCACTTTGTTCAGAAGTGAGATGAAACCCTCTCCACTTTGTTCAGAAGTGAGATGAAACCCTCTCCACTTTGTTCAGAAGCGAGATGAAACCCTCTCCACTTTGTTCAGCAGTGAGATGAAACCCTCTGCACTTTGTTCTGCCTCAGAGCAAAGCCCGGGGATGCCTCTGTCTCTGCCAGGCTGTGTGAGCTGATGAGGACGGGCTTTGTACATTATTAATCACAAATTGTCACCGCTGCCGCTACTCTCTGTTCTCCACTCCCAACACGAAGCGTGGCACCGCGTGCTGCTCCTCCAGATCTTCTCCCAGGGGTGACAAACGCTGAGGAAGCAGCCCCAGAGCAGATTTGCTGCTTTGTTGGAGGTTTGTCTCCCCTGCATGTTCTGGGATTGCAGCGTCTGTGCCCTGCTGGGTCTCACTCAGGCATCCAGCTGGGAAGCAGCAGGAATTTGAAGTCTTCCAAGCAGGGAAACCTTGCAGGGATCCTGCTCCACCACAGCTGGGATGTGACAGTGTTCACAGGGGTTCTTGGAATGGGGAAGAGAAGAGGATCTGACTCCATGTTTCAGAAAGCTTGATTTGTTATTTTATGATCTATATTACATTAAAACTATACTAAAAGAATAGAAGAGAATGTTTCATCAGAAAGTTAGCTTCTGATGAAACCTTCATTAGAATAGAATAGAATAGAATAGAATAGAATAGAATAGAATAGAATAGAATAGAATAGCTAAAAATTATAACAAAAGCTTCTGTCTCGGATGGAGAGTACAAGATAGCTGGACTGTGATTGGCCATTTATATTTACAATATATTCTTGTCACAGTTATATTTTCTGTAAAATCTCTTTGTGGTGGTCCCAGGACGAGGGAAGAGATGAGGATTTTTCCTCCTGAGAAGCTGGGAGGCCTCAGGAACAAAATGTGAACAATGGTTATCTGCTGCTGTGGAATGCAACAGGTGCATCTGTGATTGGTCCCATGTGGTTGTTTCTAATTAATGGCTAATCACAGTCCAGCTGTCTCAGACTGTCTGGTCAGTCACAAAATTTTTTATCATTCCATTCCTTTCCTTTCAAGTCTTCTGATGAAAATTTTCTTCCATTCTTTTAGTATAGTTTTAATATATCCTTTAACATATTTTTAATAGAATATATATAATAAAATAATAAATCAGCCTTCTGAAACATGGAGCCAGGATTCTCATATCTTCCCTCATCCTGGGACCCCTGTGAACACCACCACAGTTGATAATTGTTTTTCCCATGGGTTAAAATCAAAGGCACAGGTGCTTTTGACTCCATGCCAGGGTCTTGAGCCACCTAGGGCAGCTGGAGGAATTTCCTGGGTTCCAAAAAATCTCCATAATTTTTGAATTGTTGGGGGGGGAAAAGCTGGGAGTGTTTTGGGATGTTATTGCTGCTTTTTGTTGTGAGAGCACAGAGGTGGCCGCTCACCGTCTCCCTGACCTGTTAGGGACAAAAAAAGAGCAGATTTTCATCAATTTTCCAGCTCTGGGTGCTATAAACCCCCCAACATTCAATCCCAAGGTCTGTATTCTGTATTTCTGAGCCATTCTGCCTTCAGTCTGTGGGCTGCATTTTGCCGCCTCTCCAGCCATCAGCCTCCACTCCCAAATTGGAATATTCCCGCTCCTAATGGCATGAAAACCCCTGCAAATGGGTGCTTGTTCAACATAAAAATTACCAGCAATTTGAGGCTAAGTCATGGAGGATGTAATGACTTGTATTACAAGGTTCAGGAAAATTGAAGTGTGAATTGGGATCTGAAGGGGCGGCTTTGTTCTCTGCCAGGAGTTCGGTCCTGAGCAGGACCTGAGGAAAAATCACTGCCCTCCCTTTCCCTTTTTTCTCAGAGCCTTTTATCTGCTGGAAAAGCTGTTTGGGTCGTGGTGTTCCCTTTTTCCCACGCAGAAAAGAAATTGGGGTTGTTAACTGAGTGATAGCAGGGGAAATTCTGATTTCATGGAGGCCCGAAAAGAAAAAGGAAAAGCAAAAATATTCCTTTAGAAATCAACCCAAAATCTCAAAGTTTCCTCCTGTCTTAGGGGACAAATGAGGCATTTTCAGGATGCTGGGCTGGCCTTTCCTGAAATGCTGAAGCGCAATGGGCTGGTGTTCCCTGATCCCAAAGGCAGGAATTTTTCCCATCAGCAAATGCTGGAGATCCCAGAGCTGGTGTCACCTGCAGGGCCCTTTCATGGAGATCTGGAACATTCTGTAAATGAATTTTGTAAAATTCCTAGAATTGTGTAAAATTCCTAAAAAAATTGGTGGTAAAAGCCTCGTAGGGATTCTATAAAAGATCAGAAAGTACAAAATTGAGTAAAATTTCTCGAAGCCAGGCTGGAAATGGGGAAGGGAAGCGGGGACAGCGGGAATGGCTTGGATTTGATGGGAGGTGGGGAAGGAGCTGTCCAAGGTATCCCTGAGGATCTCAGGGCAGGGAATGTGGCCGGGAAATGAGGAAATGAGGATCCTTTGGAATCCTTTGGGGTCCTTTGGTGCTGGCAGCGCCCGTCCCTCTGCAGAGCCACCAGCTGGAAATCTTTACCATGACAAAAGCGTCTCAACCAGCCTAAAATGCCCTTCAGCGTGAGAAGCAGCATGGAGCAGGATATGGAAAAGATTTCTCACAAAGTAGCTTGTGATTCAGATGGAAAATGTCAGGTTTTGAAAATTATTAATCTTTGTGCAGCACAAAACCGTCAGCTGTAGGGGCGGCGGGTGTGGGAGGTTCCTGCGGGAGAGCGTTTCCAAAAGGGGCTTTTTTGGGGGTTGTTTTTCTCGTTCCCTTTGTTTTTTTGGGGGGTTTCTTTTGTTCCTTTCCCCCCACGGGGGTGCTGAGTAAACAGGCAGCTGAGGCTGGTGATGGGGACAGCAGCAGAAGTGACAGGGAAGGGAGTGAGGTGGTGACAGCAGAGTCAGGGGAGCGTCACCAGCACGGGCTGTGATTCAGTGCACGGGGAAATGGGGTGGGGGAATGGGGAAAGGGTTGGGGAATGGGAAAACAGCTCCTGGGGGGTGGTTTGGAGTGGGAGAAATGGGACTGGGGTGGGGGATAATGGGAATGAGTTGGGGAATGGGAAAACAGCTCCTGGGGGGTGGTTTGGAGTGGGGGATAATGGGACTGGGGTGAGAGATAACGGGAACGAGTTGGGGAATCACAGAAATGGGAAAACAACTACTGGGGGATGGTTTAGGGTGGGAGAAATGGGAATGAGATTGGGGAATGGGAAAACAACTCCTGGAGGATGATTTGGGGTGGGAGAAAATCACAGAAATGGGAAAACAGCTCTTGGGGGATGGCTTGGAGTGGGAGAAATGGGATTGAGGTGGGGGATAATGGGAATGAGTTGGGAAATGGGAAAACAGCTCTTGGGGGATGGTTTGGGGTGGGAGAAATGGGACTGGGATGGGGGATAACAGGAATTGAATTGGGAAATGGGAAAACAGATCCCAAGGGATCGTTTGGGGTGGGAGAAAATCAGAGAAATGGGAAAACAGCTCCTGGGGGATGGTTTGGGGTGAATTTATCACAAAAATGGGAAAACAGCTCCTGAGGGATGGTTTGGGGTGGGTTTATCACTGACATGGGACTGGAGAGGTCTCAGGTGGCTCTGTCCTGCTCACCCTGGGCTGGCTTCAGGCAGGAAAAAAGGGGGAAAGTTCCAGAAAATCCCTTGTGGGAAGCCCTGGCTGTGAGGCTGTCCTGGGGTGGGCAGTGAGGTTTTCTCTCCCTTCCAAACCAGGGCATGGCAGGGCTGGGTAGGGTTGGTTTTGCTCTCCCATTTTTTGTGGGATATCTCATTGCTTTATCCAAAGTTACCTGAGTGCAAAGGGAAGGGTGAAACAAAAACTGCAAAATATTCTGAAATCTGGTCATGTCCTAGTGCAGAAAACAGCTGATGGGAGCTACAAACACCCATAAATCCAAGGCCTCGCAGGCTGTAAAAATATTATTTAATATTTAATTTTAATTGAGGTTGTATTTCAGGAAATATTTGTAGCAGAACACCCTGAAAAAGCACAAAAGGAGTAACCAGAACAGGCTGGGTGTGGAACCCAAAACTGCTCCAGTGCCTGGCTCCCCCTCCTTGTTTGCTGTGTTCAGCTGCTGCAAACACAACATTGAAATATTCCTTAAATGTCACTTGTTGCTCTGATGGAATTTACAGAGAGATCTGCAACATCTGTGGCTCAGTCTCTCTGCACGTGTAGAAAGCATCAATTAATTGGATTTTCCCTGTTGTCAGGGACATTGGACACTTCAAAAACTGGGCAGAAATCCCAAATTTGTTTTGTTAGGCAAAAACACTGTAAAATTTTACATCCCACACTTTATTGTTTAACTGCAGCTAAAGTTTGTTTCCCCAATCACAATGAAATAAAATTCCAGATGATGAAGATCCATCATTAAATTCAATTTGTGCAAAGTGCAACGAGGAGATTCCTGCCAATAGAGCCAGCACAGGATTTTACAGGAACTGCGAAATCTGAGTTCCAAATCTTCTCCTCTAAACTCCTGTTTAAATTCCAACACTGCATGTTGGAATTATGTCTATTAATACTTAATGGGCCCAATTTTCTCAGCAGTTCAGAGTCACCTGGAGGAGCCGCAGCATTGCTCAGTCCAGTTTTAATGAGCTCGTTGGGGATTTTGGGCTCAGTTGTTGAGAGTTGCTCTGTGATGTCTCACTCAGCCACTGAGTGTCCCTAAATTGTAATTCCCTCATTTATTTATTGCTGTGCTCTCAGCACTGGAATGAAGTTTTTGGAGCCTGGTTTCTCTCTCAGCCTGGCTGGAATGAAGCTGAATTTCTCTCTGAGCTCCTGTTGTGCTGGTTTTTTGTTGTTTTTTTCCAAATGAGCGTTTCCATATCGTTGTCTCAGTAATTAAGTTTAACTGAACCCAGATCTCATCAGAGACACAACTCTGGGAGCGAGGCAGGAATCAGCAGGTGAAACATGAAATTTGGAGGAGGAGAGGAGTTAATTTTGGTGGAGTTAATTTGGGCGGAGTTAATTTGGGTGGAGTGAATTTGGGTGGAGTTAATTTGGGCCGAGGTAATTTGGGTGGTGTTAATTTGGGTGGAATGAATTCAGGTGGAGTTAATTTGGGTGGAGGTAATTTGGGTGGTGTTAATTTGGGTGGAGTGAATTCAGGTGGAGTTAATTTGGGTGGAGGTAATTTGGGTGGTGTTAATTTGGGCGGAGTTAATTTAGGCGGAGTTAATTTGGGAAGAGTGAATCTGGGCGGAGTTAATTTGGGTGGTGTTAATTTAGGCGGAGTTAATTTGGGCAGAGTGAATTTGGGCGGAGTTAATTTGGGCGGAGTGAATTTGGGTGGAGTTAATTTGGGTGGTGTTAATTTGGGTGGAGTTAATTTGGGCAGAGTTAATTTGAGTCGTGCTAATTTGAGTCGTGCTAATTTGGGCAGAGTTAATTTGGGTGGTTCCCTCTTTGCCTTGCTCACCCATTTCTCCTGTTAGTCTGGAGCACTGGGACGAGTTTTTGATGTGAATTCAGCGGGCTCAGGGTGAGGTCTGTGCCCTCTGCTGGGCCATAAATTGCATTTTTGGTGGCTTTGGACAGAAATTTTCCTCTCAGGGTTCCTGTCTGGAATTGCTGAGGGCAGCAGGTCAGGTCAGGCACTCAGAAAAGTCTGATTCTCCTCACACACCCCATGCTGGGACACTTTTATTTCCAAATCCATCTCTTTGGGGTGCTGGAGGATCCTTCATCCCTTTAAAGATTTATATTGCTCCAAGGGAAAAAAAAAATCTAGATGTTAAATAAATGTATTTATTCTTCAAGTTTGTAACCCACTTAATATTTAATAAATGTAATACATCATTTTTATAAATAAGTGTGGCTGGGATATAAATAAATTGAGGAAGCCGAAGGGATTGCAATAGGATGCACATTCATCATCTCTGTGGCACAGGAAGGGTCAGCAATGTTTTATCAACAAATTAATCCTTGCTGGGGAAAATAAATGCCCTCCCCTCGTGCAGCCACCAGGGGTGGGGTGGTTGGTGGGAATTCCTTTCATAAATTCCACAAAATTGGAAGTTGATTAAATGGGTCTGACATTCTCAGAATCATTTTGAGAGAATCAGAGGAGAATGAGGGCTGGAGTTGGTGGGTAAAGGTGGGATTGATAAACTCCCTTCTCTTTTCGGGGAACAAAGGGGAGAGTGAGGGGGGCCAGGGCAACAGGGATTGAGGGCTGGATTTGGGGAGAGGAGACGGGAAAGGAGGAGAGGAGGATTGGAGAAAGGAAGAGAAGGAGGAGGCGAGGATTGGGAAAATGGGAGAGGAAGAGGAAATGAGGATTGGGGAAAGGCAGGAAAAGAGGAGATGAGGACTGGGAAGTGGGAGAGGAGGCGGAGATGAAGATGGGGGAAAGAAGGAGGTGAGGACTGGGGAAATGGCAGAGAAGGAGGAGATGAGGATTGTGGAAAGGTAGGAAAGGAGGATTGGGGAAATGCAGAGAAGGAGAAGGTAGGGACAGGGAAAGGCAGGAAAGGAGGAGATCATGATTGGGTAAAGGAGGAAATGAGGATTGGGGAAATGGCAGAGGAGGAGGGGAGATGAGGATTGGGGAAAGCAGGAGATGAGTGTCGCCCCAGCTGTGCTCAGTTTGTGCTCACTGTCCCCAGATGTGCTCAGTGTCCCCAAAACCCCGCCATGATCCAGCAGCAGAGGTGACAGCCTCGAGTGCCCCAGCCTGGCACTCAGCAGCACAAATGAGATTTTTAACTCCCAGCTAAGAGGGGTTTGTGCCTGAAGATCCCCGGCTCGCTGCTGGGGGATTTGCTTTTCCTTTTTAAAGTCCAGATTTATTTCCACAACTCACTGCACGTTCAGTTTTTTGGAGTTTTCACTGCGGAAAATTGCCGGGAGGGATGGATTTTGTCTTTCTCAGCTGGCAGAACAATTTTCCACCTGTCGCCCAAATATTTGATGGGAAGGATTAGGGCAGAGCCACTGGGAGTTCATCCTTTATATCCCTGGGAAGCAGCAGGGTCTGGAGGAGTTAATGTGGGATATCAGGGGGGAGATGGAGCTGCAGCACTTGTGGATCGCAGAGTGGGCTGGCAATGCTCAAATTTTGGGAACACAGGAATGAGCTGGGCTGGGAATTTGGGAGTGACAGGATCACAGGAATGAGCTGGGATGGGGATTTGGAAACACAGGGATGAGCTGGGCTGGGAATTTCAGAACACAGGAATGAGCTGGGCTGAGAATTTGGGAGTTTTGGCAACACAGGAATGAGCTGGGCTGGGAATTTGTAAGTGACAGGAATACAGGGATGAGCTGGGATGGGGATTTGGGAGTTTTGGAAACACTGGAATGAGCTGGGCTGGGAATTTGGGAGTTTTAGGAACATGGGGATGAGCTGGACTGGGAATTGAGGTACACAGGGATTACCTGGGCTGGGAATTTGGGAGTAATGGGAACACAGGAAGGAGCTGGGCTGCGAATTTGGAAGTGACAGGAATACAGGGATGAACTGGGATGGGGATTTGGGAGTTTTGGAAACACCGGAGTGAGCTGGTCTGGGAGCTTGGAAGTGATGGAAACACAGGGATGAGGTGGGCTGGGAATTCTGGAATGATGGACACATGGGGATAAGCTGGGCTGGGAATTCTGGAATTTTGGGAACACAGGAATGAGCTGGGCTGGGAATTTAGGAGTTTGGGAACACAGGGATAAGCTGGGCTGGGATTTTACAGATCCCTGGGTCCCCACCAGAGCTCCCTGAGGAGCACCTGCCCCTGGAAGTGCTGGGTTTGCTGAGGGTTTCATTGATCTGTGGAGGATTCACAGATTTATTGGAAATTCATTGATTTATTGAGAATTCATTGATTTATTGAGAGTTCACTGATTGAGGAATTGTAAATGTATTGAGGGCTCATTGATTTACTGTGAGTTTGTTGATTTATTGAAGGTTTCGTTGATTTATTGAGGGGTTCATTGATTAATTGAGAGGTTCACTGATTAATTGAGGGGTTCACTGATTAATTGAGGGTTCATTCATTTATTGAAGGTTCACCAGTTTATTGAGGATTCTTCCTCACAGGGAAAACATCAATATCCAGTAAAAAACCCACTGTATTGTTGAGCAGAGGCATTTAAAGTTCATTAATAAGCTAAATCTGGCTTTGGGCTATACAGCAGCCAGGAAAAATGAGGAATTCTGCTAAAAGCATTGAAAAAAATCAGGAATAGATTGGAGATGAGCGAGCTGGTGTGGTGGAAGGGTCCCTGCAGGGATGGGATGGGATGGGATGGGATGGGATGGGATGGGATGGGATGGGATGGGATGGGATGGGATTTGTTCCTGGCCCTCCCATTTAGGTTTTGCTAAATCCCCTGTCTGGGGGCCTCAGTAAATCAGGACAAACAACAGAGCCAATCAAAGATTTCCCAGTCCTTGGTGAACAACAAAATCTGCCATTTCCACCCATTTCTGAGCGCTTTCCAAAAAACCCCCAGTGCGTGGGGGCCGGGGTCATCTGATGAAGCAAATGTAGGCAAATTTCACTGAGCTGCTTTCCTGACTGAATAATGACTCCAATTTCAGCATGGAAACGGTTCCAGGCAGGAGGAAATGCTCTATTCTGGAACCGGATTTTCATTTTTCCATCCCCTGGCAAAGCTGACGCTTGGGTTTGTTTGGTGCTGGAGGAAATCCGGGCTGGAGAGGGTTAAAGTCCAGCAGGGATCGGGGTGGGAGGAATGGGAATATTTGGAATATTGGTCAACTCCAGTTGGGTTTCTGCTCCTGAATGGATCTGTCCAAAGGAGGTGTTGGGATGGTTCCAGCTGGGAAAAGGATTTTTCCTTCTGGACTGGGGCAGAAAACATCCAAAAAGCATCCAGAATACATCCAAAAACATCAAAAAATCATCCAAAAAATCTAAAAAGCATCCAAAATCATTCAAAAAGCATCCAAAAAGAATCCAAAAAGCATCCCAAAAAATATAGAAAAAAATCCAAAAAGCATCCAGAAACATCCAAAACATCCAAAAACCATCCAAAAAAACCAACAGAATAGCCCAGTGCTGCTGGCAGGATTTATAAATTCAGGAAAAAGGAGGCAAAGGGGAAGGAATTCCTGAGCAGGACAAGGAGGCTGGAGGGAACTGGGAATATTTTTAGGTGGGAATGGTTCCTGTGTCCCTGCAGGAGGAATTGCTTCAGGGCAGTCCCATAAATCAGGGAAATCCGAAACCCTTGGCAGAGAGAGGGAAAATCCCAAAACTCAGGCAGAGAGAGGGAAATCCCAAGTCCCAAATCCTGGGCAGAGAGAGAAATCCCAAACCCCAGATAGAGGGAAATCCCAAGTCCCAAATCCTGGGCAGAGAGAGGGAAAATCCCAACCCCCAGATAGAGGGAAATCCCAAATTCCAAATCCTGGGCAGAGAGAGGGAAAATCCCAACCCCAGATAGAGGGAAATCCCAAATCCCAAATCCCAAATCCCAAATCCCATGCAGAGAGGGAAAAGAGCTCCCTCTGATTCCTCTGCTGGATCAGAGAGGGGAATTCAGCCCCGTTTGGGACTTTCAGAGCTTTGTTTTTCTGGCACCACAAAGTGGAAGAGAAGTTGTGTTTGGACACTTGGGAAAAGTCTCTGCACAATTTATTGCCAGATTTATTTGCTTTTATCATGAGTTACTTGGTTTGTTGGGAACACTTTAACTTTTGGGTTGGTTTTTTAATGTAAAAAGAATAATGCTGCTCACTTTTAATAATTCTTAATTTGAAAAACAAAAAAGATATTTCAGAACCCACAGCTTTTCACTGGTTTAAGATCTCATTTTAACATCTAAATTATCCTAATCAGTTTTGAAATACTGACTCATCCCTGCCTGCTGCTGTCCACATCTCCTAATGTGTTCTGACAGCAGCAGTGTGTTTATTTCAGAGAAGAATTTAATGTTTGGTCCTAACTTTCTTTTTTTTTTCTTTCCCCTCCTCTCTTTTTCATTTCTATTATTGTCATAAAAAGATTTAAAGTCCCTTTTGGCCTCGCGTGCAGAGCATAAAACACAAAACCCTTCCTGAAAGGTAATTTTCCAGGAATGAAACCCACTAGAATTGTGTGTCAGGCTTTGCTCTTCAGTTTTGCTGCTACAAAACTGATTTTTTTTTATATTTCTAAAGGGCTTGAATCCCAAAAATTGACGTGGAAAATCTCAGGGATTTTCAATCAGCTCAGGGGGAATGAGAATTCTGAGTTAGGGCACAATAGAGGTGATCACAAGAGGAAGAGGTAAAATCCTGAGGATTAAGGGCATTTTGGGAGAGGCTCCTGCAGGTAAATGGGGAAATGTTATAGGAATAAATAATTAATAATAAATAATAATTAATGTTACAGGAATAAATAATATCCTCCACCTAAGCAGGGATGTCCTGCAAGCAGGAATTCAGGCAATTCCAGGTGTAAACCACAGAAATATCTGTGTGAGTGTGAGGGGAATGGGGAAATGTTAAAGGAATAAATACTTATTAATAAATAATAATTAATAAGTAAATAATGTTACAGGAATAAATAATATCCTCCACCTGAGAAGGGATGTCCTGCAAGCAGGAATTCAAGTGAAAACCACAGAAATATCTGTGTGAGTGTGAGGGGATAGGAAATCATTCCTGCTTTTGTGTTTTGTGTGTGCTGCTTGGATTTCCAAAGGAAAAGATTCACCTGGGTTTACTTGGCCAGATTCCCAAAGGAAAGTGCCAAAGGGAAAAGATGAACCTGAGTTTACCTGGTTGGATTTCCAAAGGAAAATGCTGAAGGGAAAAGATGAACCTGAGTTTACCTGGTTGGATTTCCAAAGGAAAATGCTGAAGGGAAAAGATGAACCTGAGTTTACCTGGTTGGATTTCCAAAGGAAAATGCTGAAGGGAAAAGATGAACCTGGGTTTACCTGGGCATGTGCTGCTTTGTTCTTCCAAGTTCTCCTAAGCCTTCTGATTTTCACATTCTTGTAACAAACTTTCTCACGCGTTTTTATGTAAATAATTATTATTTTACATTCTCTTCTGGAGGAGGAGAAATTAGATGGACTGTTGGTTTGTCCAGTGTCATTGGAGAGATGGCACTGTCACCCTCCAATCCACTGTCACTTTTGAAAGTTTATAATTGTTGGAGTCAGAAATTAAACTTCCCTTCTTCTTTTTACCTTGGAAGTTCCAGTGTCTGCATTGTTTTATTTTGTGCCCTATGTGAGAGGTTTTCATGGGGAGGGAGCCACTCCCAGCCTCAAAATCTCCCTGACACCCAAAAAAAAAAAAATCCAGATCACACATTCCAGACGCAACCTGCCAGGAGAAATCTGCCCTGGGTTTTGTGGGGCTGGGATTTCCTCCTCCGTGCCTTGCCCTAAATAGCAAATTCAGTGGAATAACTCGGGGTCACTGGGAGTTCTCCAGCTGGGGGATCCTCACGGGCTCGGCTGCTGCTCCCCCTCCACTCCAGAGCTGCTGGAGCCACGGTGGGAGCCTGGGAGTTCCCAGCATCTCCAAAATCTGACAATAGTTTTGTTCTTTCTTACAAAACTCGGACTGAATAAAGCCTGAAGGGATTTAGATTGACAAGATGGAAATTGGCATCAGCTTTAGGGAGTAAAACACTGGAAGTTGTGATGGTGTTTCGTTGTGATGGTGTTTCGTTGTGAAAGCACTCTGGGAAGGGGCTGAAAGCATTGCAGTGGTTTGAGGGTGGCTGTGATTTCCCAGCACAGCTCAGAGAGTGTTTGCACACACAGAGCTCCGTGCTGAGGGACAGCTCCCAGGATTTATTAGAAATAAAAGGATGCTCTCGTTCTTCTGTCACCTCCTAGACATGGGAATGTGGTGTTTGTGAAGTCCCCAGGAGGAGGTGAGAGATGAGAATCTGACTCCAAGTTCTCAGAAGGCTGATTTATTATTTTATGCTATGTTATGTTATAAATATTATATTATATTATATTATATTATATTATATTATATTATATTATTTTATTATATTATATTATATTATATTATATTATATTATATTATATTATATTATATTATATTATATTATATTATATATATCATATCATATCATATTATGCCATACTAACATTATACTAAAGAAAGAGACAGGATACATCAGAAAACTTAACAATGAAAACTCATGACTGACTCCCCAGTCAGACACAGCTGATGGTGATTGGTCATTAATTAAAAACAATTCACATGGAACCAATCAAGCACTCATCTGTTGGTAAACAATGTCCAAGCCACATTCCAAAGCAGCCAAACACAGGAGAAGCAAATCAGATAATTATTGATTTCATTTTTCTCTGAGGCTTCCCAGCTTCCCAGGAGAAAATCCTGGGTGAAGGGGATTTTTCGGAAAACATCACGGTGACAATTTAGGGGTTCAGTTTTCCTTCACAGCACCACAACTTCCCTCTCATCTGCCTCAATTTCGTTGCTCTGGGTTCCATCATCTCCTGGTGCTGTTCCCTCCCAGCTCCCTCCATCCCCACCCTGTCCTGTTCTCCCCCTGGCTCTGCTCTCTGCTCTCCCTGCAGGAATCAATCCCTCCTCACCCACACTCGTCGCTTTCCTCTGAATTTCCGCCAAAAACCGGCAAAGTGCTGAAATGAATTCAGCACCGCCAGAGATCAATGGGAATTTCCTGGGTTTGACAGCAGCAACGAGGGTTGGACAGGGTGGGAGCTGTTCCAAAGGCAAAGCCTCTGCTCCAGGGCCTCGGGAATTCGGGAATTGAGGGACCTGGGAATTGAGCCCTGATGGCAGCTGAGGATGTGGAGAAGGGCTGAACCCCCAGGTCCCCACCTGTTTTCTGGTGGTTTTGGGGCTGTTTTGTGGCATTTGGCAGCCCTTACACTTCAATATTTGATTTTTTTTTCTCTCTGTGTGTGCATGTCCTTTCAAAGCCCAACCAGGCAGCTCTGCAAGTGGTCCGGGAGTAAAACCAATCCTAAAAAAAACTGGAGTAAAATCAATCCTACATAAAACCTGGAGTAAAACTGATCCTAAATAAAACCCAGAGTAAAACCGATCCTAAGAAAAGCCAATCCTAAATAAAACACAGAGTAAAACTGATCCTAAATGCAACCAAGAGGAAAACTGATCCTAAATAAAACCTGGAGTAAAACTGATCCTAAATAAAACCCAGAGTAAAACCGATCCTAAGAAAAACCAATCCTAAATAAAACTCAGAGTAAAACTGATCCTAAATACAACCAAGAGGAAAACTGATCCTAAATAAAACTCGGAGTAAAACCCATCCTAAATAAAACCCAGAGTAAAACGGATCTTAAATAAAACCCAGAGTAAAACCGTTTTGGAGGAAAACCAATCCTAAATAAAACTCAGAATAAAACCGATCTGAAATCAAACCCAGAGGAAAACCCATCCTAAATGAACCCCAAAGTTGATTTTCCCCTCCAGCAATAAAACGAGATGCTAGAAGAACCATGAAAAATGGGATTTTTCCTCTGTTTGCCTTTCAGGACATGAGAACAGCGAGGCCCTGCCCGAGTCCCTGCCCTCGGCGCCGGGGACCCTGCCCCATTTCCTGGAGGAGCCCGACGATTCCTACATCATCAAGAGCAACCCCATCGTGCTGCGGTGCAGGGCCGTGCCCGCCATGCAGATCTTCTTCAAGTGCAACGGCGAGTGGGTGCACCAGAACGAGCACGTGTCCCACGAGAGCCTGGACGAGGCCACAGGTGAGCAGGGGCTGTTCTCAGGTGAGCAGGAGCCACTCCTGGGTGAGCAGGAGCCACTCCCAGGTGAGCAAGATCTGCCCCTAGGTGAGCAAAAAGTGCTCCCAGGTGAGCAGGAGATGCCCCTAAGTGAGCAGGAGCTGCTCCTGGGACAGAGGAGCTGACCCCAGGTGGGCAGGAGCTGTCCCAGGTGAGCAGGAGCTGCCCCAAGTTACCAAGAGGTGCCCCAAGTGAGCAGGAGCTGGGAATAGGGAAACTCATTTTTGTCGGATTCCTGCTGGGTTGGAAACTGGGGTTCCCCACAGCCCCATTTTTTGTGGGATTCCTGCTGAATCTGCCCTCAGCCCCAGTTTTTATGGGATTTTTGTGGGGTTGGAGCCTGGGGTTCCCGCCAGTCCCAGTTCTTATGGAATTCCTGCTGGATTGAACCCTGGAATTTCCCCCAAGCCCCAGTTTTTGGGGGATTCCTACTGGGTTTGCCCCCAGCCCCAGTTTTCATTGGATTCCTGCTGGGTTGAACCCTGGAGTTTCCCCCCAGCCCCAGTTCTTATTGGATTTTTTGGGGGGTTGGATGTCGGAGTTTGCCCCCAGCCCCAGTTTTTATGGCATTTTTATTAGGTTGGACCCTGGGGTTTGCCCCCAGCCTTTATAGAATTCCTGATGCGTTGGACCACAGAGTTTGCCCCCAGCCCCAGTTTTTGTGGGATTCCTTTGGGTTTGCCCCCAGCCCCAGTTTTTGTGTGATTCCTTTGGGTTTGCCCCTAGCCCCGGTTTCTATGAGATTTTTGTTGGGTTGGACCCTGGGGTTTGCCCCCAGCCCCAGTTTTTGTGTGATTCCTTTGGGTTTGCCCATAGCCCCAGTTTTTATGGGATTCCTGCTGGGTTTGCCCTCAGCCCCAGTTTTTATAGGATTCATGCTGTGTTGGATCCTGGGGTTTGCCCTCAGCCCCAGTTTTTGGGGAATTCCTGCTGGGTTTGCCCCCAGCCCCAGTTTTTATGGGATTTTTGTTGGGTTGAACACTGGGGTTTGCCCCCAGCCCCAGCCAGGGCAGGAACTGGGGTGGGAATAACCCGAGCAGGAGAAATCCACAGCACCCAGAGCGTGTGGAAGAGAAGAGAAGGAGAAGGGAGAGGTTTGGGAGCGATCAGGAGATTTTATCAGCTCCGAGCGGAGCCTGCAGCTCCTCTCATTTAGTTGATAAGTATTGCAGACCAATTTGTTGCTGTGGCTCCACAATTCTGGTTGTTATTGCTTTCTCCCCTCTCCCCTCCCAACATTGCTAGGCAACCCCCAGCCTTGGCAGCAGCGCTCTGTGTACAACACCTTCTCCAGCAACACAAGAAATTCCTTTTTTAGAGGCAAAAATGCCATTTAAAAAGAAGTTACACCTCTTAAAGTAGTGCTTGGCATTCTTTTGAAGTGACACATTCTGAAGAAGTTTCGTATTAGAGGGTTTTTTTTTTTTTGTAAATGCTAATCTGAATGAATTTTAATTTTTGCAGTTACCTTTTCAGAAATAATTTAATAGGCGTAACCTTTACTTCTAAAGGCACTGCTGAATCAATATGGGAGAAATGTCGTCCCTAAAAGCTTTCCTTCCATATGGTTACAGCAAATCTCTCTGTGAGTGCTGCAATTATGTTTTCTAAGCTTTGGGTTAATAACAGAACAAACCAAGATTGGTAACACAAGGTGGGGTTTAAATGGCATCAGTAACGTTGGGGTTTGAGATTGGGAGCAGCAGGGCTGGGTTTGGGTTGGGAGAAAATTCATCTGGTTCCAGCTCCCCTGTGTGAAAAATGCCAATCACTTGTTTTTAAAAATTTAAAAGTTTAATAGCAAGAAAATGGTTATAAAAATAGCAATATAATTAGAGTAATAAAAATTTTGGACAATTTGAATTAAGACAATATGAGACAATAGAAACAAAGAGTTACAGACATCCGGGTCTTCCCCTTTTGCCCTCTTTTTCTGGGCAAAATAAGCCCAAAAAGGACCCACTTTAACAGAGGATTAACCCTTAAAAGCAACAGCCTGTTGCATATTCATACACCTCATACATGGTGCATAAATTCCATTCAAACACGGGATTCTGTCTGGTCAGTGTCAGCTTCTTCCTCTGAATCCTAACATGAGCAAGGTAGGAAGAAGTTTGTTTCTTCTGATAATGGAGCACTAAATTCTTTTTCTCTGAAAGATTTAGGTGGTTGCTATCTCACGATGAGTCCTTTCTTTAAAAAAAGTATCTTACATAGCACCATTTCTATTTTAACATTATGTTATAACCTAAAACTATATTTAACACATTACTTAAGAAAATTAATACAGCATAACTTTCTAACATAACACATATACATTTTAATATTTGTGAAAAGCCAAGAATAAAATAGGCATTTTTTACAGGGTGACCACAGAAAGGTTGCAGGGCTGGACTTAGTCCAGGGCTGGAGATGCCCCAAAGGCTCTGGACCCAAAATCCACTGCAGGGCAGTGTCCAGGTGGATCCTCAGAGCACAAAAATCCAGAGAGGGGAATTCTGTCACCAGGATCCCATCCATAGCCAGGAATTCCTTTGGAATTCTTCCTCAGCCTTCAGAGCAGCAGCTGTTGGGATTTTTGGCATTCACGTGCAGTGCCCTCATTTCTGGAGTCCAGTCTGGGGCACAGCTGAGTCTGTCCTCAGGCACAGCCTGGATCTGCTCCAGCTGGGAAAACTGCTCTGGGTTTGGTGCCAAAAGCGGGGATTTTGGTTAAAGGGGGATCTGAGCTTTTGAAACCACCTTCTTTTAAATATATTTACATAGGCTGACTGCATTATTTCTGAAATTATCTAGAATAAATGGGATCATTTTCATATTTTGTGCCACTGCAGTTCCCATTAGGACTCGAAGTTTTAAGAGGAGCATGAATAGGAATTTCCCCGATTTTGAGTATAGATGGTTTTCATGCTGGAAGTATAAGCTGGTTTTCTTTAATTAAACAGGGTCTGACCCTCTGCATCCTTCCAGTGCTTGTGAGGCATCAAAATCCCCAGAGGTTGGGGAGGAAGGGTGAAAAACAGCACCTAGAGCCTCAGGCTGGAGGAATTTTGGTGCTGGATGGAGGGAACGTGTCTGAACTCCTGGCACAGAAGCTGCAGTGGCACTCGGGGTGTCCCAAGGCTGGCACTGCCCACGGGTGCCTTTGCCACCATGATGGGCACAGAGCCCAAATTTCCATTATTTTGGTTTTACAGGAGGGGAATAAATGCCTCAGAGCAGCCCAGGAGTGTCTGTGAGCAGGAGCAGCAGGACAGGGAGGATTTTGCAGGATTCTGGAGA
This sequence comes from Ammospiza caudacuta, assembly GCF_027887145.1. Classification (NCBI taxonomy): domain Eukaryota; kingdom Metazoa; phylum Chordata; class Aves; order Passeriformes; family Passerellidae; genus Ammospiza; species Ammospiza caudacuta. The sequence goes on from NC_080618.1 coordinate 5,061,304, forward strand.
TGGCTGGAACATTTTACAGGAGGGGAATAAAGGCCTCAGAGCGGCCCAAGAGTGTCTGTGAGCAGGGCAGGGAGGGTTTTGTAGGATTCTGGGGATGTCTGGAACATTCTATATGAGGGGAATAAAGGCCTGAGAGTGTCTGTGAGCAGGAGCAGCAGGACAGGGAGGGTTTTGCAGGATTCTGGGGATGTATGGAAGGTTTTACATGAGGGGAATAAAGGCCTCAGAGCGGCCCAGGAGTGTCTGTGGGCAGGAGCAGCAGGACACTGAGGATTTTGCAGGACTCTTGGGATGTCTGGAAGGTTTTGCCCGGAGTGTCCCCATGGTGGTTTTGCTGCTCTGCCTCTGCTTTTCCTGTTTATTCCCCAGCGTGGCAAAGCAGGGATTTTGTTCTCTCCGTGCTCTGCCTCATCAAGGGAGAGCCCAGCTCGTGGATGCTGCTGTGATGAAAGCGTGGTAATTAGTGGCTGATTAATTTCCCTTTGCTGCATTTCCTGCACGCTCCAGAACCTGCCTGGCTATTTCAGGTTGGGGTTGAGCAGAAGCTCAGCCCCGCTCGCAGAGTTTCCTTGTCTGATAACTGGAAGGATTACAGCAATAACTGCTGTCAGTGTTTTTCTCATTTAAACAAATAAAGCTGACAAATGCCGAAGTTCTCTGCAGCTCAGTTGTGTTTAGTACACGGAGAGCAATTATTCATCTGCTGCCAGCACCGGTCTGTGCAGCTCCAACATCCAGCAGAGCCCATTAGCATTTCAGTGCCACAGCCAGCACTTGATATTCTGCACGGCTCTACTGTAAAACAAAAGATGATGGTTCTAATTTGCACAATAATTTAAAGGGTTGGGCTGGCGGTGCTTATTGGAGTTATTGGAGGCGCAGGTAAAATGTCGCGGTGCTTTACGAGGTGCCTGCTTTGATTTGCAGAGATTTTTCACCCGCTGTCACTCCCCATGAAGGATTTTCCCAGTGGTTCCCAAGGTGCAGAGGGGAGGTGGATGTGTTTGACGGTTGAGAGGAACGGAGGATTTGTCTTTCCAAACAAGCTGTGGGTCTGCTGGTGGATAAAACCAGCACTGGGAGATAAAACCAGGGCTGGGAGATAAAAGAAAAAATGGGAAGGATTCCACTGATTGATGAATGGAAAAAGATATTTGCCTTTATTTATAAACTTCAGGTTTGCTGATAAATTAAATTAGACATTGAAAGATGGGGAAGAAAAACCCCCCAGATTACGTAAGAATTAAAAATTAAAAGGATGGGTTATACATTAGAGGAGAATCTTTGGGATCAGGTGTTCTGGGAAGTCTGAACCTCTCAAGTACCTCAGAAATGGGGAAAGACAGAAGGAAATTGGGATAAAAAGGGAGGCTGCATTCTCTAAAACTTGGAGAGACCCCAGGGGATGCCCCATGGCCTCTGCCTTTATTGAAATAAAGTAAAAAGACTCTTCTGTCTCTTTTTTGGACATAAACCTCTGGTGTTTGTGGATTAATTTTCCTAACACTGGTGAAATACAGGGGTGATAAATGGAGAATATTCCTCTCCTCCCAATAGGTTTGCTCTGTGTCGTTGTTCCTAAAACAAATGGAAATAGCGGCACTTTCTCCATAAACAAAGCACAACTTCCCCCAAAGACCCCGTGCTCTCCAGAGGTCCCATCCAGCCCCAACAATTCCGAGATTCTGCAGTTTTGGATGCATTTATTTTGTTAATAGGTGAACTGGGAGACCTTAAAGACAACCTGAATTCCTACCTGGCCCATTCTCAAAACGCTGAAACACCAGCTTCCCCAAACCGCGTGTGCTCTTTGTTTGCCACATTAAATACAGGCTGATTTATAGATTAATTAAACACCGTGTCAATGAAAGGAAGAGCTGGGCTGGAGAATATTCCACCTTAATAAATCTGGAACTGTAAATGCCTGAATTCACTGACGCCTGCTCAGAAATTTGCAGCACCCCGGAGCCAAGAAATGGCTTCAGCTTTTCTAAAATTCATCATCAAGTGATGACTTTTTCTTGTTTGGTATCAAAATCCCGTCGTCGTGAGCAGGGGCACCTCCCACACCTCTGCTTCTCTTTGCTACTTCCCAAAATTATCAGGAGGGAAGGGAGCAGGGTCTGGGGGTGTGAATGGGATCAGCATAGGGAGAGTTTTCCCCCAAGAAGCTGCTGCTGGTGGGAATGGGATCCCAAACCTCAGCCAGAGCATCCCTGCTCTGTCCCACCATTCCAATCCCCTCTGAAGGAGCTTCTCTTACCTTAAACATGGACAAATCGCTCTGCAAAACATTCTCATGCCAGAATCCAAGGATTTTTTGGCTGGCAGAGCAGGGATGGTTTGGTTCAGGGGGTGCATTTTCCTGGCAGGGGCTCTGGCAGAGCCTTTGTTCCTCAGGGTTTGTTGTCACCGTGTCAGGAAATAAAGGGAAGCTCTGTAAACAGTTTTGTTAAAAACGGCATCAACACGGGGGGAAAACAAAAAGCAGCCAGAAAACCTGTACTTGTTTGTTGCATGGGAATAAATATTTGAGGCACTGAAGGGATTCTGCAGACAACTTGGGGAGCTGTCAAGGGTTTGTCCCTGTCGTTGGGTTTCATTGTAAGCCAGGCTTAATGAAAAGAAGTAAAAATCCCCTTTTCCTGCTGCTGGAAAAGTATCAAATATTCTGTATTTTTGTACAGGATTTAAAGCTTGTCTGAGCTTCCCCTCTTGGAGCATCCCCAGTGAACCTTGTCCCTCCTCTTGCCAGAGGAGCACAGCGACTTCCCAGTGCCTTTGAGGAGGGGCTGCCCAGCTGTTAATGATGCCTGAGATTAAGTGCAAGCCAATTTTTATGGAGTTCAGGTTTAGAATCCTCGCTGCTTTATAAACTCCACAGGCATGAAATACGGTGAGATTGGGTTTGCCTCCATTTCCAGTGGAGGGGAAATAACTGCCTGGGGACTGTGCTGGAGGAGAGAGGAGGAAGAACAAGGCCTGAATGTTTTCTATTTTCATTTAATGTTTTTCTGACTCTTTCAAATGGTTCCCAGTGCCAGGTTTGGATTGGATTTCCTCTCCCAAGGCTGCCATGCCAAGGTGGCTGCTGGGCTGGGGCACATCCCAGGGGTGCCACAGGGAGGATCCTGGAGTCTGGGATTTAACTTTGGGCTCTGTCTGGGGGAAATGCTCCTGGTCTGAGTGGCCACAGGTTTGCAAGGGCATGGAGATGTCCTTTAAAGACATTTTTATAGTACTGTGATTGAATCCAGACAAACATTCTGGGTGAAGGAGGCACCAGGGATGAGGATTTTGAGGGAGGAGTTGCAAAGATCATGGTGGGGGCATGTTGTGGTGTTGACAAGGTGTGAGATGAGAACTGATTCCAAGTTCTTAGAAGGCTGATTTATTATTTCATGATATTATATTATATGAGAAGAAAATGACATACTAAAACTATACTAAAGAAAGAGAAAGGAGACATCAGAAAGCTAAAACAAGAATAAATAATAAAAACTCGTGACTGACCAGAGTCCTGACACAGCTGGACTGGGATTGCTCATTAAGTTAAAACAATTCACATGCTGGATAAACAATTCTCCAAATCACATTCCAGAAGAACAAAACATGGAGAAGCTGAAGCTTCTCATCTTGCCAGGAAAAGAAATCCTGGCGAAAGGATTTTTCACAAAATATCACAGTGACAGGGGCAGTTCCTGGAACCCAGTGCATTATGACACGCTCATCTTACAGAATTTAATTAGTGGCACTACATCACTGTGGAAGTAATTAAGGCTTTGCCCTGATTGAAAAGTGTGGCATTTGCTGGGTCTCCGGGATGAAGGAGGAAATGATGAATCTGACTCCATGTTCTTAGAAGGCTAATTTATTATTCTATTCTATTCTATTCTATTCTATTCTATTCTATTCTATTCTATTCTATTCTAGAATGCTATATTAAACTATACTAAAGAATAGAGAAAGGATACAGACAGAAGGCTAAAAAGATACTAATGAAAAACTTGTGACTCTTTCCAGAGTCTGACAGTGATTGGTCATTAAGTTGAAACAATTCACATGAAACCAATGAAACAATCACCTGTTGGATAAACAACCTCCAACCACATTCCAAAGCAGCAAAACACAGGAGAAGCAAATGAGATAATTACTGTTTTCCTTTTTCTCTGAGGTTTCTCAGTTTCCCATGAGAAGAAATCCTGGGCAAAGAGGATTTTTCAGAAAATGTGACGGTGGCATTGTTGGTTAAAGGACAGGTTTATGACCCTGCTGATTTGATTCTCTGCCTCTCCCCCTCAGGGCTGAAGGTGAGGGAGGTCTCCATCAATGTGACGAGGCAGCAGGTGGAGGATTTCCATGGCCCTGAGGATTATTGGTGCCAGTGCGTGGCCTGGAGCCACCTGGGCACCTCCAAGAGCAGGAAGGCGTCGGTGCGCATCGCTTGTGAGTACAGCCTGATCAAACCCTGCTCCTTTGGGGTTCTGAGGGGTGGGAATGCTGCATTTGGGGTGAAATACAGTGACTACACCCTGCTTAAACCCTCTGGGGCTTTGAGGGGTGGGAACACTGTTTTTGGGGTTAATTACAGTGAGTACACCCGGCTGAAACATAAAAATTTCACTGGGACCTGCCGAAATGGAAATGCTCCAAATGCCCCATAGACAAAAGGACAGCGCAGACATAACCCCAAAAGCAAAACTGTCCCTAGGAGCTGCAAAAAGGGAAATGTTCCAAATGCCCCACAGCCAGAGGGACAGCACAGACATGACCCCAAAACAAAACTGTCACTGGGAGCTGCAAAAGGAAACTGTTCCAAAACTGTCCCTGGGAGCTGCAGAAATGGAAATCCTTCAAATGCCCCACAGACAGAAGGACAGCAGGGGCAGGACCCCAAACACAAAATGGTCAGTGGGAGCTGTAAAAAGGGAACTGTTCCAAATGCCCCACAGCCAGGGGGACAGCAGGGACATGGTCCCAAAAACAAAACTGTCAGTGGCAGCTGTAAAAAGGGAAATGTTCCAAAGGCCCCACAGCCAGAGGGTCAGTGGGGACATGACCACAAACACAAAATTGTTCCTGGGAGCTGCAAAAAGGGAAATAATCCAAATGCCCCACAGCCAGAGGGACAGCAGGGACACAACCCCAAACACAGAACTGTCACTGGGAGCTGCAAAAACGGAAATGTTCCAAATGCCCCACAGCCAGAGGGACAGCGGGGACATGACCCCAAACAGAAAACAGTCAGTGGAAGCTGCAAAAATGGAAATGCTCCAAACACAGAACTGTCCCTAGGATCTGCAAAAAGGGAAATAATCCAAATATCCTACAGCCAGAGGGACAGCAGGGACACAACCCCAAACACAAAATTGACAGGGGGAGCTGCAAAAAGGGAAATGCTCCAAATGCCCCACAGACAGAAGGACAGCAGAGACACAACCCCAGACACAGCTGTGACCAGGAGCTGCTCCAAGCCTCATCCCATTCCTGGAATCAGACCTGAGATGTTTTCCTGGCAGAACCAGAGCCTGACACTGCCCCTGCAAGAAGAGAATTCAGGGATTGCTCCCACAGCCCTTTTCCTTTGAGCCCCCAGCTCAGATCTCCCCTTTCCTCTCGTGGGAAAGGAGGTGCAGCCTGCCAAAAGCTTGGAGAAACATTCCCTGGGAGAGGAGAGCAGGAGCAAGGGGAGAACCCGAAGGGAGACTTTCCAGGGAGTGCTCCAGCAGCTCCTGATGACATAAAAAGGTGTCTTTTACCAGGGTAAACATTTAACAGGATAAAACAAACATTTGTCAGAAGTAAAAGGACAGCGTAAGAAAACCTTCATTTAATTAACAGCGGATTTTTTTCTTTTTGTTGGCTGATTCAGTCTGAATGTCTAAATACGTGTAAATTCAATTTTTTATTTCACTGCATTAACTGTCATAACACTGAACCAATAATTCCCCTGCATTGCCAAGCTGAAAGGACCTTTATCTGAATTGAATTTTTATTGACTTTTCTCTGCGCCGTGATTTCCCAGCCCCACAAAATGGCAATTTGAGCCAGGCTCAGCGTGAGCAGGAGCAGGAGGCGCCGTGTGCTGGGGCTTTTCAACCCCTCACTGTGGGAGCAATCCTTCCCAAGACCCCATTAACCCCAGAGTGCTCTGGAGAGGCTCTTCAGCCCGGCCTGGAGGGCTCTGGGGGTGTCTGGTGGCTTTGTGTGGGAGCTGAGCTCCTCTCTGCCCCTTCCTGGGGTGTTTTTCTGCTCAAAGCCAAGTGATTTGATGGGCAAAGCAGCGATTCTGGAGGGCAGAGCTGAAGGGGCACAGCAGGAACATTCTGGGGTGGGATTTATGGCTTGGAAGGATCAGGGATGAGACCCTGCAGGTCCAATCTCTGACAGAACCCAGAATGTTCTCCCATCCCTTCTGAAGAACCAGCAGCTTTATTTCATCCCCCCTTTTTTTTTTTTTATTTTATTTTGCACTGAATTTCTGATATTTCTGAATTGTGAGTCAAGTCCACAGTGTTGCAGCACTTTATATTTCTCCGAAGAAGCAGGTGAGTATTTCTTTGTGCTAGTGGGGAAGGCAGAGCAAAGGGATCCTGCTCCATTTTTCACCCTAATAAAGGCATTTGTAGGCACAAGAGCAGCCCGGCTGTTAATGATTGCCTTCTTAAAGGGAGCACTGGAAAAGAAATTGGTTGTCTGAAGGGGGGAAAAAATCAACATTAACAAAGAATCATGGAAAGGAGCGTGTAGGCACCGCGAGCATCTTTGTGCAGGCAGCAGCTTGCTCAGATAATTCTGAATGCATTTTGGAAAATGCAGTGCCAGGGCTGTATTTCATCAGCTGTGAGCAAGGCAGGGAATGAAGTCAGTAAATCCCCACCGTGGAGCCTGAGGCGCTGGGAGCACAAGGAGACATCCTGAAGGAACATCCTCCAGCAGTGGGAAAAGCACCAATCACTTGGTTTTTAAAAAATTTTAAGAGTTTAATAGTAATGAAATGGTTATAGAAATATGAATATAATTAGAGTAATGATAATTTGGATTATTTGGATTAGGACAATACGAGGAAATAAAAACAAAGAGTTATGGGCGGTCCAGGTACCCCTTTCTGGGCAAAATAAGCCCAAAAAGGACCCAGGATTAACTGTTAAAAACAACAGCCTGTTGCATATTCATACACCTCATCCATGATGCATAAATTCTATTCAAACAAAGGATTCTGTCAGTGTCAACTTCTTCAGTCCTGATTAATTCTTGCATCCAAGGAATGCCAATTGTGATGAATCCTTGCATCCAAGAAATGCCAATCCTAATGAATTCTTGTATCCAAGGAATGCCAATTGTGATGAATTCCTGCATCCAAGGATTGCCAATCCTGATGAATTCTTGTGTCTAAGGATTTCCAGTCCTGGTGAATTCCTGCATCCAAGGAATGCCAGTCCTGGTGAATTCGTGCATCCAAAGAATGCCAGTCCTGGTGAATTCCTGCATCCAAGGAATGCCAGTCCTGATTAATTCTCCCATCCAAGGATTGCCAATTGTGATGAATTCTTGCATCCAAGAATTGCCTATCCTGGTGAATTCCTGAATCCAAGGAACGCCAACGGTGATGAATTCTTTCCTCCAACCCTGCAGATCTTCGGAAGAACTTCGAGCAAGACCCCCAGGGCAAGGAGGTTCCCATTGAGGGGATGATCGTCCTGCACTGCCGGCCCCCTGAGGGTGTCCCTGCAGCCGAGGTGAGCTTGGGATGGGCACAGGTGTGACCGTGTTCACAGGGGTCTGGGGATGAGAGGAGAGACGAGGATCTGACTCCATGTTCCAGAAGGCTTGATTTATTATTTTATGATATATATTGTATTAAAACTATACTAAAAGAATAGAAGAAAAGGTTTCATCACGGAAGGCTGGCTAAGAATGGAATAGAAAGGAATGAATAACAAAGGTTTGTGGCTTGGACTCTCCATCCGAGCCAGCCGACTGTGATTGGCCATTAATTAGAAACAACCACATGAGACCAGTCACAGATGCACCTGTTGCATTCCACAGCAGCAGATAACCATTGTTTACATTTTGTTCCTGAGGCCTCCCAGCTTCTTGGGAGGAAAAATCCTAAGGAAAGGATTTTCCATAAAAAGATGTCTGTGACACACAAGGGCACAAGGAAAACCTTTGGGATGGGAGAAGCACAGGGCTCAGCTCCTGTCTGCTGCTCCTTGTCCTTTTATCCCCCAGAACGTTTCAAGTGTCCTTTTTTGATTCATTAGCTTTACAAAAATGTGGCTTTTTATCCAAATTCTGGACTGTTTTGCTGAGAAATCCTGGGTTTTCAGGCAATTTTCAAGCCCTGTGCTTTCAAACTGAAAGCAGATTGTTGCACATTTTCCCAGGAATTACTTTCCTCCTCAAAAAAAACAAGGCAAAGTAAAAGGCAAACCTAAAAATATTATGATAAATGGTTGCTGGGGAGAGAAAATCTGCTGCAAGTAATAATTTGGTGGGGCTTGGCTTCGCTTTAAACAGGCTTTTTTGTGATGAGAGCTGGATCTTAACAGGAAAACCATGGGGGTGCCTTAAAATGGCAATAACCAGGCTGCTCTTGGAGGGAGAGGTTTGGAGTGGGTCCTGTTTAAAAATCTGCTGCAGGGGCTTTAAAACCCAAGGAAACATTGAATTTTTAATTGCACCCTGCAGTTCCCTGCAGCACCTTCTGGGCAATGAGAGCTGCTGGATCACTCAGGAGTTGGTTTTGCCCCTTATCCCTAGCGTGGCTGGGCTTGGTAATGAAGGAAGAAAAGGAAAATAAACCCCAGAGAAATGTGTGCTTTTAGTTAATGAGAAGGGATTGGAGCAGATGTCCCTGGAAATAAAGAGGAGAAAAGCAGAGGTACCAGCAGTGAGGCAGAAGTGCTCGAGGAGAGGAAAATGAGGCAGAGATGGGCTTGGCGAGTGGCTGGGTTTGTGTGCAGGATTTCCTCTGCCAGGGCAATCTCTGCTGCCACCTTCTCCTCAGCTCTCTGGTATTTTCACTCGTTACCAGGAAAATGGATGGTGCATTGCAGGGAATTGCCCAATGTGTGAGCTCTGGAAAATGGATCTGCTTTGGAGGCAAAACAAACCTCCACAGGTGTGGCTCCCCAAACACCCTCGGTCTGATTGGATTTTACTGAGAATTTTACATTTCTTTGAACTGGCAGCTTTACATTCCCCACTTAAACAGGGTGCCTGTCTTTTGTGGAAGGTAGGAATTATGTCCAATGAAAACCTGACATTTCAATTGCTTGCTCCAGATAAAAGCGGCAGAGTTCCCAATGAACCCTGATTTACTGCTGTTGACAATAAAATTGTTATTGCTGCTAATAAAGCTGGTAAATCTCACCAGGTCAGATTTGCTTTGGCCAATAAAATGTCCCATAAAGGCTCAGGCTAATTCTGGGCTCATCGAGGTAAAGAGTCTGCTGGAAATAATTCAGTGTCTTTAGAAAGTGGGTTAAACCCATTAGAGCAGGCCTGGCTCTGGGCTGAGGGGATAAACTCAGCTTTATTTCAGAGTTAAAGCACAGATTAACACAGGCTGGGCAATGACTGAGCCACAAAGCCTTCCTCAAAAATCTCCAATTTATTTTATTTTATTTGTTCCATGGGCGCTGAGCGGTGCTGAGGGTTTCAAACCCCCATGCTGGCAGAGAATCCCTGGTTCTGATCCAAGAATTGATTTGATTAGAGCTTGGATGCAGCCCTGGATGGAAACATAAGGCTGGAAAGAACTGGGACAAAGGAGCTCGTGTGGCGTTTCATGAGATGCAGAGTGGGTGATTTGGGGCATTGTCGGTGTTTGTGAAACCCAAAAGAACGGGAAACAAGGGGGAAGGAGGCTCCAGCCCATCCCTGCCCCTGCCAGAGCCCTCCCTGGGGAGGGTTTGGTTATTCCAAGGGCAGAACTTCAGGAATGCTGTCAGAGTTTGGTTATTCCAAGGGCAGAACTTGAGGAACGCTGTCAGAGTTTGGTTATTCCAATTGCAAAGCTTCGGGAATGCTGTCAGAATTTGGTTATTCCAAGTGCAGAACTTCAGGAACGCTGTCAGAGTTTGGTTATTCCAAGTGCAGAACTTCAGAAACGCTGTCAGAGTTTGCTTATTCCAGGTCCAGAACTTGAGGAAGGCTGTTTCAGTTTGGTTATTCCAGGTCCAGAACTCCAGGAATGCTGTCAGAGTTTGGTTATTCCAAGTGCAGAACTTCAAAAATGCTATCAATTTGATTATTCCAAGTGCACAACTTAGGAACATTGTCAAAGTTTGGTTATCCCAGGTCCAGAACTTGAGGAATTCTGTTGGAGTTTGGTTATTCCAAGTGCAGAGCTTCAGGAAGGCTCTCAGACTTTGGTTATTCCAGGTGCAGAATTTCAGGAATGCTGTCAGTTTGGTTATTCCAAGTGCAGGGAATTCTCTACAAACATGGAATGAGACACATTTTTCCACAGCTCAGCTTTGGGAGGGTGCTGGGCTTTGGGGCACCCTGGGTGCATCAGCATGGCAGGAAGAGAGGAAGAAAACCCAAATCCCAGTGCTGGGCAGGTTGGAAAAGGCTTTTAAATTCTTTTCTTACGCATTTACATAGCAAGCAGAGAGAGCTGGTGAGCAGCTGTGCTTGCAGCCATCGGCACCCAACCCAAATAAATTCAGTTTTTATGAGTTAAGCATCGAAATGCAAAGAGAAAATTCAGCATTTAAATAGAGCAGCTGAAAATTCCCCGCTGAGGCAAATGTTGATTCAGCTCTGGAGAGGCTCTGCTGGCTCGGGCTCGATGGGACCAGAGACTTTTGTTCACCATGGGTGGGAGCTGGCCTGGGCAGGAGGCAGCTCTGGGCCCCTCAGCAGCTTCTGCAGGGAGAGAATGGGGAGTTGTGAGCAGGAATTGTGTGCGGGGATTGTGAGCAGGGATTGTGGGCAGGGATTGTGGGCAGGAATTGTGAGCAGGAGGGAGAGAATGGGGAATTGTGAGCAGGAATTGTGGGCAGGAATTGTGAGCAGGAGGGAGAGAATGGGGAATTGTGGGCAGGAATTGTGGGCAGGAATTGTGAGCAGGAGGGAGAGAATGGGGAATTGTGGGCAGGAATTGTGGGCAGGAATTGTGAGCAGGAGGGAGAGAATGGGGAATTGTGGGCAGGGATTGTGTGCAGGAATTGTGAGCAGGAGGGAGAGAATGGGGAATTGTGGGCAGGAATTGTGGGCAGGAATTGTGAGCAGGGATTGTGTGCAGGAATTGTGAACAGGAATTGTGGGCAGGAATTGTGAGCAGGAATTGTGAACAGGAATTGTGAGCAGGAGGGAGAGAATGGGGAGTTGTGAGCAGGAATTGTGAGCAGGGATTGTGGGCAGGAATTGTGAGCAGGAGTTGTGAGCAGGAATTGTGAGCGGGAATTGTGAGCAGGAATTGTGGGCAGGAGGGAGAGAATGGGGAATTGTGGGCAGGAATTGTGAGCAGGGATTGTGGGCAGGAATTGTGGGCAGGAATTGTGAGCAGGAATTGTGAACAGGAATTGTGAGCAGGAATTGTGAACAGGAATTGTGAGCAGGAGGGAGAGAATGGGGAATTGTGTGCAGGGATTGTGTGCAGGGATTGTGTGCAGGAATTGTGAGCAGGAATTGTGTCCTTTGGCTTGGGGAGATATTTAGTTTAATAACATTTCATGGAGATATTGAAGAATTGTGTGCAGGAATTGTGTCCCTGGCTCAGGTTATGCTCATGAGGGACCCTCAGGGAGATATTTACCGTAATAATAACAATGTGTTAGGAAGATATTTAGGAATTGTGAGCAGGAATTGTGTCCCAGTCCCTCAGCTGCCCCTCCCTGGAGAGATATTGAGGAATTGTGAGCAGGAATTGTGTCCTTGGCTCAGGGTGTGCTCCTGAGGGACCCTCAAGGAGATAATAATAATAGTAATAATAATAATAGTAATAATAATAATAATAATAATAGTATCTCAGGGAGAATTTAGGAATTGTGACCAGGAATTGTGTGCAGGAATTGTGTCCTTTAGCTCAGGGTGAGCTCCTCCAGTCCCTCAGCAGCCCCTCTGCAGGGAGATATTTCAAAACTGTGTGCAGGAATTGTGTGGGACCCTCAGGGAGATATTTAGGATGGTAATAATAATAATAATAATAATAATAATAATAATAATAATAATAATAATATCTCAGGGAGATATTTAGGAACTGTGAGCAGGAATTGTGTCCTTTAGCTTAGGGTGAGCTCCTCCAATCCCTCAGCAGCCCCTCTGCAGGGAGATATTTCAGAACTGTGTGTGCAGGAATTTTGTGCAGGAATTGTGTCCTTTGGCTCAGGGTGTGCTCCTGAGGGACCCTCAGGGAGATATTTAGGAGGAGGAGGATAGTAATAATAATAATAATAATAATAATAATAATAATAATAATAATAATAATAATAATAATAATATTTCAGGGAGAAAGATATAACTTTCTAAAAACACAAAGTCAAATCCATCATTTCCTCCTTTTTCCTAAAGACCCAGCACACACTGCCAGAGGGGTTTCCTCTCTCTGAGCTGAGCTGGAGTCGGTGGCAGGAGCATTTCCCTGGAATGAGGAGCAGGGACAGCTCTGCTCCGTCACCCTGAGCAGCTCAGGAGGAATCAGGGTGACTGGCAGGTCCTGCAGCAGTGGCAAACACAATGAATTCCACCCTCCTCGCTGGTAATTCCTCCCAGCTCCTGCTTCCCCCCAGCCCTGGGGTTGCTGTCAGAGCTGTAACCTGGAAAATCCTTGGTCAACACCCATTTAATGAAGTTTGGGATAATCTCTGAGCTGTGTGTTCGGCCTTATTGGTGCCTCAGAGTGTAAAATATTAATTCTGCCGGGTACAGCGGCACAAAAAGAAGTGTTTAGGTGGCTGGTAATCCTTCAGGCAGGTGTGCTGTGGTGCTGGGGAGTGTCACTGCTGCCTCCTCCATCGGTGACAAATGGCATTCAGACTTCTCAGCTGTCAGGGCTTGTTCTTGTTTCATTCAGTGGGCTTGAAAATCAGGTTTTAAATGTTCCTTTGACTGGACAGGGAGCTGCCATTCCCTGCACTGGAGTGAGGATCCAGGAGTGGATGTCACCTCCTTGAGGCCTGGGTGTGATGGGGAAAGGGAAAAATCAAATCTGAATGTGCAGGTGTGAATGTGGAAAGGGGACACCTGAAATGTGCAGGGGTGAATATGGAAAGGGGAAATCTGAAATCTGCAGGGGTGATGTGGAAAGGAGACATCTGAAACCTCAGGTGTGATGGGGAAATCTCAAATCTGCAGGCGTGAATATGGAAAGGGAAAATCTGAAATCTGCAAGTATGATGGGGAAAGGGGACACCTGAAATGTGCAGGTGTGATATGGAAAGGGGACACCAGAAATCTGCAGGTGTGAATGTGGAAAGGGGACATCTGAAATCTGCAGGTGTGATGGGGAAAGGGGAAATCTCAAATCTGCAGGGGAGATATGGAAAGGGGAAATCTGAAATCTGCCGGTGTGAATATGGAAAGGGGAAATCTGAAATGTGCAGGTGTGATATGGAAAGGGGACATCTGAAATCTGCAGGTGTGATGGGGAAAGGGGAAATCTGAAATGTGCAGGTGTGAATATGGAAAGGGGACATCTGAAATCTGCAGGTGTGATGGGGAAAGGGGAAATCTCAAATCTGCAGGGGAGATATGGAAAGGGGAAATCTGAAATCTGCCGGTGTGAATATGGAAAGGGGACACCTGAAATGTGCAGGTGTGAATATGGAAAGAGGAAATCTGCAGAGGTGGTGGGGAAAGGGGACATCTGAGTTGTGCTGGTGTGAATATGGAAAGGGGACACCTGAAATGTGCAGGTGTGATGAGGAAAGGGGACATCTCAATTATTTCCACCTGGAAAACTTGGGATGGAGCAGCAGCCAAGCCCATTGTGAGGCACGAGGTGCAAACCTGAGCCCTACAATTCCCCCTGAATCCCTTTCTTGTGAATGAACCCTCAGACCAAAGCTGATATTTGAGCCTTAGCAGGAACTCGCAGCTCTCCCTCCACTCCCTGTCTGCTCTGCTTGTGGTGGAGCTCTCAGGAGTTTTGGGTTCTTTTTCTTTCCTTGTTTTTGTTTTGGGTTTGCGTTTCCTTTGCAATAAAAGGGCAGCTGTTGTGCTAAACGATTGCTGATAGTTTACTGTTACTGCACTATTACTGTTGAGTGCTCTGCAGAGGTTTGTGAAATACTCTAAAATATCTTTATCACATAATATATGCATATATTTAAGATTTAAATGCGTTGTATCCACCATTGCTTTTTCAAATGTTTAGCACAGATTCTGACATTTTAATGGAGTGCTGTAGATGTTCCCAGGAATATCTGCCTGAGTTCCACGGGTTTATTTACAGCCAGGGCTTTTAATGGAAATGTAAAATCATTTCTCTTCTGGGCAGTGCGCATTCCACTGCCAGCACATCAGCACAACACGAAACCCACATAAAATTCAGAAGCTGTGAGGACTCCACAAGCAGTGAAAGTGTATTTTACAGAGGTTTGTGTATTTATGGGGTTGGCACACTGTGAAAAACACCAATCACTTGGTTTTTTAAAAATTTTAAAAGTTTAATAGTAATTAAATTGTTATAAAAATAATATATTTAGACTATATAAAATAAAAGTAATATAACTAGAGTAATAATAATTTGGACAATTTGGATTAGGACAATATGAGACAACAAATACAAAGAGTTAAGGACAGTTTGGGTACCTCTTTCTGGGCAAAATGAGCCTGAAAAAGGACACAGTTAACAGAGGATTAACCCTTAAAAGCAATAACCTGTTGCATATTCATACACCTCATACATGATGCATAAATTCCATTCAAACACAGGATTCTGTCTGGTCAGTGTCAACTTCTTCCTCTTAATCCTAACTGAGCAAGGTGGGAAGAAGTTCATTTCTTCTGATAATGGAGCAATAAATTCTCTTTCTCTGAAAGATTCAGGTGTCCTGTGGCTGCTATCTTGCTGTGAGTCCTTTTTCTAAAAGAAGTGTCTTACATGGCATAGTAAGATACTATTCTAATTATTCTATTTTTCTATTATTCTATTCTGTTTTTCTATTCTATTCTATTCTATTCTATTCTATTCTATTCTATTCTATTCTATTCTATTCTATTCTACTCCTGTAAGATACTATTGCTATTTTAACATTTTGTTATAACCTAAACCTATATTTAACACACTACTTAAAAAAATTAACACAGCATAACTTTCTAACACAGCACATGTAATATTCATTTTAATATTTGCGAAAAGCCAATCATAAAATACTCATTTTTCACTAAAACAGGGCAGGATAATGGCAGTAAAACAAAAGCAGGCTGAGAGTTCCAGCCTTAGTGAATCCTGCTGCAGCGACAGAGAGGGCTGGGATTGCTCAGTGCAAACAGCTGCATTTGGCCAGGTGCTTATGGGTCTGAAACAGCAATATTTGCTATTTGCTTTGCTTTTAAGGGATCTTGGTTACAAGTACAAGAAATGGGATTCATTTCTCACCGGAGATGTTTCACTCTCAGGACCCAGCCTGGGTATCTGCAGTGTCTCATTTGTGATTGATCTGATATTTAGATTGGGATTTTAAGAGCAATTTCGTAATTTTTTAGCTGCTTTTAAGAGCAAATTCATAATTTTTATAGTTTGCCATTCAGCAAAGATTGAGAGCTGTCATGGCCTGTACAGGACATGCTGGTCTGGACTGATTTTACAACCAGGGTGTCTAATGATGTGTCAGCCTCCTTATTCTATAAAACCTGGCCTCAGTTAGACTTGGTTTGTTTGAGGTATTTGTTGCGGACAGCACAAAACCAGTTCCATTTCCAAATTCCACTTATTTTGTGTGCTGTTCACACCTTCAGCCCCGCTTTGCCCTTCCTCACCCACTGCTCCAGCTGTTCCTGTTGTGGGATTTCTCCTGGTAGCAGCAGAATTTGGGGTGGTTTGAGCTCCAGGAATGGTCAGGATTCCCCGGGGTTAGGAAAATTAACCCACAAACACCAGAGGTTTGTGTCCAAAAAGGAGACAGAGGAGTCCTTTGACTTTATTCCAATCAAGGCAGAGGCCATGGGGCATCCCCTGGGTCTCTCCAAGTTTTGGAGGAGCAGCCTCCCTTTTTATCCCAATTTCCAGCCACGTTTCCCTTCTCTCTTTCCCCATTTCTGGGGTACTTGAGAGGTTCAGACTCCCCAGAACACCTGATCCCAAAGATTCCCCTCTAATGCATAACCCTCCCTTTTCATTTTTAATTCTTAGGGGTTTTTCTTCCCCATTGTTTCTTTCATCTTTCAATGTCTAATTTCATTGATCAGCAAACCTAAAGTTTATTTGTAAGAGCTCTCCAGTCCCTGCACATCTCCCTTTATTGGACACAGCCCTTGGATGAGGGGCAGGCAGGGGAGCTGTGCACAGAGTTTTCTTCCAGCAGAAAAAATAAAAAATAAAAAGTTTGCTTTCCTTCTGAGATTTGTGAATAAATCAATACAGCCAGGAGGTAGCGAGGTCATGAAATAGAAATGCTGGAGCAAAGCACTTCTGAATTAGATTGCTAAACTGAAAAGAAAAAAGAAGGGAGATAACTTTGTAGTTCCCCTGAATAGATAATTCCTTTTTATACAGACATGTGCTCTGGGGCCTCGCTGGGTTTGATGCGCTGCTTTGCAGCCCTGTCTGTTTTCTCTGGCCCTGTTGCCAGAAATGGTTTTAATTTTGAATGCTTGAACATGAAAGGAGAAGTTGTGAGACTTTATCACGGTGTTTGTAATCAGGGGGATGATTGTGCGCGCAAGTCCTGCAGGGATCTGGGGAGTGCACAGCGATGGAGGTGGGGATTGAAGGCAGCTGGAGGCCCCACCAGGGGTGACACTGAAATGCTTTCATGGCTGGGGGAATGTTCTGCCTCTGGGCACAGGGATCAACACCTCCTTTAATTGTAAACAGCATTAAAAGGGAAAGCAGAATGTCGGAAATCTGGTGCCTGTTGTATTTAGTACGCAGTGACACGGCAAGTGTCGCACGTTTTTTAGCTAACAATTGTATTTCTGTAGGGTTTGGGGTTAAACACTGTTCCCAACGTGTGCAGAAATGTGATTCTTTAATGAATCTAAAGGTGTTTAATGATCTCTCAGGTCCCTCCTGTGACCGTGTTCACAGGGGTCTTAGAATGAGGGAAGAGACGAGGATCTGACTCCATGTTTCAGAAGGCTTGATTTATTATTTTATTATATATATTACATTAAAACTATACTAAAAGAATAATTAAAAAAAGATTTCTTCAGAAAGCTAGCTAAAAATAAAATAAAAAAGAAATGATAACAAAAGTTTGGGGCTTGAGCTCTCTGTCTGAGCCAGCTGACTGTGATTGGCCATTAATTAAAAACAATCAACATGGGCCAATTACAGATCTACTTATTGCATTCCACAGCAGCAGATTATCAATGTTTACATTTTGTTCTGGAGGCCTCTCAGCTTCTCAGGAGGAAAAATCTTAAAGAAAATATTTTCCATAAAAGATGTCTGCGACACCCTCCCAGCCCAGGTTGTTCTGTGACTCCTGTAAGATCTTCTCGGGATCTCTGCTGCTCACAGTGACCCCGAGATGTGTTTAACTCTCTTTTCCCAGTCCAGCAGGCGAAGAAGCAGTCAGAACTCTTCATTTCTTGGTCTCAAGGTTGTTTATTGTTTCTTATCTATAAAATTCTTTCTCCTGGCCTGCCGAGGTCTGTTCAGCAGGAAGTCAGAGCCACTCTGCCTCCCCTGGGCAGTGTTATCTTTTTAGACTAAAAACTACGTGTACAATATTTACAATAACTTCCCAATACCCATCACCTATGTTAGACAGTGAGCTTCTACTCTAAACCAATCCAAAAGTGCCACCATCACAGCAGAAGGTGGAGGCCAAGAAGAAGAAGGAGAAAGGCTGGACACACCCAGATTCCTCCATCTTGCTCCTTGAACCCTCATTCTAAAAACTTCAAAAAATCTTTTTCACCCTGTGATAAATTCAGTATCTTTTTACTTAAAACTTTCATGGCTTGTAATCCTTGCTATAAAGGTTGGTAATTGTTTTTTCCAAGGGCTAAATCAAAGGCACAGGGGTTTTGGGTTCTGTGCCAGGGTCTTTGAGCCCCCTTGGCAGGGGCTGGAGCCCTCCAGGGCATCCAGAGGAATTTCCTGCGTTCCCACAAGATCTCACAGTAACGTTCTTGAATTTATCCCATCTGAAGGCTGCTAACAAAAAGAAAGATTGTCAGGTATTGCTGATCCCCCAGAACTCGAGGGAACGGTGAAATTACAGCCTCTAAAGGCTTTGGTTTCAATTACTGAAAGCTTCCTGTGATGTTTTCCTTATCTCCAAGCATTTCCTATATAAATGTGATCCTGCCTATCAGGACAGGCAGAACCTGCAAACATCATCACCGACAGCCTTATCTAAAGAGAGCTTTTCAGTGTCAGCAGCACTTTAATTACTGCCCAAATATCATTGAGAACCAGCTCCAAAGGAGATCCATGGGTTTCTCTGTCTCCTTCAATTCGGAGCCATTTAGCAAAACAAAGGTTCAGGTTGGGCTGCTCACCTGCACTGCTGAGCTGACAGTAAAAGATTTTAAAATCATGGAAAATTTGGGAAGTTAGAAAGAAAGTTAGACTTGGTAAACCCTGGGAAATGTTGGGCCTTGTGTTTGCTGGATGATGTGAAACTGCACCTGTGGAATGAGGATATGATAAATTATATGATTGTTAGATGTGAAGATTATTTAGTAATTGGATGTGTTAGGAAAATTAATCCACAAACAGCAGAGGTTTTTGTTGAAAAAGGAGACAGAAGAGTCCTTTGACTTTATTCCAATCAAGGCAGAGGCCATGGGGCATTCCTCTGGGGTCTCTCAGATTTTTGGAGGATGCAGCCTCCCTTTTAATCCCAATTTCCAGACACATTTCCCTTCTCTCTTTCCCCATTTCTGAGGTACTTGAGAGGTTCAGACTTCCCAGAACACCTGATCCCAAAGATTTCCCTCTAATGTGTAAATCCCTCCTTTTAATTTTTAATTCTTACAGAATTTAGGGGGCTTTTATTCCCCATTATTTCTTTCAATGTCTGATTTCATTTATCATCAAACCTAAAGTTTATTGTAAATGCAAATATCTTTTTCCACTCATCAATCAGTGGAATCCTTCCCATTGTTTCTTTTCTCTCCCAGTGCTGGTTTTATCTCCCAGCAGCCCCACAGCTTGTTTGGAAACACAAATCCACCATTCCTCTCAGATGTAATAATTGTTTAGACATAAGAATCATGAGAAACCGTGTTAGAGGTTTGAGGGGGATCATGAGAAATCCATGTTCGGATGAAATCAATGTCTACAATAGAACAATGTAAGTTTAATAATTAATATGTAAATTAAAAAACGATAGAATATAAAACATGTTCGGCTCTAAACCATGTCAGAGTCAGATTTGGGTCTGCACCCCGGACACCCAGAGCTCTTCAATAAAAGCACCTGCATGTATAATAATAATAATAATAATAATAATAATAATAATAATAATAATAATAATATAAATATAAATATAAATATAAATATAAATATAAATATAAATATAAATATAAATATTATATATATAACATTACAATATATATATATTACATATATATTATATATATGTATATACATGTATAACAGTATATATGGTATATAATGTATATATTATATACACACATACATACATACACACACACACACACACACACACACATATATATATATATATATAACAAATAATAATTCTGTGATTCTGTGTTCCTGAACACTGACACAGGGACAGGGATTTGAGGTGCACAGGACCCTTTATCTCTGGTCACCATCCCATAACTGAACTCAGGCCATGTCTGTGCTCTGTCCCACTGGGAATCTCCCACCCTTAATGCCCTTTGGGGTTATTAATGCTGATTTGCTCATCATTTGTGCACGGAGATAAAAAGCAGCGCTCCAGTTAATGGTAGACGTGCCAAAAATAGGAATAAACTTATCTGAGATCTGATGATGCCTTCAGCAAGCAGACAAGGTACCATTAGCAGTGGCATTTTTAGCAATGGCTCCTTATCCCAGGGATCCAAAATAGCCTGGCTGAGTCAGCTCCTTGCCCACCTCTACCACTATAAATTGATGCACACGTCCAGGCTGTCACCTCTCCCTTTACACCCATCCCATACCTGATTTTAATTGAGTTTTGACTCACCCCCCTCCCATGCTGGCCTGCATTCCCTCCTCTGGGTCTTTGTTGGGATTTCAGAGAATGAACCCTGAGTCATTTTGGGTTTCAGCATGAGAGGAATGCTGCATTTGTGTTTCCAAACAAGCTGGGAGATGAAACCAGCACTGGGAGAGAAAAGAAACAATGGGAAGGATTCCACTGATTGATGAATGGAAAAAGAGATTTGCTTTTACAAATAAACTTTAGGTTTGCTGATAAACGAAATTAGATATTGAAAGATGAAAGAAATAAAGGGGAAGAAAAAAGCTCTAAATTCCATAAGAATTAAAAATCAAAAGCAGAGTTATACATTAGAGGGGAATCATTGGGATCAGGTGTTTTGGGGAGTCTGAACCTCTCAAGTGCCTCAGAAATGGGGAAAGAGAGAAAGGAAATGTGGCTGGAAATTGGAATAAAAAGGGAGGCTGTGTCCTCCAAAACTTGGAGAGACCCCAGGGGATGCCCCATGGCCTCTGCCTTGATTGGAATAAGAGAGTAAAAGGGGTAAGAGAGTTAAGTTCCCCTTACAATACAACAAATCTTCTTCTGTGTTGAATATTTTAATCCTCACTAACCAATCCAGTCCAAGATACAAATCCTACAACATTTACATACAGCCCATAAGAATCATTACATTAGCACACTGTGTTACATTTTAAACCCTAAAAACTCCTCTTTGGGCCCTTCTGCCAAGCTGTAGGGTCTGCTCTGAGCCTTGGAGCTGTCTGCAAGCAGAGGGTGTTGTTCCATCAAAAGGGGATCACCTTCAGCTGGCCATGCCATTGTTTTCCAGTTGTATCTGAGGGATCTCAAAGCTTGCTTTCATTTCAATCTCACTTATAGTTTCTATATTCTCAAAATCTTTTGCCAGGAAATCATATTGATAAGGCTTTCCTGTTTCATCTTCCCCAACATCCCTGTCTGCCCTGCAGTGGGAAAAACCCCTCAGAAATGGGTATGGGCAGCCCTGGAGGTCTCAGCTGATCCCTGTGGCCACCACTGAGTGCATCTCCTCATATCAGAGCCTCCTCCAGCTGATTTATGGGTTAGTCAGCGTGTCAGATCCCTGTAATGAGATTATATATTCAACCTAATGAAGGAAAAATATGCTTACCAGCCTGGTGTGACAGAGCTGCGATTAAATGATTCAAGAGCAGAGCTCCCTCAGTGGATTAATTTAAAAAGAATGCAGCAGGTACAGCTGACCTGCTCAGGCTGTTCTGAGGGCTTCTGGCACAGGATTAATGGCTTGTGATGGTGTTGATAAAATCACAATAATAAAGGCAGGAGGAGTGTGTGCAGCCCTTGGGTTGGTGTTAAACCCCTCAGAGACTTTTGCTGGTGGAGGCTTCTCCTTCTGGTTTGAGTCTCAGGGTGGAAAGGAGGATGAAAGTGTGGCTAGGGGTAACTTGCCCTGCCCATCCCCATCCTAATTCCAGCTGCAACAGAGAGGAAAATTCCTCCAGCATGAATTTTTAGGAGCAGGAGTTCCATGTTCCAATCCAACCTATTGGTCTTTTCCATCGGGCAGCACTGACAGAACCAGAGATCACAGTCTCCAGCTACATCAGGGAAGGTATAGGTTGGATATTAGGAAAAATTTTTCACCAAAAGAATAATAAAGTACTGGAATGCTCTTCCCAGGGACGTGGTGGAATCACCATCTCTGGATGTGTTTAAAAAAAGCCTGGACATGGCACTGGGTGCTATGGTCTGGGTGAGGTGTCAGGGCACAGGTTGGACTCGATGATCTCAGAGGTCTCTTCCAACCTCATCATTCTGGGATTCTGGGATTCTGTGGTTCTGGGATTCTGTGACACCTCCCCTGCCATAGCTTGAGGCTGCATCCTCTGGTTCTGTCAGAGACCAACCCCACCTGTCTCCAACCTCCCTTCAGGAAGCTGCAGAGAGCAATAAGGGCACCTCTGAGCCTCCTCTTCTCCAGCCTAAGCAGCCCCAGCTCCTTCAAACCTTCCTCAGAGGATTTGTGTTCCTCCTCCAGGATAAACATTCTCCTGACCTCCCAAATTATCGCCATGCCCACAAGAGCTGGGAGCTGCCTCTTGTGTTAAATCTGGCTGGAATCTCAAACAGGGTCACCAAAAAGAGCCAAAAATTCAGTCCCAGCTCTTGGGATGTTTGAATATCCATCAGAGCGACTGGTGAGGAACTCGTAGTGGGTGGGTTGGAATAAGCTTTGTTTTTCAGAGAGAAGAGTTCTCTAACTCCCATAATCTGCCCAGGCTCTGGAGTGTTGAGCTGATTTTACTCTGATAATGCCATAAGCTGGTCTGTAGTAATTGCTTTCTGTAACTGGGACAAATTTCTGATGATGCTAATTGTGCTGCTGCCACACAGGGAGGGGCCCAGTTAATCCTGGTGCCCTGGAGCTGCAGGTCCTGATGTGATCAGCCCTCCTTGGAAACTGGGGACAGGGGGTTAATTCTGAGCAGGTTGAATTTCTGAGGAAAAAAAAACAAACCACCCAGATATTTTTCTACAAACTTCCAGCATTTTATAGCAGGTGAAAAGTCTGGTTCCAGATCATCAGAATAATTCTTAAAAGGAAAAGGATTTTAATTCTGGTACAAGCAGCTCTGTGACCTCCACAGTGAGGGAAGTGAAATTCTGAGGAGTTTGGAGTTGCTCTTCACACACTGCAGTCCAGACTCCATCATTCATCCAGTGGGGAGATGTTTTAGGTTATTTGCTGTTTTTATTTTCCCTGGTTTCTTTGTGTGTGTTTGTGAAACTGGGGAGGGGGTGTTAATTCTGTGCAGACTGAATTTCAGAGGAAAAAAACCCAGATATTTTTCTACAAACTTACAGCATTTTATAGCAGGTTCAAGGTCTGGCTCCAGATCATCAGACTAATTCTTAAAAAGGAAGTTTTTAATTCTGGTACAAGCAACTCTGTGACCTCCACAGTGAGGAAAGTGAAATTCTGAGGAGTTTGGAGTTACTCTTCAGACACTGCAGTCCAGACCTCATCACTCACCCCACTGGGGAAATGTTTTAGGTTCTTGGCTGTTTTTATTTTCCCTGGTTGCTTTGTGAGTGTTTGTGTGGGGGCTGAAGCTTCCCAAAGGTTACATCCCTGCCAGTGACAAACATCTTTTGTCATCACGACTCCTTTAAATGTATTTTTATCCCATAAATCCATCCCTTGGTTCTCCATCTTTGAAAGCCTCCATCTGCTGAGGCAGAGCAGGGGATGGCCTTGGATAAACCTGATTTTCTCAGGGAAAGGGGGGGCTGGGATGAGGGGAGCACAGGCAGTGCAATCCTCCCTGACAAATCAGGGTTTGATCTCACGTCCCAACATTTTGGTGTTTATGTTCTCTCTGTTTAATGTTCTCCCTTTGCTGGCATCATCATTCTTTGAAAAGCACGGTTTAATGGAAATGTTTTAATGTTTTCTGCTCACCAAACCCCACAAGATCAGCGTGTGCTCCCGCCAAGGGTGAGGCTGACAGGAACAGGGCCCTTGAACCCCTCTCACCACCCAGAAATCCCCTGGCCTGGGGAGAGTCAACATTTACAAACACACTTGTGAAATAACGAACTCGGGGAGTGCTGGCTGTGTTTGTAATTTCTCTGCCCATTTCACTGCACATAAAGCGTGTTCAGCATCGAACTCCTGTCACTTGATTTATGCCCGTGTGGCTGCTCCATAATTTAAATTGAATTCCTAATTTCTTTGCTGAAGCCCCCTCGGATAATTACTGTTAAGGTTAACTGCGGAAGGGGAACTGAATAGTCAGTGGATTCGTTGGTTGTTCAGTGTCTTTAGACCACAGGGAAAGGGAACAGAATCCAAGAGATTTTGTCCAGGGAAGGGTTTGACATGGCTGGAACTCCCAGATATTTTGTCCAGGGAGAGGTTTGACATGGGTGGAATTTACTCACAGGGATTTTGTCCAAGGAGAGATTTGTATTGGCTGGAAAAGGTTTGGCATGGCCGGAATTCCCAGATATTTTATCCTTAGAAAGCTTTGGCATGGCTGGAATATATTCCCAGGGATTTTGTCCACGGAGAGGTTTGGCGTGGCTGGAAAAGATTTGGCATGGCTAGAACTCACTCCCAGGGATATTGTCCAGGGAAGGGTTTGGCATGGCTGGAACACACTTCCAAGTATTTTGTCCAGGGGAAGATTTGGCATGGCTGGAACTCCCAGATATTTTGTCCAGGGAAATGTTTGGCTTGGCTGGAACACATTCCCAGGGATATTGTCCAAGGAAAGGTCTGGCATGGCTGGAAAAGTTTTGACATGGCTGGAACTCACTCCCAGGAATTTTGTCCAGGGAGAGGTTTGGCATGGCTGGAACTCCCAGGGATTTTGTCCAGGGAAAAGTTTGGCATGGCTGGAACTCACTCCCAGGGATATTGCCCAAGGAAAGGTTTGGCATGGTTGGAAGATATTCCCAGAGATATTGTCCAGGGAAGGGTTTGGAATGGCTGGATTTAGCACAGCTTCTTGGTCCCAAGCTGTGCCCAGGCTCCTGCAGGCACTGAGGAAGTGTTCCCTGGGTGGGAGGGAGGGTTGGATGCAGGAGGACAGAGAGATGGCAGAGATGGATCACAGAGCTGGAATCTCCCCCATTTTCAGTGTGAAATGTGTGGTGCTGAGCCTCGCCCTCAGGTAACTCACATTTGCACAGATGTGTCAAATCATGATTTAACTCCACAGCCACCGTGTGGGATGAGGTGCCCCAGCCCTGGAGCCTTTTCCAGGAGAGTTTGCAGCCCTTGGCTGGGATGTGCAGGGCTGGATCCGTCCCAGCAAAGCCGGGAGTGCTGCTGTGGAGGGGAATCTGCTGCCTGGCACCAAACGTAATTGGCTTTGATGGTCAGCGCTTGCAGATTTGTTTAGGAACTGGAAAATGTACAAATTGCAGCCCATCTGCGCAGAGCTGAGTGCTAATGAATGCCTGCAGCTACCACAGCCATAAGCTCATTACCACAAAGTTCCAAGTCCTTCCACAAGTTGCTAAACAAGGTTATTCATCTGAACGGAGTGGAGAAGGGAGTTTGACTGCAGGGCTCAGCCAGAGCTCCTCCAGATCTAGAAAAGCTGTTAAAACAGCCCCCTGCTCTTTGGTCTTTTAATAGAATCAGTTGATTTTATTTCTATTTTTAATTTTGCTCTCCTGTGACAGCAGCTTGCCATGCCTTAACTATTTTCTGTTAATGTTTCGGGAGGAAAGGCGCCTTGCGGGCGATTCCTGGGCGTGCTCAGAGCCGTTGGGAGGTGAACTGGAGAAGATGGATTGGAACACATCGTGCACAGCATTTCAGGGGGTTTATGGACCATGGCAGCAAACACTAATGGCCTCTGTTCTCAGGGTGTTGGTGTCAGCTGGGAATCTGTGATGATGACTCGGCTCTTCCTCTGTGTGCCGTGTCAGGCAATTTCATCTTCCTGCTTCTTCACACAAAAAAAAAAAGTGGGATTGATTATGCTTATTATCTGTTTTATAGAACTGGTAGTTGTCCAAGTGTTTGAACATCCAGTGCATGGTGCAGCAGGAGCAATATGTAAAAATATCGTTGGGAGAATTTCATGTTCTCTCTCGGCTGAGATTTTATTCCATGTTCCTTGAGGAAAGAATCAGCTTTTCCTCTGTGTGCCGTGTCAGGCAATTTCATCTTCCTGTTTTTTCACCAAAAAAAAGTGGGATTGATAATGCTTATTATCTGTTTTATAGAACTGGTAGCTGTCCAAGTGTTTGAACATCCAGTGCATGGTGCAATATGTAAAAATATAGTTGGGAGAATTTCCTATTCTCTCTCTCGGCTGGGATTTTATTCCATGTTCCTTGAGGAAAAAACAGCTTTTCTAAGCTACCAGCCAAAGGAAGCATTTCCCCACCCAATTAACGAGGTCATGAGGTGCCTTTGGCCTGCCCCACGTTTCCCTGTGCTCCTCCCTGCCAGGTGGAGTGGCTGAAGAACGAGGAGCCCATCGATTCCAACCTGGACGAGAACATCGACACCAGGGCCGACCACAACCTCATCATCCGCCAGGCGCGCCTCTCCGACTCAGGCAACTACACCTGCATGGCTGCCAACATCGTGGCCAAGAGGAGGAGCCTGTCGGCCACCGTGGTGGTCTATGGTCAGTGACAGGGCTGGGGGGCAGAGGTGGCTGTGCCCCGCTTTGATTTGCGCTGTTATTGCTGGGCTGATTCAAACCCAGTGCACGTGGGATCACCCAGCTGTGGTGTTGCATGTCACTTAAATGGTGTGCTCTGTCTCACCCCTAGAAAATGTTTATTACAAGCCTGTGATCCTCCCTGAAGCATCACGGATCTGTAATCCCATTGGCCCAAGGCTTGTTCTGTGCCCACTTTGAATCTCCCTGTTAAACTGTGCAGGGCACTTATGTATCTTCATGTTTTCTTTCTAACAAAAAAAGGGTGAAATGTGGTGTTACAATTTAGTTAAATGGTATGCTCTGTCTCATCCCTCAAAAATGTTTATTCCAAGCTTGTGATCCTCCCCTGAAGTATCATGGATCTGTAATCCCCTTGGCCCAAGTCTGATTCTGTACCCACCTTGAATCTCCCTGTTAAGCTGTGCCAGGGAGATCAGATTCTCTCTTGGCTCTTTGCTTTCTTGGCCCTTTTCTCCCTGGGCTCTCCCTCTCTCCCCCTTCTCCCCTTATCCCTCAGAAACCATGCTGCTCCCAGGGGTGAGACCCCCAATAATTAGCGCCCTCATCTAATTAGCACCCTCAGAAGCTGTGTAGAGTCTCCTTGCCTGCCTGCTGCTACCATCAGGGACTCCCCAGGGACCACAAATGAACTGCTACACCCTTCCTGCTGGGATTGGGTTTGGGTTTGGTTCTGGGGGGGCTCTGGCACACCCCTTCAGCCCCCCACCATGTTGGTGTTTTAATCAGCACCCTCAGAAGCTGTGTGGATTCTCCTTTCTTGCCTGCTGCTACGAGCAAACACACAGCTTAGGGGATCCCCCAAACGAACTTCTACACCCAGCCCAGCCCTTCCCACTGGGATGGGTTTGGGTTTGGGTTTGGGTTTGGTTCTGGTGGGCTCTGGCACAGTCCCCCAGCCCCTCAGCTTCTCTCCCACGTTGTTGTTTTGCAGTGAACGGGGGCTGGTCTTCATGGACAGAGTGGTCCAGCTGCAACGCGCGCTGCGGCCGGGGCTGGCAGAAACGCTCGCGCACCTGTACCAACCCCGCGCCCCTCAACGGGGGAGCCTTCTGCGAGGGCATGTCCGTGCAGAAAATCACCTGCACCTCCCTCTGCCCCGGTGAGTCCTGGCCAGGGAGGGCTTCAGGAGCCTTGGCTTTGGGTGGGAAGCAGCAGCAGGGAGTTGGGAAAGGAACGGGGAATGCAGCTGTGTTTTAGCCCAGCCTGGTGTGGGTTTGGGTTTGGGTTTGGGTTTGGGTTTGGGTTTGGGTTTGGGTTTGGGTTTGGGTGCAGTGCCAGGCACCTGTGGGCAGGCTGGATCTTACCCTGTGTTAGGAAAATTAATCCACAAATATGTCCAAAAAGGAGACAGAGAAGTCCTTTGACTTTATTCCAATCAAGGCAGAGGCCATGGGGCATTCCCTTGGGGTCTCTCCAATTTTTGGATGAGGCAGCCTCCCTTTTATCCCAATTTCCAGCCACATTTCCCTTCTCTCTTTCCCCATTTCTGAGGTACCTGAGAGGTTCAGACTTCCCAGAACACCTGATCTCAAAGATTTCCCTCTAATGTATAACCCTCCCTTTTGATTTTTAATTCTTGTGGAATTTAGGGGTTTTTCTTCCCCATTAATGTCTAATTTCATTTATCAGCAAGCCTAAAGTTTACTTGTAAAAGCAAATCTCTTTTTCCATTCATCAATCAGTGGAATCCTTCCCATTGTTTCTTTTATCTCCCAGTGCTGGTTTTGTCTACCAGCAAACCCACAGCTTGTTTGGAAACACAAATCTGCTGTTCCTGCTCCTGGCACCCCCAAAACCCTGCCAGGACAGCTCAGGGGGAGAAATCAGGGAGGTAGGTGTGGGTGTGGGGTTAGTGCAGAGAAGGGGAGCTGATATTAACAACGCCAGAAAGAGAAACACAGAGCTGAGAGCTTCGTTAAACACACCATTTATCTCGCGAAAGTTTGCTTAGGAGTGTATTAGACATGGAATTATGGAGGGCAGAGATGAAACAGGAGCTGCTGACCGTGTTTTCCCCACCGGGCAGTGGACGGCAGCTGGGAGGTGTGGAGCGAGTGGTCAGTGTGCAGCCCCGAGTGCGAGCACCTGCGCGTGCGGGAGTGCGCCGCGCCCGCGCCCCGCAACGGCGGCAAGCACTGCGAGGGGCTGAGCCAGGAGTCCGAGAACTGCACCGAGGGGCTCTGCATACAAGGTGAGCTGCCACCCTGGGTTTTTAAGATTTTCTAAGCCTTCTGATGTGGACATTGTTGTAGTGAATTTTCTCACAAACTTTCTGTAAATAACTCGTTGTTTTGCATTCCTTTATGGAGGAGGAGAAAGTTGATGGACTGTTAGGCTGACCAGTGTCATTGGAGAGGTGGCACTGTCACCCTCCAATCCGCTGTCACTCTTGGAAAACTATAAATGTTAGAGTCAGAAAATAATCTTCCCTTTTTTTCCTTCACCTTGAGAACAGCAGTATGAGCTTGTGTTTTTTCGTGTCCTATAGCAACAGTGAGCTGCCACGGGCTTGGGGATGGCCTGAGGGATGGGCTGAAGGCCAGGGAACCTCTTTAAGTGAGGCTCCTGTGTCTTAGCTACTCCTGTGAAAAGGGATGTGTATTGGAATATTTACCAATAATATTGCAGATATTGTGGGAATCTACAAAATCAGAGGGTTTTGGGAAAGCTGCAAAAGGCCTCAGAGACAGCAGAACTGTGATCGGAGCTAAGCAGCAGCCATGAGATTGGTCAGCAGAGAAATTATTTAAACTGTAGACAAGCAAGGACAAATAGAACAATGATCTGTGTATTAGTGCTTGTCTAGAATAACTCTCTAAACTACAGAAAGTTTATCTGGTGAGGTATTAGGAAGGTTGAAGCTTAATAATGGAGCTCTGTGCGTTGTGTTTTAAGGCTTACAAGCATGTATTGTATTTGAAATAAGCAAGCATTGCTTAACCAAAGCTATGTGTGCTTATAGTGATTGGATAGAACTACTGTCAGTGTGCTTTTGCTTTGTGTGATTGGTCAAAAAACTTATAAAGTGAGTTGTACCATTAAGTTCTTGGTCTGCTGCCTGGGATGTGAGCTGGTGGCATCTTCCCATTGTCATAACCATGGAATGAGAGTGATGCTGGAAAAATAAAACAGCTCAAGGCAGGTTCCCAGCAGTCCTGTCCTGTTTGTGATTTGTACAGAGACCCTGGCTGGCAGCAGACAGGATGTGCCTGAGCTTGTCTGGCCCTTGGTGCTGAACCAAGCAGCAGCACTGTGGTGTTTCACCCCACAGACACTTTTGGCTGGCTGGGTGTGTGGTGTTTCACCCCAGAGACTCAATGCCCTTCTGGTATTCCAGGACTGACAGACAGTGCTGGGAGGGGAAAGGAGAGGTGACTGACACACCTGGGAAGGAATTATCAGGGGAGGGACCCGAGGTTCTGAAGTGAGCCCTGAAATCACAACACAACAGACGTGGTTTTCCGATTTTCCGTGGGGAGTTTGAAATCTTCCAGGTCTCTGGATTTGTGTTGCTTGTTCTTTGCCTGTGAATGATCAGGTGATGCTAAAATCCCAAATCCAGGGGGTTTGCAGGTTGGAACTCCAACCTCCATAACCAAATGTTCTCCTCAGCCTTTCCTTGCAAACAAACAGGCAAAACCCCTCGGGAGAACTGCAGGAGCAGGCGCCGGTCAAGGTCGGAGTTTTCTCCTTTTGCTGCCTTCAGCAGGAGCTAAACCAGGCAGAACTGCAGCTCCCTGGGAAAGGCTTTGCCCTTCACCAGGGTGAAAAATGCCAATCACTTGTTTTTAAAATTTTAAAAGTTTAATAGTAATGAAATGGTTATAAAAATAGTAATACAATTAGAGTAATAATAATTTGGACAATTTGAATTAGGACAATATGAGACAATAGAAACAAAGAGTTATGGATGTCTGGGTACCTTTTTCTGGGCAGCACGAGCCCGAAAAAGGACAAACATTAACAGAGGATTAACCCTTAAAAATAATAACCTGTTGCATATTCATACACTTCATACATGATGCATAAATTCCATTCAAACACAGGATTCTGTCTGGTCATCGTCAGCTTCTTCCTTCTAATCCTAACAGCACCTTCAAGGTGGGAAGATGTTCATTTCTTCTGATAAGAGGGCAATAAATTCTCTTTCTCTGAAAGATTTAGGTGTCCTGTGGCTGCTAGGGGAGTCCTTTCTTTAAGAAAAGTATCCTACATAGCATCGTTTCTATTTTAACAATTTTTATAGCCTAAAACTATATTTAACACAGTACTTAAGAGAATTAACACAGGATTACTTTCAAACACAGCACATATAACATTCATTTGAATATTTGCGAAAAGCCAATCATAAAATACATGCATTTTTCACACCCAGTGTCTGGGAAGCATCTGGCACTGGGAAGCTGCTGTTGTCCCCCCCCAGTGTGGGGAGCTGGGCAGAGCAGCCCTGCAGCTGCGCACACGGGAGGGATTTGTGAGTTTATCCCTGCCCTGAGCCCTCTCCTGTCCCTGTGCTGTCACCTTGTCAGGTGGAACAGCAGCCCTGGGAGCCATCAGGAGTGCCAGGGCTGGGAGATGTAAACAAGGATGTGTCTGCTTTCTGTAAGGCCGTGTTTAACCAGCCCTCTGTCCTTGTTTCTATGGTTCTGCATTGCCTTTTCTCTCATAAACAAAATGAACTCTCTTTTTTTTTTTTTTTTTTTTTTTTTTTTTGCCCTGGGATTTTAATGCTTTCCCAGTGGCAGAGAGCATCTTGTGTATTTATTCAGGCTTCAGAGATACCTTCAATCAGATTTTGCTGGGGTTTGGAGGGAGGGAGCACACAGCACTCTGCCTGTGGATCCCAGCACTTAAAATTCCTTATTCAGGCTTCAGAGATACCTGAGCTGAGAGCTTCAATCAGATTTTGCTGGGGTTTGGAGGGAGGGAGCACTCAGCACTCTGCCTGTGGATCCCAGCACTTAAAATTCCCAGGGCTACAGAACAGCTCCAAGGTGTCCAAGGACAGAAATGTAATTTAATTTTTTTTTCTTTCCCTGTGTTTTAAGAAAGAATAACCAGAGAGGCTTTGAGAGCAGTGCCATTCACTCAGCTCTTGGGGACTTTTCCTGGGGTGTCTCTCTGTGATGGTGTTCACAGGGGTCTGAGGATGAGGGAAGAGACGAGGATCTGACTCCATGTTTCAGAAGGCTTGATTTATTATTTTATGATATATATTACATTAAAACCGTACAAAAAGAATAGAAGAAAGGATTTCATCAGAAGGCTGGCTGAGAATAGAATAGAAAGGAATGATAACAAAGGTTTGTGGCTCTGCTCTCTGTCCGAGCCAGCTGACTGTGATTGGCCATTAATTACAAACAACCCCATGAGACCAATCCCAGATGCACCTGTTGCATTCCACAGCAGCAGATAACCATTGTTTGCATTCTGTTCCTGAGGCCTCCCAGCTTCTCAGGAGGAAAAATCCTAAGGAAAGGATTTTCCATAAAACATGTCTGTGATAATGCAGAGGTTGCTTTGGCTCCAGACAGCTCCAGCACCTCCCTGCTGTCCTGCATGTTTGTTCTCCCAGTGTTTATTCCCTCCCAGGATTCCCAGTTGGATTTCTCTCTTTCCTGCAGAGGTGAAAGCTTTCTCTTTGCTTAATAAAAGAGAGGATTTTTTCTTTTTTTTTCTTTTTTTTTTTTTTTTTTGAGAGCTTTTTGTTTTACTTTTATCTGTTTGCTTTAAAGCTATTTCTCCCAACTTCAAAACCTATTGATTTCTCTCCAAGTGCCCAAAACCAAAACAAACAAGTAGGGCCACAGGGACTGACCTGCAAACATGTTTTTACTAATGCACCCCCAATAATCACAGCACAATCACAAATAATTTTCTTTTCCATTTTCCCAGCAGCACTGCTGCTGTTGCCAGGAGGCTCCTGGATGCAGGAATTTCCATTTCCATGGGAAATGCTTTTCCCTTTGCAGTTTGGTGCAGGCAGCTCCTGCCAGCAGCAGGGAAGGGTTTGCTCCAGTCTCACCCTCCTCTCTGGGTCTTTTTGTGCCTCATTTTCCTGCAAAACCAACCGTGGGCAGGGAAATAAAAA
The DNA here is from genome assembly GCF_027887145.1 of Ammospiza caudacuta. Taxonomy (NCBI): domain Eukaryota; kingdom Metazoa; phylum Chordata; class Aves; order Passeriformes; family Passerellidae; genus Ammospiza; species Ammospiza caudacuta. The sequence goes on from NC_080618.1 coordinate 5,093,883, forward strand.
CCTCATCCAAAAAAATGGCAAAGCCAAAATCCAACGATCTTCTGGGTTAAGTATTTCTGAACTGAGCATCCTCACAAATATTAAAATAAGGAGCCTCATAATCTGCCTGAGTCTCCCAGTTTTAGGGATTACTTTGGCAGGTTTTAGGTTATAAATGGTGGCTCAAGTGTTTGGCATAAAGGAGGCAGAGCAGGCTCATTTTTGAGAGCTGCAGTCCCATAGAAAAATGGGAAAAATAGGAAAACTCCCTTTTATCCCATATTTCCATTTGCTGGGGCACATGGATATGTGTGTTCGTGTACACGCAGAGAAGTGCCATTATTGGGGGTGTTTGGTACAAAAATGTGAATAAACCAGGCATTTTTATAGCTTGTAACTAATTTAAGTGCCCATCACCAGCTTTTCCATCCATCAAACACACAAAGGAATCATTAATTCTGACCTGAGTGTCTTTGCCAATGATCCACTGCGAGGTATTGAACTTCCTTCTTGCTGAGGTGTAAATAAACAACAGCGTCCAATAGAGCCAACAAATAACCTGAATTAACCAAGTGAGAAATTGCTGCAAAGGAACTTCCTGATAGGGATTTAAGGGGGAAAAAAAAAGAAAGAAAAAAAGAGAAGATGAAGAGAAAAACATGGACAACATAAAATATTCATATTGTCAGCAAACGAGGAGAAAATGTTTCATTTATAGAGTGAGACAGAAGCAATATAGGAGATAGATATGCTCCATGTAAATTTATTAAGTGCAACTTCCTCTCTTTCTCTCTCTCTCAGATAAAAAACCTCATGAATTAAAATCCCAAAGTTCTTTTTTTTTTTTCTCTTGTAAATATGATTTTCCTCATCTCCTTTGCTGTTTGGGCTGTTTGTTTAGGAGCTGAGGAGGAGCCAAGGTTTTATGAGAGGCTTTAGCATCTGCGGGTTCAGTGAGCCAGGGGATCATCCTCAGCAATCCCTGTCTGACAGGGAGCCCTGGCTCAGGGCATGCTCAGCTCAGGATCAACCTCTGGAATTGGGAAAAAAGGAATTTCTGCTGGAATTTGGGGTTCCTGGTGCAGATCTGGTCCTGCTCTGCTTCCTCCTGTCTCGCCTGGAGGGTGTTTCTGTGCCTGGCATCCTCTCAGGGCTGCTCTGTCGTGCACCTGCAGCTCTGCCAGCCCCAGCAGGGCAGGAGAGCAGGGGGACAGGGGCCAGGAGGAGAGGGAATGGCCTTGAGCTGTGTCACAGGGAAAATCAGCAGGAATTTCCTCATGGAAAGGGCCTTGAGCTGGACATCAGCAGGAATTTACCCCTGGAAAGGGCTGTAGGGCATTGCCAGGGACATCAGCAGGATTTCACCCTAGAAAGGGCCTCAGGCTGTGCCAGGGTGGGACATCAGAAGGATTTCCCTCTGGAAGGGGCCTTGAGCTGTGCCAGGGTGAAACATCAGCAGGAATTTCCCCTGGAAAGGGCCTCAAGCTGTGCCAGAGCTGGACATCAGCAGGAATTTCATCCCGAAAAGGGCTGTAGAGCTGTGCCAGAGCTGGACATCAACAGGAATTTCATCCTGAAAAGGGCTGTAGAGCTGTGCCAGGGTGGGACATCAGCAGGAATTTCATCCTGAAAAGGGCTGTAGAGCTGTGCCAGGGTAGGACATCAGGAGGATTTCCCTCTGGAAAGGGCCTTGAGCTGTGCCAGGGTGGGACATCAGCAGGAATTTCCCTCTGGAAAGGGCCTTGAGCTGTGCCAGAGCTGGACATCAGCAGGAATTTCATCCTGAAAAGGGCTGTAGAGCTGTGCCAGGGTTGGACATCAGGAGGATTTCCCTCTGGAAAGGGCCTTGAGCTGTGCCAGGGTGGGACATCAGCAGGAATTTACCCCTGGAATGCCAGGGAAGAACATCAACAGGAATTTCCCCCTGGAAAGGACTGTAGGGCATTGCCAGGGTGGGACATCAACAGGAATTTAACCCCGCTTCTCTCTTACCTACTGAACAGACCTCAGCAGGCCAGAGAAAGAATTTTATACATAAGAAACAATAAACAACCTTGAGAACGAGAACAGAAGAGCTCTGACTCCTTCTTTGCCTGCCAGGCTGGGAAAAGAGACTTTAACACATCTCAGGGTCACTGTGAGCAGCAGAAGTCTCAGCAGGGCAGGGGCACAGAGCTCACAGAGCAGGAGCTGCTCCAGGATGCAAAAACAGAGCCAGGGATGAAGATCATTGAGGAACAGCCTGTTCCACTGAAGGATCTCTTCCCTGAGCTCCTAACTCATGATCCCTGTGCTCCAAGAGTGAGGAGAAGGACTTGGGGCTGTGGGAAGAACCTGGGAAGAACCTCTGGGATCTCCTGCCCATCTCCCAGCCCTCCCCTCCTTGCTGGAGCTGGGGAGGTGGGCCCTGCACAGCTCCTGCAAATCTCTGCTTGGAAATGAGATAATTTAATCAATTACCTCTCCTAATGCACTAAACCAAATGTTTCACTTTCTGGTCCTGCGCATCTTAAATTATCTTCAGGTGCTTTATGAAACTTAATCATAGTTAATAGAAACTTCATTACCATCAAATGTGCTTTCAATAAATGTTGTGTAACAGTAGCAGGAGGTGGAGTGAAAAATGGGCTGCAATTACCACAAACATGGATCCTGGAGCAGAAAGGGATAAAATTTGTGGTGCCTGCCAGGGTCCCTCCCATCCCTGGGCCGGGAGGATGCAGCTCATTAAGGAATAATTGGTGGACTATAAATGTTTGCTTTTCTGGTTTGTTTGGTTGCTTTTCCACTTTGTTCCCTTCTGGGAAAAAAGGAAAAGCAGAACCTCACCCTGCTCCCCCAGATTTCCCATGCCTTCCTCCTTCCCTTAATTTCTAATCTCCAATGGAAGGAATTCTCCAAAAGAAAAGAGCAGAAGGTAAAGAGGTAAAGATTAATTTAAAAAAAAAAAAAAAAAGAAAAGAAACAAATCAGCGGTTGTTTCTAAACACCAAAATCCCAAAAGAAAGGCTTCTTTCTCATGGAATTGTGTTCCATAGGAATAATTCCAAGAATACTGAGCCACTCTGGGTTTGCCCTTTTAGCACAAAGCTGTTTAAAACCCCACTAAACCCTGAGGAGGATTCTCTGAGCTCTGCTCCCCTGAGGTTTGTGAGGGTTTTCCTGGCACTGGGGAAGCTCTGGGAACTCAGCAACCACCAACTCATCCCAGGGAAGGACCCTCGGGAGGTTTCAATCATCAAATTTATAGACCAGGCTCCGCTTCAAGCCCTGGAGATATTTCAGAGTCAATGAAAAGAGAATTCTTCTCCTCAGATGGATTTTGCTTGAGTCCAACCGCTCCCATTTTGTTTTATTTTGTGCCCTCCCTCTCATCTTTAACCCGTGTAGAATTGTGTAAAAATGGGAAAGGGGAATTGCCTGACGTGGGAATGGATGGAGAAGGAGATGCTGAAGCACCTGAGGGGATTTAGAGGCAGAAATGGCAATTCCAGAGCACCTGAGGAGTGGGCAGGAGATGAGCTCTGGGATCCTCCCCCTTTGCAGTCCTGTGGGGTGGAAGCTTTTCCTGCCAGGATATTTCTGCATCTCTCAGACTTGATCATTTATCATCCCAGCAGGGCAGGAGGGATAATTCCCATTTTCAGCACTTTCCTTTTTAAAAGCAGTGATCCAAAGGGAAGAGTTGGAGACGCTTTGTGGTGCAAAACCCAGGAGCTCTCCCTGGGAAGGGAAAAACCCCAATTATTCCTGGAGATCCATCCCCTCCCTCCTCCTGCCTCACTCATTGCTCTAATTACCCACAGAAATTAACTCAACAATAGCAATTCGTAATTAATTCCCTGTAACAACAAAGCGACTTGGGAATAGGAAATTGGAAGAAATAGAAATGTAATTATTGCCTGAACTTCCTTTTCTGCACCTGGTGCTGGGGAACAAAACGGGGCTGGGGGAGAGGAGCTTTGGGGCGGGCTTTGTGTGGTTTTGGACACATCTGAGATGTTTCCAGTTTGGCTTTGTGACCCCTTTTCTTTGCTTTTTCTGCCTGGCCTGTCCCTTCTTCATTGTCAGCCAGTATCTCACTCTCTGCAATCCCAAACTGAGCTTAAAATTCTATTTACGGCATATTTTAAGGAGGGAATCTCATGGGAAAAAAAAAAAAAAAGGTTTCAGGGAAAAAAAGGAAAAAAACCTAAAGTTTCTCTTTTAGTGATTGAGTTGGTGGAACCGTGTGACGTTGGAATTGTTCTAGAAAGCTGAATTTTGTAACCTTACAAGTTTGTTCAGTGTGGTTTCCTGACCTGCCGCAGAAGGTGGATTCTTCCCCAAAGCTGATATTTCCATGCAAACTTGGTGATTTTTGTTTTTCTTCCCGACAAATTGTGAACGTGTTAAAAGCAGAACCATTTTCCATTCACAGATTACTCAAAAATGCAGCAGAAATTTTACAGGAGTATTTTCCTGCAAAGCAAGAGTGTTTTGAGAGTATTTGAGAGTATTACTCTTGCAAGAGTATTTTCTTTCAGTATTTCATCTGGTTAAGTGGTTCTGGTAAAACTGATACCCAAACATCTCTTTTGGGTGCTGGAATCTCATGGTTGGTGCTGACTGGGACCAGTTGGAGAGAGGGGATGAGAGGGACGTTTTCTGCCAAGGATGTTTGAACCAAACCTTTGATTTTACTTTGGATTGGAGTGCCCAGCTGAAATTCAGTCCCAGCACCTGGAGCAGGGTCCAATCCAAAGTAAAATCAAAGGTTTGGTTCACTTTTCAGACACTTCTTTTTTGTCAGAAAGTGTTGAGCCAAGGAAATGCTGCCCAGAGGTGCTCGTTCCTTTCATCTCAACACTCTGAAGTTTCACGCTCGTTTTCAAAACTCAGCTAAAATGAAATTATCTGACTTTCAGCAGAAAAGCACAACAGAAGCCTCCTCCCAAGCAGTAATTAAATAATTTCTGTAATTGGCTGTTTATTAAATGCTGATTTTTAACTTTCCAACCTATTTCTGTGCAGTGCAGTGCATTCACTGACACAGAGCACTCTGGATTTCCATGTTAGTTTTTGTTGATCTCATTGGCCCTGAACAAATCCAGTTTCTCTTCCTGGGGCTCTGCCGTGCAGGAGAAGCGCCCAGCAGGACCCAGGCCCTGCCCAGGGTGGGCTCTGAGCTCCCTCCCCTCACCCTGGAGCTGGGAATTCAGGGAACCCCCCAAGGACCCTCCAAGGGGGCGTGCCAAGGGATTTAATTCCATGGTGCACAAATCCCAGCAGATCGAGGAGAGCGGGATGGGATATTTCAGTTGTGGAATATTGCAGGATTCATTCTGTCACAGCAGTCAATTCCTTCTCCCCACACCCAAACAGGCTCTCCAGTTTGGGGCGCTCCATCGGGAATTCCGCTCACCGTCTCAACCCTTTTTGTCCAGCACTGCCCCTGCTCGTGCGCCCAGCTCCACCTTGGTTCCCCATGTCCCCCCATGTCCCCTTATGTTCCCCTATCCCCTCGTGTCCCCATGTCCCTGACACAGTTCTTGTCTCCCCACATCCCCCATGTCCCCATGTCCCCATGTCCCTGGTGCAGTTCTTGTTCCCCCATGTCACTATGTCCCCACATCCTCCATGTCCCCATGTCCCCCTGTCCCTGACACAGTTCTTGTCCCCTCACATCCCCCACATCCTCTGTGCCCCCATGTCCATGTCCCCATATCCCTCATGTCCTCACGTCCCTCTGTCCCCTCTCCCTGATGCAGCTCTTGTCCCCCCATGTCCCCACATCCCCCATATCCCCCACATCCCTCACGTCCCCGTGTCCCCCATGTCCCATGTCCCCTGACACAGCTCTTGTCCCCACACATCCCCCCACATCCCCATGTCCTCCCATGTCCCTGTGTCCCTGATACAGTTCTTGTCGCCCCACATCCCCCATGTCCCCCTACGTCCCCATGTTCCCACATCCCCCATGTCCCCGTGTCCTCCATATCCCCGTGTCCCATGTCCCCCTGTCCCTGACACAGCTCTTGTCCCCCCATATTCCCCCACATCCCCCATGTCCCCCCACATCTCACATCCCCCGTGTCCTCACATCCCCATGTCCCTGTCGCTGTCCCTGTCCCCGTCTCTGACCCCTCTCTCTCCGCAGACGTGGAGCGCGGCGCGGACGTGGCGCTGTACTCGGGGCTGGCGGCGGCGGTGCTGGCGGTGGCCGTGCTGGCGCTGGGGGTGACCCTGTACCGGCGCAGTCAGAGTGAGTACGGCGTGGATGTCATTGATTCCTCTGCACTCACGGGAGGCTTCCAGACTTTTAATTTTAAAACAGTCAGACAAGGTTAGTGCGGCGATTTCCTTTCTTCTCTGCAGAGCTCCCGCTGCTCGCCTGCGTTTGGGGAGGGGGTTTGATGGAGTCAGGGCATCACCAAGGCTCTGCATCGTGTGGCAGATGCCAAACACATCCCCCCTCTCTCCTGAGAGTGAGATAAAGCAGTTTAACTGCAGTGGTACCCAGTGGAAAACTGCCCTGTTAACTTCTGGTCCACTCTGGTGGTGTGGAAGGAGGATGGGATGAGTGGGGACAGGGACCTGGAATCGGCTCTGCTCCATCCTGCAAACCCAGGATCCTCCTTGGCCACGCTCCAGATGCTCTAGAAATGCTGTCCAGCATCCAAAATCCCCAGCCCCTCCACTGATTTAGGAAAAGCTCAAATTAAAGCAAAGCAACCAAATCAGAGCAGCTCCCGCTGCTCAGGCTCGCCTGTGTTTGGGGAGGGGGTTTAGGGCAGCCAGGGATAGGGACAGGGATAATGACCTGGAATTGGCTCTGCTCTGTCCCACAAACCCAGGATCTTCCTTGTCCACGTTCCAGATGCTTTAGGAGTGCTGTCCAGCATCCAAAATCCCCATGTCCCTTCCAAAATCCCCAGCTCCTCCACAGATTTAGGAAAAGCTCAAATTAAAGCCAAGCAACCAAATCAGAGCAAGCCCGGGCAGCACAGCTGGAGCTCCTCCTGTTCTCAGTTTCAGAGCTTTCCTTCTCTCCAATAAAAGGAATTATTCTTTTCCTGATAATCCCGGACCCCCAGCTGGAAGTGTTTTGTAACCTGCTGTAACACAGGCACTGAGGGAAATCAATTTGTGTAAAACCAGACCCCTAAAGCTCTAGAAAACACCACCAGTGCCATAAAATATGGACAAAACCTTTGCTAAAAGCAGTGCTCAGGTTTCCAGGAATGTTATTCCCTCAGAACAGGAAGGTGGGGAGGGAGAGGGGATGGGAGCAGGATGTTTATTGATTCGGTGCTGCCATTCTACCTCAGACCTGCCTGATTGTGGGTGGGTGGGAGCGTGGGCAGGCTGTGAAAGTGTCCCCATGTCTCTGTTCTCTCTGCAGAAAAGGGAAATATGTTGCAGAGTTTGTTTGGGGGGGTTTTGTGGGGTTGTTTTTTACAGTTTCTTTATTTCCTGGAGACGTTCCTCACCAAGCATGACTTGCAAGAAATTGGCAAAAGGGCTTGGCAGACAAGGACGTTTGAAGGAAGTTCATTCATCCATTTCTAAATCCAAACCTTTAATTAGGGCTGTGTAAATCTCAATGACTGTCTCAAACAAGAACATTTTCCTTTGTGGTTCAGTCTGAGTCTTGTTTTGAGTCTGGGGAATTGTTTGCTTGGCTTAATGCTTAAAAAAACCTTCCATTCTGGAGGCTCTGAAAATACCCAACTAAACAACCAAAGAAAAAGACCCCACCACAAAACCAAGCAGCCAGAGGACTCTAAATCCATGCACTCTTCATTTTTCAGAGCATTTTCTGAGGTAAAACACCTCAAAATGAATAACTGTGATACCTTTCCCTGTATCACTCTTGTCCCACCTCCCTTTCAGCCCAGTTTCCCTCAGGCTGTGGGTTTGTGTAGAAGGTCTGCAGGAAGATGTTGTCACCCAGTGGGGTTTAATGTAAGGAAAGAAAACAACAAGAGAGGCAAAAGGGCAAACAAAACGATGTGAATCCAAACCAAAGGATCCTTCCTTGATTATTCCTGCACTCTGGAGCTGCCTGAGGTCTGGCAAACACCAAGCATCAGATCTTGGCACCAGTTCTGCTCTCTGACATGACCTGGTGTTTTGGGAAGAACTGGGCCAAGGTCTGACACTTCATGTCTGCAAAATCCAACAGGGATTTTGGGCTCTGAGAGCTCAGGGAGGGTTGCTGAGGTGTCCCTTTGTCAGGAAAATTAATCCACAAACACCAGAGGTTTGTGTCCAAAAAGGAGACAGAGGAGTCCTTTGACTTTATTCAAATCAAGGCAGAGGCCATGGGGCATCCCCTGGGGTCTCTCCAAGTTTTGGAGGATGCAGCCTCCCTTTTTATCCCAATTTCCAGCCACATTTCCCTTCTCTCTTTCCCCAGTTCTGAGGCACTTGAGAGGTTCAGACTTCCCAGAACACCTGATCCCAAAGATTCGCCTCTAATGTAAAACCATCTAATGTAAAATTAAAATTAATTTCCCTCTAATGTAAAATTAAAATTAAATTTCAATTCTTACAAAATTTAGGGGTTTTTCTTCCCCATTGTTTCTTTCATCATTCAATGTCTAATTTCATTTGTCAGCAGCCCTAAAGTTTACTTGTAAAAGCAAATATCTTTTTCCCTTCACCAATCAGTGGAATACTTCCCATTGTTTCTTTCATCTCCCAGTGCTGGTTTTATCCACCAGCTTGTTTGGAAAGACAAACCCTCCATTCCTCTCACCCTCCCTCCCTGCTGCTGTCCCCACAGGTAACTCCCTGCTCCTGAACTCATCCCTGCAGCCCGAGCTGACGGTCAGCAGGACCTACAGCGGCCCCATCTGCCTGCAGGACCCGCTGGACAAGGAGCTGATGACCGAGTCCTCCCTGTTCAACCCCCTGGCCGACATCAAGGTCAAGGTGCAGAGCTCCTTCATGGTGTCCCTGGGCGTCACCGAGCGGGCCGAGTTCCACGGCAAGGCCCACCCCGGCACCTTCCCCCACGGCAGTCCCAGGCCCTTTGGGACCCTCCAGGCCCGGAACAAGGCCATGTTCATTCAGAACCTGGCCTCCATCTCCAGCAGCAGCGAGCTGAGGAGCACAGCCCTGTTCGGGCACCTGGGGGGCCGCTTGGTGGTCCCCAACACAGGTGGGTGGTTATTGGAATAATTACCAATATTGGGGATGGGACGTGTGGATGGGAGCTTGTCTGGGCCTTAGTGCTGAGCCAAACAGCGGCACCGTGGTGTTTCACCCCACAGACACTTTGGGCTGGTTGGGTGTGTGGTGTTTCACCCCACAGACACTTTGGGTTGGCTGGGTGTGTGGTGTTTCACCCCACAGACACTTTGGGCTGGCTGGGTGTGTGGTGTTTTCACCCCACAGACACTTTGGGCTGGCTGGGTGTGTGGTGTTTCACCCCACAGACACTTTGGGCTGGCTGGGTATGAGGTGTTTCACCCCACAGACACTTTGGGCTGTGGGTGTGTGGTGTTTCACCCCACAGACACTTTGGGCTGGCTGGGTGCTGCAGCTGCGCCCGTGGGGACAAGTGCAGGCCTGCAGGAGCTCTGGTGGTGCTGGGATGGAGCTGCCCCCCATAACAGGGGCTGCTCCTCAGGTTTCCCTCTGTGGAGAAGCTTTAAGGTGAAGGTGAAGGAAAGGAGTCGGTTCTGATGGAGGGTTTGGATCCAGAGCTTTATTCTGGCCCACAGGGCTCTGAATGCAGCACCAGCTCCAACAGAACTCCCTGAGCCCGTGGTTGCTGCTCCTTTGAACCCCGGGGAGAGGGGCAGGGAAGGGGTAGGAAGCCACCAAGCAGGGACAGGAGGGGAGGGACAAAGGGACAAAGGACACCTGGATGGCCCAATTCCCCCAGGGGTAGAGGGCATCCTTTGGATCTGCCAATTCTGGAATTTCAGGACTGACAGACAGTGCTGGGAGGGGAAAGGAGAGGTGACTGACACACCTGGGAGGGAATCACGGAGGAACCCAAGGTTCTGAGGCAAACCATGACATCACACCCCAACAGGTGGCTCCTTGCTCATTCAAGCACGCAGAGGAATTTGAGCTTAGGCTGCCTGATGTTGTGTTTTATAACTGAATTTTAAAAGAATTTAAAATTTAAAATTTTTCTCCAGGAAGGAAGAAGCAGGGGCCCCGTTAATGCAAATTTTGGAAGTAGGGCACGTTGCCCACACAGGACACGAGTGATCAGAAGGAAGCCTGGGCTGAGGACTGAAGAGGCATTATGCCTGTTTGAACTGTTTTAAATTACTGCCTCTCTTGATGTCTTCAGCATGAAAGTCACATTAATCAAAGCTGTGCCTTGCTTGCATGCTGCTCCAGAGGAGAGGCTCCCCGGGAAGGGTCGGTGCTGGATCTTACGTAAGGGGGTCCTCATGTTCCAGCAGCAGCTCCAGCCCCACATCCCTGCCCCATGGGGGGACACAGGGACAGCCCCACTGCCCACCAGGCTCCTGCCCCTCCTGCCTGCCTCTTTTCCCTTTCCTTGGAGCAAAATCTCTCCAGATTCCCAGGCTGGGATGCTCCCTCTGCTTTGTGCCTCCCTCTGCTTTGTATCCTTTTTGACTTTTGTGATCTTTGTGGGACGTGTTTTAGACCTTCAGGGCTGTTTGTTTGTTCTGGAATGTGCTGAACAGCAGATCAGAGCCTGGCAGGGTCACAGCCCTGTAGCTGCACCCCAGGGCTGTGTTTGCATCACCCCAAATCTCAGCCCTTACCCTGGGTATTTTCTCTCCCCAAAACACAGCACAAAAAGCCCAGATACTGCCAGCTAGGTGTTATCATCTTTCAACTCTAGTGATATTTATCCACTTTAAATTCAGCTCTGTTTTCGTTTGAGCAGTGGCTCCAGGATTATCTGCTGCTCTCTGGTTGAACTGGATGATTTAGAGCTTTATCCTTCATGTCCCACAAAACGGGTGCTTTAAAGGTTACCATAAAAAACGTGGCTTGTGTTTAGAGAGGATTGATATCAGTGACAGCCCAGGCATGCACAACGTGGGGAATGTTTTCATTTCTCCACAGACTGGTTTTGTGCTGAGGAAGGAACACTGCAGAGGCACCAAGTTAAGGCATGAATTAAGAATTCCCTCATACTGTATATTTAGCTACTTTATGTAATGATAGTCCCATCAATTAGATTATTAAAATATGTATTTGGTCCACTTGAAATTTATGTAATTCTTGCTGGCTTTATGTAAGATCAGCTGTGCCAAGCAGTTGTAAATCCCAGTGTGATCGAGTTGGTGCCTCACCAAGTCTCTGCATCATGTGGCAGATGCCAAACACATCCCCCCTCTCCTGAGAGTGAGATAAAGCAGTTTAAAACTGCCCTGTTAACTTCTGATCTACTCCAGTGGTGTGGAAGGAGGATGGGATCACTGGGGTGCAGGAGCTGGGATGAGTGGGGACAGGGACCTGGAATTGTCCCACAAACACAGGATCCTCCTTGGCCATGCTCCAGATGCTCTAGAAATGCTGTCCCAGCATCCAAAATTGCCATGTCCCTTCCAAAATCCCCAGCTCCTCCACTGATTTAGGACAAACTCAAATTAAAGCAAAGCAACCAAATCAGAGCAGCTCCTGCTGCTCAGGCTCACTGGCGTTTGGGGAGGGGGTTTGATGGAGTCAGGGCATCACCAAGGTTCTGCATTGTGCGGCAGAAGCCAAACACATCCCCCCTCTCTCCTGAGAGCGAGATAAAACAGTTTAACTGCAGTGGTACTCAGTGGAAAACTGCCCTGTTAACTTCTGATCCACTCTGGTGGTGTGCAAGTAGGATGGGATCACTTGGGAGCAGGAGCTGGGGTGTATGGGCACAAAGGGATGATCCCCCTCTCCATGGGGAGATTTCCTAGGATCCCACAATGATCAAGTGTGACTTCAAAAATTAAAGAGCCTCAAAGAGGCTTTTTAGGAACTAAGATGTCTTTTCATTTGATGGGAAAGCAACAGCTTTATTTCCTTGGATAGTTCATGTTCCTTTCATTTGGTGAGGTTGCCATGAGAAGCAGGAACGCAGAGGAACATTCTGGTGGTGCTCCCTGTCCCTGGCAGCCCTGCCCTTCCCAAGGGACACTCCTGCCCTTGCTCTTTTCCAGGGGTCAGTCTGTTGATTCCACACGGGGCCATTCCAGAGGAGAGTTCCTGGGAAATCTACCTGGCCATCACCCAGAGGGAGTCCAGGTGAGAGATCTGGGATCATGGTCCTGCCTTTGTTCATGGGTTTGGAGTGGAAGGTGCAGGAGCCACTCCTGGTCCCCACCCTGCTGTGACCCTGAGAGGGACACACAAATGCCCTTGGAGTGCTGCTCCTGTGGAACCCTTGGAATTCTTGTGCCTGTTGCTCCTCTCCCTGCTCAGAGCACCTCAGGCTCTGGGGCTGCTTTGATTTTATTTTTTTATAACTTGAGAATCCTACAGACACTTGGAAGCACCGAGGCTTCAGCAGAATTTATTTTTGTGGCACTTGAGAGAGGGGAAGAAAGGAATTGGCTTTTTTTTTGTTACCCTGTTGTGTCTTTTTTTTCCTCCCCTGCAGTCTCCCTCTCACCAACACTTGCACACACAGACTGAGGGGAGCCTTGGAACATTCCAGCCTCTCTTTAGCAAGAATGTTGTTTGGAAAGGGCATTTTCTGGACACCCACAGCTACAGGGCTGGTGCCCCATTCCACGTCAGGGCACTGGAATGGGGCACCCAAGTCACCTTGGGCTTTTCCCCTTTTTATATCCTGGTTTTATTCTTGTATCTTATATTTTTTTTTTATCTTGGTTGAGGTCCTTTCGGTAATTTTTACCTCAGTTGAGGTTCCTCCTCTCATTTTTTATCTTGGAGACACCATTTGCTTTCGTTTGAAGAGGGAACTGCACGCGCAGTGATTTGGAACCCAAATGGATTAAAATACAACCAAACAGCAACAAAACCAGCAGGGCAAGAGGTTTCAATTGCTGGTTCTGTGTCCAAGGGATTCTCCTCCACTCTGGCACCACTCCTGCCCAGGGATTCATTCCAAGAGATACAGAAAACACGTGGATGTGGGGGTGGCTCCAGTTTGTTGGAGTGAGAGAGAAGAAAAGCAGATTACACATGTCTGGAAGGCAGCAGGCAGAGGATGCAGCCATTAACTGAATTCCTGGAGCTCAGGTGGGATCTCCCCTGCCTGTCCCAGAGCCACAGCCACGGGTCCACCTGGCCCAGCCCTAATTCCAAGCACAGCCCTGTCCCCGAGTCTGTAAAACTCACCAAGATCCCTCCTCCTTCAGAATACAAATAGGTTTTCAAAGCAGGGAGATCACACTCAATCTGGAAGAATTTATGAGCCTGTGTTTTTTCAGCCATAATTTGTTTTATCTTCGCTCCTGTGAAAATATTGTTGATGGCAGCGTTTGAAGGCAGAGCACGGTGAGGACGGGACCAGCTGGTGCTCGGAGCTGGGCTGGCTGGCACAGAGCAATTCCAGTGCTGGATTTGGGTTAAACAAATTGAAATGCGTTTTAAATACCAGAGTCCTAAACTGACCGGCTGCTGATTGGAGTTAGATGGGGTCTGATGGGTTTGTTTCATCTCCAGCTGCTGCTTCCATGTGAAATGAGCAGAAATGAGCAGCAGTGTGGGAGCCCAGGAAATTCCTCTGGCTGCCTTGCGGGACTCGAGACCCTGGCAGGGGGCTCAGAGACCTTGGCACAGAGTCAAAACCACCTGTGCCTTTGATTTTAGCCCATGGAAAAAATTACTAACTTGGTGTGAGGAGTTACAAGCCACAAGAGTTTGAGTAGAATGATGGTAATTTGTCACAGGGTGAAAATGTAGAATTTTGGGGGTTTAGAATAGGGGTACAAGAGGCAAGATGTAGGAATATGGATGTGTCCTGTCCTTCTTCTTCTTGTCCTCCATCTTCTGCTGTGATGGTGACACTTTTGCATTGGTTTAGAGACAGACTGTATAACATAGGTGATAGGTATTGGAAAATTATTGTAATTAAAGTCCATGTGGTTTTTAGTATAAAAAGCCAACAGCACCCCAAGGGCAGGGATTGTGCCACAACTCGACCTGCTGGACAGATCTCAGCAGGTCAGAGAAAGAATGTGACAGATAAGAAATTATTTCTTATCTAACAACCTTGAGAAGGAGAGCCAAGGAATCCTGACTCCTTCTTTGACTGCCAGGCTGGGAAAAGAGACTTTCTAAGACATCTCGGGACCATCCTGACCACAGAGACCCCAAGGCAGATGTGGGAGGTGCTTGGATTTGAACTCTTTTCAGTGAATTCTCACTCCTGACAGCTACTCTTGTCTTTGCTGCCCCAAGCCTGGAGCCGGAGGGCCCCGAGGTGCTGCTGGGCCCCGAGGTGAGCTGCGGGCCCCCCGAGCTGGCTGTGAGCACCCCCTGTGCCCTGAGCATCCCACACTGCGCCCACGCCGACCCCCAGCACTGGAGCATCCACCTTAAAAGGAGGACCCAGCAGGGCAAGTGGGAGGTAAGCCCAGCCCCAGGCTGTGCCCAGTTGTTGTCACATAGGGGGTCATGTCTCCTGAATCACGTCGGGGTCACCATTTGTTATCACTATATCACAAGAGTTCTATTGTCAGTACATTGCAAGGGTTCCATGTCACCAGAGTTTCGTGCCTCCTTGATGTTTCTTGTAGGCATCTCCTCTAGGCACTGATTCTTCCTTGTCCTCACAGCAGCCAACTGACTCCAGTCCCCTCAACCAAGCAATCCACTCTTTTATAACACTCTACTTATTGGCTGCGGCCTGTTAACATCAGGCCTGCTCCTAATCCTTAATAATTGGCTCAGCTGCAACTCTTTAGGGGCTAAGATTACATTCTATACTTCCTTTATTTACTTATATTCTATCCCCCTACACCCAGTGTGGAAATGGAGTTAAGCCTTGGTTGTGCAGAGATTCTGGTGGGCATAGACACAGAGAAGAAGAAACAATCACAGTGAAAAAGATTTTTTGTTTTGTGATGAAGCAGCAGAATTGGGTTTGGGTGTTTTACATGAAGATGTGCAGAAGTTTATGGCTACAAAGCCCAGCCATGGATGCCATGGCTGCAGTCTGTCCTTCTGTCCTGTCCCTCTCTGAGCCCCTGCCTGGGGTTTGCTGTGCTTTAAACCATTCCCAGTCCCATTTTCCTGATTCAGATTTACTGGGGTTTGCTGTGCTTTAAACCATTCCCAGTCCCATTTTCCTGATTCAGATTTATTCAGTCCCTGGGCAGATCCAGCAGTGCTGGCCTCAGACAGCCTGGGTCACTGAGGAGAGGGACAAAGGGACACAGGGACAGATGGACAGAGGGTCACAGGACACACAGACAGAGGGACACAGGGCAGGACTGAGCAGCAGAGGCAGAGCAGAGGGAGTTTTTGAGGAAGGGAAACGTGGCTGTAATGGGTGTTCTGGAAGGAAGTCAAAGCCCAGCCATTGTTCAAGGTTTGCTTATTGACTTTAACCTTCAAGGTAATTTTTTAACTTGACACTGGGGGGAAAAATTAGCCAGAAAGTCAAGAGCACTTGAAAAAAGCTGCTAAAATTGCTTAGGCATCATCATTATTATTGTATGTACACAGCGAGCTCTGTGCTGGGCATGGCCATAAATCTGCCTGCTGACTCAGGGCTAAATTGGGAATATTTACTCAGGAAAGCAGTCCCCCTTCTCCCCTTCCCCCAGAGTGGCTCCCAGCAACACACTGCACTCCAATTGAATAAAAATAAAGAATTAATGCCATGACTCCTATTGTCGAGGCCTATTTATTCCGCTTCGCTTTATTCTCTTTAAACCTGAATTTCGTTTTGCAGGAAGTGATGTCTGTGGAAGAGGAAACTACTTCTTGCTACTGCCTGTTGGATCCTTATGCCTGTCACATTCTCTTAAACAGCTTTGGAACTTATGCCCTAATTGGGGAACCCATCTCAGACTGCGCCGTTCGACAGCTGAAAGTCGCCGTTTTTGGCTGCCTGTCTTGCAATTCTCTGGATTACAATCTGAGGGTTTATTGTGTGGATAACACCCCTTGTGCATTCCAGGTAAATGCCTTCACTTTGCTCCTCTGGGCTTGCTTGGTTTTCCCATTAAACCCTTTTGCTTCTTTCATCCCCAACCTTAACCCAATGGGAATATTGGATTTTTTAAAGCACTTGCTGCACCATTTGAATAAATCCCTTAAATTCCCTGCAGTTGTGGATTTACACTGAGAGCTTTAGGGCAGCCAAACTCTCTTGTTTGCTTTCTCATTTTTGCCACATTCTCAGCTGCCCAAACTCACCCAGCCCAGGTTTACAAAAATTCAATTATCCTGCATTTCCTCTTAAAAAAACCAACAAACCAAATCCCCACGTGGCACTTGGGATCAGAATGATTTTTCCTACACCATGTTCCAGGACACAACAGTGACATTCTCTGGCTTTTGGTAAACTCAGGAGCTCAAAATACGGGGAATTTCAGAGGGTTTTGGATAAAATACAGGGAATTACAGAAGTCTTGGGATCAAATATGGGGAATTTCAGAGGTTTGGGGATCAAATATGGGGAATTTCAGAGGTTTTTGAATAAAATATGGGGAATTACAGAGGTTTTTGGATAAAATACTGTTCTTTGGGGAACTGAAATGCAAACAGTTGTGACATGAAATTTGCCGTAAAATATGGCAAATTACAGAGGTTTTTAGATAAAATATAGCAAATTACAGAGGTTTTTGGATAAAATGCTGTTCTTTGGGGAACTGGAATGCAAACAGTTGTGAGATGAATTTTTCCTTCCTCTTGCTGTGACACAGGAATGAGAACAGGGCTGTGAGTGGAGCTGCTGTCTCTGTGCTGCTAATAAAAGCCAAGGCACCAAAAGGATTGTTAGAGGCTCACAATGGCTGCCTAATTATCCTCTTTATAACACTTAGACAATTAGTGGGTACCGGTGTCTTCCTGATGAGTCTGGAGGAAATGATCAGAAGAATAATTACCAGTTCTCTGCCTTGCCAGGAGTGAGCAGGGTGTGTGTGGATAGTGAGACAATCCTGCATTTATGGCGTGATGCAGCCCTAAAAGCAAGGCAATGTTAGGAATACAGGGAATTTCAGAGGTTTTTGGATTAAATAGGTCAAATTTCTGAAGTTTTTGATAAAATATGACAAATTTTAGAGGGTTTTGGGTAAAAGATGGGGAATTTCAGAGGTTTTTGGATGAAATATGGGGAGTTACAGAGATTTTTGGATAAAATTTGGGGGATTACAGAGTTTTTTGGATAAAATATGGCAAATTACAGAAGTTTTTGGATGAGGGAATTTCAGAGGTTTTTGGATAAAATGTCGGAGTTGGGGTTGCCAAGTGGTGTTTGGCAGTTAATGCTGCACAGTGCAGGTTTATGTAAGAGACAAAATTTCCTTGTTTTTGACTTTTTCCCTGGTTGAAAACTCTCCTTGCTCCCCCAGCAGCTGCCTTGGGCCTTTGGGAAGTTCTGAGTGTGCTGGGAACTCCTGGCTCTCAAAATTGGAGAGACCCAGGTCCTTTGTGTTTTGCCCCAAATGCTACTACTGTGGGAGGAGCACCACATCTGTCACTGAAGGCAGAGCAGCACTTACACAACATTCACAACCACCCAACATTCTCCAAGAATTTTGAGAATGTTTAAGAAATAATCTGCTCCCTCTGTGGCTGGAAACCAAAAAACTGAAATCTCACAATTTTCTTTCTTCAGATGAACCCAACCACTTGACTTGGTTTGGAAAGACAGGAAGCTAAGGAAGGCAGGAGCCTCCCCTGAAATGGAAAATGTAAATCCCCTCCCTCTGAATTGCTATAAATTTTAAATTAAGGGGCTCTCAGGCAAAAATATGGGAGCAGGAAGAACAGTTCTTTAATAGGGAAGAAAATAAAAGGATAAAATAAACAATGCAGTGAACTAAACCAACACTGCCAGAGTCAGAACCCAACCTGACACCCTGTGGGTCAGGCTGTTGGCAGCAGTCCCATTGCAATTGTGGCTCCGCCCTCCTGCAGTGTCAGGGGTGGTTCTGCTGGAGCAGGGATCCTGTAGAGAAGGATGTATTCTTCCTCTGAAGATCCAGTGTAAGAAGAGGCAGCTGCTGTTCCTCTGGGGAATCCAGTAGAAAAAGCCATGTTCTTATTCCTAGAAACTCAAGATTATATCCAGGTAGGAATTCTTGGCTTCTCCCTCTGGGCTCACATCTCCCAATGGGATCTGTAGCTCTTATCAGCCATGCAGTGACATTCAATGGCCTCTTATCAGCAGATGTCCCCTCCCAAGAGTGATTGTGGAAGAGATAAGGAAAACTGCAAACTGGACAAAAGACAGCTGCCATGCAGATGGCAAATAGAATAAATACATCTTGCCTTGCAGTCTGGAACACCACCAGGGGTTAAACCAACCTAAATGCCTGGAAAAAAAATTGGTTTATAATAGAAATCCATTAGTGCAGTTTCAGAGAGCTGGAGCATTGAATTTGCAGAAGGTCACAGTGATTCCAGGAGCTCCTCTAACGGCGACTTTGGTCCTGACAAGCACTAAACCCCTTCCATGGACACACATTTGATACAATTTATGTGGATTGAGAAAGGTAATTTGGAAGCACTGCTTGCCTGCTGATTTTTAAAGAGTTCTGCAACCTTTCCTCCCTCACTGGTGTTTTTACTGCAGCAGCACAGGAATAAACATTGTTTAAGTACCGGCAGGGGTGATTTTTTTTTTTTGCCATTATGTTTTAAATTCACCGAATTACATGAAAATTTCTTTTGGAACAGAGCTCTGGAGGGCTGTAGTGCAAACCCCTGCCCAGAGTCTGCCCTTCACACTGCTCAGGGTCTTGTGCAGTGATTCTGGAGGTGCCCCAGAGGTGGGAAATGGAAGTGAATGGTTTCACCTGAAGCATTTGAAGGCTCTGAAAAGCCCTCAGAGAAGTTCCCCAGCAAAGCTGCTCTGGAATCCAGCTGTGCTGGGCTGCACTGGGGGTGTTGGAGAGTGGAGGCAGCCAAAAATTCAGTGTCCAACCAGCATTACCTGCCCAGAAATGGGGCTGGCAGTGCCCAAACCCAGCCTTCTGGGAAATAGGAATATCAAATATTTATAAATATAAATATTTATATTATAAATACCATCAGCTGCCCATGAGAGAGACTCCACTGCATTCAACACTGTGGGGGAACCTGAGACCCCACAGAGAGGAATTCTGGATCCCTGGATGCAGACTCCCCAAATCACTGGATCTGGGGTTTGTTCCTGATGCTGGAAATATTCTCTCCTTCTCCCTTGCAGGAAGTGGTTTCGGATGAAAGGCTCCAAGGGGGACAATTGCTGGAGGAACCCAAACTTCTGCATTTTAAAGGCAACACCTGCAGCCTCCAGATCTCAGTGCTGGACGTGCCTCCCTTCCTGTGGAGAATCAAACCCTTCACTGCTTGTCAGGTACCTGGCATTTCATTTCACTGCTTCCCTCTGCACTGGGGGAGAACACAAATGAAACACAAATGAACTGAGGTTCCTTTTATTTAAAAAGCTTTAAAACCCCCCGAGCATTTAACAAAAACATGTTGCCTCTTGGTTCTGACAAACACAGATTTCGTTTACACCAGAACACTGTAAATTTGTCATTTTACAGAAATGCTTTTGCCTTCCCCCATTTCAGTTGCCTCCAACAGACGGCAAATATTCCTGCTCAAACTTAACCACTCCTCAAGATGTTTCTAATATCTGTCATTGCAGTTTTGATATAACTATGGAAATATGGCTAAAAATGACATTTAAATGTAACCACGAGTTCAAATCACAGCACGCAGAGAGCAAGCATTAGAACTGAAGAGCAGCAAATTGGTTTTTCTCTTCTCCATTAATTAGAGAGGCTGTTGAAAACTGAAAAGGAAAAATCAAAACAAAAGAAGAATTTCCAAGGATTTTTGATGACTGGAAATTCTAAGGAATGTGCTGGCACATGGAGTGGGTTGGTTTTAAAACACAGCACTCAATTAGAATGTACAATCTCCCTTCTCCCAGAAGCAGAGACACAGTTTTTGCATCCTCAAGAATTTTGGCAAAAACCCTGTTTTAAATGTGTTGCCACATTCCCCAAAACCTAAAACATAAGAGGGTAATGGGCTCTGAAAGTTATAAACACAGACCCAGAGCCAGAGCAATCCCCAATTATCCCTCATGGGGATAATTCAGCCTACGGCTTAAGAAATTAAATAAATTAATCCTTTTCAGCTTCTCAGGAAGAAGAGCTTTTTGGTGTTTTGATTGTTCTTCCCACTCACCTGTATTTTAAAATCTAAACCAAGCAGGGTTAGGATGACCCAGTCCTGCCAGAGTGTGCCCAAAAGAAAAATCAAATCAGAGGAGTTTCCTCTTAATGCAACAAATTCACTTCTGCCCTCAGCAGATTATAGAGCTCCACACTTTGATTATTTTATTGTCTCCTAATCCCTTCTCCAAACACGAAGAATAAATGTCTGGAATTCAACCTCCGAGTGCCACTTAGAGCCTGATCAGAGCAGGGGCTCAGGGCTGGAAAAAAGCCTGTGCCAAACCCAGGGCTGCCTTGACCCAGAGGAAAATTTACATTTTCTAACTGGTGTAACTGGGATGCCTTGGGCAGCTCAGAAACACAATCACTGCTCCTCAGAGGAGCTGCAGAACCTCCCCTGGCTCGGTGCTTCCCTCGCAGTGAAAAGTCTGGTGACAGCTCTGGTTTGCTTCCAGCCCCTTTATAGAGAAAAGGATCTATTTTTGCACGTGGAGTTTCTTCCAGTGTTCCCTGGGCTCCTCTCCTACGTCCCACCCTGTGAGAGCAGCTGCTTGTGCTGCCTGGCAGGAACAACTGAACACAGCCTGTTCCAGGAATGTCTCTGGTCCAGCAGCAGAGCCTCCCCGGGCAGCGTGGGGAGGAGGATTTATGGAAATGATGTCTCAGGGAGGCCGAGCAGATGAATAAATCACACTGAGGAGCTGCTGGGAGGCAGCTGGTGGCAGGTGGCACCAGGATTCCTGCTCAGAGCCTGTGTTTGTCCTGGCCCAGGGCTTGGCTCCCTTCCCGCCGGGGATCCCTGAGAGATGTGGGTGTTGCAGGCAGAGCAGGGATGGGCATGGCAGGAGCTGGGCAGGCACCTCTGGCTGCTCAGATCTGCATCTCCTGGAGGATCCAGCTCTGCCTGGGGCCAGGAGATGATTTACAGCCCCTCTGTCTGCGAGGAGCTTAATTATAAACGCAGAGTGGAGCTGAAAGCATCTCTGGAATACTCCAAGCACTCATTGTTGCAGCACTCCTTGCTGCTCTGCTTTGTTTCACACAGCTCCTTTCAGCTGAGTGATTCTTCCACTCGGAGTGAAAGCAGAGATCATCACCCTGAAAAAAATCTAATTACAGCTGCTCCACTTCTAACATTTTGCTAATGTTTCCTTTATCATTGGGAGCATTTTACTACTGCTGCTGTTCCCAGCTCGGTATCCAGCCTGGGGCTGGGGACAGGAGGGAAGGGCCAGGGCAGTTCCTGGTGGTAAATTCCTTTGGAATGGAAAAGGGAAGATTGGCAGGGCCAGGGCAGTTCCTGGTGCAAAGTTCTTTGAGGTGGAGGAGAAAAGGTTGGCAGGGCCAGGGCAGTTCTCAGTGGGAAGTTCCTCTGAGATGGAGAAGGGAAGGGCGGCAGGACCAAGGCAGTTTCTGGTGGGAAATTCCTTTGGGATGTGGAAGGAAAGGCTGACAGGGCAGTTCTTGGTTGGAAGTTTCTTCGGGATGGAGAAGGGAAGGTTGGCAGGGCCAGGGCAGTTCCTGGTGCGAAGTTCCTTTGGGGTGGAGAAGGGAAGGCTGGCAGTTCTCAGTGGGAAGTTTCTGTCCTTGCATTGTGGTTACAAGGTGATTTCAAGGAGACACAGAGAGGAATTTGAACTTGGCAAGAGGGAGGAAGTGAAATGCATCTTTCTGAAGTCTCTCTAAACATCTTTTTCAAGAATCTCCCATTACTTGTTTCTCTGAGCTCTCGGTCACTGCCACACCTCAGTTCCATCAATTCAATCCTCATTTTCTGTCTTTGCTCGGACCTGGAGGTGCCATTACCCAGCCCACCCCAGCAGAGCAGTACCGTGTGTGCCCCCAGGCCATGTCCCCTGTCCCTGACGTGTCCCTGTCCCACAGGAGGTGCCGTTCTCCCGTGTGTGGCGCGGCAGCCCCCGGCCCCTGCTCGGCGCCTTCTCCCTGGAGCGCTTCAGCCCCGCCACCACCCAGCTGTGCTGCACCGTGTGTGTCAGGCAGCTGCAGGGCCACGAGCAGCTGCTGCACATCCAGACCTCCATCCTCGAGGTACAGACACCAGCACACCCTGGTCTGTAGGGTGGGATGGTCATGGAACAGAATCCTGGGGTTGGGTTGGGTTGAGTTGGGTTGAGTTGGGTTGGATTGAGTTGGTTTGGCTTGGCTTGGCTTGGCTTGGCTTGGCTTGGCTTGGCTTGACTTGGCTTGGTTTGGCTTGGTTTGGCTTGGCTTGGAAGGGCCTTAAAGCCCATCCAGTGCCACCCCCGCCATGGGCAAGGCCATCTTCCACCATCCCACCCCTTGGACCCTTCCAAGGAGAGGGCACCACCTCTCTGCCCACAGGTTCCCTCCCCAGTTTTGTCCTTTCCTCCTGTAGATTTTGCTCAAAGCTGGAAGCAGTCTTTAAAGCCTTGCAGATCCAATTTCCAGCAGAAATCAAGGCACAGAGACTCTGCAGCACCAACAATAATTTATCAATAATTCAATAATTGATTGTTTGGGTTGGTGGCTGTGGTTTCCTAGCAAGAAGCCTTTGAAGAGCACTGAGAACTGGGGACAGGGGTACAAACTGTGCCTTGTGGGGACTGAGCCCTGCTCATGGCTAAAACAAATCAGACCTACAGCTGAGCAAGCTGCTGATCTGTCCCACAGCCATTAGAACTCCAGCAGCTGCATTTTTTAGATTATTGAGCATCTTTGTTGATTAATCCAGATTAATAATGCTGGATTAGAGTTCTACACCCATAAATGCTCTGAGCAGGGAGTGCGGCAGCTGGGCAAGAGAACATGAACATCATTTTATATAAAAACTCAGAACTGGCCAAGTGTTTTCTGCTCCTTTACTGTTATTTCATAAAACCCCTCTGTCACTCTCTGTGTCTCCAGCCCGTGCTGCTGCTGCCTTGCTCTCCCTCTCTGCTGTGTTTTTAAGGGCTCTGTCTGTACACAAGTCCCCAGAGCATGTTCCCGTTCTGCTTCAAGCAGATTTACTGCTCTGGAAGGCTTTCTCATGCCTATCTCCAGCAGTGATTGAAGAGGGAGGATAATTTGACTGCGAAATAAATTCTGTGAGTGACAACTCCCCCCCGGAGCCGCTCTGTGCACGACAATCCCCGCAGCGCCGGGGTCGCTGTGCTTATCTCACACGTGCAGGGCAGGAGCTTCTCCTGCTCTGCATCTTGAGCAGAGCCCAGGGCAGAGCTGCAGCACCGGGTGCTGAGTCTGGCTGGCCCTGGGGACCTGTCACAAATGGTGGATGGAGGCTGCAGCATCGTCACTGCTGCTGGTTAATATTGATGCTGTGTCACTCTCGGATGAGTAATGCACTGAAATTTGACTCTGTTGTGCAAGGCTGGTGTGATTCCACAGGAAAAGAGGGGCCAGATCTGCAAAGGACCTGGATTCCAGAGAATCTGGGAGAGCTGAGGTGTTTAAGGAATTCAGGTGTTTAAGAAAACCCAAAGAAATAAAGAAACAAACACAAATTTTTGTGCCCATGTTTGGGGTTTAAGAAATTAAAGATTTAGAAACCCAGCACTGCTCTGCAAGACAAAAATAACCAAAAAATAAAACTTATGGAAGGAAAAGCCAAAATTTTAAAGGTTTTTATGCACAAGTCCTTGTGATGGTGAAGGAACACCTTCTGGGTGTTCTTTCACAACTCACAGAAGCACCTCTTGTAGCTGGCCAGAGCCTGCAACACTTTCCTGACCTTCAGGAGCTTAAGATAGGAAATGTCAATTCATGGTGACTGGAACCTTAGAAGCTCCTCTCTTCTGCCTTTGGACCTCTTGCTTATCTCTCTGTAAGACTATAGGTCACTTTATTTTAACCCTTGCTATTGGACAATTTCCAAAACCCCTGAACCCTATATAAAGAGCTGCTTTTGCCCAGCTCAGGCAAAAGAGCTGTCACTGGAAACCTTTGCAGAAGATTCAGTAAAGACACTCCTGTGGAACCCCACACAGGCTTCTCCTCCCTCTCCCTGCATCTGCCTGCTTGGGCACCTAGCAAGCTGAGAGCTGAAATCACCACAATGAGCTGATAATCACTAAAGAGCTGATATCACTTAAGCTTGCTAAGGTTGCCTGTGGCTAAAAACTGCTTGGGAACTTAGACAAGCTGTGCCGAGCAGGTCAGAGCTATCCCAGATCAGAGCTATCAGTGATGCTGGCTGGGGGCTGTGTACAAATCACAAACAGGACGGAGCTGCTGTGGAACATGCTTTGAGCTGTTTTATTTTCCAGCATCAGTCTCATCCCATGGTTATGACAATGGGAAGATGTCAGCAGCTCACATCTCAGCCAGCAGATGAAGAACTTAATGTTACAACTCACTTTATAAGTTTTTTGACCCATCACCAAAGCAAAAGCACATAGACAGTAGTTCTATCCAACCACTATAAGTGCATGTACTTTTGCTTAAAACAATGCTTGCTTATTTTGAATACAATTCTTATTTGTAGGCTTTAAAATACAATGCACAGAGCTCCATTATTAAGCTTCAAACTTCCTAATATCTCACTAGATAAACTTTTCTGTAGCTTAGGGAGTTATTCTAGAGAAACATTAATACACAGACCATTGTTCTATTTGCCCTTGCTTTTCTACAGTTTAAATAATTTTTCTGCTGACCAATCTCATGGCTGCTGCTTGGCTCTAATCACAGTTCTGCTGTTTCTGAGGCCTGCATGTTGTAGCTTTCCCAAAACCATCTGATTTTGTGGATTCCCACAATCCGGACCCCGCTGCAGCCTGCTAGGGATACCCCAAACCCCAGCACAGCCACATTAACCTCTGAGCCATTTTCTGTTTCCAGTTCAAGCAATTTGAGCTTTGATTCTCCTTTCCCTACAGGCCGAGAGAGAAAACATCCCCTTCTTTGGCCACGAGGACAGCGCCTTCCCCGCCCAGCTGGGCCCCAAGGCCTTCAAGATCCCGCGCTCCATCCGGCAGCGCATCTGCGCCACCTTCGACGCGCCCGGCGCCAAGGGCAAGGACTGGCAGCTGCTGGCACAGAAGAACAGCATCAGCAGGTGACGGCAGCGCCCTGGCATGGGGTTTGTGGTGGTGTTCACAGGGGTCCCAGGATGAGGGAAGAGATGAGAATCTTGACTCGTTTCAGAAGGCTGTTTTATTATTTTATGATATATATTTCATATATATATATATATATTTGATGTATATTATATTAAAAGAAAATGATACATGACCGTGTTCACAGGGGTCTTAGGATGAGGGAAGAGATGAGGATCTGACTCCATCTTTCATAAGGCTTGATTTATTATTTTATTATATATATTACATTAAAACTACAGTAAAAGAATAGAAGAAAGGATTTCATCAGAAGGCTTGAAAGGAAAGAAGTGGAATGATAACAAAAGCTCGTGACTCTCAGAGAATCCAAGAGAGCTGGACTGCGATTAGCCATTAATTAGAAACATCCAACATGAGACCAATCAAAGATCCACTTGTTGCATTCCACAGCAGCAGATAATTATTGTTTTTCTTTTCCTCTGAGGCTTCTCAGCTTCTCAAAAGGAAAAATCCTAACAAAAGAATTTTTCATAAAATATCATGGCTGCAGGGGTTGGCACCTGGAAAGGGGATTTTGGGCCATTCAGGGGTGGGTGGGTGGTTGGTTGGTTGGTTGGTTTGCTTCTGGTGTTGGGGTGTGGGTGGGAATGAAGGGCTAAGTGGGTCTCACTCCTGGTTCCAGCTCCTCATCCTTCTGCCCACCCTCAGGAGCCCAAGGCTGCAGAAGGATTTTGTCCATCCAAGAGTTGTTCAAAGCCCTTAGGAGGCTGCACGTTCCCCCAGACAAATCCCCTTGACTCTCTCTCTCTCTTTCCTATTCCAAAATGAATCCTGCAGATATATTTTTTTTGAAGGGAAAGACATCTTAAAAAGAGACAGTCATGCTCTACTGTTAGGAGTAATAATATTATGATTATTAAAACTGAAAGATGCTGTAAAAACCAATTTACTTCTTACTTTGCTTTTTCTGCTTGGCTAAATTAAATTGGCGGAGGCAGCTTCCTCACAAAAATATTTTCTGATTGTCACAAACTCTATAAATGCATTCCCAGGAGAGCAGAGGAATACTTAAATCAGGCAAAGTAACTTTCCATTGGCTTCCTGCTTTGTGTGGGAGCCTCAATAAACCACATCTGAGCCAAAGGAAAAAGAGTTTTGGATAAACACTTTGTTTTACCAAATTCTGTGCAAATTACCCCTGCATGGTCCTAAAAACAGCACATTACCAAAATAGAAAATCCCGGATCAAAGGGGTTGTGTCTTTGCACAACCCAAGCACCAGCTGCTGAGGGGTTTTATTTGCCAAACACGCGGATTGTGCTGGGCATAGGGCACAGCTGCAGCCTGGGCTGCTCCTCATCCCTTTTCCCTTCTTTCCCTGCAGGAATCTCTCCTTTTTTCTCTCCTTTCCCTGCAGGAATCTCTCCTTATTCCTCATCCCGTTTTCCCTGCAGGAATCTCTCCTTTTTTCACTCCCTTCCCTGCAGGAATCTCTCCTTATCCTCATCCCTTTTTCCCTGCAGGAATCTCTCCTTTTTTCTCTCATTTCCCTGCAGGAATCTCTCCTTCTTCCTTACCCATTTTCTCTCCTTCCCCTGCAGGAGCCTCTCCTTCTTCCTCATCTCCTTCTCCCTCCATTCGCTGCAGGAATCTCTCCTTTTTCCTCGCCCTCTTTTCTCTCCTTTCCCTGCCGGTATCTCTCCTTCCTCCTCACCCCTTTTTCCCTTTTCTTCCTGCAGGAATCTCTCCTTTCCCTGCAGGAATCTCTCCTCTATCATCTCCCTTTTTCCCTGCAGGAATCTCTCCTCCTTCCCCATTCCTTTCTCCCTCCTTTCCCTGCAGCAATCTCTCCTTCTTCCTCAACCCTTTTTCTCTCCTTTCCCTGCAGGAATCTCTCCTTCTTTGTCACCCCATTTTCCCTTTTTCCCTGCAGGAATCTCTCCTTCTTCCTCATCCCTTTCCCCTGCAGGTATTTCTCCTTTCCCTGCAGGAATCTTTTCTTCTCCCTCATCCCTTTCTCCCTCCTTTCCCTGCAGGAATCTCTCCTTTCCCTGCAGGAATCTCTCCTTCTTCCTCACCCCTTTTTCCCTGTAGGAATCTCTCCTTCTTCATCATCTCTTTTTCCCTCCTTTCCCTGCAGGAATCTCTTTTTTTTCCTACAGGAATATCTCCTTATTCCTCATCTCTTTTTCCCTCCCTTCCCTGCAGTAGTCTCTCCTTCCTTACCCATTTTCTCTCCTTTCCCTGCAGGAATCTCTCCTTCTTTGCCACCCAGAGCAGCCCCTCTGCCGTCATCTTGGACCTGTGGGAGGCGCGGCACCAGCACGACGGGGACCTGGACTCGCTGGCCTGTGCCCTGGAGGAGATTGGCAGGACACACACCAAGCCCCCCGACGTGCCAGAGCCCGAGCTGGACGAGCCTGAGTTCCCCTGCACCAGGAAGGGGCTTTAGTCCCTCTGTCCTGCCAGGACACACGGCCAGCAGGGGTTGTGGGGATGGAACTCGCCCCCATCAGTGGCAACAGGAGGAGCAGAAGCTAAAAACCCTCTGGTGATGAGGAAAACCAGCTCCTCCCTGTCCTCCTCCACTTAAAATCCACATTTTGGTGCCCCAAACGAGCCTGCACTTGTGTCAGTGCTGGGGCAGGAGGGAGAGAGACACAGAGCCATAAGAGGGAAATGTTATTCTGTATTTAGGAACAGTCATGTTCGTGTACTGCCTAGTGAAAAATCAACAAATAGCATTGGATATTTCGAGCCACTGGAGGTTGGTCCTGGTTAAAAGGTTTCTCTAGTGAAAATCAACAAATAACACTGGATATTTTGAGCCACTGGAGGTTGGTCCTGGTTAAAAGGTTTCTCGCTTCAAGGGTGGTTTAAAAATCCCATCACGTTGTCACTTTATGTCTGCTACAGGAAAACTGAAAATTTGGCCTTATCCTGTTCAGATGTTTGAGGAATTAGAAGATCCCATAATTATTTCACATTGTGTGTATTCCAAATAATTTGTTTTAAAAATTCAGCCCCTTAATGAATGTACATTTGCTGCAGAGCTTTGCTGCCTGCTCTGTTACCAAAATTCCAGAACAAACCCCTTCTCTCTGAGACTGGGGGGTGTGTGCACACGCCAGAGGAATTTTCTAATTTTCTACGTCTGCAAACTTTCTTAGTCAAAAAACTGTCTTTGGGGGTGGATTTAAATAACCAAATAACACACGGGAAAATTTCCAGCCCTATTTTAGCAAGTTGAGACATTTATTTTTGTTACTTCATTCTCTGTGTCTGAGCTGAAGGTGAAGGCAGTCAGCACAGCTTCATTTAGGTTTGGTTTCAGATTGAAACCACAAACCCCACACAGCACTGCCAACACTGGCCTGGATTTTGTTGCACAGTTTGGGAATTTTGTGGGGTCCAGAGCTGGCTGTGTTACCTTGGTTTAATTACATATTGCATTTCCCCCAAAAATCAGGATCTAAGCAGAGAATTCACCTCATTTTTTACCCATTCCATGCAGAAATTATTTATGGCTTCAATCAAACCAAAAAGAGCTGTCACTGTGAGTGAGGGCCTGGTGGAGCTGGTACTGAGCCAAATGTCACCATTATTTTTGACCATTCTTTTCACTCCCATCCTTCACCATAGCCGAGGTGCTGGAGCCCATGGGGCTGCCAGGGCACAGGCAGGAGAAAAAGGAACAGAAATGAGGCTTTGGGAGCTTTGTGGAAATGCAGGAAACCCAGACCAAGAGTTTGGGGGCTGTTTTAGCCTTGTGTTTGGCTGAGAGCAGGGCAGTCCCTTCACCGAGGACTGCAGTGTGAAAATCTAAACAAAACAACAACAAGATCAGCAACATCAGCTCTGTCCTTGCTTGTGCTGCCCTGAAATCACAAATGTCACTGACTGCCCAGCTCAGGAATAGGCTGAGACATGGAAATCCTGAAACTTGGAAATCCTGAGACCAGTGCAAAGCTTTCCTGCAGCTCAGCATCTCCTGCAAGCCTGGCAGGAGGCTCCTGGCACAGGTTTCGGGGCAGACAGAAATACCGGCTGCAAGCTGTCACTGCTTTCAGCAGCACATGCTCCTCCAGTTCCATCCCCACTGACTGCCAGTCCTCCTCCACAAACCTGTTCTTGGTTGGACAAAATGTCAGGCATTAGAAAAAAAAACAAAACAAGGGATGATGGCACCGGGGGAACAAGCAGAGTCTGCGAGCTGCCGTTGTCGGGGAAACCAACCCGGCTCTGCCTGCAGCAGGGATTTGTTCTCAGCGCCCCAGAGCTGCTCTGCTCCTGAGCAGGCTGGGTTTGTGTGCCCCAGGTGCTGCAGGGGATTCCTGGGTTAGACATTGGAGGGGGATCTTTGGGATCAGGTGTTCTGGGAAGTCTGAACCTCTCAAGTACCTCAGAAATGGGGAAAGTGTAGGAGCCTGAATGAGGGATATGGGATTCCAGGCAGCTCTCCAAAATGCAGATTATTGTATCCAAAATGCAGTTTATTCTATTCAAGATGCTACAGCAGTCCAGGGTCGTGGATGACAGAGCTGTTCCTCCAGCTGTCAGTTCCAGCTGCAGGCAGGCCTGGACACCCACATCCCTCATTCATGCTCTTACTAATGGCGCCCCACGTTGGGCGCCACTGTGAGAGCCAAAATGAGAGATGTGGGACTCCAGGGGCTCTTCAAAATGCAGTTTATTGTATCCAAAATGCAGTTTATTGTATACAGAATGCAGTTTATTCTATCCAAGATTCTACAGCAGTCCAGGGTCGTGGGTGACAGAGTTGTGCCCACAGCTGTCAGCTCTAGCTGCACACAAGGCTGAAGACCCTTTAATTTTGGCTACAAATGCATTATATACTTTTCTTTCCTGAGCATCTTAATACCAATCTATAGTAGAACTAATCTATACCTTAACTATTATCTACAGCCTATCATAACTACTGTAATTACCATATTCATGTTGCTGTTCTCCAATCACTAAAAGTCTGTACATTACAGTTTAAGCTAGAAGTTTTTTTCAGTTTTCTTGCAGTGGAAAATTCTGAGACCTTTTTTCTACTTACAACATTTGCTGCCTTGTTTGCCTGTACTATCTTTCTGCTTGGTAAAAGCATCTTCTTGTTTGGGGTGGGTTTATCCTTTGCTCTAAGCCATAAAAACCCCTTCTAACTAACACACCCTTTGCCTCCCTGGTTATCCAGTGAGACTGGCTCAGCAATTCTTTTCTTCTATACCAAAACTTGCTTCCATCTCTATTCCTTCATCAGACTCTACATTTGAAAATCCTTCTGCCAAGCACACATATCTGTGAGACTTTCTAGTCAAACTCTCATCCTTCCCAACAGGAAAGAGAGAAGGGAAATTGGGATTAAAAGGGAGGGTTTGGGAAATCGGGATGAAAAGGAGCTGCATCCTCCTGCTCTGCTCCATCCTCCTGACAGCCCAGGGGAGCCCCAGGATCTGTGTGGGCTCAGCCTCTGCTGCCTTTCCTCGGGGTTCTGTCCACCCTGGAGCTCTGCAGACCCTCCCAGTGCAGGACCCCCCTCTCAAAAGGACCCTGCCCTGCCCCAGAATCCCAGCCCACCCACAATCCCATGTCCTGAAAGGGAATAAATGTCCAAGCTGGACAATTCTATAGGGAAGCTGTTCCCCCATGAAGGGCTCAGTTGGATGTTGCCCTTTAGGTTTTGTTCCTTGGTTTTTCTTCTTCCCTTTGATTAAAGCAACTCTTTGTTGCTGATCTCACTCTTTGAGATCCTGAATCAACAACTCTCCAGCTTTCCTTCCTATTCCTGACTGCTTTGATGCTCTTGTGTTCTTCAAATGAACCAGAAATGCCCCAAATATTTATTTCCTTTCTCTCTTTCTCTTTAAAAGACCTTTTGGAAATCCGTGCACGTATTCATATGATTTGACCCAAAACACAGATGTGGAGGAGCACCTGGAAAAGGATTAGAGGCCAGGAATTAAAAATTCATTCCTTTCTTCTGTTGTATAAATTATGATAATTGAAAAACAATTTTCCCTGAACTAGAAAGTAAAAGAAGGAGAAATGTGCATTTTCCCCCCTGTAGATTCCACGTGGCTGCCCTAGCTCTATTCAGGGGAAAGAGCCATTCTGATTTTACATCACCAAAGAATCTGCTTTAATAGATTTTCATTTTCCTGAGCACTTTGCCCAGGTATTTCTGTGCCATGACTCATTGCAGACTAATGGCTGCATTTTAAAAATGACTCCCAGCTCCACCAGCACCATAAAGCTCATTTCCATCTCGTACCGCCCTGCACTCCCACATAAATTTTATTGGGATTTTTGTAATAGATGAAGAGATATCAAACAATTCTCTTTAAAATCCAGCAAACTGCTTTTGTCCTTGTTTTTATCTCTGGCCACAGCTGCTTTCCCCCTGTCTGGCCTGGGCACTGCTGCCTTTCAGAGAATCTTATTCAGCATAAATCATTTTGCAGGGTCTGGGATATTCACATCACACTGCAAATTCATTCTTTTCCACCTGCAAGGCAGTGCTGTGAGAGTTTTAAAGCATTCAATAACTGATCAATTCCAATTTTCCACTAAAGGGAGACACAGCCCAGGTCCACGGTGAGTTAAACAAGGGAGGAACCGGGCTGGGCTTCTGGTCACCAACTGAATCTTCTTTTTTCAGGCTGTTTCTGCCTGTAAAACACAGATTGCAGCAAAGAGCTGCTCTTGGCTGGTAATTAACTGAGTGGAAAACAGGAAATGAGATTTGAAGTCCTTGACAACCAAGGACGATCTCCAGGGTTGCCTCTCTGGCCTGTCCTTGGCTGACACCCCCAGGGAGTTCTGTCTCACCTGGAGCACAGCAGGAAAGGGGAACATCCCTCACCCAGGGCCTGCTCGTGGTTTCCCAGGGGCTGCTCATTCCTGGGATGAGCTCTGCTGAAATTCCTCCCTGGACACTGCTCCTGATCCAACAGGGGCTGGGGTGTGCACAGCCCTCCCTGCCCAGCACCAGGATTTTGGGGTGGAATTGGTGAAATTCCTCCTTGGATGAGCTCCTGATCCTGCAGGGGCTGGGGTGTGCACAGCCCTCCCTGCCCAGCACCAGGATTTTGGGGTGGAATTGGTGAAGTTTGGGGTGCCCTGCACCCAGCCTGGGCACAGCAGGAGGGGAAAGTTTGGGGTTTCCTCCCAAACCCTCCCAGCACTGACTAGCCCCTGGCTCTGGCAGAGTGGAACATCCAGCCCCTGCCATGCCCACTCTGGAATTGGGAATATTGACCCATGGAATTGGGAATATTGACCCATGGAATTGGGAATATTGACCCATGGTTGGGATATCTCCTCAAGGAATCCCTTCAGGTGTCTCTGGTTGGGATATCTCCTCAAGGAATCCCTTCAGGTGTCCCTTGTTCAGGCACTGGAGGGGGAGGAAGGAAACCCCAAACCCCAGCCCCAGATTTTTAGGTGAAGCTGTCGATTTTTCCATCCTTTCCCCCCTCATCCTCCACCCCAGCCCCTGTGCTGAGCCCCAGGGCTCCTGAGTGCCTCTCCCAGCTGGGCAGGGCACACACAAACCCTGGGCTCACAACCACAGCTTTGGGACCACAAACTCCATCCCCTCACCTGGCAATCCCCCATCCCTCTGTGACCCTGATATCCCAGCTGATAAACGGCTACAAAAATGTTAAATGTGCTCCTTGTGTTGGTTTGGATAATATAAAACGTGGTGCTAGTCAGTCTGCAGAGGCTCTGGGCAGTGTCACACAAGAGATAACAAAATTCCCATTGCATCCTCAACTTCCAGAACTTTAAGCCAGCTCTTAGGTGAAAACAGGAGGAGGAACTTCAACCCAGCCCGAGACAAAATATAAATAATTCCTAAAAAGAGAAAAAAAAAAAAAAAAACCAGAAGTATTCCTCTAGAGAGACTTGTTTTCTCTTCTGCTCCTTTATTTTTGCAGTGAAGAGGTTGTGAAAAGGTTCTTGGCTGCTCTGCCTGAGCATCCCTCCCTGCCCCGGCGTGTTTGGGGTGAAGGAGGGCAGAGCCCTGAGCCCTTCCTAGGATGAAGCTGAAGGAGAAGGGGAAGGGAGACAGAACGTGGAATCAAAAGCATGGCCTTGGCTTCATACCACACTTTCTGTGCCTTGTTCTATCAATGTAAATTCTGAATGTTGTACAGTGAAAATACTTGGGAGAGACTCCTTGGGAAAGGCTGCACTGGCTTCTTTTTTCAGCACATGTACATATATAAATATATATACATATATATATATATATTTGGTAATGCCAACCAGCTGTGTTCTATTGTCCTGCAGAAGTCAAAGTGGACACTTTGGGTGTTTTCTGTAGAGTTTCAGAGCTGTGTGGCCCCGGCCTTCAGAGAGAGGTGTACAGATGGGAATGCTGGATATCAGCTATTTATGAATAAAGAGTCTTTTACTGACGCCTGACCCTGCTGTCCTTTCACTGCTGGGGTCAAACCAGGCCAGGCACTGGGGAGGGGGGCTCACACGGACCTCTGGGCGTGGCTTTTTGGTTTTAATAATTCCATTAATTATTTGGATAATTAATTATTTGAATGGAATTAATTCATTCACTTGATCATTCCTTGGCACATTCAGGGCTGTGCCCTGGCTTGGGAACATCCCAGGATATTCCAGAGACATCCAAAGACACTCCTTGGCACAGATATCCCTAGCCAGGACTGGCTGTGCCCATATCCCAGGAACATTCCAGGACATCCCAGGGACATCCCAGGGACATTCCAGGACATCCCAGGGACATCCCAGGGACATTCTAGGACATTCTAAGGACATCCCAGGGGCACAGACATCCCCAGCCAGAGCCAGGCTGTGCCCACACTTGGGGACATCCCAGGATATGCCAGGACATCCCAGGGACATTCTGGGACATTCCGAGAACATCCCAGGATATTCCATGGGCACAGACATCCCCAGCCAGGGCTGGCTGTGCCCACACTTGGGGACATCCCAGGATATCCCAGGATATTCCAGGAACATCTCAGGATATTCCAGGACATCCCAGGACATCCCAGGGACATTCTGGGACATTCCGAGGACATCCCAGGATATTCCAGGGGCACAGACATCCCCAGCCAGGGCTGGCTGTGCCCACACTTGGGGACATCCCAGGATATCCCAGGATATTCCAGGAACATCTCAGGATATTCCAGGACATCCCAGGACATCCCAGGGACATTCCTTGGCATAGACTTGCCCAGCCAGGGCCAGGCTGTGCCCACACTCAGGGAAATCCCAGGATATTCCAGGATATTCCTTAGCACAGACATCCCCAGCGAAGGCTGGCTGTGCCCACACTCGGGGACATCCCAGGACATTCCAGGACATCCCAGGGATATTTCTTGGCACAGACCTGCCCATCCAAGGCCGGGCTGTGCCCTGTGCCCTCCCCGAGCCCCGGGCTGTGCATAGTGCCAGCTCTGCCCCCTCTCAGCTCATTAAATCTCCCCGCAAGGTGATTTTATTGCCGGCTGCCAGAGCTGGGATTTACTGCCCCATTCCCCACCTGCCCTCTCGCCGCCGCCCGTTCCTTTGTATTTGTTAATGGCCTTTTCTCTTGTTATATAATCCTGTCAGCAGTGTAAAAATGTCTCTCAGGACTGCTCAGGGGTGTAAATCTCCTGGGCCCGGCGCTGACAGCGCTGAGTGGTGGTGGCAGGAGCCCTGGCCTGTCCTCCAGTAATTGTCACCACATGATAGGAAAGTGTAAGATTTAATAAGGTCATAAAGCAGAATGGCATCAGCCCGGCTGATGGGGGTTTTTTTCATTAGCATTCAGAAGATCTGGGTTCCGTGGGACAATAAATCACAGCAGCTGAGCAGAAATGACCCATTTGATTATTCAAGGCTTTCCAGGAACGTGGGGAGAGCGGCAGGGCCGGGGCAAAATTCCCACAGCAAAAAGAATTCTTCTGTTCTGCTCACCAAGCTGAGTTCAGCTCCAGGACCATGCTCTGGAGTGGGGTCAGAAGATTATTAGATATAGATATAGATATATAGATATATAAAATATATATTATATAATATATATATAAATATATATAAAATATATATATATAAAAATATATATATATGCACCTGTTGCATTCCACAGCAGCAGATAATCAATGTTTACATTTTGGTCCTGAGGCCTCTCGGCTTCTCAAGAGGAAAAACCCTAAGGAAAGCACTTTCCATAAAAGATGTCTGTGTCACCCAAGCATTTTCTCCTTGGAGCAGCCACAGCTCCCCTTTGTTTGATCCCTCAAGCTCTGGGCAGGTGCTGAAGCCTCACCTGGAACACAACCTGACCTCAAAGCCCTTCCCAAACCCCAAATCCAAGAATTCCCCCTTAGACCCAGCATTGAGAAACACCCAAAGCACTGCTGGCACTCCTGAGAGCTGCTGGGACGTCTTGGGCTAAAAAAACTCAGATTTTTAAAGGTGCTAATTAGCAGCTGAGCTCTTCTGAGAAATGCCAGCCCGCTTGTGGGTGACAAACCTGGCAGAGCAGGACCCTGCATCTCCCCAGCCCCACTCGGTGGATGTGCAGATAAATTCTCCCCCTCATTACCTGGAATGTTCTGGTTCCTGCTCAGAATCTTGCCCACGGCTAGCAATTATTTACTGCTCATTATCACGGGCTCCTGTCAGCTCCAGGGAGCTGGGACCGAGCAGGAAGCGAGGAGCAGAGATCCGGGCTGGTGGAAACACCAACAACATTAAAATGCAAGGCGAGAAAAAGTACCTTAAGCTCCGACTTGATTTACAAACTCGGCGAGGAGTGACAAGCGTTCCTGAAAGGATTTGTCACCATCAGACCCATTTAAGGGGCTGTGACAGCGCTGAAACCTCTGCACTTCACGTTCCTGGGGAGAAAACTTCACCGTTTGCCTTCACAGGGAGAGAAATGGCAGTTTTGTGTTTCCAAACAAGCTGTGGGTCTGCTGGGAGATAAAACCAGCACTGGGAGAGAAAAGAAACAATGGGAAGGATTCCACTGATTGATGAATGGGAAAATATATTTCCTTTTACAAATAAACTTTAGTTTTGCTAATAAATGAAATTAGACATTGAAAGATGAAAGAAACAATGGGGGAAACCTCCTAAATTCCATAAGAATTAAAAATGAAAAGGAAGAGTTATACATTAGAGGGAAATCTCTGAAATCAGGTGTACTGGGAAGTCTGAACCTCTCAAGCACCATGAAAATGAGGAAAACCCCCTAAATTACATAAGAATTAAAAATTAAAAGGGAGGATTATATATTAGAGAGGAATCTTTGGGATCAGGTGTTCCAGGGAGTCTGAACCTCCAAGTACCTCAGCCAATGGGGAAAAACCCCTAAATTCTGTAAGAATTAAAATTAAAAGGGAGCGTTATACATTAGAGGGGAATCTTTGGGATCAGGTGTTTTGGGAACTCTGAACCTCTCAAGTACCTCAGAAATGGGGAAAGAGAGAAGGGAAATGTGGCTGGAAATTGGGATAAAAAGGGAGGCTGTGTCCTACAAAAATTGGAGAGACCCCAGGGGATGCCCCATGGCCTCTACCTTGATTGGAATAAAGTCAAAGGACTCCTCTGTCTCCTTTTTGGACACAAACCTCTGGTGTTTGTGGATTAATTTTCCTGACAGCAGAAAGTCAATTAAAATCCTGACTGTGTGTGGGAAAGGTGCTGTGATTCCCTTCCCCACCCCTGCCCTTCGCTGTTATTTCTGTTTCCTTCTCCCTGCTGTGGAGGGCACTGGGAGCTCTCTGCAAACACGGCGCTCATTAAAGCCCAGCTCCAGAGTTTACAGAGATTACAGCAAAAGCTTTACACCCAGAAAATGCTACTCTTTATAAAGTGCATTTCCCCCTGACTCTCCTTGAAGGATGATTTACACCCCAGCTCATTTTCCTAAACAGCTGTCAGCTCCTTTAGGAAATATCCTGGACAAACAGAACCCATTTTTTCCACCCTTTTTAAATCCCAGTAGCTGGGATTGTTTTATTATTTATTATTTTATTCTATTTATTACCGCTAAAAAGAGGAAATGAGGCAGCAGAGGTCGTTACTGGGGACCCTGCTGGAGCAGGAGCTTCACCTCGGGCTGGCTGGAATTGAAATTTTGGGGCTGAATTAATAACGAGCCCAGCTGGGAAATGCTGCCTGTGCCCTGCGGGGCTGGAAACGTCTTCTGACATTAATAAAAAAAGGGAGGGGGTGCTGCCCGGGCAGAGCAGGGAACACATGGAATATAGAAAAACCATCCCTGAGCTCCTGACAGGCCAAGGGATGCTCCTGCTGGCTCTGACACCTTGCAGGAGGAATTTCACGGCTGCCTCCGTCCTTCCCAACACTTCCAGGGATTTTTGTTACCTCTGACCAGAGAAATCACCTCATTTTCTCCATTATTGTCCCTAATAGCACTGGGAATGTTCTGTGAGGGTAACAGAGCGGTTTAAAAACCAGGGAAAAGTAGAAATGAAGGGTTTTTCCTCCCTCCCCAGGATTGTGTTTCTGGGGAGCCTTCGCTGGGCTGAGCTTGGGGAAAGGAGCACCAAAAACATCCATTCCCACCTTGGGAACATCAAAACCACTCATCCCTGCCTTGGGAACACCAAAAATGCCTATCCCTCCCTCAGAAGTGCTAAAATCATCCACCCTTACCTTGGGAGCACCAAAACCATTCATCCCTGCCTTGGGAAGAGCAAAACCATCCAGCCCTGCCTGGGAAGCACCAAAAACATCCATTCCCACTTCGGGAGCATCAAAAACACCTATCCCTGCCTCAAGAGTGCCAAGACCATCCATTCCTGCCTCGAGAACACCAAAAAACCTCCATCCTTGCTTTGGGAGCACCAAAAACACACATCCCCACCTCAGGAGTGCCAAAACCATCCATCCTTGCCTCAGGAACACCAAAAACATCCATTCCTGCCTTGGGAGCACCAAAAACGCCTATCCCTGCCTCAGGAGTGCCAAAACCATCCACTCTTGCCTGGAGAGCACCAAAACCATCCATCCTCACCTCAGGAGCATCAAAAACATCCACCCCTGCCTTGGGAACTGCAAAAACACCCATCCCTGCCTGGGGAGCACCAAAAACCATGCATCCCCGCCTTGGGAACAGCAAAAACCATCCATCCTCACCTCGGGAGCACCAAAACTGTCCACGCTTGCCTTGGGAACAGCAAAACCATCCATCCCTGCCTGGGGAGCACCCAGGGCACTGAGGAGTAGCTGGGAGAGCACAGGAGGAGCCAGGGCATGGCAGGAGCAGCCTCCTCCAGGTGTGACCCCAAGCAGCTCCTCCTGCCCTGCTCTGGCTCCTCGTCGTTTTCTCTCCCCTCATCAGGGGTGAAAATATCCACTGCACAGGACCAGCTCAGCATTTTGCAGAGCAGTGAATTCAGCTGAGTGCACCTGGATAAATGGACACAGCTTGGGTCACTGAGCGCCAAAGTCAGGCTGCTCACACCACAATTACCATCATTAGCGTGGCCCTTATTGGTGAGTGGGGTTGGGAGGGAATAACAACAATTTAATACCACAAATGAAGGCACTCCAAGCCACAGAAAAGGGCACAATCCTGGAAAATATCAGTGGGGTGGTGTCGCAGACAACTTTTATGGAAAATCCTTTCCTTAGGACTTTTCCTCCTGAGAAGCTGAGAGGGCTCAGGAACAAAATGTAAACAATGGTTATCTGCTGCTGTGGAATGCAACAGGTGCATCTGCGATTGGTCTCATGTGGTTGTTTCTAATTAATGGCCAATCACAGTCAGCTGGCTCAGACTTTCTGTCCGAGACACAAACCTTTGTTATCATTCTTTCTGATTCTATTCTTAGCAAGCCTTCTGATGAAATCCTTTTTTTCATTCTTAGTACAGTTTTAATGTAATATGTATCATAAAATAATAAATCAAGCCTTCTGAAACATGGAGTCAGATCCTCGTCTCTTCCCTCACCCAAGAACCCCTGTGAACACCATCACAGGATGGTACCTCTCTGCTTCCCCACACACAGAAAATAATTCTGAGGTGCTCCCCGGCCTGGAGGGGGGGGAGAAGCAGCAGAGCTTTAGCAAACAGAGGATGAGGCAGCTAACCAGGGATCTCTGCTGGTAGAGCTTCATCTCGACAGAACCACAGGGGTTTGTAAGTGGAGAGCTCATTTTGGCTGGGGGAATAACCAGGAGATGATTTTCAAGGGGCAATATCCCAGCCAAGCTGAGGAGGACACGGGTCACAGGGAGGGCTGGAGGGGAGCAAGGACTTCAGGGGTGGCATCTTCTCCTTGCCCCAAAATTCAGGTACAAAAATGCCCTGCAGAGGCTCAGCTGCATCCCCTCCAACCTTGTCCCTTCCCTGCCCTTGAGCTTGTCCTTGCAGGTGGAAGTGAGGAGCCTGAGAGAGGCTGAGCTTTGCAGAGCTCTCAGCCAGACCGAGCCCAGCCCGAGGCGATGCTGCTCCACACACAGCAAATGCCAAGAAAATTAAAACTTTCTTCCTTTCTTCCTTAATTTTTTCTTTTTTTTTCCCTCCCCATTGAAATTCAGCATCCACTCCATCAGAGCTCTGTGCTGCTGGGTGACCTTTGGGTGACATTTGCTTGGCTGGGAGCAGCAGGAGGGACGAGCCCAGCCCTGGGCAGGGCTGAGCTGGGCCGGGGTGCAGGGAGGAAACTGAAATCACAGCATACAGGGCACAAATCCAGGTTTTACTGATAATTTTTTACCACAAGAATACAATTTGCCCCCCTGGCAGAGCTCCAGAGCCCCTGGGATCAGGGCACCTCCCAAAGAAAAGTGACAATTGGCCAAAAAAGAGTTAGCTTAGAGCTCTGTATATTTAATATATATAAATATTTATTATATATATATTATAAAAATATATTATAATATAACTTATTAATAATATTATAATTTATATTAATTATATTTATTATTCTGCTTCCAAACTCCCTGGTGGCAGCAAAGAAAAGTGACAATGGGCTAAAAAAGAGTTACTTTAGAGCTCTGTATATTTAATATATTAAAACATTTATTAATATAATTATTAATATACATATTATAAAATATATATGATAATATAATTTATTAATTATATTATAAATTTTATTAATTACATTTATTATTCTGCTTCCAAACTCTTAATGCCAATAAGTGATTCCTCCTGCTTAAAACAGGAAAGAGGTAAAAAGCACAAGTGATGGAGCAAAGCCCAAGAAACAACAGAGAGAAGAATAATCCACTTTCCAAACTTTTATAAGTCATAAATGGGTTGGTGTTTGGATAAGTACTGCAGGATTCTTGGTTTAAACAAAAAATACATAATTAGAAAATGAAACCTTTCTAGCAGTTAGCTCTCCCAGTTAGGGGGTTTGAAACACTTCTGTAAATAGAATTATCTGCTTCAGAGACATTAAACCCACCAGTGGAATCTCTTGCGTTACCACATCGCGAACATCTGACCCCCAACACGGGGAAATAATGAAAAATTAACGGCTCCAGATGTGCCAGCCCTGCCGGTGGCAGATGTTCATTTAA
Organism: Ammospiza caudacuta; assembly: GCF_027887145.1. Lineage (NCBI taxonomy): Eukaryota > Metazoa > Chordata > Aves > Passeriformes > Passerellidae > Ammospiza > Ammospiza caudacuta. Next base: position 5,134,723 of record NC_080618.1, read on the forward strand.
CACACCATTTAGAAATCCCCAGTGCACGAGGATAAAACGATGGAATAATGGGGAGGAAGGGAATAACGTGGGGAGTGAAATCTGCACCTTCCCGGGGGTGGAAATGCAGGCAAGGACAGGAGATCACCCCAAAGAATGGGTCCTTTTTGTGGCACAGCTTTAATTCAGGGGCTTCTCTCAGGACACTGCTGAGGCTGTCCCCAGCCCTTCACCCACCCTTCCTGAAGGTGCCTGTGGGAATCCACAAAATCAGAGGGTTTTGGGAAAGCTACAAAAGGCGGGCCTCAGATACAGCAGAACTGTGATTAGTGCTAAGCAGCAGCTATGAGATTGGTCAGCAGAAAAATTATTTAAACTGTAGACAAGCAAGGACAAATAGAACAATGGTCTGTGTATTAACCCTTATCTAGAATAACTCTCTAAGCTGCAGAAAAGTTTATCTAGTGAGATATTAGGAAGTTTTAAGCTTAATAAAAGCTGTGTGCATTGTGTTTGAAGGCTTACAGGCAGGTATTGTATTTGAAATAAGCAAGCATTTTTTTAACCAAAGGTACCTGTGCTTATAGTGGTTGGATGGAACTACTGTCAATGTGCTTTTGCTTTGTGTGATTGGTCAAAAAACTTATAATGTTACTGAGTTGTAACATTAAGTTCTTGGTCTGCTGCCTGAGATGTGAGCTGGTGGCATCTTCCCATTGTCATAACCATGGAATGAGAGTGATGCTGGAAAATCAAACAGCTCAAGTCACGTTCCCAGCAGTCCTGTCCTGTTTGTGATTTGTACAGAGCCCCCATCCGGACTCAGGTGCCAGCACAAAGAACAAGTGCCACCTCTCCAATGACACTGGCAAAACCAACAGTCCATCAAAATTCTCCTCCTCCATAAAGGAATGCAAAACAATGAGTTATTTACATAAAGCGTGTAAGTTCGTTACAAGAACGTAAACATCAGAAGGCTTAGAAAATCTTAAAAAATCAGGGTGACACCCAACGAGCACCCAAGGCAGGGCAGAGCCTGGGCACTGCTGCCTGCCCAGGTCACACATTTCACCTGTGGCACAGCCAGCAGGGCACCTCTGGGTACAGGAGAGCTTGGGGACACTGTCCTGGACTGCCCTGGGAAGCCTCGTCCCCTCACTCAGCATTCAGCAGGTAGACACGGACTGCAGGGACTTTATTTACCCATTTATGGGCAATAACTCAGTTATTTATCAATCCCCAGAGGGAAAAAAAAAACAGGAAAAAAAACAACAAAACAACCCAATTCTTCAGCTGAGATTAGAGGAGAAGCAGGGAAGGGGCAAATCCTCGGAGCACAAACAGATTGCACTATTTATATATGAAAATGTTTTCAGCATCTATAAACTTCCCGTGCCCAGGCACTTTAATTAATTGCAGAGGTTGCCATGGTAACCTCCCTAACTCAATTACAGCTCTGCAGAGAGGTGAGTGTGCCCGTCATAGAGCAGGTGCCTCGTGCTGGGCCTGCAGTGGGAGCGGAGCCCGTGGAAAGGAGAACAAATCCCATGGAAAGGGAAGCAGATCCTGCAGAAATGGCAGTGGATCCCACAGAAATGGGCATGGATCCTACAGAAACCAGAGCAAGTCCCATGGAAATGGGAGCAGATCCCACAGAAATGGGAGCAGGTTCTGAGGAAAGGGAAGCAGATCCCAGGGAAAGGGGAGAGGATCCTGTGGAAAGGGAAGCAGATGATGAAGAAAAGGGAGAGGATCCCAAGGAAAGGGGGGATCAAGTCCCACAGAAGGGGGAACAGATTCCATGGGAAAGGGAGAGGATCCCATGGAAAGGGGAGCAGATCCCAAGGAAAGGGGAGCAAGTTCTGCAGAAAGGGGAGTAGATCCTGCAGAAAGGAGAGAGGATCCCATGGAAACGGGAGTGGATCCCAAGGAAAGGGGAGAGGATCCTGCAGAAATGGGAGCAGATCCCACAGAAAAGGGAGAGGATCCCACAGAAAGGGGAGCAGATCCTGAAGAAACAGGAGAGGATCCTGCAGAAATGGGAGTGGATCCTGTGGAAATGGGAGCAGATTCTGCAGAAACGGGAGCAGATCCCACAGAAAGGGAAGTGGATTCCGCGAAAAGGGTAACGGATCCTGCAGAAACGGGAGCAGATCCTGTGGAAATGGGAGCAGATCCCACAGAAAGTGGAGCAGATCCCACGCAAATGGGAACACTGGGGGGTCTCTGGCAGGAGCTGACCCCCAACACCTCCAATTATCCCGATTCCTCCCGAGGGATGGCACAGCACGGGAGTACAGATGGGAGCCAAGCTGGCTGAGCACGGCTGATTTCCCTGGAGAGGGGTGGAGAGGAGATTTTGGGGAGGGAAGTGCAGCTCTGGCAGGCTGAGGTGCCCTGGGTAAGGGGGACACAGGGAGACCCCGAGGTCCAGCTCCACTGCCCAACCCTCCCTGTGACAGATCCTCCTCTGACACTGCCAAGCTCAGCGTCTGGTTTGTGCCCCAGCTGTACAAGCAGGGCAGCCCCTCTGAGGCACAGAGATTTGTAAACAATTCTTAAAATTTGATAGAAAGTGGTTTTGGATTGAAAAGACAGATGTCTGCTAAGGAAGTAGGAACCTCCTCTGAAATGGAAAATGTAAACTTCCTTCCTCTGAATTGTTATAATTTTGAAATTAAAAGGTTCTCAGGCAAAGGTATGGGAATAGGAATAACAGTTCTTTACTAGAAAAACTAAAACTACAAATAAGATAAATTAAAAAACCCTCACTGGCAGAGTCAGAGTATGCCCTGCCCCCTGTGTGTCAGGGTGGTGGCACAGCCCCATCCCATGGTGGCTCAGCCTTCCTGCAGTGCCAGCTGTGGTTAGCTGGAGCAGGGATCCTGCACAAGGGGGGAGTTTTCCTCTGCAGCTCCAGGGCTGCTGGAGATGGGCCTGGAATTCCTCGGGGAATGCAGGGCAGCAGAAAGCTGCTCCTCTGGGAATGCAGTGGGAAAAGGCTGCTGTGGTGTCCCAAACCTCAGATTGTATCCGGGTAGGAATGTTTGAAATCTCAGATTGTATCCACGTAAGAATGTTTGAAATCTCAGATTGTATCCAGGTAGGAATATTTGAAACCTCAGATTGTATCCAGGTAGGAATCCTTTAAATCTTAGATTGTATCCAGGTAGGAATGTTTGAAATCTCAGACTGTATCCAGGCGGGAATGTTTGAAAGCTCAGATTGTATCCAGGCAGGAATGGTTGAAACCTCAGATTGTATCCAGGTAGGAGTGCTCAGCTTCTCCCCCTGGGCGGAGCATCTCCCCATGGGATGATGGAATTGTATCAGCCATGCAGGGACACTCACTGGCCCATGAACAGAAGATAATTAATAATTAATGGACCATGAACAGAAGAGATGTCCTGGAGGGAGGATTGGTTGTGGAAGAGATAAAGAAAACTACCCAATGAACAGAGGACAACTGCCTCACCTCTAACAGATGGGAATTAAATACAGGCCCAGTTAAACCTGAGACAAAAGCTCACACAGCCTTGTCCATCTGTGTGCAAACACTGAGATGAGGTGTGCTGGCTTAGGAAGGCCACAGAATGGAGATGAGATTGCTGAGAGAGAGATTGAGCTAGAAACAAGTTTCAACAAGATTCAAAACATGGCCTTACACAAAGACTAGATAATTTAGAGAATTAGAACTGTGAAAGATGCATTGTAGCAAGACCACATGGAGAAAAAATATTAAAATCCAACCAACACCCCTCCTGACTCCTGACCAGCTCAGGCACCAGAATTACCCTCAGCTGCCCGAGCTCCCAATGGGAAGGTCTGTCAGAAGTTCCTGTCAGATCAGTGATCGATCCTGCAGGAGTTGCTATTCACCCCGAGCCTCACAACGACCGAGCTCCTTCCCTGCACCACATCAGACAAACCATCTGCATCACAATCAGCGTTTGCCTCCAGACAGCTTAAAAGCAGCGGCTGTGACCCTTCTTTGTGTCACAAAGCGATCAACAGCGCAGCAAAGGCGGGGAAAAAAGAGGGGAGAAATGACATTTCCTCCCAGCGTTATCACCTGCGATCTGCCCAGTGATAACCTTTCTATCCATTGTGAAAAGTCACCTGCCATGGACGGGCTCGATTTTCCTGCACCTGCTCTGCTCTTATCTCTGTTCCTCTGGCACCTCTTCCAGGGCTGTGTGACAAAACGAACACTGCCACTCCAGCTCCTGTGCCTGTCATCCCCTGTCCTGAGTGTGGCTGTGGCAGGATGTTCCTCTGCCCCTCTCCAGCTCCTGTCACTCGAGTTAAGTGTCCTTTTCTCCCATTTGATATTAAACGCCTTGTTGGGTACTTCTAAAGGTGTCTCTGGTGAGACACTGCGATATTTCTTCCCCTCTCTGCCCCCATCCTCCAAGGTCACGGACAGCGACTTCAGCTTGTTTCTTAAAGGTTAAATGCAACTTCCAGAAGAGGAGCTTGAACTTTGGAGAGCGAAGGCAGAGAAAAAAGCCGCCCCCTCAGAGAATACAAATTGTTCTGTGAGCAGCAGCTGGACAGAAAACAGCAGCTCCATCCTGAGCAACAGCTTCATCTGTCTGTGCAGAGCCCTGCTCCTCTGCCTGCAAGCAGGAACTTGCCAGAGGCTTTTCCTTTCAGCAGAGCCCCCACCAGCTGTGCCTGTGCTCCCTGAAGGATGCAGAGTTAACTCTTCAGAGCTGGCATCTCCAGCCTGGCAGGGAATGATGCTCGCTCAAAGTCTGGACAAATTCTGCTCTGCTTTTCACCAGGAACCTTCAATCACAAATTCCTGCCCAGCTTTCTGCACCCCTCTTGTCCTCCCAGTGCTGGGATTAGCCAAGTTCAAAGGATCCCACTCTTTAGGAAAGGTTTTTACTGCGTTTTTCATTCTCTGCTCGTTTTCCTGTGCCCACCCAACTTGTTGGGTTTACAACAGAGGACTGCAGAAATTCCTGGGGTTTACTGCAAATTCAAGCTCAAGAAATTCCTGGGTTTTTTTGCAAATTCAAGCTCAAGAAATTCCCATGGTTTATTGAAAATTCAAGCTCAAGAAATTCCTGAGGTTTACTGCAGCTCAGGCTCAGGGATGTGCATCCCCTGCTGATGCTCTCCCACCCTGAGGGAATCAGCACAGCCCCAGTTTGAGGGTCCCCACTTGTTCAAAATGCCCCTCAAACCAGAGCCTGCAATGACAGAACCCAAAAACTCTTCCAGTTAAATCATGAACAGCTTTTCTAGGGAGAAACTGGCCAAGAAGCTCCAGGTATCCTGAGTGGGCTGTACATCACTGAGGCTGGGTTTAGAATGCATCTAGAATTTTCTTCAGTCTATCGAGGCTCCATCTTTAAAAGTATGTTTTTTTTTCTTGCTCCTCAGCCCTGTACTGACAAAGTGGTGGTAAGTGGATGCGATTTTTGCCTTGGCAGGGTTTGTGGAGGCCGAGGCTGGCAGGAATGAATCCCTGGCAGAGCAGGAGCCTCTGGGGACTGGGATTATCAAGGTTGGTTTAGCAGCAAGCTCTGCTCAAGCACATCAGACATGACTAGACATCTCCAAGGGCCAGGCAGCAGTGCTGAGGAATTCCAAAAACATCCTCCTGCAAAACACAGCCTGCTCTCTTCATCCCAGTTTAACCAGTTACAGGCACAGCAAAGCTGTGGGGGGTGCCTACATTGGTGTGCAGTTGTTTCTGCAAATACAGGGTTTACAATTTCTCCATTAAATTATATGAGATTCCTCCTTATCTCCACTTGACTGCACTGGAATTACCAGTGAAAAGGTGCAGGATGTTTCCATGTATGTTTTATATCTATTTCTGTGTGTAAATACGAGTGTCAAAGAGACACTGGGCTAAAACAGGTGCAAAAGTGGCAAATCAGACACTTCCCTCTCCAGTTCTCATTATTCAAGAGCGAGGCAGAGCAGTGGACCAGAAACAGAACTTACAAAACCCAGGACGTGTTCTGAGCCATTTGAGCAGCAGCAATCAGACAGCAAAATTCTAAACAGATAAAAAAGCAAAATCAACCTCACACACTGAGAAAGTTCCAACTTTGCACGGATTTAAGAAAGGAAAAGAAAAATTGACCTTGCTTCAAGGCATAAATCGACCTCTAATGGATTAGGATTTCTCCTGCAAGCAGCTCTTAATTAAGCAGTGCACAAAATCACTTTGCAACATCGCTGTGAGTGGGAGCCACTGCTGGGGAGTTGTTAAATTAAAGCACTGCTGACTGGATCAGGCCACCCCAGCCTGCCAGGTATCGGCTCCACACAGCCACAGCTCCCGTGGTCACACTCTGGGTGGCTTCGGTTTGGTTTGGCTGCAGAGCCACCCAACAGCGGGGATCCAACAGGTCACACCCAGCAGGGGACACGCCCAGAACAGGACACGCCCAGGAGAGGACATGCCCGACAGGAGACACGCCCAGCAGGGGACACGCCCAGGACAGGAGAGACCGAGGAGAGGACATGCCCAACAGCAGAGATCCAACAGGACACACCCAACAGGGGACACGCCCAGCAGCAGAGACCCAAAAGGACACGCCCAGCAGGGGACACGCCCAGGACAGGACACACCCAGTGTGGAACATGCCAGCACCAGGGATCCAACAGGACATGCCTGGCACAGGACACACCCAACAGGGGACATGCCTGGCATGGGACACACCTGAAACAGGACTTGCCCAGCACAGGACACACCTGGCACCAGGGATCCAACAGGATACACCCGGCAGGGGACACACCCAACAGGGGACATGGCTGACACGGGACACACCCAGCAGAGGATGCACCCAGCAGGGGACACACCCAGCACCAGGGATCCATCAGGGATCCACTCAGCAGGGGACACACCTGGCATGGAACACACCCAGTGTGGGACATGCCCAGGACAGGAGACATCCAGCACAGGGATCCAACAGGATGCATCCAGCAGGGGACACACCCAACAGGGGACACACCTGGCACGGGACACATCTGGAATGGGACATGCCCAGCACAGGGATCCATCAGGACACACCTGGCACAGGACACGTCCAGCAGCCCCCAGATCTGCACCCACTCTCCATCTCCTGCTGGGCTCACCTCACAGGGGGTTCAGAGCAGGAACCAGCCCTGAGCTCTCACTCTGCTCCTCCTCCCACCCCCCCAAACCCCCAATTAACTCCTTGTTCCCCCCAGCCCAGCACGGGGGTGCTGCAGGGCCCACCTGCTCCTCATCACAGCCTGAGCAGCCCAGGCAGGGCTCAGACCACCCACACCAGGGGTCTGTTACTGCCACCAGCACAGGTCATGGCCGCTCTGGTCAGAAGCGTTCCCTGCACACAATTATTGGGACAATTACTCCCTGAAGCACAAGCAGCTTTCATCTTCCAGCAGGAAATTTGGAGGAGGAAGTACAAAGCCACTGAGAATCCAGCTAATGCCACAGGAAAAGGTCACAGAGGGAGCTGAGATCACAAGCAGTGTCAGGATTATCCCTCTTCCATCTCTATTTCAGCTCTATTTTTTTATAAAAAGCCAAGTCTGTGGAAACTCAAAGCTCAGTGCTGAAAGGTAGATGCTGATCTACATCAACAACACCGCCCTTGGAGCACCAGCCTTTGAATCTGAACCTCGCTGTGAACCTCACACTTGATCCCACACTTTGATTCAGTACAGAATGATATGCACAGCATCATCTGCGGGTTTAAAGAGGTTCTGTAAAGGGATTTTCAGCAAAGGCAGTGAACAGCTCTGCAGAAATTGCCTCCCCTTGGGTGGAACAGAAGCAGCTGTGGACAGGATCCTGTGACCAGTGCCAAAAACCCCAGAGCTGACCCCGTGAGGGCTCACCCTGTTGCACACCAGCTTCTGAAGGAATTTAACCCAAATTCCACCTGTTCTGATGAATTATCTGCTCTCCACCCGAGAACCACTGAGAACCTGTTCAGGAAAAAAGCTCCAATAAAATTCGCACCAACAATAACCACTCCAAACCATTGAACAGTTGGGAAAAGCTTAATCAATGATTTTTGTTTGCCCTCCCCTCCTCTTGTCAGCAGCTCTTCAGAGGAAATAAACATTCCGTGAGCTCTTTTTGTAAATTGACTACAAGCAATGCTTTCTGGGTTTTATTTTTTATTTTTTAAATAACAATCCCCCAACAAATCATTTAAAAAGACAGGCCCACAGTGGGATGCAATTTATTCTTCAGGCTTACACTTTACCCCACTTAATTACTCCACAGGAGTGAATTCCCAGTTAATGGCAGCTGACAGCTGATGACCTTTACATCACAATTTTTTCCAAACTTCTTGAGAGGCCCCCTGATTTCCTACAGGTAATGCTAAGCTGGTATTTAGGTGATACCATCTAATTGTTTCCATGAGCTCATCCTGATGTGTTATTTACACCCCTGGATGGACAAACCATTGTGGAAGTGCAGTAACAAAATAACAGTAAAATAGCTGTGGAAGTGCCATAATAAAATAATGTAATCATGATGTTCCTAGGCAGGGGGGGGAAAGCATTTCCAGCATGTTCTTAATGTTAAAAGCATATTTATTTTCAGTTTTTACTGGAGTCAGTCTTTAGTAAAGCACGTTAATCACCTGTCACACTGGTGTCAGAGCACCCAAGGGAACCCCAAGCTGGGATGTCATTGTGGGGTACACAAAGAATCATCATTAAAAACAAAACAAATGCAGAAACCAGAGAAGAGGAGGAGGGAAGAATAAACCTGGCAAGAGCAGCCCCAGATCCTGGAGTTATCCCTCGTCTGCCTCCCACCAAAGCCAGGTGATTCCAGGAGCAGATGCAGGGCTCTGGAAAGCCAATGAATCAATGCACAGTTAAATTACACAGCCCGTGAAGCTCAATGGCAGCACAAGATGTAACACTAGGATATAAAAACCCTGCAAACAATAAATAAAGCAGAGCCACGTTCAGGGACTGCCTTGTTATTTATCTGAGCAGGGCTCGGGCACATTGCTCACAGCTGAGCACATCACTACCCAAAAAATGAGAGCCCACAGTGCAGCTGCCCACATCCCTCATTTTCCATTAAATGCTGAATATCCTCACATTTACAGCAGTTCCCTTTACACGCCTCAGAGCTCCTGGATGCAGCACCATCCCTTTGTTCCCCTCCCTCAGGGTAACAACCAATTCCCTCGGGATCTCTGCTGCAGGGACTGGAGAGCCCTCAGAGCCCATCACAAACGCTGCACCCACTTGGGTGTGACACCTCCAGCACCTCAGAGCTCATGTTTGAAATCCTGATCTTTCTTTGCTCCTAGTTCTTTCTCAAGAAAAATAGCCTTGGTTTTTAGTTAAAGAGAAAATCCATCTTTAGTTAAAAATATTTAGAAACTCCAAGCTTTAGTTAAAGCTTGGTTTTTAGTTAAAGAGAAAATCCATCAGTTATGGAAGGGATTCTCAGTGCCAGAATCCACACTGTCCAAAAATCTTGTTTTTCCTGTGCCTCTTCTTGGCTGTCATTTCCTTCCTGGGCAGGCCTACCAGAGGTTCTGATGCCTCATGTTTTGGCTTTTACATTTTTCAGATTCTGTGCTGCTTTAGTGTGTGGGTCTGGCCTTCACATTAGGGCGTGGTGAGCTCTCTGCACAGAGCAGGGAGACAAAAAAATTCCTTCTCCTGCTGGGGACAATAGACAAACAATCCAAATCTCAGCCCCAAGAGCAAAAACAACGTGGGCTGGAGAGAAAAAACCAAAAAGGATGTGACTTGATAACCTAAAGCTGTAATTGGACAATGAACTCCAATATGCAAATGGAGCAGAACTTATCAAAGTGACAGACCCCGTGACCCGTTGTTCATTTTGTGACGCTTTCTTTGCCTCCTTCCCAGACACCTTCCCACCAACTCCAGCAGCCCCTGGAGGTCCTGCTCCAGCAGCTCCTTCTCCATCTTCCCACCTTGAGCTTCCCAGTTCCAGTTTTTAGTGTTTCCCAGCCACTTTTAGGATTTTTTCCCAGAAGTTGCCAGGAAACATTAATGACTGGGTACCTAAGAAAAACCAAAGAAGTGGCCCAGCTCAGGAGAGGAGGGCAAACTGGGTACTGTGAAAAACAAAAGTGTTCAAGCTCAGGGGAGGAGGGTATCTGGTTGTACTCTCCTTATCTGGGAGCATCACCACCATATTTTCTGAAAAATCCCTTTGCCAGGATTTTTTCTCCTGGGAAGCTGAGAAGCCTCAGAGAAAAAGAAAAACTATTCTTATCTCATTTGCTTCTCCTGTGTTTTGCTGATTTGGGATGTGGTTTGGAGATTGTAATGAAACTTGTGAATTAGTTTTATTTAATGACCAATCACCATCAGGCTGTGTTGGACTCTGAGGAGTCAGTCATGAGTTTTTAGTATCTTGTTAAGTCTTCTGGAATGATCTTTTTTCTATTCTTTAGTATAGTTTAGTATTCTTTAGTATGACATTCTTTAATATAACATAATATCATAAAATAATAAATTAGCCCTCTAAGAACATGGAGTTAGATTCTCAATTCCTCCTTCCTCCTGAGGACCCTGAAAATACCACATTGGAGTTTCTTTTGGAGGGGCAGAAATACCCGAGAATTGAGAGAATTGGGGGGAGCATCTGCTTTGTGAGAGCACCCCTGAACTGAGACCTCATTATCACCCACCTCACTAAAAGGGACCTCTCACCACTTCTTGGATGCTGGGATCCTGATCTGGCCTCTCCCTGCCCTCCTCAGAGCTGGGCTGCCTCTCATATCTTTGCCTGAGAGCCCCTTAATTTCAAATTATCATAATAATTCAGAGGGAAGGGGTTTACATTTCCGTTCCAAGGGAGGCCCTGCCTTCCTTAGCAGATCCCTGTCTTTCAAACCTAGACACAAAGCAAGAGAAAGAGAAGTGCAGGGATATTAATGTGTATTTATAGCAGGCATTGATTGCACTATTTATTCCTGCTCCTTCTGCAACTCAAATCAGCCCCGTGTCCTTAAGGGGCTCAATTTTCTCCTCACTGATCACTTGGAGCCTCCTCCTGAACTCTCTGAGCAGCTTTGTGCTGGCACTGATTGGGGTGGGACAACTTCTCTGCACACACTTTGGTCCCTCTTGGGCTCCTGAAGAGGCCATGAGCTTCCTACGGGAGATTTGGAAGGATTTTGGGGTGTTCTGCTCAGAGCCTCTCCCCACCTGTTGAAAATTGCAATGTAATATGTTTTCCATTAACATCTGTATGGCAGATTATCTTTGTCAAGTGGGCAGTTTGCCTTATTTCTCTCTTTGAGTGACCACAATCACTCCTCCCTTAGGAGGGGACATCTGCTGATAACAGCTATTGAATGTCACTGCATGGCTGATAAGAACTACAGCATCCCATTGGGAGATGTGAGCCCAGAGGGAGGAGCCAAGCATTGCTACCCAGATATAACATGGAGATTCTGGAACACCAGCCAAGCATTCCTGCCTGGATATAATCTGGAGATTCTGGAACACCAGCCAAGCATTCCTACCTGGATATAATCTGGAGATTCTGGAACACCAGCCAAGCATTCCTACCTGGATATAATCTGGAGATTCTGGAACACCAGCCAAGCATTCCTACCTGGATATAATCTGGAGATTCTGGAACACCAGCCAAGCATTCCTACCTGGATATAATCTGGAGATTCTGGAGCACCAGCCAAGCATTCCTACCTGGATATAATCTGGGGATTCTGGAACACCAGCACGGCTTCTGCACTGGATTCCCCAGAGGAGCAGCAGCTGCCTCTCCTTCCACTGGATCTTCAGAGGAAGAATACATCCTTCTCTACAGGATCCCTGCTCCAGCAGAACCACCCCTGACACTGCAGGAGGGCTGAGCCACAATTGCAATGGGACTGCTGCCAACACCCTGACCCACAGGGTGTCAGGTTGGGTTCTGACTCTGGCAGTGTTGTTCTAGTGCACTGCATTGTTTATTTTATCCTTTTATTTTTTTCTTTTCCCTGTTAAAGAACTGTTATTTCCTGCTCCCATATTTTTGCCTGAGAGCCCCTTAATTTAAAATTTATAGCAATTGGGAGGGGTGGGGAGGGTTTACATTCTCCATTTCAGGGGAGGCTCCTGCCTTCCTTAGCAGACACCTCTCTTTCCAAACCAAGACACCACCCCACAGAGAATGGCTGGTGGGATGTTCAGGGTTCCTGAGGAATTCCCAGCTCAGATTTAAGCACTCCAGCCCCTTTTCCCTGTCCCACAGACATCTTTTCCATGTCCAGAAGCCCCCAGGGAGGAGAGGGCTGATGGTTCTGCTCCAGGCCCCCCAGCTCTGCAGTGACACAGAGCTGGCAGTGGCTGCACAGCCCCATCCCCATGGGAGAATCCCAGTTTCCTCCCGCTCCCAAGGCCTGAACCAGCAAATATTTAATCCAGTTCAAAGCTGAAGGGCTGAAGCTCAGTGCCAGGGGCTGCCCCTCTCACCCCCTGAATCCCACAGAGCTCCTGGAGCCTGTGCTCATTATCCTTTCATGAATTGCGGGGTCCAAGGCGTGTTTGTGTTGCAGCTGCTGATGTTCAGGTAATGCTTACCCTGAAGCTGTCATAAAACTTTCAGAGCTGCTATTATTTTTAACCTGCTGCCAGAGGCAAATCTTCCAGGAGGAATATTTCCTCCTGGTAAACAGAGCTGGTGTCCTCAGCAGGGCCAGGAAAGTGCAAACCAGTTCCACCTCTCAGTGCCACCAGGGCAGAACTTTGGCTTCATGGTGAGCAGCACAGGGAAATGAAAACCAATTCTACCTCCCAGTTCCACCAGGGCAGAGCTTTGGCTCCAGGAACGTGCAAACCAATTTCCCCTCCCAGTGCCACCAGGGCACAGCTTTGGCTCCAGGAAAATGCAAACCAGTTCTCCCTCCCAGTGCCACAAGGGCCAAGTTTTGGCTCCAGGAAAGTGCAAACCAGTTCTCCCTCCCAGTACCACCAGGGCACACCTTTGGCTCTGTGCTGACCAGACCAGACCTGCCAATATCAACTTTTAGGGAGGACAATGCCAGCAGGACTGCCCAGCTCCCCACAGGGCAGAAGGATGTTTTTATCCATCCTGGGTTGATACCTCCTGCTCTTGTTGTGAGCCACACTCAGATCCTCCAAATTCATCATTTAATTCCGATTGCCCTGCAGAAATAGCAGGCTCTTTTGAAAACTCAATTTGAAAGATCATTAAAACCTACAAAAGACTTTATCTGTTGGGGGAAAAAAACGCTGTGTATACAGAGGAGGGGGGAGAGATCTCACCCATGGAAATGACAGCGATTTCTACCTGAACCTCTTCAGCTGGAGTTGCTAAGTAACCGTGACACACCACTGTGCATTGTCTGCAGCCTCTGGTCTGAGCCTGACAGGCTGATTCATCCTCTGAGTGCCCAAACTGCACCGGGAGGGTTTGAAATACTTCAGCATTTACCTGGACAGGAAGGGAGGAAAAGGAAAAGGAAAAGGAAAAGGAAAAGGAAAAGGAAAAGGAAAAGGAAAAGGAAAAGGAAAAGGAAAAGGAAAAGGAAAAGGAAAAGACCTACAGCCAAACCCCAAACCCATCTATAATTTATGAATTAAGTTTTATTACCAGGCTGCCGTATTTAGACAGAAACCAAACTCCACTTCCACAGAAGATGATGTATGAAGTGGTTTGTCCTCTGATATCTATGCCTCCCACACCAGTAAATCCATCTCTCCACCTCCAAAGGATGTAAATTTAATTACAGATCCTGTGTGGCAGTGTTTGAAAGGAGACAGTGAAAGAAAAGCCTCCGCTGTCCCCGCAGTGCCCTCAGAATCCCCATTCCCATGGGAGGAGTTTGGGGAAGCCAGCAGAGATCCAGCCCTGGGTCAGTGCTCACCTGAAGCAAAACTCTCTGGAGCCCTGTTGGTCCTTCCAGCCCAGGACAGCTGAGCAGGACATCAATTAACACAGGGAGCATTAATCACTGGCTGATTATCCACCATCACAGCAGGGAAGAGCCAGGCAGACCAAACTTCACAGCCCCAAACTTGTGCTCACTAAAGCAGCCAGGGCCAGGAACTGGTCTGAGAGCTCCCACCTCACGTTTCCTTTTTTAAGTAGTGTGTTAAATATAATTTTAGGTTATAACATAATGCTAAAATAGAAATGATGCTATATAAGATAATAATAAGATAAGTCCTCTTTTTTTAAGAGAGGACTCCAAGATAGCAGCCACAGGACACCTGGATCTGTCAGAGAAAGAGAATTTATTGCTCTCTTATCAGAAGAAACGAACTTCTTCCTGCTTCACTCAGGATGAAGATTAAGAGGAAGAAGTTGACACTGCCCAGACAGAATTCTGTGTTTGAAATTTATGCATCATGGATGAGGTGTATGAATATGCAACAGGTTATTGTTTTTAAGGGTTAATCCTCTGTTAACGTAGGTCCTTTTTCGGGCCTATTTTGCCCAGAAAAGGTACTCAGACTGTCCATAACTCTTTGTTTTTATTGTCTCATATTGTCCTAATCCAAATTGTCAAAATTTTTATTACTCTAATGATATTGCTATTTTTATAACTATTAAACTTTTAAAATTTTAAAAACAAGTGATTGGTGTTTTTCCCAACCCCAGGAAAACATCCTCCCAGCTCACCCTGAGTACACTGAGAGCTTCCCAAGCTCTTCATCTCCTCCCAAGCTCTTCATCTCCTCCCAAGCACTTCATCTCATGCCTCACACTTGTTTTGCCCCCGTGTTTTATCCCTGCAAACACGGAGAACACGGCATTAAATCCTCAGCACAGATGCTGCAAATCACCTGAGCTCGGGCGTGTTCTGTGCATCTCCTCGGGGTAACGAAGGAGCTCAGGAAAGAAATAATTCATTTACAGCAGCTGCAGGTGACAGCCACAAGGTGCCTTTAACTCAGCGGAGCTGGGGCTGTGCGCAGGCACTGAGCACGCCGCAGTCCTTGCCTGCCCTGATGTTAAATTAATTAATCAGGAGATAATTAAACATCCCGGACATACTTGTGTTCGATAAGTGGGACATGCCTGGTTTTCCTCCACGTGAATTCCTCCTGATGAAGCACTTTCTGCCGCACCACAGAAATAAAACCGGGTCTCTTGGTGATTCAATGCAGATCCAGCAATTAATTCCTCTTCTCTGAGACTTTGTTTTCAGAAGTTCAGTTTCATGAAGGGGAAAAAAAAATTCCAAACCCTTAATTTAAATCTCTGTGTGATAACTGATAATGATTTTATTTTGCTCCCACTGGGGCAGGATGGGAAGTGGATTTTAGGCCAAACCCAGAGTGGTTTAAACACCTTCAGAGCAGATTAAGGGGAGATGGCTGCTCTCTCTTTATCCCCTTCACCTCCAGATAAATCAGTTTTTGAAGGGTTCCTGGTCATTGCAGAGCTCCCCCAGCTTCTCTCCTGTGTGTTTCCCAAAGAAAATCCTTGCCATTCCCTAAGAAACCCTCATGTTTCCCAAATAAATCCAGGCAGAAAAAAGCAGGAAACACTTCTGGCTGCCTTCACCTATCTAACACCCCCTAGGGATATTTTGCTGCTGCTCCATCAGATTTTATTAACCGTGTCTTCTAATTGACCAGGCTCCAAATCCAGTGCTGCAATTCCTCCTCTTGAGCCATTCCCTGTTTCTGAACATCAGGATCTGCCTTTCCCCAGGTCCCACAAAGTCTGACACATCTGCAGCCCTTTTACCTAACCATCCATTTCCAGCCTGAGCATTCGAAAATAAAACTTATTCTCACTTCCAGCAGCAAAAAAGGCAGAGAAAAATAAAAGGTATTGCTGTAATACAAAGGAATGTGTGCAGCTGGATCAACATTTCTATTTTAAAAAAAAAACCCAAAAAAACAAAAGCGACTGTAAAAAGCCTTGCCTTGTGCTGAATTTATGTAAATAACAAAGGCAAGAAAATGAATATTCATGTACCACGTGCTGCTTAATGGGCTCCTGCCTTCTGTTCCAGGAATTCTGCCCTGAGCCGGGAACTTGGAGCTCTGAGGAGTCTGACAGGGGCAGGGGGGGACAGGGACTGGGATGGACTGGGATGGAATGGGATGGACTGGGATGGACTGAGATAAACTGGGATGGACTGGGATGGACTGGGACTGGGATGAACTGGGACTGGGATGGACTGGGATGGAATGGGATGGACTGAGATAAACCGGGATGGACTGGGACTGGGATGGACTGGGAGGGACTGGGATTGACAGGGACTGGGATGGACTGGAATGGACTGGGATGGACTGGGATGGACTGGGATGGAATGGGATGGACTGAGATAAACCGGGATGGACTGGGATTGACAGGGACTGGGATCGACTGGGATGGACTGGGAATGGGATGGACAGAGAGTGGGATGGACTGGGATGGACTGAGACTGGGAGGGACTGGGACTGGGATGGACTGGGATGGACTGGGATTGAGAGGAAGTGGGATGGACAGGGATGGACAGGGAGTGGGATGGACTGGGATGGACAGGGATAGACAGGGATGGACTGGGATGGACTGGGACTGGGATGGACTAGGAGTGGGATGGACTGGGATGAACTGGGATAGACAGGCACTGGGATAGACAAGGACTGGGATGGACAGGGAGTGGGATGGACAGGGGTGGACAGGGACTGCGATAGACTGGGAATGGGATGGACAGGGACTGGGATGGACTGGGACTGGGATGGACTGGGATGGACAGGGACTGCGATAGACTGGGACTGGGATGGACTGGGACTGGGATGGACTGGGATGGACAGGGACTGCGATAGATTGGGAATGGGATGGACAGGGATTGGGATGAACAGGGACTGAGATGGACAGAGGCACAGAAACAACCCTGAATTTAGGTTGGCTAATCACAGAAATGTTCCAATCATCAGGACAAGTGCTGCAGTAGCTAACACACAAGCAGGCTCAATTAACCCTAATTAGTTCAGAGCTGTGCTACAAAAGCCTTCATTAGCAGAGTCTGAATGGAGCGAGGAAGGGAAATAAGATTTGGTTGTGAGCTGTACCCAAGGATCTCTGGTGGATGAAGATGAGGAGGAAGGGGGAATGAACCTTTCTCCTGTGGGGCAGGGAGCTGCTGGCCCTGGAATTATTTATCTGACACCAAAGCTCTGCCTGGAGCCACCTAGAAATGGGTTTGGAGGGTTTTATTTTTATAATTTGCCAGAGGAACACACATCCAAACAGCAACTCAAATCAGGTCCTTCAACATCTCCCAAGAGTTTTCTCTAGTTCTGCTCTTTAGAAGGTCTGAACACATTTATTTCCTGACAGAACAGGAAAATATTGCAGTTTAAATTAAAGGAAAAAGGAAAACTTTTTCACCTGCTGGGCTGATCCCTGTCCAGCAGTGGTGCTGTGCTTGTGTTCAATGAAGAAATCAGCCCGTCCCTCCTCTCTGAAATGTTTTAATTCCACTTTGAAGGCTGTGAGGACAGAGGTTTTCTGTATGGAGTATCACCCCTTGTGGGAGCCCACAGAAGAAGAGGGAGCCCCAGATGTTCCAGCAGGGCTGCTGGAGGAGGCTGCTGCCCTGCCCAGGAGCTGCAAAACACTTCCAGCCCCAGGGACCCCCTCTCTGCCTTTAGGTGGGCCTCCAGTGCTGCTCTCCTGCACGTTCCCCTCCTCGAGGGCAGGATCCCCATCCCATCCCCAAGGGCAGGACCCCATCCCATTTCCATCCCATCCCATCCCCGGGAGAGGATCCCCATCCCTTTCCCCTTCCCCTCCCTGAGGGCAGGATCCTCATCCCCTTCTCTTCCCTGGGGGCAGGATCCTTATCCCCTTTCCCATCCCATCCCCAAGGGCAGGATCCCTGTCCCATTCCCCTCCCTGGGGGTAGGATCCTCATCCCCTTCCCATCCTCAAGGGCAGGATCTCCATCTCCTCCCCAAGGGCAGGATCCCCATCCCGTTCCCTCCCTGAATGCAGGATCCCCTTCCCGAGGGCAGGATCCCCATCCCATCCCCTCCCCAAATGCAGGATCCCCATCCCATTTCCATCCCCAAATGCAGGATCCCCATTTCCATCCCGTTCCCCATCTCCTCCCTGAGTGCAGGATCCCCATCCCGTTCTCCTCCCCAAGGGCAGGATCCCCATTCTATTTCCATCCTTGGGGGCAGGATCCCCATCCCATCCCATTCCCCATCCCCTCCCTGGGGGTAGCATCCCCATCCCCTTCCCCTCCCTTGAGGCAGGATCCCCATGCCATCCCATGCCATCCCATGCCATGCCATGCCATCCCATCCCATGGATCCCATCCCATCCCATTCCATTCCCCTCCCCGGGGTCAGGATCCCATCCCAAGCTGCCCGCAGCCCATTCCCAGCAGGAAATGCCCCAGAGGAGGGGGCACTGCCATCTGCATCCCCTCGGTGCCATCTGCAGCCCCTGGCTGAGCCCTGATCCACCTCATCCCCCTGCCCTCTCCTCAATCCTATTCCAGGCTTTTGCAGATCCTCCGAAAAGCAGCAAATGCGGGATTTCCATGAGATAAATTTGCTTCCAGCAGCTTTAGGTTTCAGCTTCCCTTTTGCTGCCCCTTCCCTGCGTTTGGGTGCTGAGGCTCAGCTGGGAGGTGCCCTGGGCAGGGCATTTCTGGTGCCCAGGGGTTCTCTGCAGTCCCCAGTGCACAGAATGCAGCCTGGAAATGCTTTGGGAACATCAGCTCCATAGCTGGGACCCTCTAACAGCTCCCCATCCCTCCTTTGGGTTTTTACAAGCAGGAGCCTCCTGATTTTCCCACTTATTTTTAACTAATTTTAATTTTTAGCCAATTTTAATTTTTAACCTGATTTCCCCACTAATTTTTAACTTCCTGATTTCCCCACTAATTTTTAACCATCAAGGACAACACCAGAACACAGACCTGGGGTTTTCCTGTTGGTCCCCATTTCCCTGTGCTTGTTGCAGGTGGGAATTAATGAGCTGGGGCTCTAAATATGAAATTTGTGTGATTTGGGCTGATCTTGGGCTCAAATGCAGAGTGTGAGGAGTGCTCAAGACTCCCAAATGATCTCCCATCTCTGCACACACAGCTCAGGGCTCTGATCTCCTCCCCTCTCCTGTGCCTGAGCTTTAAACATAATATATTTATATGTATAATATAAATATATGTATAATATATATCAGCAAACGACCCACTTAACGTTTGGTGGGACTTCACTTATAAATTTTTAAACCAGACATGAATTTTACACCTGTTTTCATTTCACAGGAGCCCATAAAAAAAAACCCACCAAACTACTTCTGTGATGTTAATGCAACCTCAGACATGACTGAGATGTGCTGTGCTGCCTGCTCTGAACATTTACATTGGATATTCTCTGGAAAGGTGGATTAAAATCGTTCAGGGAAAAAAATTCTACTGTAAAAAAAATCCAAACAACATTTCATCATTAACTACAATGACACATTCTACCATTAACTGAAATCAAAATTAAATTAAAAGTTAATTCTGCCTGTTCTGAGACAAGAAGGGCCAATAATTCTGTATATTTATTGATATAACAGAAACAGCTGAGAATAGAAGTTTGGTTAATTCCCAGAGTCTGTTTTTTATTATTTGGCATAACCAGAACAGTCTTTGCAGGTCATAATTCCATTCTGCACAAAGACTGCAGTGAAAGTAGCAGAACCACCAAAAGCAGGAGCTCAGACTGATGCAGATCTCTCCACAAGCTCCACAAAGGGTAAAACTTGTACAAAAAGCATTTCAAAATCATCCTGGAGCTCCAAGATAAATCTGTGTGCTCTTAAGTTCAAATCCTCCTGGTACTGGTATTAAAGGAAAATTAGGTTTGCATT
Source organism: Ammospiza caudacuta (assembly GCF_027887145.1). Lineage (NCBI taxonomy): Eukaryota > Metazoa > Chordata > Aves > Passeriformes > Passerellidae > Ammospiza > Ammospiza caudacuta. The sequence goes on from NC_080618.1 coordinate 5,154,518, forward strand.
AATTGGGGCTTGAAAGATGTTCTGATAATGTTATTACAGGCAAAATGCAATTATGTGTGAGAATGTTTGAGCAGAGGAATATTTCCCGTTTGAGTTTGGTTTGTAACACTTACAAACACGCAGTACATTGTTGGGAATAAATTAAACTAAATCCAGAATCATTCACTGCGCCGAGCCCTCCAGTTCAGGCGCTGCAGCTCCTTGTGGGGATCATTAAAGGACTGCAGGAATTTCCATCCTCTGGGTTCTTCCTTTGCTTCTCCTTCTGAGCTGAAGAGCTGCCCCAAAATTGAGGGGCTGAAGGTGTCACAAAAGCAAAGCCAGCTCAGAGCCCCAGCACAGCCCCTGGGCCACCTTTAGAACACCAAAACTTGGTTAGTTCTGGGGGTTAATTGGGGCAGGACACCCAAACTTCATTAATCCTGGGCTTCAATTGGGGCAGGACACCCAAACTTCATTAATTCTAGGGTTTAATTTGGGCAAGACACCCAAACTTTGTTAATTCTGGGTTTAATTAGCCAGGACACCCAAACCTGGTTAGTTCTGGGCTTTAACTGGTGCAGGACACCCAAACTTGGTTAATTCTGGGCTTTAATTGGGGCAAGACAACCAAACTTGGTTAGTTCTGATGGTTAATTGGGGCAGGACACCCTAATTTCATTAATTCTAGGGTTTAATTTGGGCAGGACACCCAAACTTGGTTAATTCTGGGCTTTAATTGGGGCAGGACACCTTGCCCCAAATTTCTCCCAAATTTGGCCTAAACCAGGACAACAGCCCACGGGGGAAAACAACTTCTTCCAGCCAGAGAATCTCCTGGCCATGGGGAAGGAGCTCAGGCTACAGCAAAACCCCACCTGGCCACAATTCCAGCCTGGAGCAAGCCCAGCTGCTGGGCTCGAGTTTAATTACAGAGCCTGAGCTGGGGCTCGGTGTTTCTCTCTTTCCTGGCTTCTCTCTTTCCTGGCTTCTCTCTTCCCACCTTCCAGGAGTTGAGTCGGAGCTCCACAGGCTGCAGCAGCCTAACGAGCCTCTTTCCACGGGGATCCATAATTAATGAACGTGTGAGGTGGTGTCAGCTCTAATGATCTCTGACTTCCTCATCTCTATTTATTTTCTGAGGCCTTTCCCCGCTCGCTCGGTGGCTGCTGCCATGCCAGTGCAAGCCCCAGTTTGCAGATGGGATGTGACAGGGGGAAATGGAGCCTGCAGCGACTCTGTGTGTGTGTGTGCAGCTCCTCAGAGAGCTGAGAGACCCCAAAATCCCACCCTGAGCAAGCCTAAATGCCTAAACCCTGCAAAATAAAAAATAAAAATAAATAAAGCTCCATTTACAAGCACTGAGAGGTGTCCTCCTATTAAAGGCCATTCTGAGAGTTTTTCCTGGTTTGCTTTCCCTTTCTTTTTAGGATTTGAAGGGATTAGAGTACTCTACAAAATAAAAATGTGCAGTTGAATTGGTCAGGGGTTTTCTTTTCCCTGCCAGTAGGTTTTTTTTTTTATCCTCAAAGATAATCAAAATGCCCTCCCTTTGCACAAATCAAGAAACCAGAGACTTTTAGGGCTGTTCTGGAAGCAGGGGGAAATGGAGCCTGCAGTGACTGTGTGCGTGTGTGCAGCTCCTCAGAGAGCTGAGAGACCCCAAAATCCCATCCTGAGCCCAAACCTGGGCAAGCCTAAACACCTAAACCCTGCAAAATAAAGCTCTATTTACAAGCACAGAGAGGTGTCCTTCTATTAAAGCCCAGTCTGAGAGTTTTTCCTGAGTAGATCTTCATTTCTTTTCCCTTCTTTTGGGATTTGAAGGGATTAGAGTACTCTACAAAATAAAAATGTGCAGCTCAGTTGGTCAGCGTGGGGTTTTCTTTTCCTTTCCATCAGATTTTTTTATCCTCAAAGATAATCAAAATGCCCTTCCTTTGCACAAATCAAGAAACCAGAGACTTTTGGGGCTGCTCTGGAAGCAACAGGAGGCTTTCCCACACTCCAGCCAGAAAAATCAGCAAAACAACAAAATCCTCAGCACGGGCAGAGAAACCCTGCTGGTGTGAGCAGCAAACAGCCAACACCTGAGCACATCCAGCTTCCAAAAGAGACAATTCCACACCAGGAGCCCTGGCAGAGGAAGCAAACCCCAGCTGCTGCTCCTTGTGGGGCCCTGGACCAGCAGCACAGAGAGCTGAGCCTGCCAGGACCCTGCAGGACCTGGGAAGGGGATGCTCATTAGAGGATCCACGAGCCTCCAAGCAGATTTGCTTCCTGCAGCACTGGATTGATTCTAGCAGGGTTTGAAGTGAAAATTGAGCAGCTCCTGGCCTGGGCAGAGCAGCAGAACCTTGATTTAAAAGGAGAAAATCCTGCCCAGTCTCTTCAGGAATGCTCAGAAGCTGCAGGCAGGATTCTGCTGAATGTGAGCTGGCTGCAGAAAACAGAGGGGGAACCAGGGAGGAGCCTCCCTGCCTGTGGGGAGGGGTACCAAAGGCAATTACTGCCATTATTGTCATTATTGCCCTCAGGAACAAGGGCAGCATGGGAGGTTCATGGTGCTGCTGCCCCTGAAGAGGCTCCTGGGGCACTGCGGGTTCCACGTTTGTCTCAGATTCCCAATAATCTCAAATCAGATAATTCATTAGAGAGGGTTTTCTCTCTGATTCCTGATTTACCTGCTCACACACACTCAGCTCTGCCTTCCAGGCACTGGAATCCTCCTGAAATCCTCTGGAGGCTAAATGTTGGACATAACCAGTGCTGAAGATTGCAATGCAAGATGTTTTCCATTAACATCTGTATGGCAGATTACCTTTGTCAAGTGGGCAGTTTGCCTTATCGCTCTCTTTGAGTGACCACATTCACACCTCCCTCGGGAGGGGACATCTGCTGATAACAGCTATTGAATGTCAATGCATGGCTGATAAGAACTACAGCATCCCATTGGGAGATGTGAGCCCAGAGGGAGGAGCCAAGCATTCCTACCTGGATATAATCTAAAGATTCTGGAACACCAGCCAAGCATTCCTGCCTGGATATAATCTGGGGATTCTGGAACACCAGCCAAGCATTCCTACCTGGATATAATCTGGAGATTCTGGAACACCAGCCAAGCATTCCTGCCTGGATATAATCTGGGGATTCTGGAACACCAGCCAAGCATTCCTGCCCAGATATAATCTGGAGATTCTGGAACACCAGCCAAGCATTCCTGCCTGGATATAATCTGGGGATTCTGGAACACCAGCCAAGCATTCCTACCTGGATATAATCTGGAGATTCTGGAACACCAGCATGGCTTCTGCACTGGATTCCCCAGAGGAACAGCAGCTGCCTCTGCCCCTGGATCTTCAGAGGCAGAGACTCCACCCTTGTCCAGGATCCCTGCTCCAGCAGAACCACCCCTGACACTGCAGGAGGGCTGAGCCACAATTCCAATGGCACTGCTGCCAACACCCTGACCCACAGGGCGTCAGGTTGGGTTCTGACTCTGGCAGTGTTGTTCTAGTTCACTGCATTGTTTATTTTATTTTACCCTTATATTTTTTTCCTTTCCCTATTAAAGAACTGTTATTTCCTGCTCCCATATTTTTTCCTGAGAGCCCCTTAATTTAAAATTTATAGCAATTCAGAGGGGTGGGGAGGGTTTACATTTTCCATTTCCAGGGAGGCTCCTGCCTTCCTTAGCACACTCCTGTCTTTCCAAACCAAGACAACCAGAGACAGCTGAGAGCCTTCAGCCTGCCCAGGGGTTTGTGCAAGGATGCTCAGATCTAAGGAAAAGCCACCTGGGCACCCTGTGGATGGTGGAATCTTTCTACCCGATTTTTTTCCAACCCTTCAGGCACAGAACAGAGGATGGAAATTCACCTGAAGCCCCAGGATATCTGAGAAGTGCTGATCTGCACCCACATGGTTCAGCACCTTCCTGAGCAGGATTTCACGCCTTGGTGAAGGAACCCCAACCCCAGAGTGAACTGAGGGCTGCAGTTCCAGCACTCCAAGGGCTCAAAATTGAGGATTTGCATTTGTGCCCACCCCAGGGCTCTTCAGGAGCACTCACACGTTGGGATTCTTCCCACACAGAGCCCTGACTGCAGCAGGTACTCACAAAAATCACATCTCACTAAACAACCTCATTCTACCTCCTCATCAGCTCATTAAAGCTCATGATTATTAATTATTTATGCCATTATTACCCATTATTATTTCAGGGGGTACTCAGGCTTTAACAACAGATCAAGGAGGATTTGATGCTCACAGCATTGGGATTTTTTTTAATTTGTCTTCAGCAAAATAATTGGGGAAAAAAACAAAACCTCTGACATCAAATCAACAAAGATGGGGGAGTTTGAGAACTATGTGAAAATTCTTCTTGAAGCTTAAAAAACACAAGAACCCCATTCTTTTGCTCTTCATGTCATTAATTCTGAATAGGAATTAATAGACTGACAAAATAAAACGTGAAAAATTGGTTCTGTCTGTGGCAGTGCCAACCTCTGCTCTGCTGGTGTCAGGTCAGGGAGCAGCACTTCTGCCCAGCCCCAGGGAAAACAGAGATAAATTCTGGCTGTGCAGTCTCCAGGAGCCTCCGGTGCCTCTTTTAGCAGGAGCAGACTGAGATTTGCGCACCCAGGAGCACCAAAACTCATCCCAGCCCTATGGGGTGACAGCAGCAAAAGAGAAATGACACAAGGTAGTATTTCCACCTGCGAATGCACAGAATTCCAACTTGCTCTGCTCTGCCAGGGCTGCTCCAAGGATGTTGCTCCAGAAGCACAAAGATCCGCAGGCTGCTTCTCCCTGTGTCCACAAGGAATGGATTTCGCGTGTGAGGAATCCATCCTTGCAGCTCACAGGCAGTTTGCTGCTTCCTTGCAGGCACCTTCACTCCCAATTTGCAGCAGGAGAGCCCGGCTGCAGATCCCCAGGAGCAGCAGATCCCCACCAGCTGCAGGTCCCCATGAACTGTAGATCCCCATGAGCTGCAGGTCCCCACAGCTGCAGATCCTCATCAGTCAGGACAGCTGCACATCCCCATGAGCTGCAGGTCCCCACCAGCTGCACATCCCTGCTAGTTGCAGGTCCCCACCAGCCAGGGCAGCTGCACATCCCCTCCAGCTGCCGGTCCCCATCAGCTTCACATGCCCATGAGCTGCAGATCCCATGAACTGCAAATCCCCATGGGCTGCACATCCCCACCAGCTGCAGATCCCCATGAGCTGCACATCCCCACCAGCCAGGGCAGCTGCAGATCCCGTCCAGTCAGGGCAGCTGCAGATCCCCACCACTGCAGATTCCACGAACTGCACATCCTCACCAGCTGCACATCCCCATGAACTGCAGATCCCCACCAGCTGCACACCCCATGGGCTGCAGATCCCCACCAGCCAGGGCAGCAGATGCCCATCAGCTGCAGATCCCCATGAACTGTAGATCCCCATGGGCTGCAGATCCCCACCAGCCGCACATCCGCACCAGCTGCAGATCTCCATGAGCTGCACATCCCCATGAGCTGCAGATGCCCACCAGCTGCACATTTCATGAGCTGTAGATCCCCGTGGGCTGCAGATCCCTATGAGCTGTACATCTCCACCAGCTGCAGATCCCTGCCAGCTGCAGGTCCCCAACAGTCAGGGCAGCTGCAGATCTCCATGAGCTGCACATCCCTATCCTCTGCAGATCCCCATGAGCTGCAGATGCCCACCAGCTGCAGATCCCAATCAGCTGCACATCCCCACCAGCTGCAGGTCCCCTCCAGCCAGGGCAGCCAGGCTGTTGATTCCTGCCTCGAGTCAGGGGTTAATTAAATGGTAATTCTGAGCCAACAACATGACTAAGCAGTGAGGAAACCTGAATTCATGAACATCTCCAAGGCTGCTGGAGCCATTTCAAGTGAAGGCTGAGTGGAAGGGCCCTGCCTGGTGCTGGCACTGGGCTGATGTGGTTCTGGAGGGGGTCCTGGGCCCTCAGTCCAGCTGAGGGTGGCTCTGTGTTGATGCTGCCATCAGCAATGCCTGATGGACACTCCCCTTAGCATTTCTTTGTTTTTCGTCCTTTTCCCTTTCTCCAGGTAATTCTGGGGGTCTGGGGGCCCTTGGCTGTGCAGAGCCTGAACTCCTCTCGTTGAACCCCTTCTGATTGATCCGACTGAGAGATCCCAGAGCTCCTGAGCTGCAGCTCCAAACACCCAGTGCAGCCAGAGGAGCTGCTCTTGCCTGGTTATTTCAGAAGGAATTCTGCTCAGATGTTTTCCTTGCCCGTATAAACACCTGTGGCAATGATTCTGGTAATTTATTTGGGTTTTTTTAGCTCCTGTGCTGTTCCCCCTCTTCAGTCTAATCTGTTTTCTTGTTGAATTTTCACAGAAACCATTCAAGAACTTGCTCACACAATCAAGCAGGAAATTCCAATTATTTTTGACACAGCAAGGAAGCAGCAAACTGAGAAATACCTGGAGGTGGGAGGGGGCTGGAATGTGTAAAGCAGCTGCCACAGAGGTGCTTTATGAGCTGCGTAACCTCACCTCACACCATGCACTCTGCACATCCCCTGGCAAACGCCCCCCTTGCCACAAAAATTCGGTTTTGTGCAGCCTGTCCTTGTCTTTTCCTCTCCATCCTCCAAGAAGACAAAGAAGAGACCTAATCTGGGTTTTTTGCAGCACAACCTGAAGTTCTGTGTGTTTTTCCCATGCCATGAGTGCTGTGGGAGATCTGGGGTTTGAGTAGCAGTAAGTTAACATGGCTTTTCCTTTCTGTGGTTGTGTTTTTATTGGGTCATTTTTTTTAAAAAAAAGTCAACTTTGCAGTTAATTAACCTCAAAAAAAACAACCTCCTAACAAATTATTTCAGATAACCCCTTGCTCTGTTTTCTGCAGTCAAGACTGAAGCTAAAATAAGGAATTAGGAATGAAAACACCAACTGTTAATGCAAGATGAGGAGATGCCCAGACTGCTCTGGTGACAGCAGTGGGCTTGGGCTGTCTGCGAGGGCAGCAGCTCCTCATATGTTTTTGGGGTTTGCTTTCTGTGCAGGATGCTGCAAACAGACAGGGGAAGTTTCCAGCAGCTCCTCATGTGTTTTTGGGGTTTGCTTTCTGTGTAGGATGCTGCAAACAGACAGGGGAAGTTTCCAGCAGCTCCTCATATGTTTTTGGGGTTTGCTTTCTGTGCAGGATGCTGCAAACACAGAGGGAAAGTTTCCAGCAGCTCCTGGCTCCAAGGGGAGCAGCAGAGCCTGGGCAGGGATGTCACAGACATCTTTTTATTTAAAAAATCTTTTCTTTAAGATTTTTCCTCTTGAGAAGCTGAGAGGCCTTAAAGAAAAAAAATGTAAACAGTGGTTATCTGCTGCTGTGGAATGCAACAGGTGGATCTGTGATTGGTCTCTGGGTCCAGGCTCAGGGTTTGAGGTTCCTGTGTCTGTCTGTCCAGAGGAGAAGCCATGGGATCTGAGGTCCATCTGTCCAAAGGAGGGTCCCAACCTCCCCCCAGGGCAGCTCAGAGCAGCAGTGCTCACGGGCACTGGCAAACCCACGAGGGGGTTTCACTTCCCAGAATATTTATTTATTTATTTATTCACCCGACTCTCATCAAATGCCCGTCACCCTGGCAACCAGGCACTGATTTACAGCTCTGGGAGCTCAGGATGGCACCAGGATGCTGCCAGGGACAGGAACACTCTGGGAAATGGCTGCCCACAGGAGGAACTCCAGGAGGGGAGGCTCAGGAAGGCAGTGCATCTCCCAGGAGAGTCTGAGGATTCATCACCTCTCCCCACCCACCGTGGGTGGCTGTTATTGATATTGCTGAGCGCTGGAAACCATCTGCAGTTAATGAGGAATGAGCTCCTCGGGCTCCAGCAGGTGTGAGGAGTGGGGAGCATTGACATGAGGGTGGGGAAACATGGCAGTGAGGGGTGAGGAACATTGCAGTGAGAGGTGGAACATTGACATGAGGATGGAGAACTTTGCAGTGAGGGGTGGAACATGGACATAAGGATGGAGAACTTTGCAGTGAGGATGGAGAACATTGCAGTGAGAGGTGGAACATTGACATGAGGATGGAGAACTTTGCAGTGAGGATAGAGAACATTGCAGTGAGGGGTGGAACATGGACATGAGGGTGGGGAACATGACAGTGAGGGGTGAGGAACATTGCAGTGAGGGTGGGGAACATTGTAGTGAGGATGGAGAACATTCACATGAGGATGGAGGACATGGCAGTGAGGGTGGAGAACATTGCAGTGAGGGATGGAACATTGACATGAAGATGGAGAACATTGCAGTGAGGATGGAGAACATTACCGTGAGAATGGGGGACATTGCATTGGGGATGGAGAACATTGACATGAATATGAAGAACATTGCAGTGAGGATGGGGGACATTGCAGTGACCGTTGCAGTGGGGGTTGGAACATTGCAATGAAGGGTGGAACATAGACAAGGATGGGGAACATTCACATGAGGGTGGAGGACACGGCAGTGAGGATGGGGAACATGGCAGTGAGGGGTGAGGAACATGGACATGAGGATGGAGAACTTTGCCGTGAGAATGGGGGACATTGCAGTGAGGGGTGGAACGTGGACATGAGGATGGGGAATATTGACATGAGGATGGAGGACATGGCAGTGAGGGTGAGAACATTGCAGCAAGGATGTGGAACATTGCAGTGAGGTGTGAAGAACATTGCAGTGAGGGGTGGAGAACATTGACATGAGGCTGGAGAACATTGCAGTGACCATTGCAGTGAGGATAGGGAAGATTGCAGTGAGGGATGGAACATTGTGCTGAGAGTGGGGAACATTGCAGTGAGGGTGGAGAGCATGGCAGTGAGGGTGGAATATGGCAGTCAGGATTGAGAACATTGCAGTGACCATTGCAGTGAGGATCGGGAACATTGCAATGATTCCTGCTGGAGGAAGAGGAGGAAAATTCAGCACAGATTGGCTGAATCCTGGAGGGCTCCAGCTGGAGATCAGGGCAGGACCAATCTGCTCTGCAGAACCTGGCCAGGACAATCCCTTTGTTCCTTTGGCACCAAACTTCAACCTCCCTAGACCCAGCCTAGGAGAGAGCTGAAGGAAACCTGCAGCTCCCCTGAGCCAGAGTCGGGGTTGTTTAGAGGCACCAAAAATCCCCAGCCCACCTTTCACACAGAGAAACCCAGGTTCCCTTTCCAAAGGCATTTCCATTTTTCCAAAATGAGAATAATTTTTGCTGGTGAAAACAAATGGCATCAAAGCCCTGAGACCTGGGAGCCTTGCCCTGGGAACATGGACACACACGGGGGACTTTTGCAGCACAGCCCTCACACCCTGACTCTGCTCATACTTTACTCCAGAACAAACAGGAACTGCTTCTTCCACCCTCCCAAAAAGCACACCGGTGTTTTCAGATTTCAGATTTGTGGAACATGGCAAATGTTCCACAACAGCTCCTTTCTGGTTCTTTTTTTAAAATATTTTTACAGAATATTATTAACAAAACCCTCCAATCAACTCCTCAGACTACAGCATTTAAAAATGAAGATAAAATCTGGGACATTCATTCAGGCTCATCTCTGATATGCAGGACTATAAATGGAACTATAAATGCAGAATATTGGCGAGCTTGAAGGGACACCTGCTGACAGAGGGTGACATTACAGCACCGACTGCTGCTCGGAGAGGCTCCCAGGATGCCACAATGTCACTGTCATATTTCCTGAAAAGTCCCTTTGCCAGGATTTCTTCTCCTGGGAAGGTGGGAACCTTCAGCTTCTCCATGTTTTGATCCTTTGGAATGTGATTTGGAGAACTGTTCACCCAGCATGTGAATTGTTTTAATTTAATGGGCAATCCCAGTCCAGCTGTGTCAGACTCTCTGGACAGTCACAGGTTTTTATTATTCATTCTTTTCCAGCCTTCTGATTCTCCTTTCTCTTTCTTTAGTATAGTTTTAATATGTAATTTTCAAAATATAATATAATATAATATAATATAATATAATATAATATAATATAATATAATATAATATATCAGCCTTCTAAGAACATGGAGTCAATTCTCATCTCTCACCTTGTCCTGGGAACCCTCAACACCACAACAATTGGTGACCACAGCACACCTGTGAGAGTGCCAGGAGCAGCAGCACCTGGAGAATTGGGAATTCCTGCCTGCCAGGAAACAGCAGGAGCTGCCAGCAGGAAAAGGGATCTGCAGAGATCAGAGTCAGCCCTTGGGTATTTGGAGGGAAAGAAGGAAAGAATGGGGTCTCCAAGAGCACCAGGGGATTTGGAGAGCTCTCCTGTCACCATCATATTTTCTGAAAAATCCCTTCACCCAGGATTTTCTCCTGGGAAGCTAAGCCTCAGAGAAAAAGGAAAACAATAATTATCTCATTTGCTTCTCCTGTGTTTTTGCTGCTTTGGAATGTGGTTGGACATTGTTTATCCAACAGGTGATTGTTTCATTGGTTTCATGTGAATTGTTTTCAATCTTTGGCCAATCAGGGCCAAGCTGTGTTGGGACTCTCGAAAGAGTCACGAGTTTTCATTATTATCTTTTTAGTCTTCTGTCTGTATCCTTTCTGTATTCTTTAGTATAGTTTAGTATTCTTTAATATAATATAGATCATAAAATAATAAATTAACCTCCTGAGAATATGGAGTCAGATTCCTTCCTTCCACAGGGCACCCCACAAATACAAGACTTCCCAGAGTGAATTACTGAGAGTGGATCCCACACCACTAGTGGAAGGACAGGTCCTTTGTCATGGAGATTCCCCCCACTCCTTTTTCCTCCTAAACACAAAGCTTCTCAAGCCCTTTTGCTTAAAGCTGACCCTTGTAATTAAAAAACTGATAAAAACCCTTCGTTAACAGGATCTGTACATATTAGAGTTCATTAAAATGTAATTCCCACAGAACAAGACATTTTAATCTATCCATACTTGGAAAAAGAGGGAGGAAAATGAGACACATCGTCCCTGCCCTCCCCTCCCACCCCTGCATGTATCCGTAGGCCATGTGTGTTAATTACAACTTACTTGCCTAAATGAGAAAATTATACATTAGCAAGCAGTTAACCAGTTATTAACTCAATTACACTTCAGAGACCTGGGAGAAGCTGCATTCCCAGGCAAGGGGTCCACTACATGTTATTATTTTTCATGTTCTTCAGTCTACAGAGAAGTTGTTGAAAGGATTTAAACCACATTAAAAACGCTCTTAGGGATGGGAAATTACATAGAGCAACACCCCAAAAGCATTTTACACGGAGTGAGAGGGGCCTGAATGATCCTCTGCATTCACACACCCCTAAAAGTCATTTTGGCAACAAGAGGAACCCAAGTTCCTCAGTAAATCAACCCCAGAGCCATCCAGGCTGCTGCCATTCCCTGCCTAGTTAAGGGATATTTGGCAAAAGCAGAAGAAACACCTCAGCAATTTGGCAGAGATGTGAAGAAATGAACTTTTAAGGGAGATGCTCATTCACACCTGGCTGGTGAGAGGGAAAATAAAACTCTGATTTCCTTCTGCCTCACACCTCCATTGCAGGGAGGCACCAGAGCTGGGTTCTGAAATTCTCTTGGAGAGAGCCCCTGTCCCTGCAGCCTGAGCTGAGCCCCAGGGCTGTGGAATGAGCCCTTCCAGTTTGGACATTTCTGGATTCTGGAACTGAGCCTTTCCCAATTTGGAGCTCCTGGATTCTGGAACTTTGGGCAGTCCTGGATTCTGGACTGAGCCTTTCCCAATTTGGAAATTTCTGGATTCTGGACTGAGCCTTTCCTACTTTGGGCATGTCTGGATTCTGAACTGAGCCTTTCCCAGTTTGGAGCTCCTGGATTCTGGAACTTTGGGCACTCCTGGATTCTGGACTGAGCCTTTCCCAGTTTGGAGCTCCTGGATTCTGGAACTTTGGGCACTCCTGGATTCTGAACTGAGCCTTTCCCAGTTTGGAATTCCTGGATTCTGGAACTTTGGGCACTCCTGGATTCTGGACTGAGCCTTTCCCAGTTTGGAGCTCCTGGATTCTGGAACTTTGGGCACTCCTGGATTCTGGACTGAGCCTTTCCCAGTTTGGAGCTCCTGGATTCTGGAATTTTGGGCACTCCTGGATTCTGGACTGAGCCTTTCCCAGTTTGGAGCTCCTAGATCCATCCTCCCCCTCCTGCACTGAGCCAGATAAAACTCACTGGGAATTGGAAAGATTTGCCTCCCACTGTGTGTATTGAATGTAAGATGATGGAAATAAATAAATAAAGAAGCCCTCGAGTTTCCCTCTGAACTGCAATGTAAATACTTCTGAAGAGTCAACCAAGTGGTTTGAAGAGCTTGTTTCACTTGTTCCATGCAAATATCAAGATTAACAGGGAGATTAATTATGTCCCATTTTTCTCCTTACAAAGGATACAGGCAGATTTAGAATAACAAAAATAAACCCTCTGGATTAATATTCATAACACAATGCTGAGCGCTACAAAAGCAACTCATTTTTTATGTAGAAAGGGGGAGAAAACAAACCATCAAGAGTGCTCCAGAAGCATAAATCCATACTAACGAAGGAAATCTCACAGGATGCTCTTCCCCAGCCTGCTGGAGGAGAGCTGGGGACTCGGGAGGGTGTGCAACATGCCATGGTCTGAGGGAAAAAAACCCAGTTCAAAGAGTCAGGCTCGAAATTTCATCTGGGTCACATCAAAACTCTGCTGCTGTTTGGGTTTCCTGCTCCTCCTCACGACAGCTGAAGCCTTGGGTTGAGGTTTTGCTCTGAGGTTGTGGCAGGGCAGGGAATCCCATTGGGCAAGCAGTGTCAGCATCCCTGCCAGGGACAAAGGAAGCCAAATTTCCAAACACTGAGCGGAGAGAATTTAATGCTGCTCGAGGAACAAACTCCCAGGGAGCAGCAATTCCAGGAGATTTTTAACTCCTCACCTGGCCCAAGCTGCACTCAGCAGGTTTCAGTGTGAAATACACGACAAAACCACATTTCCATGCTGGTGGCTGCTCTGCCAGGTTCTGTGACAAGCCCGGAATGATTTCATTCAGCATTTCCAGCTCCTCATCTATTTATGAATTTTATCAAGGAGATTTTGAAAAGATGTTTATTTAGACAAGCTTTTTGTTTCACCCTTCACTGGCAATCAGAAAAATCAAGGAGAAGTCAGCCCTTTAGTGACATCTTGACTTCTTTTTTGGAGCACTCCAAGGTAACAGCCCATTTCATACATTGGGTGCAACAGAGACAGCACTTAATACATGTAATTATGCAGTTTGCAAATGTGACAGCTCTGATGTTGCTGCAATACAAGTCTATGCCTTTAAATTAGAATTATAATGACAGTAATTACACTAATTAGCCTATTTTTTTTTCCTCAGTTTGTTACCAGCAAAGTTTTGCATATTTCCGTGAGTAACAGCTACTTCTGCCTTCTCCTGAAATCCACCAGAATCAATTCAGGGGAAGTTCATTTATCCCAGCCCTGTGAAGCAGGAGCAGCATCCTCAGGTGGAGGCAGGTGCCAAAGTGTGGTGTTTGTGAGGTTTGAGAGATGAGAATCTGACTCCAAGTTCTCAGAAGGCTGATTTATATTATATTATATTATATTATATTATATTATATTATATCATATTGCATTACATCATATCATGTTATATTACATCATATATTATATTATGCTATACTAACACCATACTAAAGAGAGAGAGAAAGGATACATCAGAAAGCTTAACAAGAATGATTAATAAAAACTCGTGACTGACTCCTCAGTCAGACACAGCCGATGGTGATTGGTCATTAATTAAAAGCAATTCACATGGAACCAATCAGACATTCACCTGTTGGTAAACAATGTCCAAGCCACATTCCAAAGCAGCAAAACACAGGAGCAGCAAATCAGATAATTATTGCTTTCATTTTTCTCTGAGGCTTCGCAGCTTCTCCAGGAGAAAATCCTGGGCAAAGAGGATTTTTTAGAAAACAACCTGGTGACACCAAAGGGCAAAGCTGACAATGCTCAGGAGGTTCCCCATGGATGATTTACCTGTACAGGTGAAGCTGCAAAGCTCAGATAGGCACAGGTGAAACCCTCCCTGCAAGGCTCAGGCAGCAGCAGCAGCTTTTGGGTGTCAGGGCTGCTCTGCAGGGACACAGGAGCAGATTTCCCTGGCAAGGAAACGAGGTTTGGAGGCAGAGCTGTCCAGCAGAATGCTCTCAGATCCTCTTGGCTATATGGCAAACACGAGGCCCTGCTGGCTGGGCTTGCCGACTGATGCCAGCTGCAGGCTGCGGCTCAGGAGTGCCCAGGGCAGCTCTGCACAGCCCAGGGCAGCTGGGCACAGTCCAGGAGAGCTCTGCACAGCCTCACAGCCCCCTGCTCATCAGCTGGGCTCCTGCTTCAGCCAGGGAATGTCCTGCTGCAGTTACAGCACTGCTGAAGGGTCCCCAGGATGTGCAGGACAGTGCCAGGGGCACCAGGACACAACCAGGAGCACCTGGACAGCACCAGCATCACCAGAACAGTGCCAGGAGCACCAGGACACCAGCAGGGGCACCAGGACAGTGCCAGAGCCACCAGGACAGGGCCAGCATTACCAGGACAGTGCCAGCATCATCAAGACAGTACCAGGGTCACCAGGACAACACCAGGGGCACCAGAACAGTGCCAGTGTGACCAGGACAGGACCGACGTCACCAGGACAGGACCAGAGGCATCAGGACAGGGCCAAGATCACGAGGACAGCACCAGGGGCACCTGGACAGTGCCAGTGTGACCAGGACAGGATCAGGGGCATCAGGACAGTGCCAGGGTCACTAGGACACTATCAGGGGCACCAGAACAGTGCCATACCAGGACAGTGCCAGGTCACCAGTCCCAGCACCTTCACTGGTCTGGTGCTGAGCACACCAAATCCAGCGCTGTCCCCGTGTCCTGACTGCAGAGCTCTCACTGACCACAGGTGACAAACTGTCCTCTTAAGGGACAGAAAAAGCCCTGGGATGGGGAGTTAATTTAGCACTGAAAAGATTTACCTGTGAAAAACATTCAGCTGGGGCCGGGTGGCACCAACTCCACGATTTTTATTCAGATCCCCACACACTGCTCCAGGCCTTGGAGCATTCCCTTTTAATGCAGCTCCCACGAGGGACTGATTAAATCTTAGCACAGGCGCAGGAATTTCTCAGAAGGAGTCTGGAAATGAGAGGGAGCATAGGAACGGGCTTGTTTTGGTTTGCAAGTGAAACAGCAAAGAAACGAGGCTAAAAATTTCCACCTATTGCAGAAGGATCACAAATAAGAGAGAAAAAAAAAAAAAAGTTTGCAGCAAATAACGTGCTTATCCTTGAAATTGTGGAGAAAATTGGAAAAAGCCAGAAGTTGAGCTCTGGCTCATATTTTATACAACAGCTCTGATTATCCCAAGGTACTGCAGAGCCCGGAACATTCTGGTGGAGCCCGTGAATGTCACACAGGCCCCATGAACAGCTGCTCTGTCTTTTTGATAACTCCATTACTTGAGTTCAGAGAAGGTTTATGGACTAGAAAGCCTCAGATATGGTCATGAATGTTTGATGGCTGCGCACGCAGTGTTATGGCTGTAACTTCACTCCCCGTTGGAGTTATGACATTCTGACAGCCTTGGGTCATTACAGGCCAAGGGGAGCAGCAGGAGCCTGCAAATGATGGACTTCCCCCGCTGCTGGATTATTCCTTTTGCACTGAAACCCCGTGCTGGCTCGTTCAGGGCGTGTTTTCAGAGATAAAAGCGTGAGTGTGGTGTTTGAAACTGCAAAGCGAGCTGCAGCTCTCCGTGTTTGCACAGTGCCCAAGGCCAGGCCTGGGAGTGTGAGGCCCCTTCAGATCTTGTACAATCTCTTCAGATCTTGTACAATCTATTTAGAGTGGCTGAAAAAGGGGGAACATTCCAGAAATGCACAGGACTATTTGAATGCTGTGAGAAATTTGCCATGAACAGAGCAGTGACCATTTCAGCATCTCAAACAACCCAGAGCACACAGAGTTCATTTTCTGCCCTGAACACCCAGTCCTGGGGGAGCAGCTCATGAATGTTATCATCAGCAACAAGGATTTAACAAAGGGACAGCAGCCAAAGCAACTTCAGTCTAAAACCAAATTAAAATCCTGCTTGGAAGCTTCACTCCTCTCCCTGCTCTGTCACAGACATCTTTTATGAAAAATCCTTTCCTTAGGATTTTTCCTCCTGAGAAGCTGGGAGGCCTCAGGAACAAAATGCAAACAATGGTTATCTGCTGCTGTGGAATGCAACAGGTGCATCTGTGATTGGCCTCATGTGGTTGTTTCTAATTAATGGCCAATCACAGTCAGCTGGCTCAGACAGAGAGTCCAAGCCACAAGCCTTTGTTATCATTCTTTGCTATTCTATTCTTAGCTAACCTTCTGATGGAATGCTTTCTTCTATTCTTTTAGTATAGTTTAATATAATATATACCATAAAATAATAAAAGGTGCTCTGAAACATGGAGTCAGATCCTCGTCTCTTCCCTCATCCTCAGACCCCTGTGAACACCGTCACACTGTTCTGCATCCCAGAGCCCTCAGCCCTGGCAGGCCCAGCCCAGGGACCCCCAACCACCCTGAGATGGTTCTTACTGCAGCATTTCCTAGGAAATGTCATTTTCTGTCATTTCCAGTCATTACTTTTTGTGACGGTGTTCACAGGGGTCTTAGAATGAGGAAAGAGATGTAGATCTGACTCCATGTTTCAGAAGGCTTGATTTATTATTTTATGATATATATTACATTAAAACTGCATTAAGAATAGAAGGAAAAGTTTAATCTCAAAAGGTAAGCTAAGAATAGAAAAGAAACAATAACAAAGGTCTGTGGCTCAGACAGAGAGCAAGCTCTGCCGTGATTGGCCATTAATTAGAAACAACCCACATGAGACCAACCTCAGATGCACCTGTTGCATTCCACAGCAGCAGATAACCATTGTTTACATTTTGTTCCTGAGGCCTTTCAGCTTCTCAGAAGGAAAAAATCTCAAGGAAAGGATTTTCATGAAAAGACATCTGCAACAATTTGTCCCCTCGGTTCATCACCACCACCCTCAGCAGCAGAGCAGGAGGATTCCCCATCCCCAGCCCCTCCTGCCCTTCGGGGCTGCCTCCAGGAGGATGCTCCTGTTGTGATCCCACAATTTCCTCCTGCTGGATGGCCCAAGGGTAGCTCGAGCAACTCCTGCTGGAATCCTTTTATTTTGTCTTTATTCTGGGAGATGAAAAGTCACCCCAGCTCTTCATCCCTGCAGCTCACCTTCTTCAGCCCTAATACCTGGCTGCACATTAATTGGGAATTGTTATAAACCCTCTGATTCTGATGTGCAGAAAACAGCATTTGCATTTTATCTTTATTCAAGCATTTGTTGGTCATGGGTTTTAATCTCGACTCGTACTGAGGAACTTAATCAGATTAAAGCAAACAGAAATAGGATTATCTGAGTGCTCAGGGTCGCATCCAGCCTCACAGATGGGCACAGCCAGCAGGAGCAGTTAAAACAGACCCTGGAAACAATCACCAAAAGCAAACAAAGCACTAAAAAAGCCAAACACCAAAACCAAACAAAGCGCTAAAAACAAACCAAACACCAAAACCAAACAAACCATTAAAAAAAAAAAAAAAAACCAAACACCAAAACACCACAAACACCAAAAACAAAGCACTAAAACCAAGCAACCAAAATCAAACAAACCACTAAAAACAAACAGAGCACCCAAAACAAACAAAGCAGAAAATACAAAGTACTAAAGCCAAACCAAACCCGTGGGAAAATACAGTCCTAGCTCTCCAACGAGACAAGACTAAGCACCAATTAAAGCAATTGTTCCCTCTTGCCCCTAATTGTGCATTCCCCAGCTGATCCTCCCACAAGGGCCATTTTATTTGTCCTTTTAACAGCAGTAATTTGTTTTTTCCCCTCAGGAATTAAGTGCATTTTACCTTTCTCTCAGTCACAGCGGCCCAGCCCCTGCTGTGCTGTTTGCAGCTGTTGTGTTTGCCTGTTCCACAGGGGAATTGTGTGGCAGAAACTCTGGGGTTCTCTTCTATTTTATTTTATTTTCTTTATTTAGTTTTAATTTATTTATATTCTATATATTTATTTACATTTTCTATTATTTATATTTTTACATTTAATTTATATTTTATATTTTAAACATTTATATATTATCTTTTATATTTATATTTACATTAGTATTTATATTTATTTATATTTTACGTATTTTTATATTTATTTGTATTTTATATTTATTTACTATATTATATTATTATAATTATATTATATTTATTTATTATAATTATATTTATATTATATAATTATATTTATTATAGTTTTATTATTTTATTTCATTTATTTCTTTTTTTTTTAGTTAGTTTTATCGATTGGCTGCATGCAGAGCTTTAAGGGTCAAAGGAATCTGGTGCAGTTTAGTCCCTCACTGCTGCTGATCCTATTTCCTAAAAGGGAGTCCCGTAAATGGGTTTTTTCAGCGCTGTGAGAGTCTTTTATTACTGCTGTAATGCAAATGGAGCAGTTACAGTCCCCACAAACGATCTCCAGGAGATTAAAGCCTCGGGGACAGAATTATCTGCTGATGAATTCACCCAAATGGGTTCTGGGGACTCTGATGATCCTGCTGGTGCTGTCTGTGTGTGCATGTGGCGTTTTCCTCCGGCAGAATTTACATGAAGACAAAAGAAGAATGAAAGAATAAACCCCGATTGTGGATATGATTGTGTCAGCATAAACATACTTTATAATTAGATTGCTATTACCACGGAGTAAGGGAAGAAGCAAAGCAGAGTAAATCACTTTTATTCCAACCTCATTGCAGCCACCAAGGAGTTCAGAGCAGCATAAGTATTTTCTAAAAAATATCCTCCCCCTTAGCACCATTATTATTCCAGTAAAATGTAAATGCAGACTAGGCCTTAGATACCAATTAAACTGCACTTGACAGAGATGTTATTGTCTAAATCAAATAAATGTAAGCGAGCAAAAAGCAAAATGAGTAATGAAATAAGGAAAAGCAGCAGCAGATCTCTGTGCTCTGGTCAGATTGCCCAGCGAGCCAATGAGGAGGCGTGAGGGGAAATTATTATTACACAAATCAGTTAAACAATTCCTCTGCCAGGAGAATTTGCAGTTTGGTGAGAGGCTGTGAAATCCAGAGGCTCTGAGTGAGTTCTTGCTGTCCCTTTGTCACTGTGGGAATTCCTGGTTTTAGGAAAATGAATCCACAAACACCAGAGGTTTGTGTCCAAAAAGGAGACAGAGGAGTCCTTTTACTTTATTCCAATACAGGCAGAGGCCATGGGGCATCCCCTGGGGTCTCTCAGATTTTTGGAGGATGCAGCCTCCCTTTTTATCCCAATTTCCAGCCACATTTCCCTTCTCTCTTTCCCCATTTCTGAGGTACTTGAGAGGTTCAGACTTCCTGGAACACCTGATCCCAAAGATTTCCCTCTAATGTACAACTCTCCCTTTTAATTTTTAATTCTTGTAGAATTTAGGGGTTTTCCTCCATTGTTTCTTTCATCTTTCAATGTCTAATTTCATTTATCAGCAACCCTAAAATTCATTTGTAAAAGCAAATATCTTTTTCCATTCATCAATCAGTGGAATCCTTCCCATTGTTTCTTTTATCTCCCAGTGCTGGTTTTATTTCCCTGCAGACCCACAGCTCGTTTGGAAACACAAATCCACCATTCCTCTCACTGGGACCCTGCAAAGGGACCTCACAAAGTCCCCCTGCCCACGTTCACATCCAGTTACCCCAAAAAGCTGCGGTGAAAAAGGAAAGAGAAAAAGGAAAACAATTCTTATCTCATTTGCTTCTCCTGTGTTGTGCTCACATGTGGAATGTGTTTGGAGATTGTTTATCCAACTGGTTATTGTTTAATTGATTTCTGCTGTGGGTTGTTTTCACTCTTTGGCCAATCAGTGTCAAGCTGTGTCAGACTCTGGAAAGAGTCATGAATTTTTATTATTATTTTTTAGCCTTCTCTCTGTATCCTTTCTGTATAGTATATCAGTGTCCTATCTGTATATATTTCTTTAGTATAGTTTAGTATTCTTTAATATAATATAAATCATAAAATAATAAATCAGCCTTCTGAGAACATGGATTAAGATTCACTGAGGTGTCTGCAGAGCAATCTGGGATCAGCTGATCCCCTCTGCTCTCCTGAAGGAGTTCACTGTCACTGCCAGCCCCACTGCCAAGCCCTGAGAGGAGCAGAACTCTGTGTCCAGAGTCTGATTTCTCCCCTCCATCTTTCCCCACAAAACCTGATTATTTCTGCTTCCTGCTGCTCCTTCCCTCCTTGCTGGAACTGCTCGGTTCTTCAGAGGAAAGAGGGGCAGAAAGGGAAGAAAGGGAAGAGATTAAAAGAGCCATGGCAAAGGATGTCAGGGGGATTTCTGGGTCACAGAGAGGCTGCAGGTGCTGAGGAGCTGCTGTGGCAGTAATTTACAGTCCCTGCTGTGCCAGACTCCCAGAGTGGGGTGGAACAGGTGCCATTAAACAGGAGCAGGTGATGGGGCTGCTGCTGTAAACAGGAATCTCTCATCACAGCTGCTGCCAGGCTCAGCTGAGCGTTCCCTGGGAAAGCAGCAGAGCTCCAGGTTCACTCTGGGGCCCTCTGAGTCAGGATTCCTCTGATCACTCACTGCGCAGCCCTGTCTGAAGTGCTACAGGTGAGGCACAATCAGGAATAAAGAATAAAGAATAAAGAATAAAGAATAAAGAATAAAGAATAAAGAATAAAGAATAAAGAATAGCTGCTGCTCTCTGAGCAGGAGCAGGCTGGGATGAACTCCCTTCTGATGCAGGAGGGGAGAGGTTTCATGTTTTAGTCCAAACAAGGAGTGTCAGTTCCTTCCCCGTGCATCTGAGTGGGGAGTCCACACTCCAAAACCATCCTGAAATGGAAGGGGCTGAAACCCTGGGAGATGTAAACTGAATTAAGCAAAATAAACCCCATGAACACCATAAATCCCAAACCTGGCGAGGGCCAGGCCCAGGAGAGCAGGGAGCAGGAGCTGTGTCACCTTTCCAGCAAATAAACCCCATGAACACCACAAATCCCAAATCTCCTGCTGCTCCCTCTGCCTTTCCTTCCCCTGCCCTCCCTGCACAGCCCCTGCTCTGAGGCTGGGCCTGCTGGCAGCCAAATTAAACCCAGCAGCCCCCAAATCAATCTCTGGGTCTGGTTTTGGTCCTGGCTCCTCTGGATGCCCACACTTGGCTGGGATTTGGATCAGCCTTTTCCTGGTAATCCATATTTCCCCTTGTTCCCCCCTTTGAATTCCCTCCCTGTTCCTCTGAAGGAGGATTAAATCAGACCCAGCATCTAAAATAACACAATCTGCAGAAGGGTTGGGAATCAGAGACATTCAATTGTCAGGAAGCACAAAATCTTATTTCTCTTTCCTTCTTCGTGTGCGTCCCCAAAGAATTCTGTGGTATAACGATGATAATGAAAATTAAAGTGGGTGAGAGCTCACAGAATAGGTGAAGAGTAAAATTTTTAAGGAAAGAGGGACTGTAGATACCCTTTTGGGGAGTATATGGAGGTTTTCTTCACAGAGAATTGGTGATCTGATGCTGACACACCTGGTTGGAAGAGGAAACTCATTAAATCTTCTTTTAACAGAGTATTTGCTTCTCCAGTACCCTCTCTGCCCACATTCACCCACACAAAGTCACTAAAATAGAAGCAGATCTTTTCCCTTTCCTTTTGTTTCCTGCTCAGCTGCTCAACTTCCCCCATTCCAACCTGGCAGAGGGGATGGGAGGATTGGCCACCAGCACTCAGGATCCATCAGCCTGATGGAATTCCTTGCAAAATAAACCCCATGAAAACCAGAAATCCCAAACCTGGCAAGGGTCAGGCTCAGGAGAGCATGGAGCAGGAGCTGTGTCACCTTCCCAGCAAAATAAACCCCATGAACAACACAAAAATGAATATATAAAATAAACAAATAAATATAGTTTAGGTTATGACATAAGGTTAAAATAGAAACTATGCTATGCGGGATATTTTTTTAAAGAGAGGAATGAGGTGCTCACACCAGATAGCAGCCACAGGACACCCAAATCTTTCTGAGAAAGAATTTATTACCCCATTATCAGAAGAAACAAACTTCTTCCTGCCTTGCTCAGGCCTGAAGGCACCATCAGGATTCAGAGGAAGAAGCTGACACTGCCCAGACAGAATCCTGTGTTTGAATGGAATTTATGCACCATGTATGAGGTGTATGAATATGCAACAGGCTGTTGTTTTAAGGGTTAATCCTCTGTTAAAGTGGGTCCTTTTTCGGGCTTATTTTGCCCAGAAAGAGGTACATGGGCTGTCCATAACTTGTTATTTTTATTGTCTCATATTGCCCTAAATTCTAATTGTCCAAATTTTTATTACTCTAATTATATTACAATTTTTATTGTAATATAAATATATTATTGCAATATATTATATATTATTATATATTATTATATATTATTATATATTTTGTATATATCTTGTATATTAATATATATTGTATATTATTATATTTTTATTGTAATATTATTATATTACAATTTTATTACTATTAAACTTTTTAAATTTTAAAAAACAAGTGACTGCCATTTTTCACACTACGAATATTCTGAGTGCCGGAGAGCAGAGCCTTTGCTGGCAGCTCCCTGCTTGAGCATTCCATAAAATCCCATTTCCTGAGGAGCCTGCGCTTCAGGCTGGTTGAAAAGAAGGAATTTCAGCAGTGCTGAGGGTTTGTGGTGAGCCAGCAAGGCCTGCCCGTGCTCCTGAGAGCCCCTAATCACTTCCCCAGGTTCAGGGGGGGAGCGAGATGCTGGTTTGTATTCAGGCACTCTCTCAAGCTTTACATTTGTCTTTCAATAAAGGCTGAATTTCAGAGCCTTCCACAACAGGCAATTACAGAAAAACAGAGCTGGAGGGAATCTCTGGAGGTCGTGTGTTCAAAGGCAGCATCAGCCAGACTTGGCACTCCTCTCGTGTTCCTCTAATATCTCCTTAAAAATCTCCAGTGGGACAGAGATCCAACAGATTAAGCATTACTTGCTGGATATTGTATTCTGCTTTTTAACTACCCCAGCCATTAGAGCACAATTCCTCGAGTTTTTATCTGTACAAGTTGCAGCTCCTTCTCCAATTAATATTTCAGCAGTGGTTCCTCAGCCTGGAGCAGGAGAGGGGCTGCAATTGCAGCTCCTGCCTGGTGGTTTCTCTGATAACTGAGGTGAGAGATGCCTGACTTTGCTCCCTTTGTCCTTCCTGGGTGTTGGTGGTGCCAGTGCAGGAGCTCGAACAGCAGAATTAAAGTGAAAATTCTTCCCCCATGGAGAAGGAAATGCCCTGGCAGTGCTTCCCTGGCTCCCACACAACCCTGCATCCATGGCAGCCGCTGTCTGGATTAAAAGTAATTAATTCTCTGCTCTAAATTGGGGCTGTGCAAGGCTTGATGGATTGCTCAGGTCACTGATCTCACCAGGTGCTTTTCCTAAGCCCTGGAACTTTTATCTCATGGTTTTCTCCCTCCTTTTCTCCTTCCTCCCTGTGTGTTCCTTGTGCCCTCCCTTTCCCTCTCCCTTTGGTCCCAGCTGTAGGAACAACCGCAGCACAAATCCCCAAAGGTCTTGTTAGGAAAATTAATGCACAAATAACAAAGGTTTGTGTCCAAAAAGGAGACAGAGGAGTCCTTTTGCTTTATTCCAATACAGGCAGAGGCCATGGGGCATCCCCTGGGGTGTCTCCAATTTTTGGAGGATGCAGCCTCCCTTTTTATCCCAATTTCCAGCCACATTTCCCTTCTCTCTTTCCCCATTTCTGAGGTACTTGAGAGGTTCAGACTTCCCAGAACACCTGATCCCAAAGATTTCCCTCTAATGTATAACCCTCCCTTTTCATTTTTAATTCTTATAGAATTTAGGGGTTTTCCCCCATTGTTTTTTTCATCTTTCAATGTCTAATTTCATTTATCAGCAACCCTAAAATTCATTTGTAAAAGCAAATCTCTTTTTCCATTCACCAATCAGTGGAATCCTTCCCATGGTTTCTTTTCTCTCCCAGTGCTGTGTTTATCTCCCAGCAGCCCCACAGCTCGTTTGGAAACACAAATCCCCCATTGCTCTCTGGCTGTGCAGAGCCCCAGAGCCCTGGGAAGGGAAATATTTGGGAAAAGTTCCCTGGTGGACCCCAGGGACACCAACACTGCCAGGCCAAGGCTTCCTGGAGCTGCTGGAAGTGTTTCTTGTCCCCACAATGGAATGATGTTTATCCCATGTCACTCCCACAGTTTGTGTCCCATGGCCCTCCTTCCATCCTGGAGCTTGGAGCAGGTCCCAAGCGACCCTCTGAGCATCACCTGCAGCCCTCTCCTTCCAGAGCCAAAATCCTTTATTTTTAACCTATTTATATAGCTTGTCCTCAGCTAAATTGCGAGTTTCCCCTTCTAAGTGATACAAATTTGCTTTTGGGGAGTGCTGGGCTGGCAAAAAGCTTTCCCACAGCCATTCTTTAATAACCTTATTTAAAGAATCCTTTAGGGACCAAGGAAAACTATGTATTTTATACATTAAAGTATTATTAGTAGTAAGCAGTAGAAGTGATTGTTCTAGAATAGAAAAACATTTCCTGAAAGAATCTGTGCCAGCTTTAATTACACTCCCATTGTATTTTATCTTCCTGCTCCCCACACTGAGACAAAGGGTGGGTGGAAAATAATTGAAACAAGGTGAAAATGAGTGCTCATTAAATTGCAGACTACACAAGTACTCATTCCATGTGAGAGGGCTGTAAATATGACTTTTAATGAAGTTATGACATGCTTGCCAATAAAAGTCATTTACTTCACGGTATTACAGTTAATTATACACAGCTGGAGCCATTTATTGCCCATCCCTTGTTAACTTTGCCTGGGCTCATTAACCCTTTCACAGCTCTGGGCCTGCCACACTTCCAGGCAAGAAGGAGAAGGCAGGGAAGCTTTTCAGGAGGGATTTCAGGAGGAGGAGTGGGGTGTAGGTGCTGCAGAGAACAGAGAGTGCAAATTTCCAGTTCTCACTGTGCAAACCTGGAGGAACCCCTGCAGTTTGTCCTCTGCTCCTCTCACCTCTTAATAGGTCTGGAAAATGGAGTTTCCCTGGATTTTCCTGGTTTGCTGCACTCATGGCAGGTCCTTTGAGCAGTTCCCAAGAGCTTTCAGCTCCCCCAGTGTTTACCACCCTTGTCCTGGAGTGTTCACCTGGTTTGTGAGTTGGGTTTGTCGTGATCTGACCCGCTCAAACCCAAGACTTGTGTTAAAAACCCCAAACTCAAACTGTCCACCCAGCACGTTAAACAACCCTGGCACCACAACACAATTTGCTGCAGCTTGATAATGAAGAATAATTACCCTGAGAATTCAGCCTGGCTCTGTTCCTGACCTGCCAACCATCCTGCTGCTCCTCCAAATCCTGTTTGTTCCCTCTCTCTTCTCTTATTTTAAGTGCCTGCCTGCTCCAGGTGCCTTTTATGCGCAGAGGAATTGGTCACTGGCTGTGTGAGCTCCTGCAGGGAGCCCTTTCATGGAGGGCCCTGCAATTTTCTCCAATAATTACAGTGACTGGGGACCTGCACTGGGGAGTCTGAGAGGGAGGTGGAGGGCAGGACTTGTTTGTTAAACTCCACACAGAAGGGAAGAGATGGTTGTGCTGAAGCCACGGGGTGTCCAAAAGCAGCAGTGGACTCCAGGGGAATCCAGACTGGGAGGAATGGCAGATTGATCTTTCCAAACAAGCTGTGGGTCTGCTGGGAGATAAAACCAGCACTGGAAGAGAAAAGAAACAATGGGAAGGATTCCACTGATTGATGAATGGAAAAAGATATTTGCTTTTACAAATGAATTTTAGGGTTGCTGATAAATTAAATTAGACATTGAAAGATGAAAAAAACAATGGGGGAAAACCCCTAAATTCATTAAGAATTAAAAATTAAAAGGGAGGGTTGTACTTTAGAGGGAAATCTTTGGGATCAGGTGTTCTGGGAAGTCTGAACCTCTCAAGTACCTCAGAAATGGGGAAAGAGAGAAGGGAAATGTGGCTGGAAATTGGGATAAAAAGGGAGGCTGAGTCCTCCAAAACTCTGAGAGACCCCAGGGGATTCCTGTATTGGAATAAAGTAAAAGGACTCCTCTGTCTCCTTTTTGGACACAAACCTTTGTTATTTGTGGATTAATTTTCCTGACAGCCTCATTTCCTGATGAAGATGTTCCCCTGCATGTTCTGCATCCTGGAGAACGTTGGTGGTGCAGTCAGTGATTAATTGCTCAGATAAAACTCGTCCTCGGAACAATTGATTTCACTGCCAGAAACGCGCAAACTTCCCGATGGCAACACTTTCATGTAATTATTGTTATTAGTTCAAGCTTGTTTGGGGGAGGGAGGAGATGATAAAAAAAATCAATTACTTTGTATTTATCACTAATCTATTATGATCACTGTAATACAGAGGAGTTATAACTCAGGGCATGGCTTTTCTAATCCATTGGAAAAGTTTGCAGAAACTCTGAGGGCTGAAGGGGCTGGATGTTGTGGGAGGTGATTACAGCTGTTGGGCTGGGGAAATTCTCATTTTTCAGTGTCCTGATGTTGTCAGATCAATGATGGACAAGGCTGGGGTGCAGCCTGAGCCTTTGAGCTCCCTTCTCAGGTTTTTGGTTGATATTTGCTGCCCCGAGATGTGCAGGATGTCTCTGCTTCAGCCCATGCAGCTGAAGAACGAGTCTGGACTCTTCACTTTTCGGTCTTGAGGTTGTTTATTAATTCTTATCTATAAAATTTTCTCTCTGCCCAGCCGAGATGTGCTCAGCAGGGCAGCCACGGGCACTCTGTGTTGTCCTTTTATACCACAAACTACGTGTAACATATTTACACTTAATTCCCAATACCCATCACCTGTGTTAGACAGTGCACTTCTACTCTAAACTAACCCCAAAGTGCCAACATCACTGCAGAAAATGGAGAACAAGAAGGAGAAGAAGAAAGGCTGGACACACCCAGATTCCTCCATCTTGTCCCCATAACCCCCATACCAAAAACCCCAAAATCTACTTTTTCACCCTGTGATCATTTTATTATTACACCATTCAAACCTGTGTGACTTTCATGTCCTCATACAAAGCTGGCAACTTGCTCCAGGGGTCACAATCAAATCCCCAGGTGTTCTGGGCTGTGTGCCAGGGTCTCTGAGCTGCCTGACGGGGTCCTCAGCAACTCTGGACACCCAGAGGGATGCAATGAGTTCCAACAGGGGACTGGAATTTTCCCCAGCATTTCACATAATTGTCCCCAGCATTTCACTGGCCAGCCTTGCTTTGTCTTCCCTGTGTGCATTAACATTTTAAAGACTGAAAAATGAGCCCCGAAAAAAACCATCCTCAGTCAGCAATCTGCGATCTATTACAGCAATTAATCAAAGACGCACTTTGTCAGCTTCCCCTTGTTCTCTTATGCTTTATGTGTGCGTTGTTATTTCATCCGTGCAATAAAAAGGGATTTGTCTTTATTGCTGGTGAAATTCTGCTCTGGGCTGAGGGTGGCAGCCCTGGCTGTGCTGCTGATCTCTGGGCACTGAGAGCCAGGACTCATTTCTGAGCATATATTTCTGGGCATTCATTTTTGGGCATTCATTGAGCCCTCCTGTTGTGGTGTCGTTGTGAGGGTCCCCACGATGAGGTGAGAGATGAGAATTGAATCGAAGTTCTCAGAAGGCTGATATATTATATTATATTTTATATATTATATTTTATACATAATATTATTATATTATATTATATTATATTATATTATATTATATTATATTATATTATATTATATTATATTATATTATATTATATTATATTATATTATATTATATTATATTATATTATATTATATTATATTCCTGAGCTGGAATTAAAGCACAGCTCCCCTCCAGGTGCCAATGCTGCAGTTTAAAGTGGGTCATCACCTGCCTCGTTAAACAAAACTCCCCCTGCTCTGGAAGGGAGGCAGAGGAGAAAAAGGAGAATGTAGGGATAGGCTGAGGTGCACAAAGAGTGCCCCAAAGTGCCCTCCTTACCTTGTTGGAGCTCCCTGTGTCCTGCCACGTTGGACTGACTCCTCACTGGAGGTTTTGTGTTTGATTATCTCACTTTTGATTATGGATCAGAGAGATAAAGAACCAAACAAGGGAGGGGCTCAGTTTGTGCAGTAAAGCAGCCCTGGAAAGGGAATCTGCCCTGGGATTCAGCAGAGGATAAAGCAGGGCTGAATTTTCAGGCTTTCCACCCTCTCCTTGTCCTGAGAAGTGGCTCTTTGGGGCTTCCCAATGAATTTTCACTTTCAGAATGAAAAATGGTCTCCAGTTCAGGCATTTGTTACTTTAGACATGCTTCACAAATTTCCTTTGCATCCAGGGTGGTTGAAAATTGGATTAAAACCTCTTATTATGTCCCCATATTACAGCATTAGGCATGCTTAGCTTCCACTGGGAAGGAGATGAGGGAAGCAGAATGAAATCTCAGGATTCTCACTGAAATTCATCAGTGTGGATGTTCCAGGGCAGACATCCCTGTAAAGAGCCCAGGACTCCCCTGGCCAGTGCAGGGTGTTAAATGCTGAGCTGCATTTCCACACATTTCAGCTCTTCCACGAGCCTCAGCTGTTTCCAATAAATTTACCATTATCAGTGCTGTTAGAGCAGCTGAAATGCTGAAGGGATATTCTACAAATTCAGCTCAACAGAGCAGAACATGCTTTGCTTGCTTTGGCTTTTTGGAGAACCAAACTTTGCTCTCCACCTGCTCTTTGTCCATGGAATATCTGTGCTCGTGTCAGGAGCAGCATAAGTTCCCAACATGTGAAACTCCAAACCCAGGACTGATGAATTCCCCCTTCTGCATCACAGCTCCTGCAGTTTTTCCATAATTTATCCCCCCTGTTTAGCCACATGAAAGAATCCCTGCTTTGACTTTTCCACGATGACACATTGCTGTTGTATTCAAATTGCCAGCACTCTCTGTGAGAGCATTTCTGCAGCACATCTTTAGACATTTCATCATTACTCTTCATTTAAAATGTCAGCTTTGTTCTGACAAATCTTGTGTGCCTGGTTTGAAAAGCTTTACAAGTGTCAGGAGGAGCGAGGCAGGCTGCTGCTTTTGTCTCCTATGACAGCGAGCATGAAAGGTTCTTTTTTTGTGGAGTGACTGGATTGAGCTGGAGCTGCAGATTTGGGGTTGTTTCTGTACATCAGGACGGCTCCAGAGCTGAGGGCTGGGAGGGTTCTGCTGCAATCAGGGTGATGAGGATCAGCTGTGGCAGCAGATCAGGTGCTGCTCTGTCCCTGACCCCCTCACCTGGTGCTGATTGCTTTGATTTACTGCCACCCCACACCTGTGGGGTCCCACAGGGAGCTGGGCAGGGTAAACAGAGACTGCTCTACTCTGGGAGTTTCCAGGGGAAAGAGAAAAGGGAAAGGAAAGGGGAAAGGAAAGGGGAAAGGAAAGGGGAAAGGAAAGGGGAAAGGAAAGGAAAAAGGAAAGGAAAAAGGAAAGGAAAAAGGAAAGGAAAAAGGAAAGGAAAAAGGAAAGGAAAAAGGAAAGGAAAAAGGAAAGGAAAAAGGAAAGGAAAGGAAAGGAAAGGAAAGGAAAGGAAAGGAAAGGAAAGGAAAGGAAAGGAAAGGAAAGGAAAGGAAAGGAAAGGAAAGGAAAGGAAAGGAAAGATCTGGACACACAAATCCCCATGTTTGGCTCCCTGGATTGGTGTGTCCTCCTCCAGCACCAGGCAGTGGCCGTGGATGGAGCCAGCAGTGGCCTTGTGGGTTCCTCACTGAGCTGGTGCAAAAAGTCCTGGTCCTGGCAAAATCCTGGAATTCACATTTCAGCCCCAATCGAGCCTCTGTAGCACCAGGATCCCCTGGGATGGAGGCGGCGCCAGGGATGTCTACAACAAAGAGCTCTGTCCCAGGGCAGGGCTGACCTCCCTCTGCAGCCACCAGAAGCCTCTGCAGTGCTGTTCTGTGCTCTGGAATCCCCTCTTGGGGTGTGGGGGTGACTGAGGTGCTCCCAGCTGGGGCTGGGGTGGGAACAGGGAGGGAGGGACCCTGTCCAGCCCTTCCCTGGGCAGATGCAGACAAAGATCTGGGTGAAAGCTGTGGTGACTTTATGTTGAAGATTGCAATGCAAGATGTTTTCCATTACCATCTGTGTGGCAGATTATTTTTTGTCAAGGGGGCAGTTTGCCTTATCTCTCTCTTTGAGTGACCATAATCACACCTCCCTCGGGAGGGGACATCTGCTGATAACAGACTATTGAATGTCACTGCATGGCTGATAAGAACTACAGCATCCCATTGGGAGAGGTGAGCCCAGAGGGAGGAGCCAAGCATTCCTGCCTGGATATAATCTAAAGATTCTGGAACACCAGCACGGCTTCTGCACTGGATTCTCCAGAGAAACAGCAGCTGCCTCTGCCCCTGGAGCTTCAGAGAAAGACTCCACCCTTGTACAGGATCCTGCTCCAGTAGAATCACCCCTGACACTGCAGGAGGGCTGAGCCACAATTCCAATGGGACTGCTGCCAACACCCTGACCCACATGGTGACAGGTTGGGTTCTGACTCTGTCAATGTTGTTCTAGTGCACTGCATTGTTTATTTTATCCTTTTTTTTTTTCCTTCCCTATTAAAGAACTGTTATTTCCTGTTCCCATATTTTTGCCTGAGAGCCCCTTAATTTCACATTTATAGCAATTGGGAGGGGTGGGGAGGGTTTACATTCTCCATTTCAGGGGAGGCTCCTGCCTTCCTTAGCAGACTCCTGTCTTTCCAAACCAAGACACTTTGCAAACCCTCAAATGTGAAGCCTCTCCTCCCCTGCTGTCCCCACAGAGCTGTATTTCCACCAGGGAGGCTGCTGCAGACAGCCAGAGCTTCCTGAGAGAAACAAATCAACATAAAAAGGGATTTAAAAATCAGCACCATTTCCTCAGTTTTCCTGGTGTCTCCCCGTTGCTGGCCCTCGAGGGAGAGCTGTACTTTCTGATCTGTGCTAATACAAAATTCATATTTGTCTGGGCCATTATGTGCAAAATAATGGGTAATCCCTCAGGCTGGACTGCAAAGCCAAGCCAAATATTCCAGGAGACCTTTCAATTTTGAGAGGTTTCAGAAATAAGCACAATACAAACACATAAAGGGATCAAATTATGTGTAAACAAACTGTTCTTGCAGCCTCCTCCTCAGAAAACACAATTAGATTGCCAGCAAGATTGCTTTGGGATTACCTGGATTAGGCCTTGCATTCAGAGGCTTAGGAAGTACCTGGGATTTCATTTTGTCCTCATTTCCCAGTGGTAGAACTCAGTTACAGGGGGCTGGAGGATCCCTCCTGTGCCCAGGAGCTGCTGCTGCTGCTCTCAGGTGTTGGCAGTGCTGGCAGCAGATAAAATGTGGCTCCTGCGATTAGGAAAGGGTTAATGCAGCTCTAACAGAGAGCATGGGATGCTCAGCTTCCTGAGCAAGCTGAAAGTTAATTAAAAGAGCGCCACAGACACGGAGAAATACAGAATTAAAGCTGTCCCCTCATGATAAAGCACTGAAACCAGCAGGGAGAGGAGATCCAGCTCATTTTCTGTGCTCAGGGCATGCCTGGGTGCAGAGAAACTCCAGAGCAAGGGCTTTGGCTGGAGCCTTCCTCCATGCCTTGGTTTGGAAAGACAGGAGTGTGCTAAGGAAGGCAAGAGCCTCCCCTGAAATGGAGAATGTAAACCCTCCCCCTCCCTCCAAATTGCTATAAATTTTAAATTAAGGGGCTCTCAGGCAAAAAATATGGGAGCAGGAAGTAACAGTTCTTTAATAGGGAAGAAAAATAAAAGGATAAAATAAACAATGCAGTGCACTAGAGCAACACTGCCAGAGTCAGAACCCAACCTGACACCCTGTGGGTCAGGCTGTTGGCAGCAGTCCCATTGGAATTGTGGCTTAGCCCTCCTGCAGTGTCAGGGGTGGTTCTGCTGGAGCAAGGGGATCCTGTAGAGAAGGATGTATTCTTCCTCTGAAGATCCGGGGGAAGAAGAGGCAGCTGCTGTTCCTCTGGGGAATCCAGTGCAGAAGCCGTGCTGGTGTTCCAGAATCCCCAGATTATATCCAGGCAGGAATGCTTGGCTGGTGTTCCAGAATCTCCAGATTATATCCAGGCAGGAATGCTTGGCTGGTGTTCCAGAATCTCCAGATTATATCCAGGTAGGAATGCTTGGCTGGTGTTCCAGAATCTCCAGATTATATCCAGGCAGGAATGCTTGGCTGGTGTTCCAGAATCTCCAGATTATATCCAGGTAGGAATGCTTGGCTTCTTCCTCCGGGCGGACCATCTCCCAATGGGATGCTGTAGTTCTTATCAGCCATGCAGTGACATTCAATAGCTGTTATCAGCAGATGTCCCCTCCCGAGGGAGGTGTGATTGTGGTCACTCAAAGAGAGAGATAAGGCAAACTGCCCAATTGACAAAGGCAATCTGCCACACTGATGGTAATGGAAAACATCTTGCATTGCAATATTCAACATAAAGTCACCAGCACTCAGCAGGACCAAACAGCCTCAAAACCTGGTGGATCCCTTCTGATCCATGGATGAAATCTGCCTGCATTTGGGTCTGCAGGATGCTGTGACCTTCCTGCCCTGGCCCTGCCAAGGAATCCTCTGCCCCAGGTGGGGCTGAGCTGGTTCTGCCGCCTTCACCCTAAGCACTGGATCCCATTTTATTCTCCTTATTTTGTTTTTGTGGAGCTAAGAGGGAAAGTGATGAGCTCAGAATCACAGGCCAGAGGTGATTGATGTTGGGGAATTATGAAGAAAAAATTATGGGGGAAAAAATACGACCTTTTCTTACAGGGACGGTGAAAATGAAGGTTGATTTTAATTTCTATATTTGTCCTCTTGGTATTGTCCTAAGGACTATCCTGCCCACAGTGAGGCTAAGAATATAAGTGGGAGGTGTGGGCTTGAGGAATAAGGCAGTAAATCAGAATTTTAATGCTATTAAAATCTATTGATTGTGTTGATTAATTATTGCTGGTGCTGATGGGAAGACCAGACTCTCTAAGCCAGTTTAATTATTTCCCAGTTAATGTTAATCTCAGTTAATGAAAACTCTCCAAGCCAGAAAAGGGATGACACAAGGAATGACTGTTATTCATGAGAGACTCTCTTAATCTATAAAACATCAAAGATGTCATTGCAAGCATCTTTGCTTTGCTTGTATTTTATTTTTTAAATGATGCCAACACTTTGTTCTCGGGCTCCTGATGAGTCAGGGTGTGACAGCTCAGGGAAGATCTGAACAGGAGCTGGTGGAGCCCCCTGGAGAAATGGAGCTCAGGGGCTCAGGTGGCCCTGGACAGGGAGTTTGGGTAATTAATGACCTGGGGTTCGTTAGGGGCAGCTGCAAAACCCCCTTCAGGAGAAGGAGCTGGCGTGCTGGGGGAGGGAGTGATGTGGTGTTGGGATTCCCAGGATGAGGTGAGAGATGAGAATCTGACTCCAAGTTCTCAGAAGGCTGATTTATTATTTTCTGATATTATATTATATGTAAATTATATACTAAAACTATACTAAAGAAAGAGAAAGGAGAATTCAGAAGGCTAGAATGAATAATTAAAACCCATGACTGACCGGAGAGTCTGACACAGCTGGCTGTGATTGGCCATTAATTAAAAACAATTCACATGCTGGGTAAACAATTCACCAAATCACATTCCAGAGGAGCAAAACAGGGAGAAGCTGAAGGTTCCTAGGAGAAGAAATCCTGGTAAAGGGATTTTTCATAAAATATCACAGGGTGGAGGGGCTGGGAATTGCAGCAGGATCTGCAGGAGGCCTCTGAACCTGCCACAGTTCTGGTTTCAAATATTTTCTGGCTTCTTTGAGAACCTTCACCAGACCCTGCTGCATTTCCTTTTTTGCGGGGTGGCTGCTGTAGCTGGGTTCGAAACTTCTCCTGTGCTTCTGGGAGGATTTAAAAGGTAAGAAGTCCCACATTAGCTGTGTGGATTGATTTTGGGTCCACTTTATTTATCTGCTCTGGCATCAGCTTTATTGCCCAAAACAAGAGCTACTCCTACATTTGCTTGTATGGATTTACCATTTTGGAGAAGCAGCAAGGGGAAGGTGCTGGAGGGAGCTCGGTGTGGTGTGAAGCCATCAGAATAAAGGTGTAAAGGCAGCAATTGAAGCCAACTTGTTAACAACTTGAGCAAAAATGTCTCTGTTTGAGGAATCGGGTACCTCTGAGCTGTTTCCTCCCCTCCTGGGGCTCCGATCTTTGTGTTTTAAAGACAGCTTTTCTTAAACTAAAAGCAGAAATGAAAGCAAGTGCAATGGAGGGTTTTCCCCTCTGGAGCCAGCCAAAAAGATTGATGGAATGACAGCTCCTTTAGCAAAACAGCAACTCCACCTGTCAGGAGCCAGCAGCCAGGCTGAGGCCTTTCCAACACACTCCCAGCTGCCTTGTCAGGGACAAATGGGGCTTGTCAAGGTCTCCAAACAGTTTTAGGGAGAACACTGATGATGTTAATGATCTCTGGTCCCAGAAGGAAGGAGTGTGTGAGGGTCCCCAGGATGAGGTGAGAGATGAGAATCTGACTCCATGTGCTCAGAAGGCTGATTTATTATTACATTATATTACATTATATTATATTACATTTTTAAAATACATTATATTTAATTATATAATATACATTATGTCATTATAAAAGAAATAATTAATAAGTTATAACAAATGAACTATATTAATGAATATAATAAATATAATAAAAATAAATTATATATATAACTACATATCAATTATACTATATTGTATTATACTATATTATATTATAAGAATGCTATACTAAAACTATACTAAAGAAAGGGAAAGGATACAGACAGAAAGCTTAACAAGAATGATTAATAAAAACTCATGACTGACTCCTCAGACTCAGACACAGCTGATGGTGATTGGTCATTAATTAAAAACAATTCACATGGAACCAATCAAACATTCATGTGTTAGTAAACAATGTCCAAACCACATTCCAAAGCAGCAAACACAGGAGAAGCAAATCAGATAATTATTGTTTTCATTTTTTCTCTGATGTTTCTCAGCTTCCCAGGAGAAGAAATCCTGGCAAAGAGATTTTTAAGAAAATCTCATGGTGACAAGGGAGAAGTTGCAATCTCCTTTCGGGAAAGCACAGAGTGACTTGCAGTTGTTTGGTTCTGGAGATTGCAGGGGTTTGAAAACTATCCAAGGCAGGCAACTGCTGGGTTTGGAAATGTGGGGTCCTTGGTGGTCACCATGCCCTGGTGTCAGCACATGCAGAACTGACTCAGCTGGTGTCACCTCCCAAAATATCCCCAACTCCTTCCTGAGCAAACACAGCAGGGACAGGGGGCCTTGGCACCACCCTGCATTCCGGGCTGGAGTGGTGGATTTGGGCTTCGCACTGCTCAGGTGTAGGTTGGGATTTCCGGAGATGAACCAGGCGCTTGGCTCTGTGTCCCTGAGTGTGACAACAAGGGACAAGGAAGGGGGAGATGATGTGAAGCAGTGTTCTGTCTGCCTCTGGTACAGGTTTCTGCCAAGTTCTTTAGAAGAAATGCAAATACGCAAATATTTATTCAAATAATTATCAAGGAAAAAGCACAGTTGCAATGGGGGCTGGAGAATGAAAATGAACACAGAAAAACACGGGCAGAGGATTTGTGTGTTCATGAGGAGCAAAGCAGGAAGGAACCCAAGTGATCCCATTTCCAAGCCAGGCTCCATCCCCA
This sequence comes from Ammospiza caudacuta, assembly GCF_027887145.1. Lineage (NCBI taxonomy): Eukaryota > Metazoa > Chordata > Aves > Passeriformes > Passerellidae > Ammospiza > Ammospiza caudacuta. The sequence goes on from NC_080618.1 coordinate 5,190,385, forward strand.
CCCATCCCACCCAAGGAACTCCTCCTGCTCAGGTACAATAAAAGTTACAGCTCCACACCAAGAAAAAATGAAAAATGCCCTTCCCAAAGGAGCCAAATTCCATCTCTGCCCATGACAGCAGTTAACAAAATGGATGGATGAGATCTGCCTGGGCTTTTATCTCCGTTTAAATTTGTTTTCCATTCACCAGGCTCCACTGCAGGAGAGCAATATTGAAATGTGCAGGAACCACAAGACACAAATTTTATTACCCCCTCTCTGCTACTCCCACTGTAGAGAGAGAAGTTTATGAGTGAAAAACATCCCAGGCTATTTAGCCACCTCCAATATTTGCAGTCCAGACTGGAAGGAGTAATTGATTTTCTAATAATAGAGAGAATTCTTGGCTGGAGGCTCAGTGTTGTGTTGTAGAACTCCTTAAAAAGCACATTCCCATTCCTGCAGCTCCCTTTGCCTGGGGCAGTGTGGGGCTTTATCTTCCCAAACACAACCAATTCCTGTCCTGCAGAGGGGTTCCCTATCCTGCAGCTGGGACAAGGAGCCTTTTGCTGTCTGATTTCTGTGCCTGGCCATGCTCTGCAAAGGAGCTTTTATTGGGAATTATTGATATTCATGCAGGAAAAGCATCCGTGGCACGTGTGAGAGGAACCAGCCCAGCCCCACAGTGTTCAAACAGATTTGGAAAGGGCTTCATCTGAATTTCAAAGGGCTCTGGCTCCAGCCTGCCGCGAACTGCATCAGAAATGCAGGTTGGGTCAGGAATGTTTACAATTTTTGTAGCGTTTGTATTGGATTTGTGAGGCTGGGGATGCCCAGCACTGTTCGTTTCGCTGAGCAGAGTTATCACACTGAGCCTCTGAGTGATCAAAGGAGAAAACGCACAAGGTAAAAACAACTTGGGTTTTGTGGAGCTTCTAATTACACAACAGGGTCTGGACTCTTTGATTCAGGGCTGGGTCCTGAGAAGGTCGTTGGCTCAGGATGGGAATTTCTGGATTTTAACCGTGCAGATAATGAGGTTTGGGGCTGTCCTGGAGCTTCTAATTACACAACAGGGTCTGGACACTTGGATTCAGATTCTGGACACTTTTTTCCACAGATTCTGGACACTTCGCTCCTGAGAAGGTCATTGGCTCAGGATGGGAATTTCTGGATTTTAAGCATGCAGATAACGAGGTTTGGGGCTGTCCCTGTGCTCAGCAGTGCCTGGGAGGCAGGAGAAGGGACACTGTCCTTGCAGGAGCACCCTGAGGAGCTGCAGTGGCTTTCAGCAGCCTGAGGAACCTTCCTGGAGCTCCAGGATGTCCATCCCTGTGTCCCTGTCCTTGCCTCCATGCAGCTCTGCCACTGCTCCCTCTGCAAAGACACAGAGAAGGGGCTGCTTTTATATTTTATAGTTCTATTTTCTGAGCCAGATCCTTGCATTCTGCAGGAGGCAACGAATTCCAGAAGCACGTCACAATTGAATCCCACCACGTCACGACTGAATTCCACATCATAAATGAATTCCACCACACCACAATCAAATTTCACCACACCATAACTGAATTTCACCACACCATAACTGAATTTCACCACATCACAACTGAATTCCACTACGTCACAAATTAATTTCACCACATCCCAACTTAATTTTACCCCATCCCAACTGAATTTTACCCCATCCCAAATTAATTTCACCACATCCCCAGCGCTCATGGCAGAGGATGTGTAAAAAGTCACAGCTAATCCTTCCTGAAATGTCTCCCAGCACATCACCAATACTGAAGAGAGCTTTTGGAAGGGAAATCATGTAGCAATTTTAATTCTTTTTTTTTTGGTTTGTTTTCCTTATGGGCAAAATGGAGGGGAGCACCTGGGTGGGAGCAGGAACATGGAAGGAAATCAAAAGGAAGGAGCTGTCCCCAGTGAAAACCCCTTCAGCTCTGACAGGGCTGAAACTGTGACAGGTCCCAGAGTGGAGCTGAGAACCCTCCAACAAAACAAAACAGATGAAAAAGTAGAGTAAGAATGACAAAACATTTTTTCTGTATTTTTTGTGCTCCTTTCCCCAAGCCTGATTTCCAAAGAGCTCTGTTGACATAAGTGCAGCAGCTGGAGATGAGAGGGTTTTAAATCAACCTTCAGAGATGTACAGTTTATACTGGTAAAATAATTATTCTTCAAAGATTCCTGAAAAACAGTGTTTAAGGTGTTTTAATGATTAAAAACCTGATGTCCTTGAGTGTAAGTCAGATGAAAGAACTGCCAGGGACCTTAATGCAGTGCAATGATAAACATAAAGGCAGCAATAATGATCAGCCCGAGGTGATTACACTCTCTAATTAGAGCACATGTATCACTTAGGCCTGTTAATCTCTGCCTGTCTCAGGCACTTTGGGCAGCTCTCCTACATCCAGGGAAGGTTCTTTGATCATGGCACGGAGCAGGGGGAACCTTTCCTTTGTTTGGGGCCTCGAAACCCTGAGGGTCCCTCTGCAGTCACCTGAGTGGGCCCAGCTCTGGTTCTGCTGCTGGGCTCAGAGGAGACCTTGGTGGGACCAGCAGTGCCCCAAACCCTGACAGGGAGCACAAAACCCCCAAAATGGAGCTGTGTGACACCAGCAGTGCCACCCTGGGAGCACAAAACCCCCAGGATGGAGCTGTGTGGGACCAGCAGTGCCACCCTGGGAGCACAAAGGCCCCAGGATGGAGCTGTGTGTGACCAGCAGTGCCCCAAACCCTGACAGGGAGCACAAAACCCTCAGGATGGATCTGTGTGCGACCAGCAGTGCCCCAAACCCTGACAGGGAGCACAAAACCCCCAAAATGGAGCTGTGTGACACCAGCAGTGCCACCCTGGGAGCACAAAACCCCCAGGATGGAGCTGTGTGACACCAGCAGTGCCACCCTGGGAGCACAAAACCCCCAGGATGGAGCTGTGTGCGACCAGCAGTGCCACCCTGGGAGCACAAAACCCTCAGGATGGAGCTGTGTGCGACCAGCAGTGCCCCAAACCGTGACAGGGAGCACAAAACCCTCAGGATGGAGCTGTGTGTGACCAGCAGTGCCCCAAACCCTACTCAGGACAGGTCTGTGGGATCTGTAGGGCCTGGGACAGGTCTGTGGGATCTGTAGGGCCTGGAACAGGTCTGTGGGGTCAGTGGGATGGCACAGCTCCAGGGGCCCTGCACTTTTGTCACTCATTAAGCTGGTTTTGGCCAGGGTATAGCCAGAGAGGAGCACAGGGCAATAACCGGGGGCTCCAATCAGTTCCAGGGCCCCGGCTCTGACACTTGGATGCTCTGGTGGGTGGATGAGGCTCATTCTGCTCCTCCTGATTGCTGAGAGGTTTCGATGGGAGCTCAGAGCCCTCTCCATCCGTGCAGATTGTTCAGCACCAAGGGTTTTAAGGGTTAATCCTCTGTTAACGTGGGTCCTTTTTCGGGCTCGTGCTGCCCAGAAAAAGATACCCGGACATCCATAACTCTTTGTTTCTATTGTCTCATATTGTCCTAATTCAAATTGTCCAAATTATTATTACTCTAATTGTACTACTGTATTTTTATACCCATTTTATTACTATTAAACTTTTAAAATTTTAAAAACAAGTGATTGGCGTTTTTCACTGCATGTCCCTGCTGGCAGTTCTGCCCCAAAAAAGCTGCTCTGGCCTGAGCAGAGTGGGCACTGCAGGAGAAAGGAGCGATCATCACCCTCATTAGGAGGAAATGAGGAATGATGTCGCTAATAAAACACACATTAAATAAACAAAAGGCATTCTTATGCAGTTTATTCTCCTCGTGGCCACGTCTGACTCCGTGTCACAAGGAGAGGGTGTTTGTGCCTTCCAATTAAGCAGAATAATGGCCTTTCTGGGGAGATGGGGGTGGATTATTTCAGTCCTGCTGCAGGTGGCATTGAGATGAGAGGCCGTGGCTATCCTGCTGTCAATTTGTTTAATGATTATTAGAGGAGCAGGTGATTTCTGTTAAAGGAAAGTGACAGACCGTCCATTAGATATAGATGCATGTTTATTAAATTGGGAGCCTGGAGCAAGCAGCATGGCTCATTTGCTTCCAAATTCCAGACCAATCTGTTTTATTCTGCACCTGGAAGGTTCAGAGCCCCTTCAGGAGAAGCGGGGGCTGTTTGCCAAGCAGGGCTCAGTGGTGTTTGTGCAAGGTGTTCACTCCCACCCCCATGGAGGGTGCAGGGGAAGGGGCTGGGGGTGTGCAGGCTGGGAAATGTGGTTCCATTCCTTCCCTTCTCACCTAGACAGGGGAGAACAGAAGGGTTTAATCTGTGAGTGCTCAGCTTGGTCTCTGCTGTCTGTGTGTCCCCACAGCATGGATGGATGGATGGATGGATGGATGGATGGATGGATGGATGGATGGATGGATGGATGGATGGGAGGTGCCCTCCAGAGCATCCATCCCATGTTAAAAACAGGTTAGAAACTGTTGTAAAATAGTTGATAGATCGTTAAGCACGTGCTGTTAGTTTGGTTATTCTATTGTAAAGGGGGTTAAAAGGGTAGTTGTAAGAAATCTGGCACCAAGGTACCATAACACACCTCAGTAAAGTGCACCACGAGCCAGTCTGGACAGAACTGTAATGGCCAATCAAGGCCTTAAACCTTCATGGAAATGAAGGATCCAAAAAGAAACCAATCCAGAGGGACAAAAAACAGCATAAAAAGGGGCTTCTGACCCACTGAGTTGTGCTGCTCCATCTGGAGCATCAGGGCCCTCACTGCAGCATCCTTGACAGGAATGCTCCTGCTCAGCCCGGGGCTCCCTTGCTCTAGGCCTTTATTTTTCTTATAATAAATGCTGAAATCACTTTAGTACCAGGAGCCTGTTCCCGTTTTTATCACAGAGACTCAGCTCTGCTGCCGAGGGGCTGGGATTTGGGAGTGACCCATTCCTGCTCTGGGCACGGCTGGAAGCACGCAGAATGCAATCCAGGCAAGGAACAGGAATGAGCAAAGGTTTCCTTCTCCAGTCTGAACCTTCCTTCTGCCCAGGGCACTTGCAGAGCTCGGGGCTCTGGTGTCACCCTGGCACAGCCACCCCGCTCTTCTCTCCTCTTCTCCCCTTGGGAAGCTTTGGAGCTCTCGCTGTCCTTGCCTTGAGCATCCTGGAGTCTCAGATGAGCTGATTGATTGCAATTTCGTGTCCTTATCTCAGTGAAAATGCAAATAATGCCTCTTATCAGCCCTGCTATGCCCCATTCCAAACCCCTCACTGGTTCCAGACCCTCCCAGTCCCCTCTGCTTCTCAGCAAGGGGAGAAGGAGAGGGCAGACATCGAATATTGCTGCGTTTAACGTCTGCAATAACACATCCTGTGCCTCCCTGCCAGCCATTTGCCGGGCTATTATTCCACCATTCTTCTGTTTGTTCTGTTTTTTCTTCTGGGCACATGTTTTTCCCAATTCGGGCGAAATCGCTGCTGCCATCCTCAGCTGTCCTGATTGCCTGAAGCAGCAGCTGATTGCATTATTCATCCGCAGTGCTCCAAAGGCGTCAGAGCTCTCCAGCAGACCCGAGCTTTTGATGATGTTTTGCGTCTGTGAGAAGGGGGGGTAGGATGCTGGGGGAGCTGGTGGCATCTGGTGGCACTGCTGTGGCTGTGCCCGAGGAGCTGGGACACCGCAGTGCCCGGGACAGGCTGAGCTGGCCTCTGTTCTCCTCCAAGGCGATGCTGAGCTGTAAATTGATTTTCTTTGCTGGTGAGAAGAGGAGCTGAACTGCGGGGAAACGGTGCCACCTGCGGGCACCGAGCACAGCAATTCCAGCCCCGGGAATGCCATCCTCACTCACTGCCCAGCTATAAATCTATAAAACTTTTCTTAACCTGTCTACCATTAATTGTGAGAGTCAGTCATGGCATTACTCATCTATCACAGATGTCACCAGGATGGTTCCTGCCGCAGATCCAGGTCACTTCTGCACCTGCTGGCACTGGAATCTGCAGGGCTGGAGGGCCCTTTCCTTGTGTCCCTCGGTGTCACTTCCATCCCTGCTAGGGGAGGGCTGGCATCCCCCAGATCACCTGGGTGGAAAATTCAGGAATCTCTGATTTGAGGAAGCAAACAAATTCCATGACTTTTGTGAAAGTTGTAAAGCCACTGTGACCGTGTTCACAGGGGTCCTAGGATGAGGGAAGAGATGAGGATCTGACTCCATGTTTCAGAAGGCTTGAGTTATTATTTTATGATCTATATTACATTAAAACTATACTAAAAGAATAGAAGAAAGGACTTCCTCAGAAGGCTGGCTAAGAATAGAAAAAGAAAGAATGATAATGAAGGCTTGTGTCTCAGACTCTGTCTAAGCCAGCTGACTGTGATTGGCCATTAATTAGAAACAACCACATGAGACCAATCACAGATGCACCTGTTGCATTCCACAGCAGCAGATAATCAATGTTTACATTTTGTTCCTGAGGCCTCCCAGCTTCTCAGGAGGAAAAATCCTAAGGAAAGGAGTTTTCATAAAAGATGTCCGTGACTGCGCCACTGTTTATTACAGCGTTGGACACATGTGGGAATTGTTTTCTTAAAATGACATGTGTGCCTCTGGGAACTCCAGATTTTTTTAAAAATCTTTTTCTCAAATACATATACATACCATTTCATAATAGGTTTATGTATATTCATTCCACTGATTTAGTGTGACATTTTCTGCTTATTTTTTCTTTATCAGAAAGAATTCTTGAGTTATTTTGACTCTGCTTTTCGTAGCAGCCTCTCTGTTTCAGAGTTCAAGGGCTCCTCCCTTATCTCTGTCCTTTGGCTGCAGCAGTTTCTTAGAACACAGGTTTTTTTGTAATGTTGTTACAGTCAGACCAAACAGCAATGTTTGCGATCTTAGACTTAATTCAAAGATGTACTGTCGTAGACATCTTTTATGAAAAACCCTTTCCTTAGGACTTTTTCTCCTGAGAAGCTGAGAGGCCTCAGGAACAAAATGTAAACAATGGTTATCTGCTGCTGTGGGATGCAACAGGTGGATCTTTGATGGGCCCATGTTGGATGTTTGTAATTAATGGCTACTCACAGCCCAGCTGGCTCGGGCTCTCTGTCCGAGCCACAAGCCTTTGTTATCATTCTTTGCTATTCTATTCTTAGCCAGCCTTCTGATAAAGCCTTTTCTTCTATTCTTTTAGTATAGTTTTAATGTAATATATATCATAAAACAATAAATCAAGCCTTCTGAAACATGGAGTCAGATCCTCATCTCTTCCCTCATCCAAGAACCGCTGTGAACACCGTCACAGGTGTACATTTCACCTAAATCAAAATGGATTTCTGCTCTGGAAAAGTTCTCCTCTGTCTCACCACGGGCAGCATCGTGTGCCAAAACCATGATAAATCCACCTGAGTCTGTGCTGCTGAGCACAGGTGCAGCTCCTCTTCAAGCCCAGCCTTTGGCAAACAATTTGATGGGAATAAAAGGAGGAGGCTGAGCAGGAAAGCGCTCGGCTGCCTCTCCCAGCCTGTGCCTGAGCACACACATTTTGTAGAATGTTCTCGGGCTAAAAAGATATTAATAAGTAAACTCCTCTGATTGATTTAATATGCCAGAGCTTTGTTCTCAGTTCTTTGCTTGTACTGGTGCATGACACTGGAAAAATAAAATGGAATCGTAAAATGAAATAAATAAAATATAAAAGCTGCGCAGCAGAGTGAAGTGAATTCAATCATCAGAGGAGCAGAATTATACATCAAGAGCAATCCAATATTGTGTTTAATCCCAAGGCATTATAAATCTGACAAACAACCAGGAGTATCTTCAGAACAGAAAGGTGGGGTTTGGAGGAACAAACAGGCAGTTAATCCTATTTACACAGATTTCTTTCCTTGAGCAGCATTCCACCTTTGGGTAGGTGTTCACCTGGGGGACTCCTGGTTGTGTTTCTGATTTCCAACACTCCTTCCTCCCCTCCTCTGCTGTCAGCATGTCTAGCTGGTCAGAGTGACCCCAAGAAACGTTCCAAAGTCTCTTTTCCCAGCCTGGTGCTTGAAGAAGGAGTCCAAGCTCTTCATTTCTCGGTCTCAAGGTTGTTTATTTTATCTTATCTATAAAATTCTTTCTCCTGCCCTGCCAAGGTCCATCCAGCAGGACAGATCCAGGCACTCTGCCTGCCCCCAGGGTGGTGTTATGTCTTTATACTAAAAACTACATGTACAATATTTACAATTACTTCCCAACACCTATCACCTGTGTTAGACAGTGAGCTTCTACTCTAAACCAATCTGTGAGTGCCACCATCACAGCAGATTATGGAGGCCGAGAAGAAGAAGAAGAAAGGCTGAACACACCCAGTTCCCTCCATCTTGCCCCCTGAACCCCCATACCAAAAACCCTAAAATCTACTTTTCCACCCCGTGATAACTTCACTAATATTCTACTTAATTTGTCATGGCTTGCTGATCTTCATCTAATGTTGGTAATTTACTCTATGGGTCATAATCAAAACCACACAGGGGCATTTTGGGCTCTGTGCCAGGGTCTCTGAGCCCCCTGGCAGGGGTCTTGGCCATCCTGGACAGACAGAGGGATGTCCTGGGTCCTGACAGGGATTTACACACTGATAAATAACCCCGTGGTTTCCCTGTCTGAAATGCTGCATTTACAGTGAACGGCCCTTAACTCCAGGTTGGACACCACCAGGGCAGGCTCCATCCCCGGGATCCATGTCAGGATATCAGGAATGGCTTGTACAGCTCACAGAAAAAATGTTACAGAAGCCCTGGGATGAAAAACCATTTAGCATAAATTGAATAGGAAAATAATGCTGGAGTTGGAGAGAAAGTTGAAGTTCAGCAGTTTCATTTGAAAAGAGAATGGAGCATCAAGCCCTGGGAAGTGTCATTTCCTGACTCTTGTGGAGTAACAGTGAGCTGTAAAATTAGAGTTGCATGGATGGCTGTGGAATGATGCTCATGAAAAATTAATGACAATAGCAGGAGACAGGAAAAATCCCGAAAACATTTCCACGACTGTTAAGCTTTATAAAAGCTTGTTTTCATTAAAATCTGTGTGCTCTAGCCCAGCTGTCAAATCCCTGCAGCTCCTTCAGAGCAGACAGTGCTTATGGCAGAGAGCTTCTCTTGAGCAGAGACCTGCAGGGGAGGTGGTTCTGGGAGGGGGGAGGGTTTTGTTCCCCCTCTCTGTCTGTGGGAGAGCTCCCTTCTGTAATAGATGATATGAATAAATTTGTGTTGATGAAAATTTTGGTATACTGTCTGGGTTTGGAAAGAGAGGTGTCTGCTAAGGAAGGCAGGAGCCTCCCCTGAAAAGGCGAATGTAAACCCTCCCCATCCCTCTGAATTGCTATAAATTTTAAATTAAGGGGCTCTCAGGCAAAAATATGGGAGCAGGAAATAACAGTTCTTTAATAGGGAAGAAAAATAAAAGGATAAAATAAACAATGCAGTGCACTAGAGCAACACTGCCAGAGTCAGAACCCAACCTGACACCCTGTGGGTCAGGGTGTTGGCAGCAGTCACATTGCAATTGTGGCTCAGCCCTCCTGCAGGGTCAGGGGTGGTTCTGCTGGAGCAGGGATCCTGTAGAGAAGGATGTACTCTTCCTCTGAAGATCCAGGGGAAGAAGAGGCAGCTGCTGTTCCTCTGGGAAATCCAGTGCAGAAGCCGTGCTGGTGTTCCAGAATCTCCAGATTATATCCAGGCAGGAATGCTTGGCTCCTCCCCCTGGGCTCATATCTCCCAATGGGATGCTGGAGTTCTTATCAGCCATGCAGGGACATTCAATAGTCTGTTATCAGCAGATGTCCCCTCCCCAGGGAGGAGTGATTGTGGTCACTCAAAAAAAGAGATGAAGCAAACTGCCCACTTGACAAAGTTAATCTGCCATACAGATGGTAATTGAAATAATCTTACATTGCAATCTGGAACATATACTAAAGGAGAGTTTTGGGAAATTCTCTTTGATGAGATTACAGTGATATACATTACAATTTTAGCCTGAATATTTGTTTTTAGAAATGTTGATTTTAGAAGATTATTTGTTTGACTAAACTCCAGCAATATGCATTTGATATGTATCATCAATAAGATAAATATGTGTTTCTTAGCATGTATATTGCAGGAGATTTTTTTCTAACAATTATTTACTAGTTTTGGGAAACTCATTAAGAGCAGTAGTAAGAAGGGAAAAACTATAGAGGTACCTGTGCACCCCAAGGGATCCCTCATGGGAACTGACAACTCTGGGGTGAGGCAGGACTCGCTTTATAGATATTTTTAAGCACTGAAGCTGAGAAAATAAAGGGGAGAGGCGAGCTGTGATTGTTTGGGATGGAAAGGGGAATATTCTGAGATGCAGCATTCCTGGAAGTTGTGTTTGTTGGAGCAGCCTCAGCCAGCTCCTCTTTGGAGTGTGCATCACACCTGGGGCCTGTTCATGTCCAGAAGAGACTTTGGGCTTTGAAATACTGAAAACTCAGTGAAATACTCCAGAGGAAGGAATGGATCTGGATTAAAGCTAAACCACAAAGCCACCCAACACTACCAACAAACAAACCAGCCTGAAGTTGGGGTGGTTTCTGATTGAATTTCCTGTGTTCCAGCACTTTGAAAATAGAAATTGTGTGTGTGGAGCTGCATCCCTGGATCACTGCAGGTGACTCCTGAAGTTCTTACACAAGTTCAGAGCCACAGGCAGTGCCACAGCATCAGGATTGCTGCGTTTCTTACAGGGATAAACCCTGATGGAACTTCTCCCTCTCCTGGGAATCTGGGAATTCTCCCATCCTGGCAGATGTTCACACACAAGTTCAGAGCCACAGGCAGTGCCACAAAACCAGGATGCTTCTGCATTTCTTACAGGGATAAACCCTGATGGAACTTCTCTCTCTCCTGGGACACGACAGAATCTGGGAATTCTCTCATCCTGGCAGATGTTCACACACAAATTCAGAGCCACAGGCAGTGCCACAAAACCAGGATTGCTGCATTTCTTACAGGGATAAACCCTGATGAAACTTCTCCCTCTTGGGAATCTGGGAATTCTCCGATCCTGGCAGATGTTCACTCCCCACAGCCTGTTCCTCCTGAGGACCCCCAGCACCATGAGGTGGGATGAGACACTCCAGTGCTTTCCTGCCTTGCCTGACTGATATTAACAGTGACACACAGAGTGCTGCTGGCAGGGGAACATATTTGTCCTGTCACTTTATTTTTTTTTCCTGCCTGGAGAGCTCCGAAAGCAAAGTGCTGCTTTCTCCAGTGATTTTATCAGCTGCTGGAAGGACTCAGACAGGTAGCAGCTGTGCAGCCCTGTACAAGATATGATGTTCCTAAATCTGCTGTAATTACTTTCCTCAGCATCCTGAGCACCAGCAGAAGAGGAGTCTGACTCTTCACCCTGGAGATCTGTCAGCTCTGATCATTCCCAACATCCTGGACTGGGCATCCTGGTGCTGCTGGATTTGGGAATCCACTGGCATAATCAGCATCGCCCTGAAATCCAAACTCAAAGCTGGATTATCTTTATTTTCCAGAAATAAAGGTAATTTATTGGGTGAGACAGGTGGGGCACTCTGGCTCTTCTCCTCTGTACATCGCCAAAAAAATGCTCTCACAAAATCTTTTTCATACGTTTTTAAACTCTGAAAGCTACTAAAAGAAGTTTTTTATTTTCTTATTGTAATCTTATCCTTTTAACATATTCATAGAGTTTTTCCTTTCTTACCGCTGCTCTTACTGAGTTTGTCGAAGCTAGTAAATAATTCATTTTGTTAGAAAAAATCTCCTGCAATATACATTCTAATAAACACATATTTATCTTATTGATGATATATATCGGATGCATATTGCTGGAGTTTAGCCAAACAAATAATCTTCTAAAATCAACATTTCTAAAAACGAATATTCAAGCTAAAATTTTAACGCATATCGCTGTAATCTCATCAAAGAGAATTTGCCAAAACTCTCCTTTAATATACCAAAATTTTCATCAAACACAATTACTGTAACCTCAACACAAATTTAGTTAGTAGGGCATCTGTGGGAATGAAGATATTGGTTTTTGGGTGGAATTAAAAAGCAAATAATAAACATCTTGTGGCTTCCTTTGGCTCTCGACTCCAGTGGGATGGGGGATGATCTCATCCTGTCTGGGGGACAGATTGAAAGGATTTGTATCTGTGCTTAAGGCAGGGCAACCTAATTTAACAGATTTAAAGGATTTGAATGTGTGCTTAAGGCAGGGCAACAGGACCCCAAAAATGGGCTGGAAATGTGTCCAATGTGCCCTTTCCAGTTCACCCCCTGCATTTCCTCTCCTCAGCATCCTTTTAGGCTCATTTCTGTCTTTGCTTGGGCTAATTCACACCCAAAAAGGGACAAACAGACAAAGGGACAATCCTTCCTTGTCACCCCTGCAAGGAAGGATCCAGGTCCATCCTCCTTTTCTCTCTTTTCTCTTCACCTGCCACCACTGAGTATGATAAACTGAATATTGGCTTGACAATAATCATTTATTGGTTATAAATATATGATCATATATTGATTATAATACAGGCTGCCCAGGTATATTATTATATTATATAATTATATCATATATTAAAAGTATATTCTAATATATTATAATTAATATAGAAATTATATTCTAATATAATATATATTATTATATGTAATTATATAATAATATTATAATAATAGATATTATATAATTATAGTATAATATAATTATATTCTAATATAATTAAAATTATAATCAATAGGGTATTGATTATAATACAAGATGCCCGTTCCTAAAGGATGCCAGAGGATTTAATTGAGGACAGGATTTTGAGGCTGCAGGTTTGTGCAGCAGAAAGGTTTTTGCTCTCCTCTAGTGGCTGTGGGAGGTTTCACAGGCAGCTCCTGCTCAGAGACCTTCACTCACAGCGTTTATCTGGATAAATGAAACAGATGCCAGGTGATATTCCACTGAAAGGTGCAGGGGCTGGAAAAAAGATGATCTTTGAGGTCTCCTCCAACCCCAAAGCATTCCATGGCTGTCTGGTGAAATAAATCCAGAGCTTGTCGATGCAGAGGTTGTGTATGAAATTGAGCTGCCTTTTAGAGTTTTTGTTTCATGGGCTTGTTCTGTTTCATTCAAACCCAAATATTTCACAGGCATGGCTGAGCTGGCACAGGAGCTGCTGGAGCTGTCTCGCGTTGCTGGGGGTGACTCAGGCATATTTATTTTCATTGGGAAAGGAAACACCTCCATTCTTTTTGCCCACAGGACTTTGCAGAGGTTCCTCAATGCTCTAAAGCATTGTCATGAAGGGATCATTTGTCAGTGTTGGCAGCAGAGCTTTTGCTCCCTGGTCCTGAGCCAGAGAACTCTCTGCAGTGATGAAACACCAGACACCCTAATGGGGAAGCTGGAACTGGTTCAGCAAAGGGGATAAATTAAGTGCCATAGATCTCTAAAAAGCTGGAGAATTCACCCAGAACATGCAGGCTGGGGAGTGCAATTATTCCTTTCCCCACTCCTAAGGAGGAAATGGCTGATTTCACCAGCTGGGGAACAGCAGCTCTGGGCCCAGAGGGGAAAATGCTGTGGGAAACACCTGGGGTGCTCTCCCCGAGCTGGGACATGAGCTCTGTGCTGAAAGAGTGGCTGGGGCTGCTCAGGACTAATGGAAAACCAGGCCCCAGCTCTATCCATCTTCCCTGGGCCCAGGGAGGGTCTGGAAATGGGAACGGAGCAATGGAGGGAGGGAGCAGGAGGTTCAGAGGCTGAAACCCCATTTCTGCTTCCCTGGCACAGCAGCTGGCACCGAGGAGCTGCCTCTGCTCTGTGGGACCTCCTGATGCTGCCTGCAGTGGTAATTAGAGTCAGTACCCGCAATAATAATTAGAGTGAGTATCTGCAGTAATAATTAGAGTCAGTACCTGCAGTAATAATTGGAGTCAGTACATGCAGTAATAATTGGAGTCAGTACTTGCACTAATAATTGGAATCAGTAACTGCAGTAATAATTAGAGTGAGTACCTGCAGTAATAATTACAGTCAGTACCTGCAGTAATAGAGTCAGTACCTGCAGTAAATAATTACAGTCAATACCTGCAGTAATAATTGGAGTCAGTACTTGCACTAATAATTGGAATCAGTAACTGCAGTAATAATTAGAGTGAGTACCTGCAGTAATAATTACAGTCAGTACCTGCAGTAATAGAGTCAGTATCTGCAGTAAATAATTACAGTCAATACCTGCAGTAATAATTGGAGTCAGTACTTGCAGTAATAATTACTCAGTACCTGCAGTAATCATTAGAATGAGTACCTGCAGTAATAATTGGAGTCAGTACCGGCAGTAATAACTGGAGTCAGTACCTGCAGTAAATAATTACAGTCAGTACTCTGCTAAATGTCTCTTTTTGAGACTGAAAATAGAATAAAATGACTCTCAGTTACCGCATCTCTGGTTCCAAAAAGAGTATAATCCAACAAATACTTGCAGTAATAATTGGAATCAGTATCTGTGATAATAATTAGAGTAATTATCTGTGGTAATAATTATCAGTACCTGCAGTAATAAATAGCCAGTACCTGCAGTAATAACTCGAGTCAGTACCTGCAGTAATAATTAAAGTATCTGCAGTAATAGCTGCAGTCAGTACCTGCAGTAATAATTTGAGTATCTAGAGTAATAATTGGAGTCAGTACCTGCAGTAATAACTGGAATCAGTATCTGTGATAATCACTGGGGTCTCTGATGCTTTGTTCACACTCTGAGCTGTGAATCTGCCCGGGGAGGGCAGGTGTGCAAGGGAAATGTTCCCTCCCTCATGTGTCCCTTCCCCCTCCATGTGGAAATGCCCAAATTCACCAAAACTGGGCTGGAAGCAGCAGGAATTTGGCCTGGGCTGGTTCCTGGAGCGATCCTCGCAGGGGGAATTTGCAGGAGATGCTGCAGGGACCCAGCACAGATGTGCTGGAAGCAGCCCAGCACGATCCTGGAGCTCATCAGAAGGGAGAACCATTGGAAAAGAAAATTTCCCCCCCTTGTTTCACCTGGTGTGTTCAGCTTTACAGCAGATATCTCAAACATTGTATTTTTAGTGTGAGTATTCAGGAATTCCTGTGGTCCCATGGAGAAATGGCCCGTCCAGGCTGCCATTCTTGGGTTTATTACATTCATAATTTTATTGTAGTAAAAGCATTCAAAAATAATGTGGTGGGGGTAAAAGCACCTCTTTCCTATGAAGTTTGCAATTTAGCAAATTATTTTTTAAAAGAGCTGCCAAATCCTCAGAAGCCCTGGAGTTGAATAAACTGCAGAATCTCAGAACCTCTCTCAGATTAAATTTTAAAATCTGTTTCCCATTAAAAACAACCAAACAAACATGTACAAATATAAACAGGGAGGAAATAAAATCGTGGATAGCTGAGTGAATCCCTGTTAATTATATTTTTATTACCTGTATCTCTCAGAGGATAGGTTGGAGTACGCAGCACTGTGCTCCCGTGCTAAAAGAGGGAGTTTTCTGATGATACATTTCATCTTTTTGATTATGATTACACTTGAAATGCTCTGAATTTCTGCTTCTCTGGGAGTCAGAGCTTGGCTAAGGAAAGAAAGGAGCGGAGATGCGTTCAGCAGCAGATGGCAGCCGAGCCCCACGGCTGAGCCTTCCCTGGGATGAGAGAGGGAGCGGCAGAGGCAGTGCTGACACCTGCAGGGCTCCGGCAGGAGCATCCCGAGCCGGGGGTACATCCCGAGCTGCGGGAGCATCCCGAGCTGCGGGAGCATCCCGAGCTTCAGGAGCATCCTGAGTCAGAGGAGCATCCCAAGCATCCTAAGCTTCAGGAGCATTCCAAGCCTCAGGAACATTCTGAGCATCCAGAGCCTCAGGAGCATCCTGAATATCCTGAGCCTCAGGAGCATCCCAAGCATCCCAAGTCTCAGCAGCATCCCGAACCACAGGGGCATCCCTAGAATCAGGAGCATCCTGAGCATCCTGAGCCTGGGGAGCATCCCAAGCCTCAGGAACATCCCGAGCCACGGAAACATCCTGAGCCGGGGGAGCATCCCGAGCATCCCGAGCCTCAGGAGCATCCCAAGACCTGGGGGCATCCCAAGCCTCAGGAACATCCCGAGCCACGGAAACATCCTGAGCCGGGGGAGCATCCCGAGCATCCCGAGCCTCAGGAGCATCCCAAGACCTGGGGGCATCCCAAGCCACGGGAGCATCCTGAGCCAGGGGAGCATCTTGAGCCTCAGGAGAATCCCAAGCATCAGGAGCATCTTGAGCTGGGGGAGCATCCCGAGCCTCAGGAGCATCCCGAGTATCCTGAGCCCACAGGAGCATCCCAAGCACCCCGAGCCTCAGGATCATCCTGAGCATCCTGAGGAGGATGGCACAGGGACAGAGGAGGGGGAAGGCACAGGGCCAGAGGAGGACAAAGGCACAAGGATAGAGGAGGAGGATGGGAAAGGGACGGAGAAAGAGGATGGGACAGAGGAGGAGGATGGCACAAGGACAGAGGAGGAGGAAGACACAGGGACAGAGGAGGAGGAAGGCACAGGGACAGAGGAGGAGGAAGGCACAGGGACAGAGGAAGAGGAAGGCACAGGGACAGAGGAGGAGGATGGCACAGGGACAGAGGAGGAGGAAGACACAGGGACAGAGGAGGAGGAAGGCACAAGGACAGAGGAAGAGGAAGGCACAGGGACAGAGGAAGAGGAAGGCATAGGGACAGAGGAAGAGGAAGGCACAGGGATAGAGGAGGAGGAAGACACAGGGACAGAGGAGGAGGAAGGCACAAGGACAGAGGAAGAGGAAGGCACAAGGACAGAGGAAGAGGAAGGCACAAGGACAGAGGAGGAGGAAGGCACAAGGACAGAGGAAGAGGAAGGCACAGGGACAGAGGAAGAGGAAGGCATAGGGACAGAGGAAGAGGAAGGCACAGGGAGAGAGGAGGAGGAAGACACAGGGACAGAGGAGGAGGAAGGCACAAGGACAGAGGAAGAGGAAGGCACAAGGACAGAGGAAGAGGAAGGCACAAGGACAGAGGAGGAGGAAGGCACAAGGACAGAGGAAGAGGATGGCACAGGGACAGAGGAAGAGGAAGGCACAAGGACAGAGGAGGAGGATGGCACAGGGACAGAGGAGGAGGATGGCACAGGGACAGAGGAAGAGGATGGCACAGGGACAGAGGAAGAGGATGGCACAGGGAACTGCTGGCACAGAACTGGCCCAGGGAAATGCTGCCCAGGGCTGCTGTCCTGCAGCTCCCAGGGTCAGCTGGAAATATCAGTAAACACACACACACACAAGCCACCAGATTGTGCTGACTTGTTAAATACAAACGAAAACATAATTAGATTTATAATGTGTCTCTCCTCATGCCCAATCACATAATTTACCAAAGCAGGTGGGGGGAGAAGAACAAGCCCTCACAACCTGCTGAAATATCATTATTAACATGCACATGAAAAGTCAATTATGCCAGAGGGAGGTATTTAAGTGAAGTGAGTTTCCATACTCTGGGATTACACCTTGGGGATTATGTATTTCTTATTTATTTATTTCTTTTCCCTCAGATCTCTGCTGCTGCTTAGCAGTGAGGAACAAAAAAGGTACTAGGAGATATTTTTAATTCCCCCGAAGAAACAGCCAAATCCGCAGATGAATAATTGTTCCTCTCCCCATCAGTATTCTCCCCCAGCCACACTCGTAAAGACTCCGTGTTCCAGGCAGTCACACAGGTCTGGTTTGTGGTGTTTAGTTTTAAATGACACCAGGGACTGGTCTTGCAGCCCTTCCCTGGGGAGGACATTTGAAAGTGCTGTTATTATTAGTTGCAGTATTTATTATTTGTATTACAGCAGTGCCTTGGGACTTCTGCTGGGACCGGGATCCCATTAGGGGTGGCTGCTGAGCAGGGAAAGGCAGCTCCTGCCTCAAAGAGCTCTCAGCAAAAGCAGAAGGAGCAGACAAAGGTGGGAGGGAGTGGGGAAGGGTGAAATGAGGAGTTGGAAGTCACAGGGGAAACCTCCCTGGGAACTGCAGCTCTTAGGGGCTGACCCTGTGTGACAGCAGAGCTCCAAACTGATCCTGAAGAACTGGAACCCCAAAGAGCTGGGATCCCAAAGAGCTGGAAACCCAAAGAGCTGGAAACCCAAAGAGCTGGAATCCCAAAAAGCTGGAACCCAAAGGGCTGGAACCCCAAAGGGCTGAAACTCCAAAGAACTGGAATCCCAAAGAGCTGGAATCCCAAAGAGCTGGAACCCCAAAGAACTGGAATCCCAAAGAGCTGGAACCCAAAGGGTTGGAACCCCAAAGAGCTGGCACCCCAAAGAACTGGAATCCTAAAGGGTTGGAATCCCAAAAAGCCAGAATCCCAAAGGGCTGGAACACCAAAGAACTAGAACCCCAAAGAGCTGGAATCCCAAAGAGCTGGAATCCCAAAGAGCTGGAACCCCAAAGAACTGGAATCCCAAAGAGCTGGAACCCCAAAGGGCTGGAATCCCAAAGAGCTGGAATCCCAAAGAGCTGGAATCCCAAGGAGCTGGAATCCCAGAGAGCTGGAACCCCAAAGAGCTGGAATCCCAAAGAGCTGGAATCCCAAAAAGCTGGAACCCGAAAGGGTTGGAATCCCAAAGATCTGGAACACCAAAGAACTGGAATCCCAAAGAACCCCTGCAGAGCCCCCTCAGCCGAGCCCTGCCTTAGTGAGAACTGAGCTGCACCGAGAGGAAAACCAGGTTAAAGACCCAGCTTTAGCTCCCTGTTAATTGCAACTTATCTGGGGCCTGGATAATTGCTCATAAATACCTGCTGAGTTGCCAAGCCTGTGTTAAGGCTTGTCAGTCTTTAATAAATCTCCAAGATTTAAGATGCTGCTCCTTGCTGGTGCCCATCACTCCCCAGTGCAAGGTAGGGCAGAGCCAGGCAGGATTCCTCCCAGGCTGCAGGGACGTGTGAGAAGGGCTGTGCAAGAGCTCCTGGAAAGGTCACTGGTATTTTTGGAGCAATAAATCATGGAAGGGAAAGATTTGCATTTCGGCTGTATAAAATCCAGGGCTGGATTAGAGAGAGCATACTTTGCAGTAATATTTCTCTCCTGACTTGTTTTATTAGCTTCCTTTAAACATGTTACATTATTGCTTATAGAATTTCATTTACTTGGATTGGCAGCTTGATAAATATGTCTATTGGCGATGATTTGGATTGCTCTGGGCATTAATATTATTAAAACCTGTCACAAGGAAATGTCTGAAAGATGACTTACTGTAAAGATTACAGCATGAAATAAATCATACAATGGTATTTGTTACCGTTTATGGCCTCTTGGAGCCGAGTCAATCCCTTTTTATGTTGCATTATTTTTCAAGTTTTTATAGCCTTACATTATATATCGCTGTCAGAAATGAACAGATGGGGTGTCAAACACGAGCCTTCTGAATAATTCCCACCCTCGGGTTATTTGTATGAAGGACAAGTGTAAAGCTGTGTTCTGCAGGAAGGCAGCGGGATGGAGGTGCAGCGAGTGTTGTTCCAGCGGGCAGCTCCTTTGGCACATTTGTGCTTTTGAGCAGCACCTGGGCTCTGGGGCAGGGCAGAGCTTGGCACAGCAAACCCAGCCCCGCCATCCTCCAGCTCTGCTGCTGCTGCTGCTGCTGGAAGGGCCAAACCTCCCAGGGATGGGGGAACACAAACTGGGGATGCCTGGAGGTGCCTTGCACACTTCAGGGGTGGGATTCTAAAGCAGCCCCTCCTGAACCTCCCAAACGGCATTTCTGGAGCTTGGGAAGTGCACAGAGGCAGCTGAACAGGCATTTTGGACACTGATGGTATTTGGGATGCTCCTCTGGAACCCTAAAGAGCTGGAACCCCAAAAAGCTGGAATCCCAAAGGGTTGTAACCCCAAAAGATCTGGAATCCCAAAGAGCGGGAACCTGAAACAGCTGGAATTCCAAAGAGCTGGAACCCCAAAGAACTGAAACCCTCCTCTAGGAAGAAGTGATATTTTGCACGCTCCTTTTTGCTGAGTTGGGAAGTCCCATTGTTCCTGCTCTGTATTTTTGAGGCTTTTCCTCAGAGTCAGGATGACAGTGGGGATGGAGGGATGGTTAGGCTGATAATGCACAGGCAGTTAATTCGGTTTATTTGAGTTACAACCACTCAGATGGGAGATATGGTCCAGCAGGGATTCACCCCTCCATTCACTTTGGGTTGGATTTTGTGAACAGGCCTCCTCCAGTTATTCCTTTTTCCATTCCCTTTCCTCCTCCTGAACCACCCAAATGGGGTTCCTGGAGCTTGGGAAGTGCACAAAGGCAGCTGAACGGGTATTTTGGACACTGATTTTGAGAACTGATAGTATTTGGGATGCTCCTCTAGGAAGAGGTGATAATATTTTGCACGCCCCTTTTTGCTGGGTTGGGAAGTCCCATTGTTCCTGCTCTGTATTTTTGAGGCTTCTCCTCAGAGTCAGGGGGGCAGTGGGGATGGAGGGATGGTTAGGCTGATAAAACACAGGCAGTTAATTCGGTTTATCTGAGTTACAACCACTCAGATGGGAGATATGGTCCAGCAGGGATTCACTCCTCCATTCACTTTGATCCTTGTACCTGGGCCCACTAATCCCACTCCAGGTTATACAATGGAATAATCACCTGAGGAATCTGCATGACTGATGCTGCTGTGAGTTCTGAGTGCATAAGGATAAGTTCATAATTAGCTTTCCCTGTGAACTTGTGCAAACCAGCCTATTCATAATTTGGTCAGCTCCTGGTTTTTAATGAGGGTGCTGAGAGGGACCGAAGCCTCTGGCAGCATCGTTTCATATTTTAATTACCCACAGTAATTCTGACAATTACACCAATGTCATAAATCACATCATAATGACCCGTTAAAGAAAACACCCTTATTTAATGATTGGATGAGGATTTCAATTAAACACACACGCAATGGACTAACAAGAAGCCAAAAGCTCCTAGGAGTTCCAGAGACTTCCAAAGCTTTTCATTGAGCCATGGCTCCAAAAGATTTTGCGCAAAGTTTCTTTTGCAGGCCAAGTCTTGATTTCCTGTCCATGGGATGAAATCCATTCCTGTGTCCCAGGCTAGGACTGGAGCTGTACATGATGAGAGCCTTTATTGGCCATTCTGGTCTCTTTTGTACTCCAGGAGGATTCAGCAAGTCCGTTGTTGTTGGCACTGCCAATCCCATGGTCACCAACATCCCTGCAGCTCACTGACACTGCATTTTAGCCAGGAAACTTGAGTTTTAGGAGAGGTTGCATGGAGCCACAGCTCCCATGGCCTAGCAGGGAGCTTTTAGGGGTTGAGTGAAGCCTGAATTTATCCCTGAGTGTGGTTCCTGCTCACCAGGGCCGCTTGCTGCTGGGCGAGGGATGCTCAGCATCACTTCTTCCCTCTGGTGATTGTCACAGACATCTTTTATGAAAAATCCTTTCCTTAGGATTTTTCCTCCTGAGAAGCTGGGAGGCCTCAGGAACAAAATGTAAACAATGATTATCTGCTGCTGTGGAATGCAACAGGTGCATCTGGGATTGGTCTCATGGGGTTGTTTCTAATTAATGGCCAATCACAGTCAGCTGGCTTGGACAGAGAGTCTGAGCCACAAACCTTTGTTATCATTCTTTCTTTTTCTATTCTTAGCCAGCCTTCTGACAAAATCCTTTCTTCTATTCTTTTAGTATAGTTTTAATATAATATATATCATGAAATAATAAATCAGCCTTCTGAAACATGGAGTCAGATCCTCGTCTCTTCCCTCATCCTAAGATCTCTGTGAACACAGTCACAGTCCCCAGTTAGGATGGCACTGTGAATATCCCCAGTTTAGGGTGGCACTGTGACCATCCCCAGTTTAAGGTATAGTTTTAATGTAATATATATCATAAAATAATATCAAGCCTTCTGAAACATGGAGTCAGATCCTCGTCTCTTCCCTCATCCTCAGACCCCTGTGAACACCATCACAGGTGATCTCTTGTGGCACCTCTCAGACCCAAGGCAAGGCTGGGCTCGCCTGCAGGTGACTCCTCTGAGCAGCAGAGTCCCCACAAAGGTGCCCCCAAATCGGGCTGTGCTCCCCAGCTCAGGATTCAGCCCTGGGGCCCTTGCTGAAAATCACCTCCATTATCTCAGGTTCTCCAGCAAGCCAACTCCTGCTCTTTCGATTATTTTGCTATTAATAACGTCACAATAAGTGGGTGGAAGTAGCTAATGGCTCCAAGCCACAAATGATCCCAAATGTTCCCAGTCTCTGCTCTCCTGTAAACCTTGACAGATTGGGAGCGCTTAGTAAAATATTGTAACACTCAACACGCATTTACAAGACGGAGATCCGTCCCATGACGGCTTCCAGATGTGCGAGTGTGTGCAATTTCATCATTCAGGAACAGACTCTATTGCCCTCTGCAGATCCCCCATCAGGCTGCTCATAAATGCTGCTCATAATTAAATTAACCCACTAACTAGCCATGCAAATTTTGATAAGCGGCGACCAAAAAAATAAAAGCAGAGAGCTGTTGAGATGCTCTCAAGAAATGACAAGGTTGTCTTCAGGGATTTTTTGTCATTATGAGAAGATTTGTTGTTTTTTTCCCCCTTCCTGTTTGCCAAATTCTACTTTGTCCCTTCGTACATGACAACTGTTTTGAGGTTTTAATCTAATAATTAGGAGCTGAATTTCGCCACCCTTGCTCAAGCTGTCTGTCTGCCTCTCAGAGCAGCCTCCCTGGCAGCAAAGCAGCCTCTGATCTGTCTGTGGGGAGCAGGAGCAGCTTTTGGGGTTTGGGGATGAAACCTGTGGGGCTGGGGGAGAGCGGGATGGGATGGGATGGGATGGGATGGGATGGGATGGGATGGGATGGGATGGGATGGGATGGGATGGGATGGAGAGCAGGAGGGAAGGGGAGCAGAAGGGAGAGGATGGGATGGGATGGAGAGCAGGAGAGAGGGGATGGAGCCCAGGAGCAGCAGGACAGCAGGAGAGAAGGGAGAACAGGAGAGAAGGGATGGAGAGCGGGAGGGATGAGATGGAGAGCAGAAGGAATGGAATGGAATGGAATGGAATGGAATGGAATGGAATGGAATGGAATGGAATGGAATGGAGAGCAGGAGGGATGGGATGGAGCCCAAGAGCAGCAGCAGAGTAGCAGGGATGGGATGCAGTGTTTGTTGGGAGTGCTTCAGGTGGGGCTTGGATGAAAAAAAGAAAGAGAGAAATAAAGAAATGGAGAGCAGGGGACAGTGGCCTCCCTTCTGTGTCACTCTGAGGTTTCTGTAGGGCCCTGATGCACCGAGCTCCATGTTCAGGCACTTTGGGATTTCTCCATGAACTTTTCAGGCTTTGCCATAGGAATTCTTCCTAAGAATTCTGGTTCTGCTTTGCAGTGTGGTTCCAAACAACCCCCTGTGACACAAGGATTCAGCCTTGTTTGTGCTGCGTAAATCCCAATGTCACTCAGCTCTCTCTCCTCAGCTCAGCTTCCTTCACCTCTATTGTTCCTGTTCCAAACTCTAAACAAAGCTGGAGTCCCTAACCTTGGTGGGGGGCTGGAAGGATTGCTGCAGTACAGATGATAACTACAGACTATTTTTATTTTAGTGTTTTCTGTGCAACTGCACCGACTTCACTGGGATTACATGTGCATTGCTCAGGGGCAGATTCGGTTCAGTGGATGTAATTAAGAAAAATTTAACTACTCATTTTTAAGATTGGTTTTACTTGTTGCCTGACGTATTTGTTAATTATGGGACGGAATACTCTAAATTAGAATATTTTGCAGCAACACGTAATACCTCTGTGCCGAGTAATTAAACCTTGTGAGGCAGGGGAGGCTCTGGGATGCTTTGGAGTGGTTCCATCCAGGAGGAGGAGGCAGCCAAGCCCAGCCAAGCCCCAAATCCCACCAGGGCAGGGCTGGGTGAGGGCAGGGGGCTCCAGAGCACAGCCAGAGTTCTTTGGGGTGTGTGGGTGTGAAACCCCACTCCTGCCATGGGGCAAGGGGAGCTGGAGGCAGGAACAGGGAGAGGATTCCCAGATTGGGGTGGGAACAGAGCAGGCAGGGAGTTCAACCATGCCCAGACAGGGAAGGAGTTGGGGTTTGGGCTGGTGGAGCCCCAGCCGTGGGGCAGGCACCCACAGGGCTCTGCCCTCACCTGGCTGCGTTTGGGGTCAGATCCTCACAGGGCTCTGTCTTCACCTGGTTGGGTTTGGGGTCAAATCCTCACAGGGCTCTGCCCTCACCTGGTTGGGTTTGGGGTCAGATCCTCACAGGGCTCTGTCCTCACCTGGCTGCATTTGGAGTCAAATCCTCACAGGGTTTTGCCCTCACCTGGCTGAGTTTGGGGTCAGATCCTCACAGGGCTCTGTCCTCACCTGGCTGGATTTGGGGTCAGTCAGGCACCCACAGGGGTTTGCCCTCACCTGGCTGAGTTTGGGGTCAGATCCTCACAGGGTTCTGCCCTTACCTGGCTGGATTTGGGGTCAGTCAGGCACCCACAGGGGTTTGCTCTCACCTGGTTGCATTTGGGGACAGATCCTCACAGGGCTCTGCCCTCACCTGGCTGGGTTTGGGGTCAGATACTCACAGGGTTTTGCCCTCACCTGGTCATGTCTGGGGACAGATCCTCACAGGGCTTTGCCCTCACCTGGCTGGGTCTGGGGCCAGATCCTCACAGGGCTCTGCCCTCACCTGGCTGAGGTTTTGGGTTCAGGTTCCTACAGGGCTTTGCCCTCACTGCCCCCTCACCTGGCTGTGGATGTGGGGACAGATCCTCACAGGGTTTTGTCCCCACTGCCCCCTCACCTGGCTGCACTTTTGGGCTCAGTGCAGCCTCACCCCGAGACCCTGTTGCTCTGAGGGGCTTTGTGAGTCAGCTCTGACCCCACCACCCCTCTGGGGCGGCTTCAGGACACCCACCCAGCCCTGATTTTGGAGAAATCACTGCTGTTCCTGGCTGGAGCTCAGAGGAACCCAAACCCCAACCCTCAGAGTGACACCAAGGCTTGCTCTGGCCACGTTTTCTGTGGCAAGGAGGAAGAGCTGACGTCGGGAGGCTGCAGGCGAGGGATCCAACAAAGCTTTAGGGCTTTGCAGAGGCATTATGAAGCATTTAAAGATCGCTTGTCAGCAGGAATTTGTTGGCAGCTCACAATTTGATAAAAGGACTTCCACTCCCTGCCTCCTAATGCTACAGACAACTGTTAATCACTTATGTTAGTCCTCAAATGAAGTTTGAAACATCTTGGATGTGTCTGGCCATCTTTTAGCGTAGCTGAGAGCTGCATTATCTCCTCTGATTCATGGAAATGTGAGTGACTGCTTTGTACTAGGTCACGGCTGAGGGAAGCGGCTGAAAAGAGCTGGAATTTGTGGAGTGTGAGGCAGAAGGAAATTAATTTTAAAAAATTTTAAAAATTCAATTAAATTAATTTCAAAAGAGGGGCTGTTCAGGGCTGGGCTTGGCCGTCACCAAGAGAGGTTCCTGCAGTCTCTTCCCTCTCTCTTCCACTTTTGGGATCCAACAGGTGCCTCCTCCCAAGGCTGTGCATTCCCACAGCATTGAAGGAGGAGCTGTCATCGCTGACAGGCTGTGTGCAGAGCTGATGGCTTTATTGTGATCAGGAGGCATCCACTGATTGATTGGGAGAGCTGAGTGGGGAAGGAGCTCGTGAGGAGAGGCTTGACTCGTCAAAACGCCACGGGATCCATGGTGGGCTGGGATTTGCTGTGTGAGGAGGGCACCAATGACTGCTGGAGATTTCTGGGATGCATTTTGGGGTCCAGCTTGCTCCCAGTTTGCTGAATTCGGGGGAACCACTTGGCAGCCTCTCCCTGCTCCTTGTCAGGAATGCAAATTTACCTTTCCTTGTGCTGAGGGATGGGTGATTCACAGCTCTGCCAAATCCTGCTTGGTGAGAAGCTGTTTGCCTGTGGAGCCTGTACAGGAACGTGGCACCATCACATTTCCTGAGAAATCCTCTTTGCCCAGGATTTTCTCCTGGGAAGCCGAGAAGCCTCAGAGAAAAATGAAAACAATAATTATCTGATTTGCTTCTCCTGTGTTTTGCAGCTTTGGAATGTGTTTGGAGATTGTTTATCCAACAGGTGATTTTTTCATTGGTTTCATGTGAATTGTTTTTGATTCTTTGGTCAATCACAGCCAAGCTGTGTTGGGACTCCGGAAGGCATCACGAGTTTTACATTATTATATTTTAGTCTTCTGTCTGTATGCTTTCTGTATTCTTTAGTATAGTTTCGTTTAGTATTCTTTAATAAAATATAATAATATAATAAAATTATAAAATAATTTTAATAATATTATTATATCATATAAATAAATACATAAAATAATGGTACATAATGTAATACATAAAATATATAAAATAATACATAGAATAATAATAATTTCATAAAATAATAAATTAGACTTCTAAGAACATGGAGTCAGATTCATTCATTCCTTCCAACAACAGGCATCCCATCGTTGGGAAAAAATAAAATAAAAATAAAAAATAAAAAAGGAACCCTGCAAGGGGCAGAAGGGAACAGCAGGGACAGGCGCTGTATTCTTTAATTTAGTTTAGTATTTTTAATATAATATAGATAATAATAAATTAGCCTTCTAAGAACATGGAGTCAGATTCATTCATTCCTTCCAATGACAGGCATCCTGTCATTGGGATAAAAATAAAATAAAAATAAAAAATAAAAGAGGAACCCTGCAAGAGGCAGAAGGGAACAGCAGGGACAGGAGCTGCTCCTTTGACCTGGTGACTTCCCCAAGAATTTATCTCTGCACCAATCCCTTCAATGGCCAGAGCAGCCCCTGACTGAGACTGGTGTTCCATTCTTGCTGCTCCTGCTGCTGCTCACAACCACAGCACAGGAATCTGAAATTGGCCTCTCACAACGTCCTGCTACGTGGATGTAATTTAAAGTCTCTGAAGACAGGGGAAAAATTCCTGCTGGCTTCTCTTTGCTCTTAATCAAGCCTGTGTTTATATAAATATTGCCTCAATGAAGGTCCCCACCGAAGAGCTCATTATTTAAAATAATCCTCGGGACTGAGTCCAAGCAGCAGTAAACATCCCAGCTGATACAATAACTCAAGGAAACACTTTGCAGTATATTTTTCCTCGTGTTTGTCTCAGCTGACATTGACAAAGGAATTCCTGCACCACACAACCCTTTCCCTACGCTGGCATGGGTAATGTGTGACTCACACAAGCTCATTTTTCCTCGCTGCCACAGACAGGAAAGCTGCCATGCTGACAGGGAGGGCACCTCAGCAGCAGCTGGGATGGGATCTGAGCTGCAGCTGCTGAGGGGCTGCTCTGGGCTGGGCAGCTCCTCGCTGTGCCCTGGGTCTGGTGGCCAAGGAGGGACAGCAGGGCCTTCCTGGACTCTGCAGGGCTGTTCCCATGGTCTGATGGCCAAGGACATCACAGGGACAGCAGAATTGTCCTGAGCCCTGCAGGGCTGCTCTTGTAGTGAGGAGCTGCTCCGCTGCACCAGGCTCTGCTGGTTTTGGGGTCTTGCTGCCCATCCAAACCCTTCCTCCTCATCCTCTGGAACAGGCTGGAGCCCTCACCACTCACTCGAAGGCCGTATTTCGTCGTGGTTTTGGTGGTAACCTGGGAACAGAGAGATCTCCAAGGTAACGAGGGATCAGCGATGCCTTCTGTGCTCAACCAGAGCAGGGCAGGAGCTGTTGGGGAAGATGAAACAGGAAAGCCTTATAAATATGATTGCCTGGCAAAATATTTGGAGAATATGGAAACTATAAGTGAGATTGAAATGAAAGTAAGCTTTGAGATCCCGCAGTTACTGAACAACTGGAAAACAATGGTGTGGCTGGCTGAAGGTGATCCCCTTTGGATGGAACAACACCCTCTGCTTGCAGACAGCTCCAAGGCTCAGAGCAGACCCTACAGCTTGGCAGAAGGGCCCAAAGAGGAGTTTTTAGGGTTTAAAATGTAACACAGGATGGTAATGTAATGATTCTTATAGGCTGTATGGAAATGCTGTAGGATTTGTATCTTGTACTGGATTGGTTGGTGAGAATCAGAATATTCAACACAGAAGAAGATTCATTGTATTGTAACGAAAACTTCACTCTCTTAGCTCTTACCTCTGAGCTCTTACTTTTCTATGCTCTTACCCCTTTTACTCTCTTATGCTTTTACTCTCTTACCCTCTCATCCTCTCTCCCCCTCTCTTCTCTCAGGCCTCCTCCGAGCTGTACCTGGCAGCTCCAAACAAGGCCTGCACTTGGCCCTTTGCAATAACCCCAAATTCCATGACCAGAAGAAGATTTATTGTACTGTAATGAGAACCTTGCTCTCTCATCCTCTTTACCATGCTCTTTCTTTCTCTCTCTTTACCTCTCTCTCCCTTCTCTCCCTCTTTGGGGCCTGCTCTGAGCTGTGCCTGGCAGCTCCCAGCAGGGCCCTGCACCCAGGCCCTTTGCAATAAACCCCAAATTCCATGACCTGGCTGCAGAGATCTCTCATCTCCATCCATCCCCACCATCCCACCCCCCAACACTCCTACAAGACACCTTCCCCCAGGAGATGAGCACAGGAGGCTCTGCCTGACACCTTTCCACTCCTCAGTTCTGTGTGCCCTGGGCCCATGCCATTATTGATCAGGAGATCTCAGAGACAGTTTGGTTTATTTATTTAATGCTCCTAATCCGTAAAAGAACAAACCCCATCTCGAAATGGCAGGTTGTGCTCAGAGCTGCCAGGGAGCTGAGAGTAGGCAACCAGATCTTGCAACGAGGTGATCAAAGATTTCATCAAAAATACAGAATGTTCAAGCTGTTCTGCCAGCTGGGAGACTTTGTAGCAGGCTGGAATTCATGCTGCTTGAAATGCTGCAGCTTCCTCCCCAGCAAATAAAAGGGCCCTATTGCCCAGCAACCTCCAAAACAGGATTAGTCACCACAAACGGGCAGGTAGCCCAACAGGCTGGGAGCTCAGCTCTGGCAGCTCAGGGGGGATGTTTGGAGAGGATCTTACAGGCAGGTTTACATGAGGGAAGAGCTCCTGAGTGCTGGAGTGTCTCAGCTCCCAAGTGCTGGTGTGTCCCTCTTCCCACTGGTGTGTCCCAGCTCCCAGTGGAGTGTCCCAGCTCTTACTGGTGTGTCCCAGCTCTCATTGGTGTGTCCCAGCTCCCAGTGGATGGATGATGGATGGATGGATGGATGGATGGATGGATGGATGGATGGATGGATGATGGATGGATGGATGGATGGATGGATGGATGGATGGATGATGGATGATGGATGGATGGATGGATGATGGATGATGGATGATGGATGGATGGATGGATGGATGGATGGATGGATGGATGGATGGATGATGGATGGATGGATGGATGGATGGATGGATGATGGATGGATGGATAGATGGATGGATGGATGATGGATGGATGATGGATGGATGGATGGATGGATGGATGGATGGATGGATGGATGGATGAATAAAGGATTTACATTACAGAGTCCCTCCTTGATAGCCATGCAAAGAACAAGCCATGAAAACGTGTCACAAAATTATCCTCTCTTTTTACGTGATACATTAAATATTTATGGGTTTTTTTTAATTTCAACATTGACCAAGATGTTTGGGAATTCCAGTGGTTTTTTCCCCCTTGACCTCAGCCATAAATGCCAGAGCTGGGCAGTGTTTTGGGAGGAAGGCCTGAATCCTTCCTGGTGCCTCACCTGGCCTTACTGCACATTCCCTGCTCTGGCTGCTCCTCTTAGGCTTGTAATTGTGCATTTCCTCTGCAGATTTCAGCAGTAATAGTTTTTCCAATTGTTCCTATAAAATAAGCTATAAAATAGATTGTGTTTTTAATTGTTTAGCTTCATTCAGCAGAATAATCGTTGGACTTCAGGCATGTTACATTAAATACAGCTAAAGGTTTCATTATTCAATTTAAACTAATCTAATTAGTCAGAGACAATCATTTAATTTGGTTATGATTCTAATCTCTCATCAGGAAACTTCTCCCTGACAAAGTCCCTGCTTTCTCTTTGGGAAATAAAACTGCCAAGGAGGCAACGTTGTAGGGAATTAGCCAGGAAAAAACCACCAGGCCAAAGTCATTACTGAGCTCCTGGCATTCAAGTGGTGCTGCTGCCTTGTTCTAATTTCTGATCTTTGCAGCCAACAGGGATGAAATTTTCTCGCTGTAGGGCACACTGTCAGAACTCAGCACATCCCTCTGGGTGTCCAGAGTTGCTGAGGACCCCATCAGGGTGCTCAGAGACCCTGGCACACAGCCCAGAGCACCTGGGGATTTGATTGTGACCCCTGGAGCAAGTTGCCAACTTTGTATGAGGATGTGAAAGTCACACAAGTTTGAATGGTGTAATAATAAAATGATCACAGGGTGAAAATGTAGATTTTAGGATTTTTGGTATGGGGTTTATGGGGACAAGATGGAGGAATCTGAGTGTGTCCAGCCCTTCTTCTCCTTGTTCTCCATTTTCTGCAGTGATGTTGGCACTTTGGGGTTGGTTTAGAGTAGATGTGCACTGTCTAACACAGGTGATGGGTATTGGGAATTAAGTGTAAATATGTTACACGTAGTTTGTAGTATAAAAGGACAACACAGAGTGCCTGTGGCTGCCCTGCTGAGCACATCTCGGCTGGGCAGAGAGAAAATTTTATAGATAAGAATTAATAAACAATCTCAAGACTGAAAAGTGAAGAGTCCAGATTCGTTCTTCAGTTGTGCGGGCTGGAGTGGAGACATCCTGCACATCAGGGCAGCAATTATCAACCAAAAACCCGAGACCCAGCAAGAGAAAAATAATCCCTTTTTCCTCGAGGTTACAAGGGAGGGTTTGCTGAGCTCAGAACTGCAATGGAAGCAAAAGCAACTCCAGCCCAGCAGAATATTTATGGCATCTCTTCCTTCCTTAATTTGGCGAAGGAGCTGAGATTTCTCCTCTGGAGAATGTGGAGTATTAATTAACTGAGGACGGGCTGAGAAATGGATGGCTCTCCTAAGTGTTTTCCCTATACTTTATTATCATTCTAGGCTTTTAAAACAATGGCCGTGCCAAGGAAAAGATTAGAGTGAGGCAGAGACAGGGTTTTTTTAATAATAACCAGACAAAATAATATCAATACACAGCATATACCATCAGAACAGGAGACAAATTCGTTACAAGGTATATTTGAGTAAGAGGTAATTGTGACTTGAATAGATTACTTTTATCTAATGTATTTATTGCTACATAAATATAAAGATCTATAGAGCTCTTCTGATGGTATCCAGAGACGAAGTAATAGTATGGATTTTTATACCTGTAATTTATGTCTCTCCATCTGCAGTGACAGATACAGATGCTGTACCTTACAGCCTGCCCTGCATCTTTGCAGCTGGGGGTGGAAAAAACACTCAGGGCAGCAAGATTTCAGCCCTTCCATGGCCATGCTGCTCCGGGGGGTTTTGTTTTATCAGAACTGCAGTGCCTGGAGTGCAGAACATGAGGTTCTGTCCCCCAGCCCCTCCCCAGCTGCCTGCCCTGTTCCTCTCAGGGGTGGCAGCTCTGCCTGGCTCTGGGTCTGTGATGGTGTTCACAGGGGTCTTAGCATGAGGGAAGAGATGAGGATCTGACTCCATGTCTCAGAAAGCTTGATTTATTATTTTATGATATATGTTACATTAAAACTATACTAAAAGAATAGAAGAATGGGTTTCATCAGAAGGCTTGGACTCTCTGTTGGAGACAGAAGCTTTTGTTATCATTCTTTTCGATTCTTAGCTAGCCTTCTGATGAAACCCATTCTTCTATTCTTTTAGTATAGTTTTAATGTAATATATATCATAAAATAATAAATCAAGCTTTCTGAGACATGGAGTCAGATCCTCATCTCTTCCCTCATCCAAAACCCCTGTGAGCACGGTCACAGTCCCCAGTTTAGGGAGGCAGTGTGACCATCCCAGTTTAGGGTGGCAGTGTGAAAATCCATTTCTAGTTTCGGGTTGCAATGTGAACATCTCCAGTTTAGGTTTAGGGAGGCAGCCTGAAAATCTCCAGTTTAGGGTGGCACTGTGACCATCCCCAGTTTAGGTTTAGGGTGGCAATGTGACCATCCCCAGTTTAGGGTGGCACTGTGACCATCCCCAGTTTAGGTTTAGGGTGGCAATGTGACCATCCCCAGTTTAGGGTGGCACTGTGACCATCCCCAGTTTAGGTTTAGGGTGGCAATGTGACCATCCCCAGTTTAGGGTGGCACTGTGACCATCCCCAGTTTAGGTTTAGGGTGGCAATGTGAACATCCCCAGTTTAACGCTGCAGTGTGACCAACCCCATTTTAGGGTGGCAGTGAGAACATTTCACACCCCACAAACCCCAGCTGAGCACAACCCTTCCCCCCAGGGTGGGGAACAGGCAGCTCTGAGAGAACCAGACCAGAACAGGGCAAACCCTGCAGGAATGAGCACTTGTGGGGTCACTGCTGCTGCCAAGGGCTTCTCATCTTTCCCATGGAAAAATTTTGGTTTTGCAGTAATGCTGTAATTACCCCCCTGTCATGTCACAAAGCAAACAGGTTGGCAAACCTAGGCACAGAACTAAATAATCTGTGGCATAATCTAAACACATAATGGTAATTAAAGCTGACAGCTTAATAAGATACTGAGATTCAAATGTACAGTAGTAATCTGCAATTAAATAATCTTTTGTAATAGCACCCTGCCAGTTGGTGAAATTTCAGGTAGAAGGGCTGTGTACTGTTCCACAGCACAAATATTGACACAAGGAAAGGGAATCCAGGCAGTGAGCAGCACCCAAACCCCCTGGTACTGTCCAGGGAAGCCCAACAAGGATCTATCCTAGCCTCAGCTGCTGCCCCAAGTTTAGCTGAACATCCCCAATCTGAACATCCCCAGAGCTGCCTGGCAGCAGAGCAGAGCCCCCAGCCCCTTTGAGGAGACCCCACTGTGACCGTGTTCATGGGGGTTTGAGGATGAGGGAAGAGATGAGGATCCGACTCCATGTTTCCGAAGGCTTCATTTATTATTTTATGATATATATTACATTAAAACTATACTAAAAGAATAGAAGAAAAGGTTTCATCAGAAGGCTAGTTAAGAATGGAATGGGAAAGAATGATAACAAAGGTTTGTGGCTTGGACTCTCTGTCTGAGCCAGCTGACTGTGATTGGCCATTAATTAGAAACAACCACACGAGACCAATCACAGATGCACCTGTTGCATCCCACAGCAGCAGATAACCATTGTTTGCATTCTGTTCCTGAGGCCTCCCAGCTTCTCAGGAGGAAAAATCCTAAGGAAAGGATTTTTCATAAAAGATGTCTGCGACACCCCAGCCCCTCTGAACAGAGCCTGAGAGTGGAGCTGGCACCTCCAGGCAGCCCTGGGAGCTCCCTGCAGGATGTGGTGTGTCAGCAGAGGGAAAACATCTGCACTCTTGTTGACACAGTTTGGGTTTCAGCCCCGTCAGATCTCTGACAGAACAACAAATTGAGCCCAGTCCCAAGCTCATGGATGCCTGCCCTGCTGCAGCCCTGAGCCGCACAGAAATGTGGTCACATGCACAGGGATGGGCTGGGAGGCAAAGGAACCCCAGGAATTTCAGACCTGGAAGCAGCAAACAGCTGAAAAAAGGCAGCTGGAGAGATTGAACAAGCTTTCCACCAATCCCTCTGGTGGAACTTGCCCAGGACAAACGCTCAGCGCTGTGCCCACGGCTCAGAACAAGCTGAAAGGGCAGAGCTTGGCATTTCCCAGAGGGATGAGCAGGGCCTGGCACTCCTCAGGGCTCTTGCTGGCTCTGACCCAGCCAGAGGAGACCCTCAGACCCTTTATACCTTCCCCATGGAGGCTGGGGGGAGTCTCACAATTAACCAGGCTCATGCCAGGACCATTAATTGCCAAGCTCAGCACAAGCCCCATTGAGCTGACCACAGTTCCACATTTCAGGAGTTTCTGAGCTGGTGGAAAGCTCTCAGGGCTCAGAGGCAGGTCAGAAATGGAGATTTCTCAGAAACAATGGACCAGGATCTAGGAAACCCTTGCCACGAGGAGTCAGGAGAGAAGCAGCAGGGTGGTCTGTGAGGAAACAGGAATGCTGCAGATCCTGTGGGGAGCAGAAAGGTGCAATAAGGCCCCTGTGCTGTGGCTGCAGCCCAGGAGTTTCCCTGCAGCCCCTCAGGGAAAATGGGTACTCTTGTGTTTGTGGGGTGCCCTGTGGCAGGAAGGAAATGATGAATCTGACTCCATGTTCTCAGAAGGTTAATTTATTATTTTATTATGTATATTATATTAAAGAATGCTATACTAAACTATACTAAAGAATACAGAAAGGATACAGACAGAAGGCTAAAAAGATAATAATGAAAACTTGTGACTCCTTCTAGAGCTTGACACAGCTTGGCACTGATTGGCCAAAGAGTCAAAACAATTCACATGAAACCAATAAAACAATCACCTGTGGGTAATACTCTCCAACCACATCCCAAAGCAGCAAAATACAGGAGAAGCAAATGAGATAATTATTGTTTTCATTTTTTTCTCTGAGGCTTCTCAGCTTCCAGATTCTTCTCAGGAGAAGAATCCTGGGCAAGGGGATTTTTCCAGAAAATAGGATAGTGACAGGGTCCACGAGTTCTGACCCATTCCTCCCCTTCTGTGCCCCAGCTCAGACCAGGGGACAGTGGCACTGTCACTGGACAAACACCAAGCAAGGTGTGACTGCCCAGGACAAGGGTGCCAGGTCCTGTTAGGCTGTTCTGGGAAGGCTGCAGTGCGAGGAGAGGATTGCATTGCTGCTGCTCACTGATATGTCAATCAGCCCCAGGGTAATTAATGAGCAGCTCCAGACAGAGCACGGCCTGCCTGAGAGCATCAAATGTCCCTCAGGAACTGTCCTGAGCCTGCCAGGAATGGGCAGCACTCAGCCCTGCTGCAGAGGATGGGCACTCCGGGTTGAAATCCAGGCAGAAATCCAATGTTTGTGCCAGCAGTGCAGGGACAGAGGCTGTGAATGGAGGGACAGCAGGGAGGGAGCCCCCAGCAGCTCAGAATTCCCTCCTCTGTCACTGGGAATTTCTCAGGACACTTCTCAGGAGCTGCACTGCTGGCTCCAAGTGAAAGCTGAAACCAGACCAGAGAGGAGTTTGGGTGGCATAAGGTGAGCTGGGGTGAAATGTTCACTCTCAGAGAGGCAGCAGAATTGCCAATTGATCCAAGAGCTCCCAGGGGCTGCATGGGCAGAGAGCATCTCAGTGAGCACAGTGCCATGGCCCAGGTCCTCCAGAGAGCCCCGAATTCCCCCTGATGCAGCCCTGGGTTCCTGAACCCAAATGAGCCCTGAATTCCTCCTGAGCCCAAATGAGCCCTGAATTCCCCCAATTCCAGTCCTGAATCCCCCCTGATCCAGCCCTGAATTCCTCCTGATCCAGCTGTAGGTCCCTGAGCCCAAATGAGCCCTGAATTCCCCCTGATCCAGCCCTGAATTCCTCTTGATGCAGCCCTGGGTTCCTGAGCCCAAATGAGCCCTGAATTCCCCCAATTCCAGCCCTGAATTCCTCCTGATCCAGCTGTAGGTCCCTGAGCCCAAATGAGCCCTGAATTCCCCCTGATCCAGCCCTGAATTCCTCTTGATGCAGCCCTGGGTTCCTGAGCCCAAATGAGCCCTGAATTCCCCCAATTCCAGCCCTGAATCCCCTGATCCAGCCCTGAATTCCCCCTGACCCATTCCTGGGTCCCTGATCCCAAATGAACCCTGACTTCCCCCAATTCCAGCCCTGAATTCCTCCTGATCCAGCTGTAGGTCCCTGAGCCCAAATGAGCCCTGAATTCCCCCTGATCCAGCCCTGAATTCCTCTTGATGCAGCCCTGGGTTCCTGAGCCCAAATGAGCCCTGGATTCCCCCCGATCCAGCTCTGTGTTCCTGGCCCTGCAGTCCCAGCTCTGGAAGCTCAGCACCACCTCAGGGTGGGTGGCACTGGGCAGCTGCTGGGTGATGGGAGCAGATTTTGGCCTGGCTCTCTGTGCAGAGGGGTTCCCAGCAGTGCAGCTGCCACCAGAGGAAGAACACATCTCCTGGGCACGTCACACACATGCTGCTCCTTCAAAGTGCCTCCAAACCCTCCCCAGAGCTGCCGTGTGTCATTCCTGAGGGCTCACACACACACAGCACACCTCCACAGCCTCCCCACCTTTCAAATCCCTGCAGTGTAACTCAGCAAAGGAAGTACAGAATGAGGGTGACATGCAAATCCTATTAATTCACCCAAGTATGGAAATGCAATCCTTTTGATGTCAAAAAGTACAGCAATGATATGTTAAAGAGCTCAGCACGCTTCTGTTAAATATGTAAAGTGCAGATTCCCCCCTCAGCTGTACCACTGCTGCCTTTGAAAGCCTGGGAAATTCTCTAACAGCATTACAGGCCTGTGCCCAACAATGGGGGCAGATGTTGCTAAGAGGATTTGGGATCAGCCTAAGGGATTTAGTGACACCCTTCTTCCCCAGCTCGGGTGTCAGGATCTCTGCTGGTCAGAGTGACCCCGAGAAAAGTTCCAAAGTCTCTTTCCCAGCCTGGAGCTCGAAGAAGGAGTCAGAGCTCTTCATTTCTCAGTCTCAAGGTTGTTTATTGTATCTTATCTATAAAAAATTTTTCTCCTGTCCTGCCAAGGTCCGTCCAGCAGGACAGTTCCAGGCACTCTGCCTGCCCCTGGGACAGTGTTATGTCTTTATACTAAAAACTACATGTACAATATTTACAATTACTTCCCAACACCTATCACCTATGTTACACAGTGAGCTTCTACTCTAAACCAATCCAAAAGTGCCACCATCAGAGCAGATGATGGAGGCCAAGAAGAAGAAGGAGAAAGGCTGGACACACCCAGTTCCCTCCATCTTGCCTCCTGAACCCCCATAACAAAACCCCTAAAATCTACTTTTCCACCCTGTGATAACTTCACTAATATTCTGCTTTTTTCTTCCTGAGAAGCTGAGAGGCCTCAGGAACAAAAGGTAACCAATGGTTATCTGCTGCTGTGGAATGCAACAGGCGCATCTGTGATTGGCCCATTTTGGTTGTTTCTAATTAACAGCCAATCACAGTCAGCTGGCTCGGACTCTCTGGCTGACACAGAAGCTTTGCTATCCTTTCTTTTTCTATTCTTAGCTGGCCTTCTGATGAAATCCTTTCTTCTATTCTTTTAGTATAGTTTTAATGTAATATATATCATAAAATAATCAATCAAGCCTTCTGAAACATGGAGTCAGATCCTCATCTCTTCCCTCATCCAAGAACCCTGGTGACCACAGTCACAGACAAGGGCACAGAGAGATGTTTTCAGAATATGGCAAAAAGGAGAGAGACAAAGAAGGAGTGTGGCACTCCAGGCCTTGTTTTGCCTTTGATCTGAGTTTGAAGTTTTGAGTTTTCTCCAAAAAATACTGACTGAAGCAAGGGCACAGAGAGATGTTTGCAGAATGTGGCAACTGCAGGGAGAGATGGAAGAGTCCTGGTGGGATTTATTTCAGGGAGTTCTTCTCCTCTCACCTGCTCTCACCACTGATTCTGCCCATGTCAGGATTTCAGTGATGGTGCAGCTCCAGCTCTCCTAGGGAGACATTGAGTCTTGGTTTAAAGACTCTGAGCAATCAAAACATTCATCCCATCCTTCAGCAGCTGCTCCAGAGCCAAATTAGCTCTGCTTGACATGTGTGTGTCCCATTCCTGAGCAAAATGAAACCATTCCAGAAACCAAAATTCAGGTTTTTTGCAGCTTGAGCCAAAGACTGGATTGATAAGCATGAAAAAAACACAAACAAAAAAAAACAAACCCTGAACTTGTCCCATAAATCAGGCCCTGCCTGCACATTACTGAGTCAGCTGAGGGAGGAGAGTGATGGTGTTTGGTGTTTTTTCTCCCTCTCTTTCCCCTAACACTAATTAGGTTTGAAAGGCTGCAGCTTGAGTCCAGATCCCACATGCTGAGAAGAAAGGAACCCAAACAGCTGACGCAGAGCTCAGACTAAACTAACTGCAAGCTCCCCAGGGACATCACACGGTAAACCTGATAGTCCCTGTCATTTACAATAATTATCAGGCTGCAGAGGCGCTGTAATTTTACTGGGGAGCCAATTAACAGATTCCCAAAGCTCGGGGAGAAGGTCCTGCTCCTTTTTTGCTGGTTTGGACAGTGAAATGGGGGAAGAAAGGCTTTGTTTGCAGGGGATGTTCCAGGAGGTTTCGTGCCCAGGGGAATGGGCAGGGCTGGGCTGGTGAGGAAAAATAAAAGAGCAGAGGGTGGCAGAGGCAGAGGCTGGCTCTGGTGCCAGCCCTGCACAGCTGGATGAGGTGTGGGGTGTTCTCCATCCCAGCCCTGCACAGCTGGATGAGGTGTGGGGTGTCCATCTCCATCCCAGCACAGCTGGGTGAGGTGTGGGGTGTTCTCCATCCCAAATCTGCACAGCTGGGTGAGGTGTGTGGTGTTCTCCATCCCAGCCCTGCACATCTGGCTGAGATGTCCATCTCCATCCCAAAGCTGCACATCTGGCTGAGGTGTCCATCTCCATCCCAAAGCTGCACATCTGGCTGAGGTGTCCATCTCCATCTCCATCCCACCATGTCTGGATGAGGTATGGGGTGTTCTCTATCCCATCCCAGCACATCTGGCTGAGGTGTCCATCTCCATCTCCATCCCACCACGTCTGGATGAGGTATGGGGTGTTCTCTATCCCATCCCAGCACATCTGGCTGAGGTGTCCATCTCCACCCCAGCCCTGCCCACAGGACACAGAGCTCTGTCCCTGACTGCTGAAACAGCCAGGGCTGGCTCAGCACGGGGCACTCAGGTGCCCAACACCAGGGAGAAGCATGAGCAGAGCCTTGGCCCAAAGCTGCAGATGGAAACGTGGCTGTGCTGGGGAGCTTTGGGAGCTCTGGGAGCTTTGGGAGCTTTGGAAAGTTTGGGAGCTTTGGGAGCTTTGGGAGCTTTGGAGTTTGTGAGGTTTGGGAAGTTTGGGAGCTTTGGGAGCTTTGGGAGGTTTTGGAGCTTTGGGATTTGGATCCAGGTCTGGCTGTTCCTTGTGCTGGACTCATCCTCCCTGGAACAAACTCCTGGTGCTTTTGCACTTGAGGACAGATTGCAAGCAGGACCCAGTGAACCATGCACAGAGGAAGTGTTCAGCCTTCCCCCAGCCAGCCCTTTGCAGGCCTGAGCTGCAGCCAAGGCAGTCAGCTGAGCTCCTGTTAAGAGATTTTTGGCCTAAAAGCACCCCTGGAAATGCAAACTTAGCTGAGGATTTGTGCAGGGGGATCTGTTTACCCTCCTGGCCAAGCAGCAGTGTCTGAGGCCAGCCCTCAGCACAGGGAAATTCTGAATTTTAATCTCTGGAAACACAGAGTTTATAATTCAGAAGGAAAAGCCTGGGCAGAGTTTGCAGCCTCTGAGTGCTCAGGATCCTCACACTGAGATCCTGCAGGGTCTCTGAACCTTCCCTCATTCCCAGCTGGAATTCTGTCCCACAGAGTGTCACATCCCTTTTCCTTCCTTATGCTTTGCCCTGCTTTAAAGAACCACACATGCCTGGGCCCCTGTGTTCTGATATTAAGCAGATTTTGTGCAGTGCCAGGGCATTTTGCACTACGAAAACTGCAAGAAACACCAAAAGCTGTTCGCAGGTGACTCCTGTCCCTGGCAGCCTTTGTTCAGCTCTCTGCCTGAGCCAGCATTTCTGCTGCTGGGGAAGGAGGGAACAGGCAGAGAAATCCTAAGAAAGGTAAAAGCATTAATGGGTCAAGGCCTCCTTTGCATAATTCTATTATCACCAGGAAGATGCTGCAATAATCATGTTAGGCATGTGCTCTGAAGCATCAAAGTGACTTGTCTTACCTTACTTTTTGATGTTAGACAGGTTTAAATGCTTTGTACAGCTGAGGCACCTCTGACAGCTGATCAAGAGAGCCTGTGCTGTTCAAGCAAAGCAAAGGCCTGTTTTGCCTTTTTTTTAATGTCAACAATGCCACATTCTTCCAGCAAGGAATAATCTCTGTTGTCACAAGCTGTGAGAAGCAAAGGTGTGGGGGAGAGGCTGTGTGGGGGTGCCTGGAGCTGCCAGTTCAGCCTGCTGGGCATTGTTGGGGCAGAAATGCAGGGAGCAGGGTGGCACAGCCCCTGCCCTGTGCCCAGGGATGTGCAGAGCTCCCCTGGTGTTGGGGAAGATGGAACAGGAAAGCCTTATCAATATGATTGTCTGGCAAAAGATTTGGAGAATATGGAAACTATAAGTGAGATTGAAATGAAAGCAAGCTTTGAGATCCCTCAGTTACTGAACAACTGGAAAACAATGGCGTGGCTGGCTGAAGGTGATCCCCTTTGGATGGAACAACACCCTCTGCTTGCAGACAGCTCCAAGGCTCAGAGCAGACCCTACAGCTTGGCAGAACGGCCCAAAGAGGAGTTTGTAGGGTTTAAAATGTAACACAGGATGGTAATGTAATGATTTTTATAGGCTGTATGGAAATGCTGTAGGATTTGTACCTTGGACTAGATTGGTTAGTGAGAATCAGAGTATTCAACACAGAAGAAGATTTATGGTATTGGAACAGGAACCTCGCTCTCTTATCCTCTCATCCTCTCTCTGTCTCGTCCTCTTTACCACACTCTTGCCTTCTTTCCCTTTACCCCTCTCTTCTCTCAGCCCTGCTCTGGGCTGTGCCTGGCAGCTCCCAGCAGGGCCCTTTGCAATAAACCCCAAATTCCAGACCTGGCTTCAGAGATCTCTCATCTCCATCCATCCCCACCGTCCTACCCCTCGACGCTCCCACACCCTGGTGCCTCCTCCGTCAGGCTGGTAGAGCTGTGGGGTGGGATTAGAGCTCCCTGATGTTCCTGACTTCTGCTGGAGCTTTCATGGAGAGCTTGGGGGTTGATTTGGTTTGGGGTTTTTGTTTTGTTTTTTTTTTTCCCCCCCTTTGGTGGAACAACAGGATTTTTGTTTCCAGCCAGAAGGAGGAGCCAGATCAGTCTGGAATTTGGCTCTCTTGTTTTCTGCTACAAAAACCAAAACAAAACAACTGTGAGAGTCATTCTTTGCCCTTTGGGGAAAGGAGAAAGGAATATCAGTGTTTTGTGAAAGGGAAGTGGATTTTTAAGTTGCTTTTCACAGGTTTCAGGGTTGGGGTCAAAGCTTTAGTCCTGTTTCACTTTCACCCCTGACTCAGCCCATTGCTTAAGGAAAGCTTTAAAGAGGACAGGGCTGCTCTAACTTGATTTTGTGACTCTGTGGGACACAATCTGAGCAGGATGAGCTCCCTCCTCCCTGGGTCTCCTCTGGATCCTGTGGAACAGCAGCAATGAACTGGTCCCAGTGCCTTCCCTGCTGTGTGAGCCTTTGTTCCAGCTCTGGTGTCCTCCCTTCCCCAGGCAAGCACCAAAGAGAAGCAGAAATGCCCTAAATGCCAGCCTGGAGCATCAATCATAATTGCTGAGCTGCCAGCAGTCATGTAACTGCTTAAAGACCTCAGCAGCCCTCTGGCACTTAAAGAAAAAAAAATCTTCTAATTAATCACAGGTGAAACAGCTTGGACCTGCTCCAAAAGCCCCTGAATTTACTGCCAAGCTTTGATGCTAATTTTCCTTCTAAGTAACCCCCTAAAGAAATTTACGATTAGGTAATTAAAGTGATGAATAAAGAGATACTTAGAAGAAAAGAGGAGAAAGAGGGGGGAAAAAAAACCTTGAGTCAAAAGCCTTAA
Source organism: Ammospiza caudacuta (assembly GCF_027887145.1). NCBI lineage: Eukaryota > Metazoa > Chordata > Aves > Passeriformes > Passerellidae > Ammospiza > Ammospiza caudacuta. Next base: position 5,232,163 of record NC_080618.1, read on the forward strand.
ATCTCCTCCCCTCCTCAAAGAGAAATGTTAGTCATTTCTGCACGTGCTTTGTCTCTGGAAATTGGGTTGGATTCCCACAGGAGACTTGAGAAATATTCCTTAAATTAATGTTTGCATAACCAAATAAAAGAGAAAAGGAGGAGCTCCTAAACAGATTGTGATTCCGAGGTGGCTGAGGGGAAAAGGGACTTGTGGCTCCTCTCTGAGCATCCCACTCTGAACAACTTATGTCAGGAGCTGCCTCCTGCCTTCCCCATGGTTTCTAAAGGTAATTAGAGACCAGGAATGCCAGCTAATTAAAAGATGCAGTGATATCTAATGAAGAACTCTGGAGGAGGTGAAGCTTTAAAAGTCTGACCAGGTCCCAGGTGCTGTGTGAGGCTCTGCTGTGGTTTCCAACACAGGAGAAGGATCTCAGCAGCCTCTGATCCTCCCTGTGCTTTCTTCAGGCAAATGTTCCCCACCAAACCCAGCACAAGGGAGCTCAAACATGGGCACAGAGGCTGAGATTTTGTTGTTTCCACTAAAAATGCAGAGGTGGCCCCAAAATAATGGAAAAATTCAGGATCCAGTGTCAGTTCCAGGCTCTGCCTGACACCCCTGACTGTTCTGTCCACAAACCCCCTGAGCTGAGGGAAGAGCTGCTGGGTGATTCCTGAGGGGACCAGAGAGGATAAAAAATGAGAAAAGGGGAGATTAGATCTGAGGTGACAGAGATGAGGAATAAAAGCCATTAGAGCCCATTTGCAATGTGCCCTCATTGAGTCAAGTTTCAAGGTGTTTTTTGCAGATTATTAATAGGCTGACAGCAGTTTTTGTACAGGGATCTGATAGGGGAACTGCCACTCGTGTGTGCAGTGTGAGGCAGAGTGGAGGCCCTGCATTTATTCACCTGGAGAAGTGAATTTATTCACCTGGAGAAGTGAAGTGCAGCAGAGCTGCAGCTGGACCAGGCAGAACCAAATTTCTGGGCTCCAGCTGTGCCATCTCCAGGCTCGCATCTCTGTCACCCTGCAGGGCCACCAGAGGAGAACCTCTGCAAACCAGCCTGGGCTGCTTCCAGTCCTCTCCATCACTTGGTGTTCATCAGCTTGGGTTCTGCAGAATGAAAATCTCCCAGGGATCCAATTTATTCCATGTGGCTTCTTTTAAACCCAACAGAGCAGCAATCCTGAGAGTTCTTCTGTCTCCTGCCCTTATCTGAATGATCTCAGCTGTACCCAGGGCAAGGGAAGGGGGCAGAGGGAGGAGAGCACAGCAATGCCTGGGCCTGTGGGAAAGGAAGGTTCAAACATTCCAAAGTTCCACTTTGGAGCTTGTAAAAGAGAAATACCAGGTGGGGAGAGCTTTGAACTTGCCAGGCTTTGTGGGGCTTTGCTGTCAGCCGTGAGTAATTGCAGCTTTCTGCAGGAGCAGGGGTTGGGCTGGAGCTCAGCAGATGGGGATGGCTGCTCCTCCCTGGCTTTCTGTTCTACTGCAGCTTTCCCTTCCCCAGCCCGTGCTGCTGATCAGAAATAATCAAGTTTCACTTTTTATGGCGGAGGCAGTGTCTTGGTTTGCAAAGCCAGGAGTCTGCTAAGGAAGGCGGGAGCCTCCCCTGAAATGGAAAATGTAAATCCTCCCCACCCCTCCCAATTGCTATAAATTTTAAATTAAGGGGCTCTCAGGCAAAAATATGGGAACAGGAAATAACAGTTCTTTAATAGGGACAAGAAAAAAACAATAAAAGGATAAAATAAACAATGCAGTGCACTAGAGCAACACTGCCAGAGTCAGAACCCAACCTGACACCCTGTGGGTCAGGGTGTTGGCAGCAGTCCCATTGGAATTGTGGCTCAGCCCTCCTGCAGTGTCAGGGCTGGTTCTGCTGGAGCAGGATCCTGTAGAGAAGGATGTGTTCTTCCTCTGAAGATCCAGGGGAAGAAGAGAAAGCTGCTGTTCCTCTGGGGAATCCAGTGGAGAAGCCGTGCTGGTGTTCCAGAATCCCCAGATTATATCCAGGCAGGAATGCTTGGCTGGTGTTCCAGAATCCCCAGATTATATCCAGGCAGGAATGCTTGGCTGGTGTTCCACAATCTCCAGATTATATCCAGGCAGGAATGCTTGGCTCCTCCCTCTGGGCTCACATCTCCCAATGGGATGCTGTAGTTCTTATCAGCCATGCAGTGACATTCAATAGCTGTTATCAGCAGATGTCCCCTCCCGAGGGAGGTGTGAATGTGGTCACTCAAAGAGAGAGTTAAGGCAAACTGCCCACTTGACAAAGGTAATCTGCCATACAGATGGTAATGGAAAACATCTTGCTCTGCAATCTTCAACAGGCAGCCAAGCCAGTGACCAGTGGAAGTCCAACACAATACAAAAAAAATAAAAAAGCTTTTCTTCTAAGAATATCTAAAAAGTGACTTTTTCAGGTATAACTTTTTTCATGCAGTTTTTCAGTGAGGTTTTTCTTTGACCCTATCCTCCAAACGGTAATTTCTTAACCACTTAAGACTGAAATGATATTTCAGCCCTGCAGGACAAAACTCAACCCCAGGCTCAGAGTGCTGAGCTCTCCAGCCTGGAAACTGCCTGCCCACAGAACACTGGGTTGTTACTGCCCTTCCTTCATGGCTCTGCACACCCAGAATTTCCTATGTGACCCCTCCTGTGTGGTGGCAGCTCTGCCCCAGCCCTGCTCCTTCCCTCCCCAAGCTGCCCGTGGCAATTCCAGTGGCTGAATGCCTTCCTCCAGTAAAACCTTAACAAGTTGAGCTGAATCTTCAAACAAATCCACGTCTCCCTCAATAAATATCAAAAGGGAAATCCAGCTTAACATAAACAGGGGATGGTGCTGTTTATATGGCTCCGTTTCCCTCCAGTTAAACCACTAATGGCACTTGGAGGGCTCGTAATGAGCAGCCACATCTGACAGAACAAAGTCATCCCTGGCAGCCAAGGCAGGGCAGGATGAAAGCACCCCCAGCACAGGCCCAGGGCCCAGCTCTAGGCCTGGGCTTGTCCTGCTAGAGCAGGGCTTGGCTCTCGTGCTCGATCCAGGCTCAGAACAATTCCCATCTCCAGGGGATTTGCGCCTGTTCCTGTGCCTGGCTTTCCTGAGGCCGAGTGGGTTCCTCTGCCTGGGCAGGATTTGCTCAAACCCCACAAATTTGGGGCTGATCACAGACTCCAGCCTTTCTGCAGAACCTCAGACTTCTTTCTGTTCTTTGCTTTTGCAGAGCCCCAAACTCCAGCCTCTCTGTGCTTTGCTTTCTGCAGAGCCCCAAACTCCAGCTTTTCTTTACTCTGATTTCTGCAGAGCCCCAAACTCCAGCCTGTGTGTATTTTGCTTTCTGCAGAGCCCCAAACTCCAGCCTGTCTGTACCTTGCTTTCTGCAGAATTCAAAACTCCAGCCTCTGTACCTTGCTTTCTTCAGAGTCCCAGAATCCTGCCTGCCAGTATTTTGCTTGCTGCAGAGTCCCAAACTCCATCCTCTCTTTACATTGCTTTTTGCAGAGCCCCAAACTCCATCCTCTCTTTATTTTGCTTTTTGCAGAGCCCCAAACTCCAGCCTTTCTGTACTTTTCTTTCTTCAGAGCCCCAGAATCCAGCCTGTGAGTGCTTTGCTTTTGCAGAACCCCAGAATCCAGCCTGTGAGTGCTTTGCTTTTGCAGAACCCCAGACTGCAGCCTCTCTGTATTTTGCTTTCTGCAGAACCCCAAACTCCCGCCTGTCTGTGCTCTCTTTACTTTCTGCAGAACTCCAGACTTCATCCTTTCTGTACTTTGCTTTTGCAGAGCCCCAGAATCCAGCTTTTCTTTACCTTGCTTTCTTCAGAGCCCCAAACTCCCATGAAACCAATGAAACAACACTGTCAATACTTTGCTTTCTGCAGAGCCCCAGAAGTGCTCAGGAGTGCAGAGCCCAGAAAAGCAGCAAATGATGAACACCAAGCATTCAAGCTGGAGCTGCAGTCACACCTGACTTTTATTTTAGGGTTTTTTTCAGTTCATCTCAGCTCTTCTGCCCAGCCCTTGCCTGTGCCTCTCCCCAGCACAGCCAGGAGCAGCCCATTAGTGTGAGGGATGCGTGTCACTGCCTGCTGATCTAGGCCAGGGCTCGGCTGCTCCTCAGAGCCAGTGCCCAGAAGCACAATTAGACACCAGCCAAGGCTCTCAGCAGTGATTTAAAACGGGTTTTGATTTTAGAGGCACGTCTTAAAAGCACCTGGTTTTGTAAAAAACGTCAGAGCTGCTCAGGTCTCAGTGTCTGCAAATCAGCAGCTCTCAAATGAGGTGCATAAAAGTGGCAGCATCCCATGGTGAGAGTCTGCTCTGGAATTGTTGTCAGTGCTGCTGGAGCAGAGGTTCTCTGAGCCTCACAGCCGTCCCTCTGATCCCTGCACAGCAGCTGTTAACTCTTCCACCGCTCCACACACAACGAGGATGGGAATATTCTGCATACTTCGGCCCAAGAATTCAGTTATTTACAGTCATCCCTCCAAGGCTTGAAAGGACTACTGGTTGTTATGGGGGAAAGGAGATTTATTTAGGCAGGATAAAACCTGAGCAGAGGCACAGCTGCTCAGAGTCTTTCAACATTTACCCCTTCTCCTTTTTCTTTTTTTCCTGTATTTATTTCTGAAGGCAATTCAACAAGTTAAGCCTGAGCAAGTGCGTCTGACCCACAGCTACAGTAACATCTGTGATTGTCCTGTGCCATTTGCGAGCTGGAACAGCTCTAATCTCCAGAGCACACTGCTCTGCCCTGACATTTCCAGGACATCCACACTCCGAGAGGCAGCAGTGGCAGTTTAAAATAGAAACTCTGCGTTCGTGCCGTGTAAGAGCGGAAATGAGGGATGCAGGACTCCAAAATGCAGTTTATTCAATCCAAGGTGTTACAGCAGTCCAGGGTCGTGGGTGACAGAGCTGTGCCCACAGCTGTCAGCTCCAGCTGCAGGCAGGCCTGGACACCCTTTGGTTTTGGTTACATTGCATTATAAACTTTTCTTTGCCGAGCATTTTAATACAGTAGAACCAATCTATACCTTAACTATTATCTATAGCCTATCAAAATTACTATAATTACCATATTCATGTTACTGTTCTCCAATCACTAAAAGTCAGTACATTACAGTTTAAGCTTGAAGTTGTTTTTCAGTTTTCTTGCAGTGGAAAATTCTGAGACCTTTTTTCTACTTGCCACATCTCCAGGCAGCCTTGTTTGCCTGTGCTATCTTCCTGCTTGGTAAAAACATCTTCTTGCTTGGGGTGGGTTTATCCTTTGCTCTAAGCCATAAAAACCCCTTCTAACTAACACACCCTTTGCCTCCCTGGTTACCGAGCAAGCCTGGCTCGGCAATTCTTTTTTTCTATATCAAAACTTGCTTCCTCTCTATTCCTTCATCAGACACTACATTCAAAAATCTTTCTGCCGAGCACACATATCTGTGAGACTTTCTTGTCAAACTTTCATCCTTCCCGACAGTGCCGCGCCCGGGATGGCCGGGGAGAGGCGGCCCCGGGAGCTGCGGGTACCGGCGGGGCCGGCTGGGATCCGCTCCCTGCTCCGCATCCCGACCCGGGATCCGCTCCCTGCTCCGTATCCCGACCCGGGAGCCTCTCCGAGCTCCGCATCCCGACCCGGGAGCCTCTCCGAGCTCCGCATCCCGACCCGGGAGCCTCTCCGAGCTCCGCATCCCGACCCGGGAGCCTCTCCGAGCTCCGCATCCCAACCTGGGAGCCGCTCCCTGCTCCGCATCCCGACCCGGGAGCCTCTCCGAGCTCCGCATCCCAACCCGGGAGCCGCTCCCTGCTCCGACCCGGGAGCCGTTCCCCGGCACGGCCAGGGGAGCGCTCCCGCTGCCCCAGAAACCGCCCGGGCACTGCTAATTAACAGGGTAAATTAGAGCAGAACCGAGGCTGCTGCTGGCAGCGGGGGCAGTAAGCGAAGCGATTCCAGCGGGCCACAGAACCGGGAGAGGCTGAGCGCTCCCCGGAGCGAGGGATGAGGGATGGGGTGGGGAAGGTGTAGGGATGGTGTAAGGATGGGGATGGGGTGGGGAAGGTGCAGGGATGGTGTAAGGATGGGGATGGGGTGGGGAAGGTGTAGGGATGGGGTGGGGAAGGTGCAGGGATGGGGTGGGGAAGGTGCAGGGATGGTTTAGGGATGGGGAAGGTGTGGTGTAGGGATTGTGTAGGGATGGGGAAGGTGTAGGGATGGGGAAGGTGTAGGGATGGAGTGGAGATGGTTTAGGGATGGTTTAGGGATGGTGTAGGGATGGTACAGGGATGGGATGGGATGGGATGGGATGGGATGGGATGGGATGGGATGGGATGGGATGGGATGGGATGGGATGGGATGGAGATGGGATGGAGATGGGGACGGTGTAGGGATGGTGTAAGGATGGGGATAGGGTGGGGAAGGTGTAAGGATGGGGTGGGGAAGGTGTGGGAATGGGGTGGGGAAGGTGTAGGAAAATGTGCAGGGAAGGTGTAGGGATGGTATAGGGAAGGTGTAGGGATGGTGCAGGGATGGTTTAGGAATGGTGTAGGGATGGGGAAAGTGTAGGGATGGAGTGGAGATGGTTTAGGGATGGTTTAGGGATGGGGAAAGTGTGGGGATGGTGCAGGGATGGGGTGGAGATGGGGAAGGTGTAGGGATGTGGTAGGGATGGGGTGGGGAAGGTGCGGGGATGGTTTAGGGAATGTTTAGGGATAGTGTTTAAGGACGGTTTACGGATGGGGTGGGCGACATGTAGGGATGAAGTAGGGATGGGGTGGGGAATGGTATGAGGAATGTGGGTGTGGGATGTGTGCTCTCTTTCCCTCTTTCCCTCGCTGCAGCCCCGACCTGCCGAAGCTGTGGCAGGCCCCTGGGGTCAGCCAGGCTGCTCTGGGGCCAGCGTGTGGCGGTGGCAGTGCCATGTGTGAGCCGGGAGCCGCTGTGACATTGCGCCTCCTGCTCGTTTCGCAGGCTCAGCTGGTGGCAGCTCTGCTCTTTCTCCCCTTCTCTGTAATGCAAAGCAAAAATCATTCCTCTCGCGTTGCTAAAGGTGCTTTTCATAACTGTGAGCCTGTTAACGCCGGTTTCCTAACAAATACCAGCTGAAAGCCTTTTGTTTGTTTGTTTTGGGCGTGGTGTTTTTAAACACTCACAGCAAGCGGCTGCTTGGCTCTGTTGGTAAACAGGAGCTGCCGGCTCCACCTGGGCAGAGGCGGAATCTGAACAAAACCCGGGTGGAACTGGGACAGGGCTCTGTCCAAGGGGCAGCTTCAGTCTGAAGCTGATTTTCCCCCTCAGCTGGCCTTACAGAGCAGCTCCTGGAACTCTGGAAACTCTTTTGGAGCTGTTCTGTTCGTATCTCAGATTTCCAGGTAGGGTTGGATGGGACTTAGAGGGGCAGCTTCTTGCCTGAAGCTGCTTTTCTCCCTGAGCTGGGCCCTACACAGGAGCTCTTGCTCTGGAAACTCTTTTGGAGCTGTTCTGTTCGTAACTCAGATTTCCAGGCCTGGGAACAAGCCGGGCTTGTGGGAGATGTCCCCGCCCACGGCATGGGGTGGCACTGATGGCATTTCTGGTCCCTTCCAAACTTTTCTAGGATTTGAGCTGGACATCCCTCTGTAGCACAGGGAAGTGGGACCAAGTGAGATGGATGCTCAGCAAACTTCATCCCCTTCTCCTCCTCCTCCTCCTTCCTGTCCTTCCTCCCAGCGGCCCAGCGCCGCTCACTGGTGCCCATCCTCGTGTTTTGTGGCAGCTTCCCGGGGGTTCGCAGGGAGCAGCCGGTGATTTATGGCTCCCAGCGCCTCTCGGGTTTGTAATAAAGTTTTCAGCAGTTCTGTCGCGCCCGTCCCCGCCCCCACGCACGCACAGCCCCGCGCTCGCTTTGTTCTCCTCGCGCTGAATGTCAACTCATAAACCTTTCATCAGCTCAACCAGGTGGAAAAAACCCATTACTGAAAGAAGTGTTCATTCAGGTTCCGAGGGGGGAGGAGAAAGTTCCCCGGTGGAAGGAAAGAAAAGGAGAGGGGGAAACGCGGGGCCCGGCAGTGCTGCCAGCCCCCAGGACCGGGAGCATCCCTGGGCATCCTCCAGGAGCATCCCTGGGCATCATCTGGGTGCATGCCTGGGCATCCTCCGGGAGCATCCCTGGGCATCCTCTGGGAGGCAGCGATTCGGGCCCCGCAGCGCTGCTCAAAGGGAAAGGGACCCTCGGTGCCAGCCCTCGGTGCCTTTGTGAAGCTGGAGCTGCCCCAGTCCCGCGAGGCTTGGCTGGGGCAGCGCTGGAACTGTGGGAGGGGAGAGAGAGACAGGGACAGGGACAGGGACAGGGACAGGGACAGGGACAGGGACAGTAAAGTGCCCTGGGACAGGGCCAGGGCCAGCAGAGTGTCACCGAGGGAGGACAGGGCCAGTGGGGTGTGTGGGAGAGGGAGAGGGACAATGGGGTGTCCCAGAGGGGAAAAGGGACCAGAAGAGTCTCTAAGAGAAGGACAGGGACAGTGGGGTGTCCCCAGGCAGGGACACGGACAGTGGGGTGTCTGAGAGAGGGGGAGGGACAATGGGGTGTCCAAGAGGGGGACAGGGACAGTGGGGTGTCTGAGAGGGTGACAGGGATAGCGAGGTGTCCCCAGAGGGTGACAGGGCCACCAGGGTGTCCCCAGAGGGTGACAGGGCCAGCAAGGTGTTCCCGGCAGCACCACCCCAGGAATGCTGAGCTCCAAGCTGCAGCCGCTGCTGCCACACCTCACTGCACAGGTGTGAACCCATCCCTGTCCCGGGGCTGGCAGTGTCCCACGGGCAGGGACAACACAGCAGGACCCCGGGCAGGGACAGCACGGTAGGACCCCGAGCATGGCACCTTCCCTGCTGGAATTCCTGCCTCCCACCGGGGTGCAAACGCCAGGAAGGCGCTGCTGCCTGCAGGGGCCATCGATCCCCGTCATTGATTGGGGATGGGATTTCAAAGGGCTGTGGGTGGAGTTGGCTGGAAAATGAAATCTCCTTCTCCCCAGCGTGTTTGTGTTTCAGGCACGCGCTCCTGGGGTTGGCGGATCTTTCTTTACACACGGTGTGTAAAGTTCTGCATTGAAGTGTATTTAAATGAGGTTTTAAGCTGTGCAGCCCAGAGGTAAAGCTCTGGAGAAGGGCAAGAGGGCCCTAGAGGATGGAGAAAGGACGAGAAACAACAAAGGAGAACAGGCAGTGACATCTGTCACTAGTATTTTATAAGTTAAAAATTCAGCATAATCTCCTGCCACCCTGTCCGCTATACTGAGTTCCAACAGCAACAGAATTGTCATGATTTCTACATGAATTAATTCAGATCTCTCTTTGCATGATATGGCGTAAGAAAGGGGCCATCTGGTTTATGTTCAGGGTGTCAGAACCACTCATACCAGCACACTCGCAGAGTGCAAGATGGGAGCTGACTGCACACATTAACGTCTCCTTACCCTCTGCTCCCCGGGCCCCAGCGCTGCTGTCCCACTGCCATTGCCACTGTCAGTGCCAATCGTGGCCCTGAAGCAGAGCCTGGGCACCTCCTGGCACCTCCAGCCCAGGGCTGCTCCCCAGAACCCACCCAGGGCTGCTTGGGGGAGTCGTGTTTTGATTTCAGGGTTTACCCCAAAACCTTGGGTTCTCCCCTGATAATTTCCTGCCAGGTGTGTCAGTCACGCCTCCTTTCCCCTCCCAGCACTGTCTGTCAGTCCTGGAATTCCAGAAGGTATCGAGTGATTGGCAGATCCAAAGGATGCCCTCTACCCCTGGGTTTTCCTTCCAATCCAGCAAAAAACCTTCCAATTTTTCAATTTTACACTTTGTGCTCCAAACCTTCACTGGGGACAGGGAGAGGTCAGCAGGTGGCTGGATATGAGGATTTGGGGCTGATTTATGGCTCCCTGAGACTCCAGGAAATGCAAACCCTGAGCCCAGCTCTGCACAGGCTCGGGAATTGTTGCGTTGTGATTTCATGCGTTGTGATTCCATGGAACCTTGGGTCCCTCCCTTGATAATTCCCTCCCAGGTGTGTCAGTCACCTCTCCTTTCCCCTCCCAGCACTGTCTGTCAATCCTGAAATTCCAGAATTGGCAGATCCAAAGGATGCCCTCTACCCCTGGGGACATTGGGCCATCCAGGTGTCCTTTGTCCCTTTGTCCCTCCCCTCCTGTCCCTGCCTGGTGGCTCCCTGCCCCTTCCCTGCCCCTCTCCCCGGGGTTCAAAGGAGCAGCAACCACGGGCTCAGGGAGTTCTGTTGGAGCTGGTGCTGCATTCAGAGGCCTGTGGGCCAGAATAAAGCTCTGGGTCCAAACCCTCCATCAGAACCGACTCCTTTCCTTCACCATCACCTTAAAGCTTCTCTGCCAGAGGGAAACCTGAGGAGCAGCCCCTGTTATGGGGGGAAGATCCATCCCAGCACCACCAGAGCTCCTGCAGGCCTGGACTTCTCAGTTTCCCAGCAGAAGAAATCCTGGTGAATTGATTTTTTTCAGGAAACATGACAGTGACAATAATAACTGAGATAACAGTCAAGCTTTAATGGGGGTGTCTGGAGGTGATGACATCATACAGGTTTACATTGCCTGCTTTTCCTGGATGCATTCTTTTTTTACCTGGATATATTAATTTTTACCTGCATGCCTTAATTTTTACCTGGATATACTAATTTTTACCTGGATGTGTCAATTTTTACCTGGACACATTAATTTTTGCCTGGATGTATTAACCCTCACAACACCCTAAACCACAGCAGTGCTTGCAATTCCCAAGTAACTGCAGGGAAAGAAAAGGGGTGAGAAAAACAGGTCTTTTGAGGCTGTAAACCAGTGCACCAGATTTTAATTAATTAATTATTACAGCAATTTTTGTTTTGCCTGTGTTACATCCCAAACTGGTTCACTATGATTTTTCCAGCAGTTATTTGAATATACAAAATCCAGGTAGAATTGGTTTGCTGAGACAAGGCACCAAAGCCCCAAATTCTGTTCTCTTTGCTGGCTGAAAGGGGTTTGGGAGAGTGGGAAAGAAGCCCCACAGCAGAAAATCCTCATCTAGAACAGATTAGCTCTGTTTATATTGCAAAGGCTCTGGCTCAAGCGAGGGCTTTTTTTGCTTAGAAATATTGTCTTAGCATGAATTTATCTTCAAATGAACTTTGTGGTAAATAGAATTCAAACATGAGCTTAAATTTAAGGTCTTATTTAAGTGCTTTCCTACCTCACTTGCCAGCTGAGGATCTGGCCTGAGCTTTGAACATCTTTGGGGAGAAGCAGCAGATTAATGAGATTAGAACATTTGCAATCACTTTTGTACTTCCCTGGGCCGCCTGATCTCTGTAATCCCTCGTCTCCACGGGGCTGGGGAGTTGTTGGCTGGGTGCTGACGGACAGGGGTGATGAAAACAGGGCTGGCTGAGCATCCTTTCAGCCCTGGGAACACATTCCGTGGCCCCTGGGGATCGCGCTTCCAGCCGTCAGCGCGTGTTTAATCTCTGTGCTCTGCCAGATCCATTCCAGTGCTTCCCTCTCCACCCCTGGGCCTCATCTCCTGGCTGAGCTCTGCAGCTGGTGCTCCACAGCCAGAGCATCAAACTCGTGCTCAGGGAAGGTGGGAAGGGCTTCACCCAGAGCATGGAAACCCCAGGGAGATCCAGGCTGGTCCCTCCTGGCCATTCCCAATGGAACATCCACAGTGGATATTTTCACCTCTGATGAAGGAGGAATGATGAGGAGGACTCCATTGATATCAGAAGGCTAATTAATTATTTTATTATACTATATTATTATAGTATTATATTATTATTATATACTATATTACATTATATTTCATTACATCTAAACCAAATCTGCCAAGCACTCAACTGCTTTTGCAGCTTTCCCAAAACCCTCTGATTTTAGGGATTCCCACAAACTGCACAGAATCTCATGACTGTCAGCCAACAGTCCCAACTCACACACACCTGGATCCAATGGGTCAGTGAATCAAAACACACGAGAATCCAATGATCAATTCCCTTCAGGTAAATAATCTTCCACTTGTGGACAACACGGGAGCAGTAAATGAGATAAGAACTGGTTTTTTTCTTTCTCTGAGGTTCAGAGAAGGTGAAACCCAGAAATATTCCTGGGAAGAATTGTGCCTTGCTTTTCTCTGTGAAGAGAAATGTGGTGACAAACATCCTCTCCCAGCCCTGGGACTTTGTGAGCAAAAGGCAGATCTGATCCTGAGTTTTAATGCAGGATTGCCAGAAATGCAGCCAGCGAGTTGTGCAGGGCGAGGACAAACAGGGCAGGAAATGCAAACCCCACTCACTGCTCCATTTCCTGCACCAAAAGAGTAATTATAATTAAAAATAAATCACTGCTGCTTTTAGTTTGATGAAATTACCACTCCTATTAAGACCAGCTCGAGCTGACTGTAAATCATTTTCTGCAGGGTGTCACGTTGGGGTTTGGGATATTTGATGGGGTAAAGGATGTGTGGTGCATTTACTGCAGGGTGTCACGTTGGGGTTTGGGATATTTGATGGGGTAAAGGATGTGTGGTGCATTTACTGCAGGGTGTCACGTTGGGGTTTGGAATATTTGATGGGGTAAAGGATGTGTGGTGCTGCAGCTGCAGAAGGAGAGGGCAGAGCAGGAATCACACCAGGCTGGGAGCAGCACGTTCCTGTACTCTGGGGTGCCTGGAGCCTGGAAGAAATGAAATTAGCACTTCTGGAAAAGAACTGATTAATGCAAAGATGCTCCAAACCACTCAGTTCATCTCCCTTTATGGGATGTGGGAGGCAGTTTTGACTTGCTGGCCAGAGGAGGGGCTCCCAAAGGCATGAACTCTGTTGACAGCCATCACTTTGGTGCTTTTTTGTTTCTTTTAATGTGTCAAAAAACTCGGCTGCTCTCCAGAAGTATTAGAAGTTCAGAACTAAAACTTTTCTGTTGTTGAAGAGCATTTTCTGCAGTTGCTGAGGGGCAATGGGAGCCTGAACTCCTGGATGCTGAGAGCCTGGGCTTTACGAGGCTGCAGAAAGCCTGGTGAGCACAGGGCCCAATCTGGAAATGCATTTAAGGCACTCACGACTTGGAGCACATAAATACTCGCACAGAAGTCAATGGGACATAAATTCATAAATTTGCCTAAGTGCTTTGCTGGATCTCTGCCGAAGGAACCACTTACCAGGAGTTCCAGTCACAGAATCAGAGCCCTGTTAATGAGCAGAGCCCTGGAGCAGAGCAGCAGGGAGATGTGAAATCCAGCCCCATGTCATGCCCGGGCTGCTGAGATCCATCCCATCCCATGGTGGGTGACACTGCTGTCCCCTGCCCTCTCCACATGGATTTACAGGGTCTGTTTTACACTGCAGGCTCTGCAGAGCTCAGATGCAGAGGGCAGGAACCAGAGCAGCTTTTCTTCTAGAAAAAGGCTGTTCTAGGTATTCCTCAGTGAATTGTGCCTTTCACCTTCCACTTTTTTCTTTTAAAATTCTTTTGGCAGCAGAGGAGGCTGGTCAGGAAAGAGAAACACGAGTGACTAAGATCAGTCAATATTGTCAGATCTCTGCATGTTCCATTAGTGCTGGCAGGCACCAGAAATGCAGATTTCACTGTGCAAGAGCCCATAAATCCCGTTGGAAGCAGCAGCCGGGGTGGGGATGCTGGGGAGGGAGAAGAGAGATGGTCAAAACCCAAAGCAGGACCAGAGCAGCTCCTGTGCCATCTTTATCCATGTTTATCTTCACAAGAGGAAGGTGGCAATGGGACAGGGCTGGAACACCCTGGATCCTCCAGCATGGGCAGCTCTCACATTGGGCTTTCCCCTGAACCAGAAAGCAGGAGCAGCCCTGGGAGAAGCGAGGCAGAACATGGGTTTGTTTGCTCAGTGTCACTGTGAGCTGCTCAGCACATTTGGGTGTACTCAATAAATCCCTGTCAGGATCCTTGCACTGAGAGAGGAAAGGCTTGTGACAAATCGCTTTTGTCTGTTGTTCTGCACAGACATTTCTTTCAATCAAGGGAGAAGCGCTCACACATCATAAGGAACTTCCCCCAAAAGCTCTGTGTGTGAGCCAGGGCTGGCCACTGGCCTGGAGCCCAGGGCATGGGGGACCAGCAGCTGCTGCCAGGGGTGCCCAGCTGGAGCAGGAACACAGAGCTGACCCTGCAGGGCCACACGGATACCCTAAAATCCATGGTAACTCAGGAATGTCAGGGAAGAAAATGCTTCGGAGGTTTGATTTGTGGAGATCAGCACGTCACGTTCTGGTGGTGGGCTTGGAATCCAGAGGTTTTCTCCAGCCTAAACAACTCACTGATTCTGTGTTTTGGGAGCAAATTTTGGAGTTGTTTTCTAGAAGCAAATGACAGAACTTTTCCAGAATTCCCAGAGAGTTTGCAGGCGAAAGGACCTTCAGTTCTTCCCATTCTCACAGCATCCTCCGCTGTGGTTCACACAGAGCTGTGTTAACGTGAGTCTGGAATATCTCAGCACATAATTATTTATCCTTCAATAAAACAAAGAAAACCATGTCTAAATCTGACTAATATCCCCTCCTCAGCCTGCCAAGTGGGGCCTTGTGTTTTCAGCACTGAAAAGCAAGCCTGACTCGCTGCATATTTTGTGTTCCCATGGTTTATGTCCAAATGCAAGGATTTAATTTTGTCCGTCATCGAGCCGTGGTTTCCATATGACACCAGTACATTTCTCCCCTCTGCCTGCTGTTCTGACAGACGACAGAATCGAATTAAACCTTCCAACAACCCCGCTGCAAACTCAGGAGCTTCTGTTCCTTTGGCTTTGGGGATCAAGGGGCAGATCTTTACAGGGTAGGAATTGTGCTCAGCACAGCCACAAATGTTTGCATTGTTTGCTCCATGGTGGGGAAGATGAAACAGGAAAGCCTTATAAATGTGATCGTCTGGCAAAATATTTGGAGGATATAGGAACTATAAGTGAGATTGAAATGAAAGCAAGATTTGAGATACCTCAACAACTGAAAAACAATGGTGTGGCTGGCTGAAGGTGATCCCCTTTGGATGGAACAACACCCTCTGCTTGCAGACAGCTCCAAGGCTCAAAGCAGACCCTACAGCTTGGCAGAACGGCCCAAAGAGGAGTTTTTAGGGTTTAAAATGTAACACAGGATGGTAATGTAATGATTCTTATAAACTGTATGTAAATGCTGTAGGATTTGTATCTTGTACTAGACTGGTTAGTGAGAATTAGAATATTCAACACAGAAGATGATTTATTGTATTGTAACTTCGCACCCTTACCTCTTGTCTCTTAGCTCTTACCCCTTTTACTCTCTTATGCTTTTACCCTCTCATCCTCTCTGCCCCTCTCCTCTCTCAGGCCTGCTCTGAGCTGTGCCTGGCAGCTCCCAGCAGGGCCCTGCACCCAGGCCCTTTGCAATGAACCCCAAATTCCACACTCTGGCTGCAGAGATCTCTCATCTCCATCCATCCCAACCATCCTACCCCCCGACACTCCTACAGCCCCGACTGAGGTCTGGCCTGGGATGTCTTCATTGCCCAGGATAGTCCAAGAAAATGGATAAAGCAGGACTGACAGATGAGACAGACTCTCCTCTCTGCTGTGCTGGCCCTTCTGAGTGTTGATTATTGTGTTTCCTCCTGGACCAGCCCCACTTCTCCCTCTGGAGCCAGAAAAAGAGAAAGCCCTGCACATATTTCTGCACTAACTCCCTCCCTCCCTCCCTCCCTCCCTCCCAGCCAACTGCAATTTCATGGTATCAACATTTTTAAAAAGCCAATCCCCAGGCTCTGCCTTGCTGAGACCTCGAGTAGAAAAATGACCAGTTCCTTCTGCAAACACCGGCTGGGCTTTCAAAGCAGCCTGAGGGGATTACACACACATCTCACTTTGAAATTTAAGCTCTGGATCTTGAAAGAATCAGGTTTATTCTGCAGCTTCACACCCTGAAGGGACAGCTCATTGCCTGGGATTGCTGTGATGTCATCCTGGCAGGGAAACTTTCCAGACACAGCCCCTTGTTCCGCACAGAGCAGCTCTGGGTTGAGCCTTTGGGGTTTGAGTGCTTTGGGTGCCAGAATTCCCTGAGTGTCCATCCTACTCAGTTCAGGAATTGAGTTATTCCTAAACAAACCCCTGTGGGTGGGAAGGGGAGAGCCAGGATCCCCAGGAAGGAAAAGGAGTGCAGGAGGATGCTGGCAACCATCCACCTGGGCCTGCAGGTCACTCCTGGAGCTCACAGAACCACAGAATCACTCAGTTCTGGGATTCTGTGGTCAAAATCCAGCTGGGCCTGCAAGTCAGCACTGCTCCTGGAGCTCCAGCAGGGTTTGCAGTGCTGCGTTTGTCCTGGGTTTGTCCTGGGCTTACAGTGCAGGGTTTGCAGTGCTCAGGTTTCAGTTCTGGGTTTGCAGTGTTGAGTTTGTAGTGCTGGGGTTTCAGGTCTAGGTTTGCAGTGCTGGGTTGGTCCTGGATTGGTCCTGGATTGGTCCTGGGTTTGCCCTGGGTTTGCAGTGCTGGGTTGGTCCTGATTTCGTCCTGTGTTTGCAGTGCTGGGTTTTCCTGAGTTTGTCCTGGGTTTGTTCTGGGTTTGTCCTGGGTTTGTCCTGGGTTTGTTCTGGCTTTGTCCTGGGTTTGAAGTGCTGGGTTTGCAGTGCTGGGTTTGTCCTGAGTTTGCAGTACTGAGTTCGTCCTGGGTTTCTCCTGGGTTTTCTGGGCTGAGTTTGCAGTGCTGAGTTTTTCCTGGGTTTGCAATGCTGGGTTTGCAATGCTGGGTTTGTCCCAGGTTTGTACTGAGTTTGCAGTCCTGGGTTTTGCAGTGCTAAGTTTTTCCTGGGTTTTGTCCTGGGTTTGCAGTGCTGGGCTTTGCCATGGGTTTGTCCTGGGTTTGCAGTGCTGGGTTTGCAGTGCTGGGCTTTGCCATGGGTTTGTCCTGGGTTTGCAATGCTGGGTTTTTCCTGGGTTTGTCCTGGGTTTGCAGGGCTGGGCTTTGCCTGCATTTTCAGACTCCAGAGCTGCTCTCAGGGTCTGGAGATGTGGCTGGGTGATGCTGCTGCTGCCAACAGCCCAGGAGAGGGGTCCTGGGACCTGCTGGGACTGGGGAAGGAAACAAATTTGTATTAATTAGGAACAAATGCTCGTTGCTGACTAATGGGCTCCACAGCAGATGTTTGTCCCAATAGCCAAGAGATGGGTCATCTCCAGCAGAAGTGATAAATAACAGGACTGAGGTTTCTGCTTGTTTCATGTTTTCTCAGGTCAAAACCATGGGTTGCTCAGGGCTGGAAATACCATTAATTAATGCTGACACCTGAGTTTGAGATGCCTTACTCACACACTGCCCTTTGCTGAATTAACCACAGTCCCAAGATGAGGTAAATCTTCCCTGGAGAATTAATATCCAGAACCAGCAATTTGAGATTCACCTGTCCTGAAGTGAACATGACTTGCAGCTCTCCCCTGGTAGCCCCAAACATCCTCTCCATGCTGTGGTGCTCACAGACCATGTGGGACAGACATACAGACACCTGGGGCTCACTGCCAGCACATTGAAAGCAAGACATGGATGGGCATTGCTGGTGATTCTGAGGTTAGGAATGGCTCAGCATGAAGCAACTCCTCAGGAATATGGTCCTTAGTCTGTTCTCACATTGACAAACAGTGTGAGTAAGCAGTTTTAAGAGGGAGAAATGAAAAATGTGGGCGCATTTTTCACCTGGGAGGTTCCCAGTGCTGGTCCTCATGTGTGTGTGGATACTTAGGGAAGTGTTTTGTACTGAAGCTGTGTGTGCTGGGACAAAAAGCCTCTATTTGAAATTAATTTGTGTAAATACACATGTGCATAGGAAGCCCCCCTGCTGCAGACACCCATACATATGTGCATATCTAATCATATTTGTGTACACAAACACTCACAAATTAGGGACAGAAAATTAAGCATATGCCTGTCTCACCCCCCCAGTGATGATCCCTCCAAGGAACATCAAACCTGTTTGTGTCAACACAGAACCCTGGGCCCTGGAGATCCCCATCCAGCCTGAGAAAAAGATCTCAGTGCCTGCACCATCCCCACACCTCTGTCCCCTCCCACTGCAATCTCTGTCCCTCCCAGGCACAACTCCCCAGCCAGCATCCTCTGAACTTTGCCCTCTTTTCCTTCAAATTAAATTTCAACTTTTTTCAAATCTCGGCTGAGTGACAAGCCAGAGCCAGAACTATCTTTTAATACACAAAAGCATAAATAATGCCATCCATCAGAGCTGTCACTCAGCAAGATGGATTGCTACTTGTCCAGACACTGGAATGACACAGAAGTGAAAGTTAGGAACTGTCTCTTTTCTTTGCTTGCTTTCTTTTTCTTCTCCTCTCTCCCTTTTTTTTCTTTTTTTTTTTTTTTTTTTTTTTATTTGCTGGACTGCTTGATTCTGATTAATGGTGCTGTCAGGGAGGGATTCCGCTTGCCCGGATAATGAGTCAGGAATGTATTCCCTGTCACAAACACAGCAGATGTCAGGGGCAGAAGGGCCCGGGAATGCCAGAAACAATATACAGTTTCTTCCTAGTCCCCTGACAGGCCAATATGCTGCACAAGGTCTAATTTATGTAGACAAAATGCAGGCAAGGGGCTGTGGCAGCAGAGAGGCTGTGGGGAAGTCTGGAGTACAATGCAGGAGGGAGGTAATGAAGGCGAGCACTGGGACTCAATAGCACTGCATCAAACGGCCTTAACAAGAATGGCCCAGGACCACTTTGACTCCATTAAAGTGCACTTTACATCATTATAGAGAGAAATCAAACAGGGCAGAGGGCTTCTGTTTCTTTTAATGGCTCGATTAGGTTATTCACTCATCGGGCTCGCAGCTGTCACCGCGGTGCCAGGGAGGGACACTGGGCTGGTGGCACAGGGGCACTGCAGCAGTGACTATGCACCCCCTGTCTTGGGAATTCTGCTGCTCACAGTGACCCCAAGATGTATTAAAGTCTCTTTTCCCAGCCTGGCAGTCGAAGAAGGAGTCAGAACTCTTCAGTTCTCGGTCTCAAGGTTGTTTATTGTTTCTCATGTATAAAACTCTCTGGCCTGCTGAGGTCCGTTCACAAATTTGCTGTTCTTCTCACAGAGATGGGGCTGCCCAGAGCCCCCGGGGAGCAGGAGCTGTTCAGAAAGCTCAGGCAGGGCTGGGGCGGCCAGAACTGCTCCAGCTGAGCAGGATTTGGTGCTCAGCCCTGAGCTGTCCCCTGATGTCCTGCGCAGTGTCACAGTGCTCACAGCAGCTCTGTCCTGTGGCTGGCACCTGGGATAAGAGTGACACACTCTGGAGAAGTGTACTGTCCCTGCTCAGGGGCTGCCTGGCAGGATCAGTGTCAGCAGCTGGGGGCTCTGTACAAATCACGAATGGGACAGGGCTGCTGTGGAAAGTGCCTTGAGCTGTTTTATTTTCCCAGCATCACTCTCATTCCATGGATATGACAATGGGAAGATGCCACCAGCTCACATCCCAGGCAGCAGACTAAGAACTTAATGTTAAAACTCACTTTTTAATTTTTTGACCAATCACACAAAGCAAAAGCACATTGACAGTAGTTCCATCCAACCACTATAAGCACACATGGTTAAAGCAATGCTTGCTTATTTAGAATACAATACTAACTTGTAAGCCTTAAAACACAACGCACAGAGCTCCATTATTAAGCTTCAAACTTCCTAATATCTTGCTAGATAAACTTTTCTGTAGCTTAGAGAGTTATTCTAGACAAGCATTAATACACACATCATTGTCCTATTTGTCCTTGCTTTTCTACTTTTTAAATAATTTTTCCGCTGACCAATCTCATGGCTGCTGCTTAGCTCTGATCACAGTTCTGCTGTCTCTGAGGCCTTTTGCAGCTTTCCCAAAACCCTCTGATTTTGTGGATTCCCACAGATCATCTTTGCCAGACCCTTCTAAATTGATGAGGTCATGCTTTTTTTTCCTCCCCCTCTCCCCCGAAACTCAACATGGTTTTTATTTAAAATATCTTTATTCCTGCTCAGAATGTCCCTAATCAGAACCAGCACCTAACTGCCTGAACATAAAGGAAATAAAATTAAAGGCTGCAATTGCTTTGGTTTTACAAGGCCGAGGCCTGGAGAGCTCTGCTCCAGGGGAGGGGCAGGAGGGTTTGTTGGTTTTGCTGGCATTACCCTGATCAAAGCAGCTCATTGTTAAGCGAGCACAAAAGTGGATTTAGAAAGTTAACACATTAAAATAGGTGTGATTGACACCAGAGGCAGCGCTGGGAGGGAGAGCAGGGCCCAGACGAGGCAGGCCTGGGGCTGCGTGAGGGGCAGCTCCACCGGCCTGAGGGGTGTCGGGATCTCTGCTGCTCAGAGTGACCCCGAGAAAAGTTCCAAAGTGGATTTAGAAAGTTAATACATTAAAATAATATATATCATAAAATAACAAATCAAGCCTTCTGAAACATGGAGTCAGATCTTCATCTCTTCCCCAATCCAAGAACCCCTGTGAACACCATCACACTGGAGCTCCTGAAGCTGTCACCAGCTGAACCCTGCTCAGGTCACAGCCCAGAAGATTGATGCCTGTGGGAGCCAGCACAGCGTTTTCAGTAACCTGAGTCCTTCCAGGACCAGGTCAAAACCTGGGCAGTGCTCAGGCACCCCCTGTCCCACAGCCCCACCAGAGGGGATTGGATTTCAAATGCGCTCTGTGTGCCGTCCTTGGGAGACAAAACACCAACAATAACCACCCCAGGAGCAGGCACCAGGGCACGGGGAAGGCACAGCGCTCCTCTGATCAAAGGGACCCTTGGCTGAGGCGCAGCCCCAGGGAGGGAGGCTGCAAAGACCA
This sequence comes from Ammospiza caudacuta, assembly GCF_027887145.1. NCBI lineage: Eukaryota > Metazoa > Chordata > Aves > Passeriformes > Passerellidae > Ammospiza > Ammospiza caudacuta. The sequence continues at coordinate 5,252,992 of NC_080618.1, forward strand.
ATTTTCACAGATCTCAGCACCAGGAAATAGGCATTTCATCATGAGTTGAGTCATGGGAAGGAGGATTCGGACAGGCTGCTGCTGCTGCAACACAGACAAATGTAATTTATTACCCTGAGGCCTGGGGAGGCTTGGGGAACTCAGGAGGAACATGCAGCATTAAGGAGCCTGGCCCCCCTGAGGAGGCTTTTTGGAGAGTGACTAATTGAGATGGGATATTGGGATATTCTCCTGTGCCTGAGCACATGCAGCCCTTTCCCACAAACCCTGTGCAGCTACAGGGAGGTGGCACAGACTGTCCTGCCCAGGAGCAGCTCCAGGCTCTGCTGCTTCCAGCCCTGGGTGCACCTGGTACCTGGAAAATAGTTGGGATTGATTCTCTGACCCAAGGCTGGGATGGAGCAGGGCCTGCTGTGCCCCAGCTGCTGTCTGGGGGTGTTTCCTTGGGAATTCTGCCTGTTCTTCCCCATTTCTGTCCAGTCTGGGTGTGTTTTGGGGGATCAGGGAGCGAGGGAAGGCTGTGACCTCGCAGCAGAGATTTCCTGCGGCCACACCACAGCTGTGTCTCTGTGCCTGTGCTGTGGGGAGGGCTCATCAATATATCTGAGGTGTGTGAAGAGTTTTCAGGTGAACTGGGGCCTTTTACAGCCGTGCAGGAAGGTACTGGGTGCTTTTCCTGCGCCTGGTGATTAACTGTTGGTATTAAACACCAAACCCACCCTCCCCATATGTGCGAGTGTAGCAAGGCCAGGCAAATGACTAATGCAGACCTGAGCAGAGACAGCAGAGCATATTGTAAAGATCAACCCTATTTCAGCTTCTGCTCGCATCGGAAATGCCAGAGATTGTTTCATAGTCTTCTGCAATGTTCATTATAAAAGTCCCCAGATGGCAGATGGCTATTAGCTCACTGTGACCTATATAAATGTCAAACGTAAAGCTATTGCCCCAGTGAAAATCTCAAAATAAATAACAACAGGAGGGATGCTGTTCCGCTGCCACCAGGATTTATGGATTATGAATTCGTGCTAATTCATCCCAAAGCCAGTGAAAGAATGAATCTTGTCCTTTTGGATGAATTCACTTAACACCTGCTGGCAGGCTGAGCCGAGTCCCCTGTGCTTGGTCCGTGCATTTCAGAATCTTTGCTGGTTGCTGTGTTGTGATTTCAGGGTTCACCTCACAACCTCGGGTCCCTCCCTTGATAATTCCCTCCCAGGTGTGTCAGTCACCTCTCCTTTCCCTTCCCAGCACTGTCTGTCAGTCCTGGAATTCCAGAATTGGCAGATCCAAAGGATGCCTCTACCCCTGGGGACATTGGGCCATCCAGGTGTCCTTTGTCCCTTTGTCCCTCCCCTCCTGTCCCTGCCTGGTGGCTCCCTGCCCCTTCCCTGCCCCTCTCCCCGGGGTTCAAAGGAGCAGCAACCACGGGCTCAGGGAGTTCTGTTGGAGCTGGTGCTGCATTCAGAGGCCTGTGGGCCAGAATAAAGCTCTGGGTCCAAACCCTCCATCAGAACCGACTCCTTTCCTTCACCATCGCCTCAAAGCTTCTCCACAGAGGGAAACCTGAGGAGCAGCCCCTGTTATGGGGGGCAGCTCCATCCCAGCACCACCAGAGCTCCTGCAGGCCTGCACTTGTCCCCACGGGCCCAGTGCAGCACCCAGCCAGGCAAAAGTGTCTGTGGGGTGAAACACCACACACCCAGCCAGCCCAAAGTGTCTGTGGGGTGAAACACCACACACCCACAGCCCAAAGTGTCTGTGGGGTGAAACACCACACACCCAGCCGGCCCAAAGTGTCTGTGGGGTGAAGGAGAAAGAAGGACAAAACACTCTTAAATTCTCCTATCTTGGGACTCTGAACCAGGAAATTAATTACACACCATGAGCAATTGCATGTTTATATTTTGATTTTTATTTTATTTTAATTTATATAAATAAACATGTTTATTTATATTTATGTGAATAACACACCACGAGCAATTACATGTGTATATGTATATGTATATGTATATGTATATGTATATGTATATGTATACGTATATGTATATGTATTTGTAGTTATAATCATATATATTTATATTTATATTTATATTTATATTTATATTTATATTTATATTTATATTTATATTTATATTTATATTTATATTTATATAACTAAATAAATCTATTTATTTATATTTATGTGAGCAACACACCACAAGCAATTGCCTGTGGATATTTCTATTTTATTTTTATTATATTTATATTTTATAATTATTTTATCTATTTCTATTTTATTTATATTTATTAATTTAAATAAATTTATTGTTTTATATTTATGTGAATAACACACCACAAGTAATTGCAGCTTCTGTGGCAAAACTTTACCCGTCCTGCCTGCTGTGCTCCAATTCCTCATGTGGCACAAAGGATGCAGAATTCAGCAAGAAGCTCATACAGAACAGGCTGGTTTAAAAAATAGATTATATTAAATGGTGGTGTCTGAAAAAGTCGCTTTTTTCTGCCTCAAAAGCAATTTTCACAAAACAAGTTGTTGTTGCTGCTGTCAAAATTCTTTGAGTTTCACCAACACAAATTATGTTTTGTTTTTTTTTAATATATTGCTTGGTGAAAAACATAAATGAGCAGATTTTAGAAATATTTCATCTTCATAAAAGGCATTTTTAGTGAACAAATGCAAGTGAATATTTTATTAATGTTTTTGATAAAAGTATGAACATGTAGTGATGTCATGCAGGGAATGAATCAGCTTATTAAAAAATTAAGAGAGAAATAGGAATGTGGGTCATTTCTATCCACACAAGAACAGCTTCAACCATATTTTTCTCACAAATACAAGATTTCATTTTTGAACTGTTGCAATAATAAACATTCCCAAGGAGCATAAACTTGCTTCCCTCTCTTAGCACACCAGTTTATCTCAGCTGAAAGCTTCCAGACCTCTGAATCTGAGGATCTCCCTTTTTTGCTGCTTTTACCCTCCCGTTTCATGGGAAGGAGGGTAAAATTCCACTCCTCTTCCTGGTACCTATGGGTATAAAACGAGATTGCACCTCCTAAATCCATGAAAATCAGCCTGACCGTGATTGGTCATTAAATAAAAACAATTCATATGTTGGATAAACAATCTCCAACCACATTCCAAAGCAGCAAAACACAGGAGAAGCAAAGCAGACAATTATTGTTTTCATTTTTCTCTGAGGCTTCTCAGCTCCCTAGGAAAATAAATACTGGGCAAAGGGATTTTTCAGAAAATATGATGGTGACACCCAGGTCCCGTTCCCATGGGATCCATCCCCACCATTCCCTGGTTCTGGATCAACAGGCTGCTGAAATTGCACTTGAGAGTTCGTTTCCCCCCAGCTCTGCCCCCAGCTGACAGGTGACAGATTGCTGCTGTGCTTGGGGCTTTATTGGCTGTGCCCTAACGGGAAATGGAGGTCCTGGAGCTGCAGCTCTTGGGTTTTCTGGGCCTTTTTCACACCTGCAATTCCCCAGGGCCACGGCCAGAGCTGGGCAAGGGCAACAGGGGGGCCACAAGCCCAGAACTCAGGTAATTGGGCCCCAGGTAATTAGCAAGGAGGGATAATGATCCTCACTGTGTATCCATAGGAACTTTGGGATTGAGGGTTGATTGTCCTGGAAATGGAGGGACAGGACAAAGGAGAATGGCTTCACATCTTCACATGGACAGACAGAGGGTTTAGATGGGATTTTGGGCAGGAATTCCTCCCTGTGAGGGGTAAGGCCCTGGCCCAGGGTGCCCAGAGCAGCTGTGGCTGCCCCTGGATCCCTGGCAGTGTCCCAGGCCAGGCTGGATGGGGCTTGGAGCAGCCTGGGACAGTGGAAGGTGTCCCTGCCCTGTCCCTGCCATGGGATGAGATGACCTTTAAGGTCCTTCCAAACCAAACTGTGCCAATCTGATTCTCAGATTTTATACTGGAAGGATGGACAGATTCTCTTCAATCTTCTTATGCCACACCAAACTTTTCTCTTGCTTTTTTTTCCTGAAGTGAAAGAGAGGGGCATGAAAAACAAACTCTTCATCCCATGCCCAGTTCTGCCCACAGCAGCTCCTCTGCTGCCCCGAGGGCACTGCTGGCACTGCTGGGACTCTGGAGGCTCCCCAGGGGATGCAGGGCTGGGGAGTGATGACAGAGCCAGCCCTGTTGTCATGCCAGGCCTGCAGAGAAAGGAAAAGACAGCTTGGCTGAAAGCACATCTTTTCTCAGAGGCCCAGCTCCAGCTGCCCATGGAAGCCAAGGAAATGTGTGTGAGATGCTGGTATTTGAGGAATTGCTGTGGAAAGGACGTGGGGCTGGAACAGCAGCGTTCCCTGTGCTGCAGCACGGCAGGGCTGGGGTTAACCTGACCCAGAAGCAGGAACAAAGGAGGTTTTCCTTTTCCCCAGCTTTGGCAGGCCTGCTCCTCGCCTCCCCGAGCATTTGCATGGCCATAAATCCCAAGCTCTGGAGGATATTCCCAGCCAAAGCCTACATGTGCAGGATACCGTAATGTAAACTGCATATGTTGTGAGAAGTTGTTAAATGGAACCAGCAGATGACAGCGTGCCCAGCACTGCTGTGAACATCCCTGCACTTCCTGCAGCACAGGGAACACAGGACCTCTGCCCCACCAGCCCTGCCATTCTCACAATCCAACAGAGAGGAGATTTTGGCTGTCAGAGCCCCAGGAGCTGCCCCATGGGACAGAGAACTAGCAGATGACAACGTGCCCAGCACTGCCACAAACACAAGCACTTCCTCCAGCACAAGGAGCACAGGACCTCTGCCCCACCAGTCCTGCCATTCTCACAGGCCCATCAATCCAAGCAGAGAGGAGATTTTGGCTGTCAGAGCCCCGGGAGCTGCCCCACGGCACAGCAGAGCTGGTTCTGAGGAGCTCCAGCTCGTGCAGGCACAACCAGGGCTCGCTCCTTCTCATTCCCATCTCCACGCTCTGCCTCGCAGACAGTGAGACTTGTTAAAAAGTCTGGCACAGCCCACTGCATCTGCCACCTTCCCCAGCCTCTTTCCCACTGCTTTTCCATTGGAAAAAGCTGTCCCTCTTCCCTGGGTGGATTCAAGGTCCACGGGAGCTGCAGGGTTTTCTCCTCGCTGGTGAAGCCTCATGGTGGGCACAGCAAAGCTTCAAGGGGACACAAAACTGGCACCTTTCTCTGCCAAAGCATTTGGAGGTGGGTTTGTGTCAGCAGGATGATCTGGATGCTTCTCCTGCAGTGAAATCCTAGCAGAGACCATTCCACACACTCAGGTAAAAGCTGAAGGAAAAGAAAATTCCAACACCTTTGGTGCTCGTGGGGGGCAGTGAAGCAGCACCTCTGGCAGGAACAGCCAAAAGCTTCAGAGAACCGCGTTCCTAGTGAGGAGGGGGTTAATTAAGAGGGTTTTTTCTATTAAGCCTTGAAGATTTTCCCTCCAGGGCAGGTGTTAAACAGCCTGAGCTCTGTCCTGAACCAAATTGTTACCTGAAGAAGACTGGAAGGAAATACTCTTGGAAACACAGCACAATTTTCATCCTGTCCTTTCCCCGGGGAAGATGGGTGCCCATTTCTGAGACAGCGAGCAGCAGGGCTCCAATGGGGTGAGAAATCCTCCTGCTTCCTTTGCTCCTGCTGGAGTGGGCCCTTTTCATTCCACACTGGCAGTTCCCTGTGATTGAAATTTGAAAGCATGTAGCTGTTAATCTGGGAGTGATTAAAGAGCCTCATTTCTTGGAAGAGTCAGTACTCATCATCTGCCGTGCTGAATGAGCCTCTAACATCCCCTGATCCCATTATATTGTGATTAATTGTGCCAGTTTAAGTCAATAATTCATTTGTTAAAAATAGGCCTGCAAAGTATCATTTGTCTCAGGGGAGATATCAGAATAAAAAAAAAAATTCATTTGATACTTCTCATTAAATTAGTGTTGGGAGTTCTATTGAAGGGTTCTGTTCATGAAACATTTATTGCAGGCTTATTTGATAAGAAGTTGTATTTGTCTAGAATTATGCCTGCTAACAGATGTAAGGGCCTGCATTTCTCCATTGTTAATGAAAGGATCAGAGCCTAAACAAGTGCGTGACTGGGGAGAGGGGTCTGTGGTGACAGGAACAGAGATTTGGGGACATGTGTTCTACAAAAGAGGCAGAAACAACATCCTCATCCTTCCCTTACAGAGTGGGGCCCCCTTTTCCTGGCTGACAGCGCAGTAATGGGAGGCTGCAGGGAGATGGATGTGCCTCAGAGCCTGCACATGGTTATCAATGCTGGAAATTATCAATTATCAATTCCTTTCCATCGAGTCATTCCAAATGGCTCTGAAAGGAAGAGATGGGGACCAATGGCTGGTGTTCTGAGGGAAATGGCCAAACCTGACAGAGACACATTCCAGATCCTCATCCTGCACTCAGGAGCACGGGAATGGCACTGGGGTGTGGGCAGGGATGGATGGATGGATGGATGGATGGATGGATGGATGGATGGATGGATGGATGGATCCATGGATGGATCCATGGATGGATCCATGGATGGATCCATGGATGGATAAAAGATAGATGGATAGATGGATGGATGATGGGTGGATGGATGGATCCATGGATGGATAAAAGATGGATGGATGGATGGATCCATGGATGGACCTATGGATGGATAAAACATGGATGGAGGGATGGATGGAGGGATGGATGGATGGATCCATGGATGGATAAAAGATGGATGGAGGGATGGATGATGGGCGGAAGGTGGATGTTGGGATCTCACCAAAGCAGCACAACCACCCCTCCATGGGCTGTGCTGTGTCCCCAGTGTCACTCCAGGCCAGGTCACTGGGGCTGACCCTCACTGATGGACATGGAGTGGGATCAAAGGGCTCTTGGGTTTCCTTCTGGAGCTCAACCACAGCCTGGATGGTGCCAGGCAGAGCAGAGGCTGTTTGGTTTGGGGTGAGATGCTCCGGTGAGCAGCGCTGTACCTGCACAGGTGGGAATTCAAACCCTGTCCCTGGTGCCACAAGAACACCTGGACTGGGCCTGGCATTTGTTCCAAGCAATTAAATGAAGGATGGGGAGAATGTGCTGGGAAGGAGACACTGGAGAAGACAAGGAAACACTGCACCACTCAAGGAAATGTGCCTGTCAAACCAGGCTGGGTTTGGAAACCCCACTGAGTCCCATGCCATGAATTTATACCAAAAAAATCCCCACAAACCACAAGGCTCTCTTCAAACATGGGCTCTGTGGTTTTTGTGGGTGTCTTTGAGCTATTTTATAGCTCTTGCATCACATTACCTGGTGATTTGCCCATCGGGCCAGACAATCCCCGCATTGTCTGCGAGCCCCGTGTTTGACAGCGCGCTCTATTAATGTGCTGTGCCGGGCCAAAAATGTGTCACTGCTGCCAGGGGGCGAGCTCAGAGCGCCTTTGATGTGTGAGTGACAAGGCTCATGTGTCTGCAGGGTGGGAGAGCAGCAGGGGCAGGGGGGGAGCCCAGGCCAGCAGCTGTGGGTGCAGCTCTGCCCTCTGCCAGTGCAGCATCACTGCTCTGCCCCCTTTCTAACACAATTATGGCTTTGCAACCCTTTAATGCACTCGTGCTGCTCCTGAGGGTGCCCGTGGAGGCACGGGGATGGATCTTGTTTATGCTGAGCAGAGCTCAGCTCAATTAAGTCGATGAAGCCAAATCAAGGACGATTTCTGTTCGATGGAGCTGCGAGTTTGGGCTCTCTGTAAAAGCAGTGCAGGTTGTTTCTCTGGCTGACAGATGGCTCGAGGAAGGTAGGGGTGCCTTGTCATTCTCTCACACTTTGGCAACATTTTGTGTAGCTTCTCCTGTCGATAAAATCTTATTTGAATTGACCTGAATTGACAGATAACTATTGACTTGAGCAAGAGATGGATCCAGTCAATAAGCTCTCATGCCTCAGAGCATAAGCCAGTCACTAACTCAGGGAAGGTTAGAAGGAAATATCCCTGATGTGTTGATTATTCCATAAAATTGTCCACTAGGAGGATTTATGGACATTTGGTTGCTCACAAGTACAACATACAGGACTGTAGGGACCATTAACCTGTTGTACCCCAACAGCTCTGAGGTTCTGCAACACCGAGTGTCTTTACAAGAACTGTAGAAGAAAAATTGAGTATTGGTGGTGTTTAAAAGCTTGGAAAGAAGAATTTTGTTGTTGAATCTTAATCTAAATATCAGAACCTCAGACTTCTTTCCCTGTTTCCCCTGTAGTTGTCCCACTCAGAGCTTTTGGCGCCTGAATATAAAATAAGAGCTGAGTTTTGTGTCTTGTCCTTGTGCTTTGCACTCTGGAGCACCCAGGGTTAGGAGGAGGGAACTCCTCAGTTCCAACAGGTGCTGGAGCTATGGCCCCATCTGTGTGCTTTGCTCTCCAGAGGGGTTTTGGTGCTGAGTCCTGTCCTGGCTCTTCAAGCCTCAAGAATTCCAGAGCATGGGAAGGAATTTCCAGTGGAGAGAGCAGGGGTGAGCTGGGAGGTTGGTACCAAAGTGATGCTGAAAACATCCCCAGGATCTCAACTGGAGAGTCCCCCCAGAGCTTTGGGCTGCCTGCAGAGCCCTGGCAGGGGAGCTCCAGGTGAACCCTAAAAGGAAGATCCAGGTGAATCCCTAAAAACGAAGATCCAGGTGAACCCTTGGAAGGGGATCTCCAGGTGAAGCCCTGGAAGAGAAAATCTGGGTGAATCTCTAGAAGGGAAAATCCAGGTGAATCCCTAAAAGGGAAGATCCAGGTGAATTCTAAAAAGAAGATCCAGGTGAACCCATAGAAGGGGATCTCCAGGTGAATCCCTAGAAAGGAAGATCCAGGTGAATCCCCAAAAAGGAGGATCCAGCTGAACCCACAGAAGGGAAGATTCAGGTGAATCCCTGGAAGGGAAGGTCCAGGTGAACCTCAGGGAGGGAAGATCCAGGTGAATCCCTAGAAAGGAGGGCTCAGGGGAACCCCTTTAACTCTCTGAAGCCCCTTAGAGGGAGGTGCCATCCCTCAGGCCCTCCACTGCCCCTTCTGAGGACTTGAGAAAAGCTGGGTCTGGGGGCATTTGTGCCCCTGTGTGTGAGGGGTGGGGAAGCATCTCTGGGGACAGCTCCTGCAGCAGGACAGGCGGGGCTGGGGCTGTGGCCAGGAGCTGTCCCCGCTGTCCCTTTAAGCCATCGGCTGTTCCCAGCACGGGAGGCTGCCTGTCAGCAGGGAGCAGAAAACAGATTGTGACACAGGGCAGTGATTTTTTTTAACAATCCTATTATGAAAGACAGAGTGCTCCCATTTCCTTTGCAGCTTTTATCAAGACTTAAATTGCTGCCAAGGGAGAGAAGGGGGGTGAGGGGAACCTCACTGCTTTTATTTTATTTTTAATTTTTTTAAGAAAGGATTTTGCTTAGTTACTAAATTCCTGCCTAAGTCTCCTCCAAGCAGAGATCCAACAGTATCCCTATTAAATTATATAGAGCGAGTCCAGTCCTTGGCTGTCAGCGGGACCCATCAGTCCTAATTTATCGCCCCAGGAAACACAGTACAATTATGGTAATAAATAATAATAGGATTCAGTACATGACAACATGAATGATGGAGCCTCTCAGAACTCATTTACATTGCTTTGTGTTGCAATCACCCTGCTTCTAATGTAATGCCAAGCAAATGAGCCTTTTTGAATATTGTGCAATCTATTGCAAGTCAACTGGCACAAAACTCACTCAATAAATCATGTTCAAACACATGCCTCTAATGACAGGTAAATCAACAATGAAGTAATTGCATTTAATGTATTGAAATACTGGACAAAAACAGTGACCTCGAAGTGACTTTTTGGAGAAGGTTTGCTACACTTGCAGTGGCAGAGGGGTGGTTTTTATCAGACCCACGTGAGGATTGATGATCCTGCTCCGTGTCCCAGCCTCAGCAGGGCAGAGCCAGGCTCAGGGATGGCTCCAGGGATCAATTCCCTGGAAAAGCAGTGCCTGGGGCTCTCTGTGCCTGCAGCAGAGGCAGCTCAGCCCTGCAGCACGCACCGGGGGTTCTGCCCTGTTGCTTCCAATTGCCTCGGTTCACTTTCCCCAATTTCCGTGTTCCATTGGTTTCAATAGGAAAGGGAGCAGAGGTGTTGGACTGTGAAGCTGCTGTGGGACCTCCCCTCAGCCCCTCACATGGCTCCATAAGTGGCAGGGTGGGTTTTTTCTTGGGTTTTGGGGTTGTTTTTTTCCTAGGAGGCTGGAGAGGGTAGAAAGAAGCGGCTTTAGCAAAGCAGTCCCTCGGTTGTTGCTGCCCCATAAAAACATGATGTGAGCAGAGGAAACTTTTAAGATTCTGTTTAAAGGCTGATGAAGAAACAACTTTGCAGATTTTGGCTCTGAGTTTACTCCCTTACCCTTCCCCTGCAAGGGAATTTGGCAAGTGTCAAAGGTCTCCGTGGATTCTTCAGGCAATGGAAAGGTTTTACATATCCCCAGGCTTGACTGTCTCTGCTGATAGCTCCCATATGATAGAAACTGATTAGCAAAATGTCTAGAGCCGGGACAAAAGAACCATTAACTACGGAAAAAGAAAACAACGAGAAATTTCTGTAATTTCAGAAAATTGTTACCAGTTGTACCTGCCATCCCGTTTGTTCCGTGGCAGCAGGAATGTCAGGATGCAATCACTCAGCTTTCCTGGACACCAGGACTCTGGGATCTCACTTATAAACACATCCAGTGTGGGTGCTGAGGTGGCTGTGCAGCGATTTGTTTTGTTTCCATCGCTGTTGGGATGGATCCCTGTCATCCTGCAAGCGTGGCAGGTATTTGGCAACGTGGCTTCCTGCTGCCGCAGCTCATTGCCCAGAGGTGAAACCCTTCCCACCCCACAGACTAAACCCAGGGCCCAGCTGGGGAAGCTTGTTTGCTTTGGGTTTTTCTGGGAATCTCACATAAAGCTCTGCTCTAAACTTTTATACACTTCTGTTGCTGTTTTTAAGAGCCACCACTGGAAAAGCCTGAGCTTCTGGTGGTGTGGTATTTGCTGGACAAAGGAGGAAATGATGAATCTGACTCCATGTTCTTAGAAGGCTAATTTATTATTATATTATATTATATTATATTATATTATACTATACTATACTATACTATACTATACTATACTATACTATACTATACTAAAACTATACTAAAGAATACAGAAAGGATACAGACAGAAGGCTAAAAGATAATAATGAAAAACTCGTGACTCTCTCCAGTCTGATACAGCCTGACCATGAATGGTCATTAAATAAAAACAATTCATGTGTTGTATAAATAATCGCCAACCACATTCCAAAGCAGCAAAACACAGGAGAAGCAAATGAGATAATATTGTCTTCATTTTTCTCTGAGGCTTCTCAGCTTTCCAAGAGAAGTATCCTGGGCAAAGAGGACTTTTCAAAAAAATATGATGGTGACAGTGGTGGGAAGGTCAGCCTGGATAAAGGCTGATCCTGGCTGTGACTGCTGAGAATCCCAAGCTGGAGGTTGGTTTGAGGCTGAGATTTGGCTGGGGGTTGGTAAACCCAGATTTCCTGCAAGTGAACACCTTTTCCTTGGCTGTCCTCTGCCATCTGTCTGTCCCTGGACATGGTGCCACTGCAGAATGATAGGAGGATCCCTGGGAAAGAAATAGGGAATAAAATGGATGTTCTTGGGGTTCCTGCAGTGACCACACGTGCACCAGCATGCTGCAAGCAGGGCCTGGACTCAGCTCCTTTCCCTCTCAGCTCCTTTCTCTCTCAGCTCCTTTCTCTCACTCATGAATGCCTGATTCACCTCCAGGGCCTTGTCTGCGCCCCAGAAGTTTTGTCTTTATAAAAAAAAGTCTTGAAGGCTCTGTCAGCGCAGTAAATCACTGTGAGAACAGAGCTTGGGTTTCAGGCTGGTTTAAGGTGAATTAAGAGATTAAGAGCACCGCCACAGCCTTTGTGCTGGGTTGCTAAGCCAGTTAAGGGTTCTCTATTGACACGTCAGATGCATCATCACCTCAGCGTGGTTCAGCAGTCGCTCCTCACATGCACAAAGGCAGAGGAACGTGCTGGAACCTGCCCGTTTCCCACTGAGCCTGGGTACAACTTCACCATTGTTTGCTCGTTCAGTGGCTCTGGTGACTCACAGCGAGGGTGTCGCTGCCTTTGAAACTCTGCAGGAGATGTGAAATGTTGTTGTTGTTGCCCTACTTTGCAGAATGAGGAGATTCAGTGAAAATGGGAGAAATCAGTCCAATAGCACTCAAGAAACTGGCAATAAAGAAGGCATGTCAGTCATTTGTAGGAACAGAGGGAGATTTTGGATTTAATTCACCTCAAATTGCAGTTGATTCTGCACAAGTGAGTAGTGATTTTTGATTCCCCGCAGACAAGAAAAAATGCTGATTTTGCTGGCTGAGTCAGCTCTGAGAATCTGATTTGTGTATGGCAAGGTTCATTCTTTTGTTATTACAACAAAATAAATAACAAAAAGGTGTTCATCAGAAGGGAAAGTGAGATCCTGCCCTGAACTGACCTGACCTTTCTCTTCTGTGAGTGAGTGATTTCACACTGTGAGGGGCTCCTGTGTGCAAAGCCAGCTGGGCTGGAGATGGCACGAGGGAGGAAAGGAGAAGGAACTGATGCAGTGAAAGTTTCCAGGGCCTTCTGGAGCAGCCATACAAAGTCTGTGTGATTCACATTCTCCTGTGAATCTCTGGTTCACACTCAGCCTTCCCCCAGGGCCCTCCCCAGGCTCACACTGCTGCGTCCATCAGCCCTCAACAACTCAACCACACTGTGCTTTGCTCTGCTCCCCTCCAGAGAGGGCTTTGCAGCCCAGCAGAGCTCACCAGAGGAAAGATTTCCTGGTAATCAGTCTGAATTTTCCTTCGCTGGCTTTCATCACGTCGCTAATTAGCTGTAACCCATTGGCCCGTTCCTCCTCGGTGAAATGGCCTTACAAACCCACTTCCAGCACCTCCCAGGGCCTCATTTCCTCACCAGTTCCCCCTCCTGTCTCTCATCACTCCCCGTGTCTCTGGACAAGCCATGCCTGGGTGTTTTTTGGTGTTATCCAGCCCTGCTTCCCAAAACCAGCGCCCTCAGAGCAGGGAGGTCGCTCAAAGAATTTGCTGGAGCTTCAAAGATCTCGGGTCAAGATCCAGCAAACTCCATACCCGGGGAAATTGGGTTGCTAGGATCCCAAGATTGTTTATTATGCTCTCAACTTTAATTAGCTGTAAGTAACATCATGTCAGTGTTCTGCCACAAATGCTAAAGCTGTCAAGGCAATTTTACCGAGTCTGGCAGCTTAAATCAGAAACAAGAAAGTCAACATGTCAATAATGGATCTAGACATGATGGATATATTAAAGGGGAAACCTAAAAGTTCTGGACTTCATTATGCTGCCTTCAGCTCTGACAACGTGTGCCAGAGAAATCTGCACCTCGTTGGAAAAGCCCCTTGGAGATGCTGTTCCCAATTAGGGGGCACCTCTGCTCACCTCCAGACATGGGTTTGGGCTGGAGGCACCTCCCTGTGTAAATTAGGACAAGGGCAGGGGTGGCAAGAAGCTGCTCAGGTTCAATTTCTACAAATAGATCTGTGGAGGCAAGGTGGGGTGAGGCTGATTTTTCCCATGGATGTTGTTGTGCCTTTTTGGAAAGTTCCCTTCGAAAGGGATGGACACTTTTTGGCCATTGGAAGCATCTACATTTTCCTGTAGAAGCTTTTTGGGCGTGAGCCTGAGCAGGGAGTCATGAGGAGATGATGGACCTGTGGCTGCAGGGGATGTGTGTGGGAGAGGGAAAGTGCAGGAACCAACTTCCTTTCTATTTCATCAGTTAATGGTTGTTTATTTTCTGACATGTCCCATTTTAAGTGTATTTTGGCTTGTGTGTTATACATATGTCTATGAAAATTAAGCAGATTTGCCACGGTCTGACAATGTTAATACTGCTCTGAAAAAATATAAACAGATGTTTTAGGAGCTCTCAGGTCATGGGATCACCACAACTGCCTGTGCGTGTCAGGGGCTCTCTGTACCTGGTGGGAAAGTGTCCATGTGTCCTGAGGTGGGGCTGGCAGCAGGCAATGCCTTCTTTTACACCAAATAATGGCAGATTCAATGTTTGTTTTAAAATCTGGAGGTGGGATAGTTCTACAGAGCAAAAGAACTAAAGAAATCCAAAGCTTTGAGTGAAGATGAACCGGCCAATGGGTTCAGCAAATTCTGTGTGCACCTGCCAAGTGTGGAGCTGCTGGAGAAATAATGAAATTATTTTCTGAAATAATGCCTGCAGCTCCCCTTCAGCCACGGGCACAGAGCTCTGAGGCAGCCAGGGCCATGTGTCACCTCTGCAGGGTGACAGTGACAGGCCCTATATGGGGTAGGAGCAGCAGGGACAGATTTGGGGACAGGGATGCTGCTCCTGGTGTTGCCCTCACTCTGCTCACCCTTCCAGAGCTGAGAAAGCTGGGGCAACGATCAGGGGGACTCAGCCTCAGCTTTTGGGGCACGAACAACACTCTGTGCTCACACAGGCCCTGTGTTTCAGTGCTGCTGTCCCTGGCTCCTCAGGTACCCATTGGGGGACCATGGGGCTGCTGCCCCCAGAGCCTTCCCTTGGCTGCCTCTGAGCCTTTCCAAGAGCTGCTCCTGAGGTTCAGCAGCACCCTGAGCCCAGCACAGAATCAAGAATTTGGCCCCTCTGCTCAAGGTTTCCTTCTCTTCCACATTCGGCTCTCCCAGATGTTTCTGGTCATTTCCAGGTTGTAATTAATGATAATAAATCAGCAGAGTCCGTCAGGGCTGGCTGTTTCCTGCCACCACTTGGATTAGAGAGCTCCATGTTTTTCCAGATTTTCCAACTGCTGGTCAAGGGAAGCTGTCATTTGGGGACTGTTGGTTAATAATAAACCCCACTGCATTCCTCCCTGGGAAAGTAACATCTTCACATCTGCTTTTGGGTGGAAACATCTGTCCCATCCAAGGCCTGTCTGTCTTGAGAAGAGACAGGCATTGTGGGAGAGCATTCCAGCTGGGTGAGGGCTTGCTTCCCTCTCCCCCTCCCGAAATCTCACTGACATTGACGTGCACCACGCAGCCAGCACCGTCCCAGCCCTTGCCAGGCATTTGTCTCTTGCACAGAGCTGTGCGAGAAACCCGGGGGAAATCGTGAAAGATGCAATTATAAAAAAAAGAAAAGAAAGGGGGGGAAAAAAGGCTGCTGCTTCTTAAGGATGCAAATATTTGAGGAAGGTGTTAGCAACAGTGTGAGCGTGCAGGAGTGAAGCAGTCAGAGCTCGGGGAGGTTCAGGGTAATCATGAACTAGTCCTGCTGTGTCATTGAGTTTCTGTTCACAGATCTGTAGGGAAGGGAGAGCAGCACCCATAGGCAACCCCAGCTCAGCAAAGGAATGACTCCCAGAATGTTCCTGAGCTGGAACTGCACATTCAGGGGGCACAGCAAACATTTTGCTTTATCTTAATGCAGAAGCCAAGGAGTGGCTGTGAGCAAGGGCCAGAGCCCGTGGGTCCTTGTCTCAGATCCAGATCTGTGCCAGATCCAGGCTGGTGCTGGAGGAGCCAAACTTCTGGTGAGCCAAAACCTTCCTCTGTGTTACCTGCACCAAGCAGTGTCACTGTGCCAACCCTCCCCTGCTCCCCTGGTGTGGGCAGAGGGTCCTGCTCACCCAACTGGGCCGAGGGAGATGAAGGGCAGGAGAAATGCCCAGCTCCAGCTGCCTCTGGCAGGGTGCAGCCCTTCCCACCAGCTGGAAGGCCCAGGGAGGCAGGCTCCTCCAGCTGGGTGGGGATTTCAGGCTGCAGCAGAACTTCCCTCCTGCCCTCTGTGCTCAGGCAGAACCAGTGAGACCACAGTGCCAGTGAGACCACAGTGCCCACTGCCAGCCCTGGGTGGATCATGGATGGATGGATGGATGATGGGTGCATGGATGGATGGATGGATGGACAGACCCATGGATGGATGGATGATGGATGGATGATGGATGAATGGATGATGGGTGCATGGATGGATGGATGGATGGATAGGGATGGATATAGGAATGGATGGATGGATGGATAAATGGATAGGGATGGATGGATTCCCACATGTGAGGGGGATCTGTCTCTCTGCAGCCGCCCATCCCTGGATCAGGGCAGAGCATCCCCGGCTCTGTCTCTCCCCAGCCCAGGGCTGGACCCTGAGCTGCTGCTGGCATTTATTGCAGGAGCAGAAAGTGCTTGCCTCATCACAGGAGCAGCTGGAGACGGAGAGGCTTTCAAAGGCGTGTGACTGACCTCTACCTCGGCTGCTGGGGGCCGGGGATTGCCGACTCAGTGGAATTTTTTTCTTCTTCTCTCCGTCTCTCTCTGCCTCCCGTTCCTTTCCGCAGTGTCCTGACCTTGTGAGGCCTTGGTCTCCCCCCTATCCATCTCCCACCGCTCAGTCTCTCCTGTGAACTCATGCTGGGAGATTAATTGCCACTATCGCCCCTAATCCATCACACTTCCCAAAGATTGTTTTGACATCTAGTTAATTTTTGGCTGATGATTTATCAAATTCTTATTACCGTGCTCTGAAGGGGCTCATTTATTGTGTTGATTCATGGTAATGATAAAGGGGAACCTTTTTGAATTTTAACTACATTCCCTCATGTTCTCCCCAGCACAGCTAAAGAGGAAAAAGGGAAAAATATAGCTGGGGACTCTTAATTCAGAAAGTAAAAGGGGAGGGGGGAAAAAAGCCCCTCTATCCTCCATTATTTGTTTGAGAGCCAAAAGTCCTAAAAGAGGTTAATATATATTAAGACATATTTTTAGAGTTCTGGTCTGGACTGTGTTTCAAGAGCATCCCCCCAAGGCTCTTTAAAACATTTATTGCCCTGTAATATTACCTAAATGTCTACTACCATTTTATTCAAATAGAAGTTAATGCTAAATGATGTCAGTCATGTACCAGTGGAAATGTAAAACATGTCTCTCTGCCAGTCCATATGGCAATTCCAGCTTTTAAAAGTACACAGAGAATTTTCTGCAACCCTTTATGTCATTCCCCCATCTTTGTTCCCACCTATTTTTAATTTGCTGCGCAGTTTTTAATAAGCCCAGATGGTAAAAGAAACACAGTAAATGGCCATTGTCTCCTTCCCTTCCCAGGCAGCTCGGGGAGCTGGAGCCCTTACATGGAGGGGAAGGAATGCAGCAAGGGGTGGACTGGGATTTGTAACTGGTTTGGGGAAGGAGCAGGGGGTACACGTGGATTTGGACCTGGTTTGGGGAAGGAGCAGGGGGTACACATTGACTTGGGCCTGGTTTGGAGAAGGAGCAGGGAGTCTGTGTGGATTTGAACCTGGTTTGGGGAAGGAAAGTGCCCAGACTGGGTGGTGAGAAGCCTTCCAGGAGCCACAGAGATTCTGGCAGGACCTCATATACTGCTATGGGGTTCCTGCAGTTTAGGGCTCAGGGCAGACACAGACAGAGCCATTTCAGAGACTCCACAAGGCCCCAGAGCTATCCCCTCCCACATGGGGCTATCCCGTGACAAGGAACCAGGCCTGCCATAAAACGGCATATGATGCTCACTTGGGGCCAGTCCCACGGGATATGGTGCTCATTTGGGGCCAGTCCCATGGGATATGCTGCTCCCTTGGGGCCAGTCCCATGCAATATGGTGCTCATTTGGGGCCAGTCCCATGGAATATGCTGCTCACTTGGGGCCAGTCCCATGGGATATGGTGCTCATTTGGGGCCAGTCCCACGGGATATGGTGCTCATTTGGGGCCAGTCCCATGGAATATGCTGCTCCCTTGGGGCCAGTCCCACAGGATATGGTGCTCATTTGGGGCCAGTCCCACAGGATATGGTGCTCAACTGGGGCTAGTCCCATGGAATATGCTGCTCACTTGGGGCCAGTCCCATGGGATATGGTGCTAATTCGAGGCCAGTCCCACAGGATATGATGCTCATTTGGGGCCAGTCCCATGGAATATGCTGCTCCCTTGGGGCCAGTCCCATGGGATATGCTGCTCACTTGGGGCCAGTCCCATGGGATATGGTGCTCAACTGGGGCCAGTCCCATGGGATATGGTGCTAATTCGAGGCCAGTCCCACGGGATATGATGCTCATTTGGGGCCAGTCCCATGGAATATGCTGCTCACTTGGGGCCAGTCCCATGGGATATGGTGCTCATTCGGGGCCAGTCCCACGAGCTCAAGCTGCATGAGCAAGGCTGAGACTTGCACCCCAGAGCCCTCTTGGTGCTCTGAGTAGCACCTGTGTGAATCCTGTACGCCCAGTAGCAGAATGTACCCCGCAGCGAGCCCGAGGCAGGCGCGATTGCTCGTTTACATCACGCCCTCTCCTTATCTTTTATTTCTCTTCTTCTCTCTCCTCTTCTCCTCCCCTGCACCCCCCTTCCCTCCCTCGCCCCATGCTCCTCTGCTGTCCCTGCCTCTCTGCGGGGTCACGGCGAGTGAGTGAAGGACGCGGGCGGCGTTGGGGTCACGCATTAGCGGGGCCGTGCCCGCATGGCTCCGCGTGCCCGCGGCTCATCCATCACGGCCTCCACCACTCCATTAGGCCCCGCATGAAATATGCCCCGCTCTGGCTGCGGGGGCCATACATCTCCCGTCTAGACACCTTCCTGTTGTGTGAAGATCAATGCCACACGGTCATGCATCATGTGTCAGCCAGTAGCCCTCACTCTAATAATCGTGTCTATTCTCTAGTCTGCACTATAAATTATGGGCGCTGGGAAAGTACTATATTATTCAGCAACCTTGGGCACTAATGGATTATTGGTTTAATGGCTGATAATGCGAGCTCCTTTTTTGGCTGGATCCTACCTTTATTTATTTATCTTTTTTCGTGATTATTATTCTCAGTGATGACTGATTTGGATTCTTATCCAGAGGCTCTCACCCTTGCAAAGCAATTATAATAATAAAGCCCTTTGACCGTGGGCCTGCTGTCCTGGCTCTCGCTTAATAGAGAGGCTTCTGCTGAAACAAACTCAAATATCCATCTCTGCCTCCCAGCTCTCCCCTCCCCAGCCTGTTTTAGCTGGGGTGGGGCCTCAAGGAGGAGACTGGAAGTGAGGATCCTGGGATGGGTGCTCAGGGAATCCCATCCCTCCCTGTGCCCCACCAGCTCCACATGGTCACAGCCACACACTGGGGTGGCTTTTCCAGTTCTCCCAGCAGTGCTGGGACTCCCTGCACCACGAAGATGGCAGAGGGGGATGAAGGCCACGAGGAGGAGGCAGATGGGGGGTGGTGGTGAAGCCAGAGGCCAGCAGTGGGACACGGGCAGGCATTAATTGCCTGTAACGAGCGCAACGATGCCGCGTTGCTGAGCCGCGGCTCCCGCGCGTGTCAGCTGCTAATTTGTTGCTGTTTGTTTGTACATGACAGTAATGTGTTTACCTCATTAGGGGATGTCAAAGTTCCCCAAATCTGGAGCTGGGAGACGGCGGGTTTCCTGCAGGAAGCGGGAGGCAGGAGCGGGGTTTGGCACCGCGGGATGCGGAGCGAGGGATGCGCTAACCCAGGCTGCACGCCCTGCCCTCACTCCCAAATCCAGAGCCCATGGATCAAACCGTGGCACTTAAACACCCTCGGATAGCACATGATGTAAAAGCTGTAAAAGCTCTTAGAGCAAGGACATGAGGAAGAATGGGCATATAAAGAGCGGGGATTAGGGAGCAGCCGCGATCCATCACCGTCGGCTGCTCGAGCCGCAGCCAGGCCCTTGTGCAGCTCCTCATCGAGAAGTGTCTTCCCATTAATTATGATTAAACCATCCTACAGTTAGTTGTTCCTTCATTTGTAAAATGCTCCTGTTTTCCACCCAGTTCTAATCTTGGCTGTAATTATCCTGACGGTGGAGGAGTCACTCCAAGAGCCTTTTCTCCTCTCCCTGATGTGTTGGAGGCTAACTAGGATTTGTGGCTCTGTCCTGGAGCTCCTGCTCCAAAAAGGAGATTCCAGGGGACTTGGCCATGTCCAGCACTCCTTGCTGGTGTGGGGGCCCTTTGTGACCTTCGCCTTTCCTTGTTCCATGGCATTCATATGACAGGACCGCTCTGATAATTAATTAGTTAAATTTGTGCAGATTTTTCTGAAATTTATTATTATACCAGAGACTGCTGCTGCCTATGTTTTCTGCCAACGCATCACATTTCCCACCTTCCATGTGAATGAATTCCTAGGATACTGTGCAAACTGACAAGAGGAGCAGGAAATGCCTCCTGCGAGGGATGGAGGAAGGTGTTAGGAAATTAAAGGAGCAATTTGAGAGCTGCAGCTTTTCTTTCACTATGAGAGAAAGCAGTCCCCGTGTCCCACTCCCACTGCTCTCCAGGATAAGCCAGGCCATGTTTCCTCAGCCCCTGACATGCTGGGGAAGCCCAGGGTGGATGGCAATGCCCATTCCTGTGCCAGTGGAGGAGCCTGAGGGGTGGGGGCAGGAGAAGGGGCTGGGGTCACTCAGCACATGCTGGGAATCCCTCAGCAGCTGGTATCTCCCACAGACAGAAGGAATATCTCAGGGAGGATCTCCGCAATCAGCTTGACGGGGGCAGCTGGTTCCGCTTCCTCTGAGACACAGCCCCGGCACCGTTTGACTCGGCTGATCAGATAGGAGCTGCATTACAAGGCAATGTTGTGGTTTGCCTTAATGTCCTGCCAAACTGCATTTATCTTACCCACCCTCCCGGAGGAAGCCTGCTCAGGTCACAGCGTGGAGAGAAATGTGGGAATCTACAAAATCAGAGGGTTTTGGGAAAGCTGCAAAAGGCCTCAGAGACAGCAGAACTGTGATTGGAGCTAAGCAGCAGCCATGAGATTGGTCAGCAGAAAAATTATTTTAAAAGTAGAAAAGCAAGTAGAAATAGAACAATGATCTGTGTATTAACACTTGTCTAAAATAACTCTCTAAGCTACAGAAAAGTTTATCTAGCAAGATATTAGGAAGGTTGAAGCTTAATAATGGAGCTCTGTGCATTGTGTTTTAAGGCTCACAAGCAGGGATTGTATTTGAAATAAGCAAGCGTTGTTTAACCAAAGGTACCTGTGCTTATAGTGGTTGGATAGAACTACTGTCAATGTGCTTTTGCTTTGTGTGATTGGTCAAAAAACTTATAAAGTGAGTCGTACCATTAAGTTCTTAGTCTGCTGCCTGGGATGTGAGCTGGTGGCATCTTCCCATTGTCATAACCAAGTAATGAGACTGATGCTGGAAAATAAAACAGCTCAAGGCACGTTCCCAGCAGTCCTGTCCTGTTTGTGATTTGTACAGAGACCTCCAGCCAGCAATAAGAAAGCCTTCCCTGGGAGGAGGAGGAGGATGGGGCCCTGACGCAGAACCTGGTTTTTTATTAGCCAGGAACAAGGCACAAGAACTTAATTAGATGTGCTCTGACTGCTCCAGTGTACAGAGGCCTCGACCTACAAGGAAGAACACTCGGAAGGCTGAAGCAGTGGTTGTAAAATCCTGGCATTTATAATACTATTTCAATTATTCAATACTATTCAATACTATTTCAATACTATTTTTAATACTATTTCAAAAATGTGGCTAAAAAGAGGTGGAATAGTGAATATGTAAATACAAAGAGCAGGCCAGTGTGATGGGGCTGCCTTTGAGGGTTGGAACAGCACTTCAATTCCAGCTCTGCTGACAGAGGGTGCTCCAGGAGCTCCTGACTGGGAAGGGGGAGAGCTGGAACACAGCAGAAAACCTCTGGGTTTAGCCTGGGTGGTGAAATAAGGGCTTCCATCAGCTGGCGGACAGGAGCAAGGATTGAGCTCCAGATTTGGGGAAAGCTCTGCAGGGAACAGGACAGGAGGTGGGAAGAGCTGGGCCTGTCTCTGTCTCTTCAAACCTCGTGAGGAATTGCAGCAATTTGTCCAGGAGCCTCAGCAGGGCTGTGAAGGGCTGCTCCCATCACCCCGAATCAGCTCAGGAACGAACACCCTGAGCAGCACCAGCCAAGCCATCACCTGGCAGTGCCAAGTGCCATCAAGCAGATGGCCAGCCAGGGCACTTTGTCATTTCTGCCTGGCAGGACTGAAACCCTGAGCTGGCAGCTTCCATCTGCACCCCAGCCCAGGAGAAATGCTTTCCTCACGCAACCTCTGTGAAAAAGGGACCTGCTAGCCCTAAAAACCGGGGAAAACAGCTGGGCTGGGGTTCTGAGCTGCAGCAGTTTGTGGTGTGCTGGCAGCCATGAAGTTGTGGCCATGGATTGGGTGGGCTCAACTCTGAGAGATTTGTGCTGGGTTTAATGAAAAAGGGACCAGTTAGCCCTAAAAAAAAGGAAAAGCAGCTGGGCTGGGGTCCTGAGCTGCAGCAGTTTGTGGCACAGGCACACACAGAGTCACTGCTGCCACCTTTACACAGGGTACACCTGCCCAGTATCAGTTGGGAGCCTGACAAAGTTATTTTGGGGGTGCAGAGCATTCCAAGACAGGTGTGTGTGGAGAGAGGAGGGAAAAATGCTGGAAAATGAAATGTATTGACATCTCTCAGGTCTCTGCTGCTCCAGAGAGCTCCTGAAATCACATCTTGCTGTGGTGATGGAGGTCTCGCAAGGCTTGGCGGGATCCTCCCTCCACCTTCACAAGAGAAAGAGAAGAAAGACAGGGGGAACCTAAAATTCCCAATCCTATTTTTCCACTCCCTTGATGCCAAGCCCAGGCACCTGCAGAAATCCTCAGCTATCACATTTCTCCTGCTCCGGATGATAACGAAGATAATTGTTTCATCCACTTTGTCAAGCTGAAATGAAAAGAGGGCAAAGCAAAATGATGCCATCATAAATCATCAGGCTGAGACAGCAAAAAGAGGACAAGATAGTGACTTCATTAAGGGTTATGTATTGTGTCATTAAGCTGGCAGGGGTCACCTTTCATGTCACGCAGCAGCCCCATGATGCATCGCTGGCTCCTCTTTCCAATAAAATTAAACGTAGATGTAAAACTGATTAGGCCATGTTTGCCCGAGCCCAAGGCAGGGAACTGCGCCGGGAATAATTGATACAAGATCGTGGCTGATTTGTAATGGCAGCCATTTCTCTTCCTGGTCATTTCTCTGCTGACCTTGCCCATTAAAATAAGCCCAGCTGCCTTGAAAAGAGACACGCTCGTTCCACCCCTCCCTCCCCCTGCCCCAGCCACTTGCCTGGAATTCATTTCCTCCCTCGTTTTCCGTGGGATTGCTCATTCCCACCCCTGCCAGGCACAGGCTGCCCCAGCAGGGACAGCCCCTGGTGCCTGCTGGTGTCACTGCTGTGCTGGGGACAGCTCCGATCCTGCTCTGCCCTCCTGCCTGCTCTGGATCCATCCTTACCTGTCCCAAGGCTCTGCTCTCCTCCCCTCTGTAGGGCTGGGGATGATCTCTGGGGTCACAGAAGCACAGGTCCCTCAGGGATGGATCAATCCTGTCCCAAGGTTCTGCTCTCCTCCTGTGCCCTGTGCAGGGCTGAGGATGCTCTGCAGCATCATAGAACCTCTAAAGGCACAAGTCCCTCAAAGATGGGTCAATCCTGTCCAAAAGGCTCTGCTCTCCTCCCCTCTGTAGGGCTGGGGATGCTCTGAGGGGTCACAGAGGCACAGGTCCCTCAGGGATGGGATCAATCCTTACCTGTCCCGAGGCTCTGTTCTCCTCCTCTGTGCAGGGCTGGGGATGCTCTGTGGGGTCACAGAACCTCCAAAGGCACAGCTCCCTCAGGGGTGGGTGAATCCTGTCCCAAAAGCTCTGCTATCTTCCTCTGTGCAGGGCCAGGGATGCTCTGTGGGGTCACAGAGGCACAGGTCCCCCATAGATGGATCAATCCTGTCCCAA
Source organism: Ammospiza caudacuta (assembly GCF_027887145.1). Taxonomy (NCBI): domain Eukaryota; kingdom Metazoa; phylum Chordata; class Aves; order Passeriformes; family Passerellidae; genus Ammospiza; species Ammospiza caudacuta. Next base: position 5,276,838 of record NC_080618.1, read on the forward strand.
AGGCTCTGCTCTCCACTCTGCAGGGCCAGGGATGCTCTCTCCATGTGGGTGGCTTGCAGAGAGATTATTTATCCACTTAGAGCTAAATACTTGTGTTTACATGCTCTGCTGGAGTGGAACTCTCACTTGTGTCAGCTGTGCCTCGCTCCCGATGCCTTTTGGCCAAGATTGTCTTAAGTGGCCACTGGATTTGGGACACTCTGCTCAAGAGAGGCCCTGAAAGGGCCCAAGTTTCTGAGCACTGTTAGGAAAATTAATCCACAAACACCAGAGGTTTATGTCCAAAAAGGAGACAGAGGAGTCCTTTGACTTTATTCCAGTTTTATCCCAATTTCCAGCCATATTTCCCTTCTCTCTTTCCCCATTTCTGAGGTACTTGAGAGGTTCAGATTTCCCAGAACACCTGATCCCAAAGATTCCCCCCTAATGTATAACCCTTCTTTTAATTTTTAATTCTTATGGAATTTAGGGGTTTTTCCCCATTTCTGAGGTACTTGTGAATATTATATGTGTTGTGTTAAAAAGTAATGCTGTATTACTTCTCTCAAGTAGTGTTTTAAGTATAGCTTTAGGTTATAACAAACTGTTAAAATAGAAATGATTCTATGTAGGATACTTTTTTTAAAGAAAGGACTTGCAGCGAGATAGCAGCCACAGGACACCTGAATCTTTCAGAGAAAGAGAATTTATTGCCCTCTTATCAGAAGAAACGAACTTCTTCCCACCTCAAAGGCGCTGTTAGGATTCAGAGGAAGAAGTTGATGATGACCAGACAGAATCCTGTGTTTGAATGGAATTTAACGTGTACGAGGTGTATGAATATGCAACAGGCTGTTGCTTTTAAGGGTTAATCCTCTGTTAACATGGGTCCTTTTTGGGCTTATTTTGCCCAGAAAAGGTACCCAGATCTGTAACTCCTGATGTCTGTAACTCTTTGTCTCTATTGCCTCATATTGTCTTAATTCAAATTGTCCAAATTATTATTACTCTAATTGTATTACTATTTTTATAACCATTTTATGACTATTAAATTTTTAAAATAAAAAAAAAAATCAAATGATTGGCGTTTTTCACATCAGGCTGGAGCCTCTGCGAGGGAAAACCATCAGAGAGACAGCAGCAGGAAAACAAACCCAATTCCACGTGCCAATCCCAGATTTATGGACTAAAAATACAGACAGGGAGAGAACGAGGGTGCACTGGAGAGAGAATGCAAAACCTTATAAATGGAGAAGTGAAACCCACTCATTTCCCACACAATAACAAACCTGGGGGAACAAAGGAGTTGGGACCTCATGCCATAAACAACCAGGCAAACACAAACCTTTCTGGGGCGCAGATGGCTGCTGCTCGGATTTTTATTTTTCTTTCTATACATCTGACAGCTAAATTCAGTCATTTGTGAACAACGCGGCCATAAAAATGAGTAATAATGATTGGAGGTATCTTACTTTTGGTTTAATGGGCTCTGGAGTGGTGCTGAGGAGCTGCTCCCACCCCTGGGGGCAGAGGGGGTTCAATGCTGGGCTCTGCTGGCTGCTCACAAGGCTCAGGCAGCAGAATCACACCAGCTGTGGATGGGGTTATGCAGCTCTGGCTCCAAACTCCAAATTAATGCTGTCCTCAGCTGCACTGCCTCAGATTGGATTGCACAACCCTGTTGCTGACACAGCTCAGAGCTTGTTGTTCTTCCCCCCTCCCCAGGCCAGAGGGGTGGGCTCACACAGATTTTATCAGCTTTTCAACTTTTCCCTCATTCATTATTTCAGTTCTGTCAAACTCGAGCAGAGGGTTTTTGCAGCAGCCCTGCAAAAAAAGAGAGTTAGGGCCTCCTTGCCAGCCTTAATTGCTTGTGTAAAAACTCTTACTGAGAGACTTTCAGAGGGGTAAAAATGCAGCTTCCAGGAACTGGAAGGGGCTCCAGGACTCTGTCTTGGTTTGGAAAGCCAGGAGTCTGCTAAGGAAGGCAGGAGCCTCCTCTGAAATGGAAAATGTAAACCCTCCCCACCCCTCCCAATTGCTATAAATTTTAAATTAAGGGGCTCTCAGGCAAAAATATGGGCACAGGAAATAACAGTTCTTTAATAGGGACAAGAAAAAAAACTAAAGGATAAAATAAACAATGCATTGCGCTAGAACAACACTGCCAGAGTCAGAAGCCAACCTGACGCCCTGTGGGTCAGGGTGTTGGCAGCAGTCCCATTGGAATTGTGGCTCAGCCCTCCTGCAGTGTCAGGGCTGGTTCTGCTGGAGCAAGGGCAATCTGTAGACAAGGGTGGAGTCACCCTCTGAAGATCCAGGGGCAGAGGCAGCCGCTGTTCCTCTGGGGAATCCAGTGGAGAAGCCGTGCTGGTGTTCCAGAATCTCCAGATTATATCCAGGTAGGAATGCTTGGCTGGTGTTCCAGAATCTCCAGATTATATCCAGGTAGGAATGCTTGGTTGGTGTCTCCAAACCTTTGGATTATATCCAGGCAGGAATGCTTGGCGGGTGTTCCAGAATCCTCAGATTATATCCAGGTAGGAATGCTTGGCTGGTGTTCCAGAATCTCCAGATTATATCCAGGTAGGAATGCTTGGCTGGTGCTCCAGAATCCCCAGATTACATCCAGGCAGCAATGCTTGGCTCCTCCCTCTGAGCTCACATCTCCCAATGGGATGCTGTAGATCTTATCAGCCATGCAGTGACATTCAATAGCTGTTATCAGCAGATGTCCCTCCCGAGGGAGGTGTGATTGTGGTCACTCAAAGAGAGAAATAAGGCAAACTGCCCACTTGACAAAGGTAATCTGCCATACAGATGGTAATGGAAAGCATCTTGCATTGCAATATTCAACAGACTGTCTGCAAGAGTTTCAGTCTACTCTCACCCACAGATTTGCTATAAAACCTGGGGGATTCAAAAAAATCCACTTTACCTTCCCAGAGAAGATACTATACTACATAAACAGCTTTGAGATCCTCAGATTAAGGAAATTCCAGGTGATTTTTTTGTTTGCTTTCAGAGCTTTTCCACACTGAGCACTGTGAGCACCTCGTTATTGTCAGGGGCACCAGTTCTGGGACCAGAGGAGCTGAGTGGCAACAGCAACACATTTGGAAATCTAAATATAGAGAAGATCCCACAGAAGCACAAACTCCATCCTCAGCACTGTAATTTTAATGAGATTATGTTTAATCCTTCTGTTGACACTTCTGCCAGGGCAGCACAAAAGAGGGGGGGGGTTGTCTGTGTCCATCTCCCACAGAGATGAGTTTGGCCCCACTTTTAGGAATCTGCCTGGAGGGAGGTGATGCAGAGCAGGACAGCCCTGCCAGCCCCCCAGAGCCCTTTGCAATAAGCAGATCAAATGTTAAGGCACCATTTCGTGCCTCACCACCTTCCACAGGCTGCTGAGGACAGGGATTGTCCACAGGGGAGCCAGGGATGGTTCTGGTGAGCTCAATTTGTGCCTTTCTCCAGGAGAGGTTTTCAGCACCTCCTTCTCCAGGCAGGGAGAGGGAACACAGAGCTCTGGGGCCGGGCTGTGCCCCAGCTCACCAGGAGCAATAAACAAAACCCTGCAGCAGCTCCTGAAATCCAGCAGGGTTTCACTGAGGGGTGCCAGGCAGCACCAGCAGCCCCTTATCAGCAGCAGGAGGGGCAGGCTGCGTCCTGCCAGCACGGAGACATCCCCAGAGCTCCTCTGGCTGCCACAGCTCCATCCCTGCCAGGGCAGGAGGCTGAGCTCTGATCCCACAGCGATTTTTCTTAATGTCTTTATATAGATGAGTTAACTCAGAACCTTTCCAACATAAGCATGTTTTTCTGTTCCTTCATCCTGACCTTGGCATTTTCTTTCTCCACTCCAAGTTCTCTGCTGTCCTCTGGCCAGCTTTGCCTCTCATTTGTCAATGTTATTATTGAATTTTCAAATGCCAGTAGTGCACATAAATCAATGGCTGGCTTCTCCCCAGTGGCATATCCCTGCCACGTGTGGTCATTCATTTTTTTTAATAAGTCCTCCTCTCCTTTCACCCATTTATAAAAATGCATCTTGTTCTGCTGCTGCCGTCCATCATCCAGGGAGTCCAGCTATTTGTTGCCCCTGAGTGCTTATTCATCAACGTTTTCAAAAGCAAAATCACTCCTCGCCTCCTGCTCTTATTGTGCCATCAATCTCCGCTGGGGATCAATAAGCCTGGCTTTGGCAATCCTCTCCCAAAGCCTGGGCTCTGATTTCCAGTTTTACCTGCTCTGGAGGGGGTGGGGGCACTGGGTTAGGCTTAGGGTTTAGGGTTAGCCTTAGGCTTAGGCTTAGGTTTAGGGTTTGAGTTAGGGTTTGGCTTTGGCTTTAGGGTCAGAGTTTGGGTTTGGCTTTAGGGTTGGCCTTAGGTTTAGGGTTAGGGATTGAGTTAGGGTTCGGGTTTGGCTTTGGCTTTAGGGGCAGGGTTAGGCTTAGGCTCGGGGTTAGGTGTAGCTGTAGGGTTAGGGTTTGAGTTAAGGTTTGGGTTTGGCTTTAGGGTCAGGGTTTGGGTTTGGCTTTAGGATTAGGCTTAGGTTTAGGGTTAGGGATTCAGTTAGGGTTTGGGTCTGGCTTTAGGGTCAGGGTTTGGCTTTGGCTTCAGGGTTCGGCTTAGATTTAGGATTAGGGTTTGAGTTAGGGTTTGGGTTTTCATTAGGGTTAGGGTTTGGGTTTGGGTTTATGGTTGTCTTTAAAGTTATTGTTAGGGTTAGTGTTTAGGGTTAGGTGTTATGGTTTAGGGTTAGATTTAGGGTTAGTGTTTGGATTTGGGTCTAGGGTTAGGGCTTAGGGTTTGGGTTTATGGTTAGGGTTTACAGGTAGGGTTTAGGGTTAGCAGTTTTGGTTACAGTTAAGGTCATATTTAGGGGTTAGTTGGGTTAGGGTTAGGGTCAGGGTTAGGGGTTCAGGGTTAGAGAGCTCCCCCTTCTACCAGGATGGCATTGCTCACCTGATTCTGTCCAGAGATCTCCACACTCCCCATTGTCCCCTTGTCTTTGTCCCCAGAGCAGGAATTGGGTACTGCAGCACCCCATGCCACAGCGTTGGTTCAAACATAAACCCTGGGGACCAGAACTGGATGAACATTTGTCTTCCAAAAATCGTTTGAATGACAAATAGCTTTTCCCTGAGAACTGAAATTTCTGTTGCAAAATGTTTCTTGTTCTTCAAGAACAACAAACAAACCTAAAAACCTCTTCCTTAAAAACTTTCCTCTTTCAAATACACACTTAAAAGGCTGACATTTATTTTTGAAACTGTCTCCAAGAAAGCAGACTATTTTATTTTGTGACCAGAAATGTTTTCCTGAGCTGAATATTTTCACGACTTTTGAAAATCGAAACGTTGCAGTTATCAGTTCTATCTTTTGTTGAAATTCTAAAAAAGAAAACCTTCTCTGGAGCTGAAAAGGCTTTCAGCAACATCGATCAGCTCCTAAAATTTTCCGAGCTAATCTGGGCATTGAATTAAACTTTGCTCCTCCAGCCCATTCCTTTGCTCCCAGTATATCCCAGTTCAAGGGTCATTCCTTACTGGGAGCAGGATTTTGTTCTTCCAGCCCGTTCCTTTGCTCCCAGTATATCCCAGTTCAGGTTCATCCCTCACTGGGAGCAGGACTTTGCTCCTCCATCCCATTCCTTTCCAGGGACCCTTCCCTGAAGTTTTGGGGCATCTCAAAGTCCTCCATCCCAGAACCTGAGGGATCCCAGGAGGGAGCAGCAGATGGAATCTGGTGCCAAGGCAATAAATTCAGGCCACAATCAGCAACATTTTGTGGTTTGACACTGAATTGATTAACTAATTTGAGGCAACAAGATTTAGTGTAGCTGCAGATTAGTGTCGAAGGGATAATTAGGGCTGAGCTGCAGCTTCCAGAGGCTGCAGCCACGGCCTGGAGCTGCAGGAGCAGAGCTGGGGCTGAGCTGCAGGGAGAGGCCCTGGCTGGGCACCCAGGGATTGCAGCAGAAAGGTCAGGCACTGACTTATCAGCATAGACAAAATCCCTTCCTATAATGTATGTGTTTATTCTCAAATTAAATATATTAATGTATTATTTGTTCTTAAAATGTCATTCAATAGATAGTGGGCTTAGCTTTCCTGGCAGACCTTTGAAGCTTAAAGAGTAATGTAATAATAGCACATTAATCCATAAGCTACACAGGCTGCTCCCTGCAGACCCCAAACCCCATGGCTGCCTCTGGAGCTCTGAACCTCTGCCTCTGTTTCTAGGAATTTCTGTCCAACAGCAATAGGCTCGAGCTAAAGTTTAGGGAGAATCAGGGAGCCCCAAATCCTGCCTGGCTGGCCCAGCACCCTCTGGGCAGCTGCAGGTGTGCGTGCCCATCCCTGTCACAGACATCTTTTATGGAAAATCCTTTCCTTAGGATTTTTCCTCCCGAGAAGCTGGGAGGCCTCAGGAACAAAATGTAAACAATGGTTATCTGCTGCTGTGGAATGCAACAGGTGCATCTGTGATTGGTCTCATGTGGTTGTTTCTAATTAATGGCCAATCACAGTCAGCTGGCTCGGACAGAGAGCTGAGCCACAAACCTTTGTTATTTTTTGCTATTCTATTCTTAGCCAGCCTTCTGATTAAATCCTTTCTTCTATTCTTTCAGTATAGTTTTAATGTAATATATATAATAAAATAATAACTCAAGGCTGCTGAAACATGGAGTCAGATCCTGGTCTTTTCCCTCATCCAAAAATCCCTGTGAACAACATCACGCATCCCTGCCCTGCTCCCAGCTCTGTCCCTGTCCCTGCTGAGAGCAGAGCTGCAGAGCCAGAGCTCGCTCTGGGCCAAGCCCCAGTTTCAGAGAGTGGAAATTCTGCATTTGGACTTTTCCCCAGGCTGAATTCTTGGCACAAGCAAATCATCTCTTGGGAAAAAAAAGAAAAAAAAACCCCAAAAAAACTGCTCTTGAAAGAATGTCTCCATCTCTTCTCCAAATCAGCCATCCATCTCCCTGTTTGTGTGTCTAGAGTTGATAGCTTGAGAGCTATCGAAATGCCAAACCTGATGTTTTGGAGAGCTTGGAACCCGTCTCTGAACTGCTCTGATTTTAATTCTGCAAGTCTTAATACTTGATTGACAAACACAGCTAAACAATCCATCATCCATCTTATCTGAAAAATGTAACCTTTTTCTGTTTATGGAACATGCACATGTGGAACATGTTTTTCCCTCACTGCCTATTTATTCCCTTTACTTGGGGCTTTTGGATTATTTTTCCTTTTCTTGCTGGCCTGGACTGGCTCTTCCCACTTCCACCTGGGAGCCCTGCAGGGCACAGGGAGGGGAAAAGAGGAATTGGAGGGTCCCAGGGGATGGGAAAGGGAAAGGGAAAATGGAAAGGGAAGGGAAAAGGGAAAAGGGAAAAGGGAAAAGGGAAAAGGGAAAAGGGAAAAGGGAAATGGAGGGGGAAATGGAGAAAGAAAGGGGAAAGGGAAAGGGAAGGAGAAAAGGGAAGGGAAGAGGGAAGGGGGAAAGGGGAAAAGGGAAGGGAAAGGGGAAAAGGGAAGGGGAAAAGGAAAAAGGAAGGGAAAAAGGAAAGGGGAAAGGAAAGGGGGAAGGGAAAAGGGAAAAGGGAGAAGGGAAGGGAAAGGGAAAAGGAAAGGGAAAAGGGAAAGGGAGAAAGGGAAATGGGAAATGGAAGTGAAAAGGGAGAAGGGAAGGGAAAAGGGAAAACGGAAAAGGGAAAAGGGAAATGGGAAAAAGAAAAGGGGAAAGGGAAGGAGAAAAGGGAAATGGGAAAAGGGAAAATGGAAGGGGAGAAGGGAGAAGTGAAAAGGGAAAACGGAAAAGGGAAAGGAAAGGGGGAAAGGAAAGGGGAAAAGGGAGAAAGGGGGAGGGAAAAGGGAGAAGGGAAGGGGAAAGGGGAAAAGGAAGGGAATGGGGAGAAGGGAAGGGAAATGGAAGGGAAAAGGGAAAGGGGAAATGGAAAGGGAAAGGGAAAATGGGGAAAGGGAAGGGAAAAAGAAAAAGGAAAAGGAAAGGGGAAGAGAAAAGGGGAAGGGGAAGGGGAAGAGAAAAGGAAAAAGGGAAGGGAAAAGGGAAGAGAAAAGGAAAAAGGGAAGGGAAAAGGGAAAGGAAAAGGGAGAAGGGAAGGGTGTCTTTGTGCCCACATCTCCTGGGACAGCAGCGGTGCCACCTGGCTGGGATGAGCCCCCACACCTGGGCACAGCCAGGCTGAATTTCCCCTTCCACCCTCACCCAGGCTGCAGCAGGGCTGGAGGAGCTGGGAGCCCTGCAGCGGCATTGTGCCCTGGTTTGTTCATCGCCCTGGACAGGCTGGGCTTGGACTGGAGCCTGAGGGTGCTGCCAGAGCGACGGGAACAGATCTTTTGTTCGTTTCCTCACCTCTTAAGATAAATGTGAATCTTCTGTTGTTCCAGGTGGGCTGCCAGCACTGCAAGAATGTCCAACAAAAATTGATGTTGAGAGCTGCTCAGCGCTGTGGATGTTCTCACTACCAGTGCTGGCAATTAATAAATGGGAGTTATTGCCATAATGGTGGTGAAAATAATGGTTGTTAACTGCGAAGGCAGATTAACATCTTTTGCACTTTCACCTTTGGGGACGAGTTTAACGCCCTGGAGATGCTGGAGAGAGCTGAGATGGGGACAGTCCATGCAATTCCAGCTTCCTGCAGCCCTGTTTGCATCCCATCCCACCCAGAGCAGCTCCTCTGCCTGAGAGAGGCTCAGCTCTGCATGGAAATATGGAATTAAATATCTGCTCAAACGAGTGAGCCTGGCAGGAGGGGAATTCCTCCCTCCTCAGCTTCCCAGATGTTCCTCTGCTCTCCTCCCCACCCTGTGGCCATCCCAGGCTGTCCCCAAGGTCCCTCCCGGGGCAGGACAGGGGTGGCCTTGTGTGACAGTGCTCACAGGGGTCTCCGGTTGAGGGAAGAGAGGAGGATTTGACTCCATGTTTCAGAAGGCTTGATTTATTATTTTATGATATATATTACATTAAAACTATACTAAAAGAATAGAAGAAAGGATTTCATCAGAAGGCTGGCTAAGAATAGAATAAGAAGGGATGATGACAAAAGTCTTAGACTCTCTGTCCGAGCCAGCTGACTGTGATTGGCCATTAATTAGAAACAACCACATGAGACCAATCACAGATGCACCTGTTGCATTCCACAGCAGCAGATAACCATTGTTTACATTTTGTTCCTGAGGCCTCTCAACTTCTCGGGAGGAAAAACCCTAAGGAAAGGCTTTTCCATAAAAGATGTCTGTGACAGCCTTGTCCCCTCCTGGGGTGACCCCAGATCTCAGAGCCAGAGAGGTCACCCAGGGAACAAGGCTGGGATCCTTCTCCTCAGCTCTTGTAATGGCATTAGCAATGACTGTTTCTTACTCAATCATACTCCCAAAGGATTTTCAATAAACTTTTTATGTGCCATAACTGTTACATTAAATAAAGCTGAAAGTATTGAGTAAACTGACTGTAAATCACTTTAGATGCCTTGGAATTACATTAAGTGTGAGAATTATGGATCTTTTTGCTGCTTGCAGAAACAGAGGGACGACAGAGCCAGAAATTTTTATGCTCCCAACCCTTCTGAAGGTTTCTTAAAATAATTTTCTTGTGCCACACTAGGGGCTTCTCTTCTTTCCATGGCCTGTGCAGGACCAGATGCCATCGCTGGCTGTGGGGGATGAAGTGATGTCAAGTTCTCCCTTCCCCTGGAGCAGCTTTGGGTTCCTCAGCCTGGAGCTGGCCATTAATGCTGGGCAGGGGCTGCTGCAGCAGAGCTGAGAGGTTTGATTGCATCAAAAGTGATTTTCTGTTCACAGCCAATAATGCCTCAGCAATACAAATCTGTGTTTTAGGGTGGATAAATGCCGAGGGATACCTTCTGTGTCCCCAGAGCTGGCTCAAAGGGTGTCACACTCAGTGCCCACAGAGGGCAGGGGTTCATAAAAGCACCACAAAAAATAAAAGTACCACAAAAAATAAAAGCACCAAAAAAAAAAAAAAAAAGAAATAAAAGCACCACAAAAAATAAAAGCACCACAAGCCCCTCCAAGGCTGAGGGTGGGCATGGAGAGAAGAATCACGTCAGAACCCAGGACATCCCTCTGGCTGCCCTGGATGGCTCAAGCCCCTGCCAGGGGGCTCAGAGACCCTGGCACAGAGCCCAAGAGCCCCGTGCCTTTGATTTTAACCCATGGGAAAAAAACTCCTGAGCCTCTGTGTCCTGCTGTGGAGCTCAGTTCTGACCCACCCCAGCTGCTCCTGCCCCAAAGCACCCCCAGATGTGGCTCCATGGGACCAGGGGCTGCTCTGACACAAGGAAGGCGTTTCGGAGCTGGTCTGACACCAATCCAGGGGCCCTTGAACCCCAAACTTCAGGAGTAACACCTCAAATTCATGAGGGGAATCCCTCTGCCTGCTGCTGGGGTGTTTTCCTGCTGTAAAAAAGGCACAGAAAGCACAGCAGTGCCTGGTGCTGCTGCCCTCAGAGGCGCTGCGGATAATGGGGTGCAGCAGAGGAGCAGCTTCCCCACGCTGGGTTGTGTTATTAAATCTCATTTCAGAGCCACATCATGAGTTAGAACTCAGGCAGCCTCTCCCCTGCCAAGTTCCCATGCTCTTGGTGTGGAATATCCATGGGTTTCTGTGGTTGGCCTTAAAGAACTTGTGCTGTTTGTCTCAGGTTCCTCTGGTGCTGGAACCTGCCAGACCCCTCCCGCCTCTGAGCCGCTTCCAAAGGGTGAGCACTGTGTTTTGGAGAATCATTCTTCTTTTTTTGGTTTTTTGGGGGGTGGTTTGTGGTTTTTGAAGGAACTGGAAAACTGTTGAAAGCAGAAATTGCATCAACTCTGCTGTTAACTTTGGTCATGGATCTTGGAAATTTCTCTTTCCTGTGAAATCCCAGTGGCTCTTTGGAGTTCAGCACCCCTGGGCTGTGGTTGCAGATTGATCTAAGTGGTGACTGGGTGCTGGAGGGTTGTACAGCACCTCCATAACATGATATGGGCTGATTTCCACTTAAAACCAGGCTGGGCTGGCTGATCCATCACCATCTTTTGTCCAACTCCTCTCCCCACTTCTGGAAGTTTTGAATGCCAGTTCTGCGTTTCTGATTTTGGCACCAGCACTGCACCAAGTCCATGGTGGAAGCAGATCCCAGAAGGGTCCTGGAGGCCTCTTAATTCCCTTTGTGCTCAAAGCAGGGCTCCAGAAGCCCTTGGATGCTGAGAAATCAGCGTGGCTCTGCTGCTTTTCACCCCAGGGATGCGCCTGGGGCTGAGGAGAGCAGGGATTTCCCTGCCAGCCTTTGTCTCACAGGCAGAATGGCTTTGGCATTCTGAACTCCCCTCCATCAGCTCCTAAACGCTTGACAGAAAGGTCACGGCCATGCGGAGATAACGAGGGACCCTGCGAATTAGGAGCAAGAAATAACAGCCTGTGGGGCTGGCTGGAGACTTCAGCGTTCAACACCAGGAAAAGCAGGAGTGAGATTTCCTTGTGACCTTTCGGAGAGAGCCTGAAAGGCTCCAGACTGAAGGAGCGGGGGCTGCGGGGCTGAAAGGGACCACCCTGGGCACCATCCCGGGCTCCATCCCGGGCTCCATCCCGGGCGCTGTCCCCTCGGAAGGAGCCGCTCGGGGCTCCGTGCCCTGCAAGGAGCCGCTCCGGGCTCTGTCTCCTCGAACGGGGCCACCTCGAGCTCCGTCCCCGGCTCCGTCCCGGACTCTGTCCTCTGCAAGGAGCCGTCCCGGGCTTTGTCCCAGGCTCTGTCCCTGGCTCCATCCCTTCGCAATGAGCCGTCCCGGGCTCTGTTCCCTCGAACGGGGCCACCCCGGGCTCCGTGCCTTCGAATGGGGCCACTTGAGGCTCGTCCCCTCCTCCCGAGCTGCCGGTGGCCGTTCCCCGTGCGGGACCCTCCTGGGGACATTCCGGGCTACCCAGGGGTGGCACAGCAGCGGTGCCTGGGCAGAGCCCTGGGGTGACCCGGGCTGGAGGAATTGAGGCTGGAGAAATGCGTTCCGTGCTGAGAACCTGCGGGCAGCGCGTCACCGGCACCTTTCAATGTCCTTTTGTGGCCTCCGGAGCGCTCAGCAGGAGCTGGGGACCCTCTGGGGGTGGCTCTGCCCGTGAGGGGGTCGCGGGCAGGGCCGGGAGTGCGGGGAGACATCACCGGAGCTGCCTGGGACCGGCGGCTGTGCGAGCCGGGCTGGCAGCTGCTGGGCTCTGCAGCAGAGGTCACTGTGCGGCCGGGAGAGCTCCGGGATGCGGGAGGGATGCGGGGCTGGGAGAGCACCGGGATATGGGAGGGATGCAGGAAGGATGCGGGATGCGGGGCTGCGAGAGCCCCGGAATGCGGGAGAGCACCGGGATGCGGAGGGATTTGGGATGAGGGGCTGGGAGAGCCGAGGGATGCGGAATGGTGGGAGTGATGCGGAATGCGGGGCTAGGAGAACGTCGGGACAGAGGAGACCTCCGGGATGCCGGAGGGATGTGGGAAAGATGCGGGATGCGGGGCTGGGAGAGCCGAGGGATGCTGGAGGGATGCGGGATGCGAAGCTGAAAGAGCCCCGTGATGCGAGAGGGATGCGGGACTGGGAGAGCCCCGGGATGCGAGACCGGGAGAGTGCCGGGATACGGGAGAGCCCCAGGATGCCGGAGGGATGCGGGATGCAGGGCTAGGAGAGCCCTGGGATGCAGGATGCGAAGCTGGATGAGACCCGGGATACGGGAGGAATGTGGGATGCGAAGCTAAAAGAGCCCTGGAATGCGGGAGGGATGCGGGATGTGAAGTTGGAAAAGCCCTGGGATGTGGAAGGGATGCGGGATGCGGGGCTGGGAGAGCCGAGAGATGTGGGAGGGATGCGGGATGCGGGGCTGGGAGAGCCCCGGGATGAGGGAGAGCCCCAGGATGCGGGATGCGAAGCCGAAAGAGTCCCGAGATGCGGGATGCGGGACTGCGAGAGCCCAGGGATGCAGGAGGGATGAGGGGCTGCCGATGATGTGCGGACGGGTCCCTCCTGCTCCCCGCATACCCCGCCCGCTCTCCGGAGCCGCATCCCGGCGGGAGCTGCTGGGACAGAGGGAGGCGGCCTCTCTCCTCCCCTGGAGCGAAATTCCAGCAGGGAGTTAGGGACGTTCACCGGCCAGGGCTGGGCTGGAGCTGTGGTGTTAGCGAAGTTGATCCAAACTTCCCCAAAGTTGCAAAAATCACAGTGGGTTTAACCCTGCCTGCCCCGAGGATGGAAAACCTCCCCATTTTTAGGGAACAATGGTGAGGGGAAGACTTTTTGGGGCCTAAAGCAGGTGGATATGAGATGCTGGAGGTGGGAATTGTGCAGGTGCTGGAGCAGCACACCTGGAGGGGCTCAGAGTAAACAGCATCTTCCAGGCACCCAAACCTTCCATTATTTGTTATTATTGGTTATTTAATGATTATTATTGGTTATTATTGCTTATTTATTGGTTATTATTGGTCATGGTGCAGGTGCTGGAGCAGCACACCTGGAGGAGCTCAGGGTAAGCAGCATCTTCCAGGCACCCAAACCTTCAATTATTTGTTATTATTGGTTATTTATCTATTTACTGGGAAAACACTGGAGAGGGAGATGGATAATGGAAAGGTTAAGCAGCAAATTGCTGTGCTGCTGCCTGGCCAGAGAGCACAGGGCACAGCCTTCCCAACCTGTAATACCCGTCCTAATGGGCAAGGAAAATTATTTTGGCTTCCACTAAAGGGCAATTTTCTGATCAGCTCTCATTTTCTCAGTAGAGAGAACAAAAGGAGAGAAATATATATATATCTATGTATTAAAAAAAAAAAAAAAAAAAAAAGGAGGAAGAAAGAAAGAAACACTTATGCTTTAATGGAAGCTCATTTTTGTAAAGTACCCTCATGGCCCCTGTGGGCCCGTGGAATTAAGCGCTGTCATTCAGAGCTGAAAGCGGAGCCATCCAGTTTGCAGACACCTGTCATAATTAAACTAATGGCTCTGAAAATGTGCCTTGATATTAAATCTATCTTCCACCGAGGAGCAGGGCTGATTAAAACCGCTGTTTGACAGTTAATGATGAACCTCCCGCTCGCTGCGCTCCGTAACTGGAACAGACCGGTTCAGCCCCCTCCCCTCCCCATGCAGAGCCCTTCCTGCATCCCCCCCCGCACCTAAATTCACCCCTAAATTTGTCTTTTTTCTTAGTCTTTTTCCAGTGGAAGTGCACCTCTAACTGTAAAGCAAATTTAAGCTGAATGACAATATGCTCATTGGTTACTTTCTGCAGTCTTCTATATCTTTGAAGCATTCAAAACAGAAGGGCTGTATCCAAATTACCCAGTGGCAATGGTCCCTGACTCATCAGAAACCCCAGATTGTCTTCCTGTAGTTTTGCAGTGATTATGAACCAAGATGCCAACATTAATGAACTTGCCCATTTAGATGCAAGAGTTGTATTCAGTTTTCTAGGTGAATACAGCCCTAGAATCATATCTAACACAAACCAAAAACCAAGCATGGCTTTCTTAAAATCTCTCTAAAGAGGCAATGTGACCGTGTTCACAGGGGTTCTTGGATGAGGGGAGAGATGAGGATCCGCCTCCAATCAGAAGGCTTGATTTATTATTTTATTATATATATTACATTAAAACTATACTAAAAGAATAGAAGAAAGGTTTCATCAGAAAGGTAGCTAAGAATAGAATAGGAAGGAATGAATAACAAAGATTTGTGGCTCGGACTCTCTGTCTGAGCCAGCTGACTGTGATTGGCCATTAATTAGAAACAACCACATGAGGCCAATCACAGATGCACCTGTTGCATTCCACAGCAGCAGATAACCATTGTTTGCATTTGGTTCCTGAGGCCTTTCAGTTTCTCAGGAGGAAAAATCCTAAGGAAAGGATTTTTCATAAAAGATGTCTGTGACTGTGCCAGTGTGAGCACCAGGCTCACCAGTGCTGCTGCTGCCTCACATTTCCCTGCTCAGAAAAGGAGCCCAGGCTGAGCCCAGGGCAGCACTCAGAGAGCTCCTTGCCAGGGCTGCTCCTGGTGCTGGGATATGGATCTGCCTCGCTCCAGGGTTATTGACTCCTGCTCCTTCCCCCGAGGATGCCAGAGCCAATTTCCTCTGACATCACCCCTGGTTGCCAGGGCAATGGGTTTGCTGTTCCAAAAGCAGGATTATTGCTGAACAGAGAGAGTTCTTAGGGAACAGAATCGGTGCTCACTTGGAAATGTGTCCAGCAGCCACTTTGTCCTTCCCCTGGGCCAGGCCGTGTCTCCCTTCTCCTTTTTTCTCATCAAGGACAAAATTGAGGCAAACCATGAGGGTGCAAGTCCCACATGCCCCACAGGGGACTGGTTTTGGCTCTCAGTGATCAGAGGCACAAAAATCCCCCTGTAAACCCAATCAGACACAGCGCTGCTAATTAGTGCAGCACAAACTCCGCAAAGTGCAGAGAAGCATCAGCAGCTGCAAGGTTTGAATTTATTATTATTATTTTTTTTTTTGTTGTTGTTTGGTGGGTCTGGTGGTCTCTGGATGCTTTAATTCCCCTGCTCTGCAATGGAGATAACAAACCTCCCTTATCTGGGATGTTTTCAGGGGTGATGAGCTCTGTGGGCTGCCCAGATTTGGGACATTCCCCTGGGCAGGTAACTCCTGTTTGTGAGGGGTCCTTGAATCAATAAACAGATCAAAAAACATTAAAAATAGAGATGAAAGGGCAGGTTTGTGGGAGCTGGCTGTGCCAGGAGCAGCCCTTTCCCTGTCATTAGCTTCCTTACCCAGCCCCGATGCCATCGCTGCCACAACAGCAATTACCAGCAGATTAGGCAGCATTAAGCACTCTTTAATTTGACACATTGCAATGATCTCCATTCAGCCTTTCTGCTCCAATAACTCTCCATAAATATTTTGTGAGGCTACCAAAATAAACAGAGGCTGGGGCTGTTTGCACAGCTGAGATCCTGGCAGGGCCCAGGGGGCAGAGCTGAGGGTGGCACCAGGGGATGGAGGGCACTGAGTGGTCAGCTGGGTGTGAGAGAGCTTTGGGGACTGGGAAAATACCTCTGCAGAGCAAAAGGAAAAATTATAACCGTAATATATGCCTTGCACCGATGGCAATTTAATAGGGAACATTTTTTAAACAACAGCCCAATAAAGAGAGATGGGTATTTATGCAAGAAGTGGCTGCATTAGAAGAAATAATAATTACACTGGAGTTGTGTTCTCTCCCCTTTTTTTCTTCTTTTTTTTTCTTGTGTGTGTGCTATTAGCCTAGACATTATTCATTAAGTAATGCAATGGAAAACCACTGTTAATACAGCAATAAATCCCACAGGGCCCCATTGCTTCTGAGATAGGATCATTTGGTAATTACAGTGCATTAGAAGTTCAATATTCTTTCATTTTTTTTCCCCCTCAGCTCCTCAGCCTGGCTGAGGGGTGGAGGGTTCCTGGGAATGCTCTGGGTGTCCCTGCACTGGGGACACCTCCAGGGACAGGGAACCTCGGCTGGTGATGCTCTCAGGGGCTCTGAGCTGGAGTTTCAGGGGCTCTGAGCTGGAGTTTCCAGCCCTCTCTGTGGGCAGCCTCTCCTCCCTGAGTGAGGAACAGCCCAAGGGGTCAAAGGGGGCCAGGAGGGGTGGCTGGGACAGAGCTGGCAGAGCCAGGGGCAGGGAAGGGGGGTCTGGGTGGGTTTTTAGTGAGATCTCGGCTGAAATAACAGGGAATGACGGCAGAGGGTCAGGGACAGAGCTGGGAGTGCCAGGGCCAGGGAGGAGGAGTCAGAGTGGGTTATTGGTGAGATCAGGGTGGGTTATTGGTGAGATCTGGGCAGAAATAGTGGCTGCTCTCAGGGAATGATGGCAGAGGGCCAGGGATGGAGCTGGGAGCTCAGCTCACTCAAACCAGAAGCTTTCAGAACAGCTGGGGGGGTGTGACATCACGGGGGTGTGATGTCACAGGGGTGTAATGTCATGGGTGGTGTGATGTCACAAGTGGTGTAATATGATGGGTGGTGTGGTGCAATGTGATGTCACAGGTGATGTCACGGGTTGTGTGATGTCATGGGTGATGTCACAGGTGATGTGATGTCATAGGGGATTTCACAGGGGGTGTAATGCCATGGATGATGTCATTGGTGTGATGTCAAAGGTGGTGCAGTGGATGATGTCATGTTGTGGGTGGTGTGATGTCACAGGTGGTGTGAGGTGAGAGGTGATGTCACAGGGGGTGTGATTGATGTCACATGTGATGCGATGACACAGGTTACATGATGTCATGGCTGATATCACAGGTGATGTGATGTCACAGAGGGTGTGATGTCACAAGTGGTGTGACATCATGGTGTGATGTCACAGGTACTGTAATATGTGTGATGTGATGTCACAGGCAGTGTGATGTCACAGGTGATGTCACGGGTGACATCATGTCCTGTGTGTTCAGCCTGTGCTGTGGCTGAGCAGGCTCTGGGTTTTCCCTGCTGTACCCTTGCAGTGCCCCCATGGCAGAACATCCTTTCCCCCCTTCTCTCCCCTTGCTGTTGTTTCCCATTTTGTGGTCTCATTTTCCCCTTCCCCCGAAGGTTCCCCAGCCCCTCACACCTCCCAGCTCACTCAATTCTGAGACTATTTCAGGCCCTGGGAGTTTTATTTTTTTCCTGTTCTCAATTGCTCAGGGCCAGTGCTTGAAATTAAACTCTCTCCGAGTGATGCAAATCAGACAAGAGAAGGCAAACGAGCCCCGTGTGTTCATCTGCAGAATCCTGTTCTGCTGAAACTCCTTCTGCTCCCTTCTGATCTTAGACAGATGTAAATCAAGAGCACTTATTTTAAACCAATGTCAGCAGGAAAAAGCTCAGCAGAAATAACAGAACCACTGGGTCTCGTGTGTTTATCGCCCTTTGAGGTAAAATAAACTTGCAGCTGGAGATCCCTCCAACGTTGTGCAGGCTCTGGTGCAGCTCCCAGTGACCCAGGGGCACTGGTCTGTTCCAGTTCCTTGGGCTGGCCCAGTTTGGGAAGGGCAGCTCAGAGTGACTGCAGGAAGGGAATTTGGGGAGCTCAGATTGTGGAGAAAAACAAAAATCTGCAGCAAGAACGAACCCACCACAGTGAGGAGGAGCAGGAGGAGCAGGGGATTGGGACAATCTGATCTCTACAGGCCCTTCCAACTCAAACCTTTCCTGAACCTGTGCCTCACCCACCCCATGGGTCGCTCTGGCACAGGGACACCCAGCACAGCAGCCCCTGGGGATGCCCATGGCACAGAGCTGTGGTCATGGCACTGCTTCCAGAGCAGCAGCACAAAGGAGGAGGAAGAAAAGGGGAAAAAAAATCACAAGTAAATAAAAAGGAGCCCATTTGCAAATATTGTAAGGAATGCATGTTCTCATACGTGCTGCTATTAAGTCCGTTCGTATCATATCAGCAAACATCATGTCAGCTTGGAGAGGTTCCTGCTTATTTCTTTTTCCCTGTGAAATGTTTTTCAATGCCTGAGCGAATCAAAATGAATGTAAATGAGGTTTATTAAGTCAGCCCCACACGGCGCTGCATTGTCGGCGTTTGTAGCTGTGACAGGTTAGTTATTGCAGCTTGAAGGGAATGTCACAGGCACAGCAGTCTGCACAGGCAACTTTTTCAAAGAATAGTAATAATAATAACAACAACAGCAGCTCAGGACTCTGGGTGCCTCTCTGGGAAGCTGTTCTGAAGGGTGGGGACTCTGCAGAGCTGTGCTGGGACAGCTCTGTGCTCCAGAGCCCTTTCCTCTCCTGGTGCCATCCCCAGGACAGCTGGAGCACATCCCTTTGTGGATGTAACCCCGTTGAGCTGTCTCAGTCTTGCTGGTCTTCACTGAGCCAGGCTCATTATTTTTAGTAAATTACTTGGGCCGTGGCTATGCTGCCAAAAAAACAACTGGTAGGGGTGGTGTTAATGTAGTTATTTATTTAGATTTAAAATAGCAGAGACACCCATCCGAGGTTCTAGGTGTTAATTGTACAATAAATTCTCATTTATTATACACTCAGCTTGTTTATACCCACATTTCCATGGGCACTGAGCAGCCCCCACCCCTTGTCCTGCAGAAGCTCTGTCCATCCCTCTGCAGAGCTGTGGGACATGGGACAGGCCAGTAAATCCTGGGTGGTTCTAGAGGACACAGCCTGAAGCTACATCAGGGAAGGTACAGGTTGGATATTAGGAAGAAATTTTTCACCAAAAGAATAATAAAGCACTGGAATGCTCTTCCCAGGGAGGTGGTGGAATCACCATCTCTGGATGTGTTTAAAAAAAGCCTGGACATGGCACTGGGTGCTATGGTCTGGGTGAGGTGTCAGGGCACAGGTTGGACTGGATGATCTCAGAGGTCTCTTCCAACCTTATCATTCTGGGATTCTGTGATCCTGTGATTCTGTTCTGACCCAGGGGCTACTGGGCTTCAGGAGCAAAGTCAAAACAATTCACACGGAACCAATGAAACAATCACCTGTGGGTAAACAATCTCCAAATACATTCCACATGTGAGCACAACACAAAGGAAGCAAATGAGATAAGAATTGTTTTCCTTTTTCTCTGAGGCTTCTCAGCTTCCCAGGAGAAAATCCTGGGCCAAGGGATTTTTTAGAAAATATGAATGCCACAGGAGCTGGAGGCTCAGGGAGGACAGGCTGGGCAGTGAGGGCCAAGTGCCCGTGGTGGGAATTTGGGGAGCCCTGGTGAGACGGAGACTGAGAATGAGCAGGGGCCATGTTTGGGGGCAGATGGATGTGTTTGAGAGCAGATTGATGTTTTTCGGAGCAGCTGTGCCCTCATAGAGCCCTGGGCTGCCAGGGACCCTGTCCTGCCCACACACAGCCCAAGTGGGACCTCCCAAAGCCCCATCAGCCAAGATGAAGGACTCTGTCGCAGACATCTTTTATGAAAAATCCTTTCCTTAGGATTTTTTCTCCTGAGAAGCTGGGAGGCCTCAGGAACAAAATGTAAACAATGGTTATCTGCTGCTGTGGAATGCAACAGGTGCATCTGGGATTGGTCTCATGTGGTTGTTTCTAATTAATGGCCAATCACAGTCAGCTGGCTCAGATGGAGAGCCAAGCCACAAACCTTTGTTATCATTCTTTCTGATTCTATTCTTAGCTGAGCTAGCCTTCTGATGAAAACCTTCTATTCTTTTAGTATAGTTTTAATGTAATATATATCATAAAATAATAAATCAAGCCTTCTGAAACATGGAGTCAGATCCTCGTCTCTTCCCTCAACATAAGACCCCTGTGAACACCGTCACAGGACTCCTCCTCATCTCCTTGTCCATGACAGAGGGGCAGGAAAGGCCTCCCAGCATCATTCTGGGGGCTGTGCCTGGAGGAGGCAAATCCCTGCCCTGGGGAGCAGAGCTGCCCAGCCATGGGCAGAGCTGGCAGAACAGCCAGGGTGCCAGGGCAAAGGTGGGGCTGGATTTTCCAGCCTGGTGCTTTTTTTGCCTTCAAATCCCAGCCAGCTGCCACATTAACTGGCGTGACTCCTTGTCTGTAACAGCACATAATGCAGCTCGAATGATGTAACTCACTGTGATGCCAGAATTTATAGGAGAAGACACTGCTTGCCGAGGTCAGGCTGGTATCTGATTTAAGCTGGCAGCAGGAGCAGCAGTGTTTCTGCAAACCTACACCAGGGCTCTCCAGCAAATCACATTACTCTGAAAGACTTTGGCGGGCCCCTCATCCAGACAGCTCTTCAAAGCCAGGGACATCAATTAGGCTGGAGTGCATCAAACCCACGCAGGGCACTCCAGGGGCAGACTCGCACTAACTCCAAAAGCACTTCCAATCAGAGAGATTTTTTTTTTTTTTTGGGTGGCTTTTTAAATTTTTTTTTCTTTTAAATGAGCAGAAGGATTCTAGATAAACTCGATAAGGGCTGGAATCAAAACAGGATCCTGGAGCCAAAAGTGGAGTGACAGCTACTGGGGGTAGTGAAATCGCTGACAGCTCCCGAGCAGACAGAGAGGAGCGCGATCAAACTGGGGCTGTCACCTCCATCCCACCCCATCCCCGCCACACACACACGTCCCAGCGAGGGAGCAGTGCCAGGAGCTGGGAAAGGGAGCCCGAGGAGCAGCCCTGGAGCTCAGGGTGTGGGGCTGTGTTGTGGTGTGATTTCATGGTTTACCTCAGAACCTCGGGTTCTTCCCTGATAATTCCATCCCAGGTGTGTCAGTCACCTCTCCTTTCCTCACCCTGACCAGTGCTGGAGTGGTGTTATCGTTTTAGACTAAAAACTATGTGTACTTCATTTACAATAATTTTCCAATACCTATCACCTATGTTAGACAGCCTGTCTCTACTCTAAACCAATCCAAAAGTGCCACCACCACAGCAGAGGATGGAGGACGAGAAGAAGAAGAAGGAGAGGACACATCCAGATTCCTCCATCTTGCCTCCTGAACCCCCATTCTAAAAACCCCAAAATTCTCCTTTTTCACCCAGGAATAAATTGACTATTATTGTATTATTCTATTTTCCTTCCGAAGGCAAGCAGAAATTCAGGACTGCAATGGAGTTTCAGCTCCTCTGGTTTTCCAAGACCTTGTGAAGTGCTGTGGTTTGTTCTCTGGGAGCAGCTCTGGAGATTCTTGTGCTGCACCTGAAGCTCCATTTGCACAACATTACCTTTAAATTAAGTGCAGATTTTTAAGCAGTGGTGAAGGTCTCACACAAGGTGAAGGTGTCCCTGTCCTTGGGAGGGAGTGGAATGGGTTGAGCTTTAATGTTCCTCCCAACCCAAACCATCTGTGACTCCATGGTTCTCCTTCCCAAAGCAAGCAGAAATTCAGCACATTCAGAGTTTCAGCTCCTCTGGTTTTCCAAGACCTTTGTGTGCAATGCTGTATTTTGAGCTCCAGTTGGTCTCTGGGACCAGCTCTGGAGGTTCTTGTGTGCACCTGAAGCTCCATTTGCACAACATTACCCTTAAATTAAGTGCAGATTTTTAAGCAGTGGTGAAGGTCTCACCAAACAGCTTAAAAGGATAATTTAGAGCAATAATGCGCTCGGACACAAAATAAACTCACTGCTGGTGACATCAGTAATGCACAGAATAATCAAAGCTGTGCTGTTTGTGGTCAGCCTGCACATGCCAGCAGAGAAACCTGGGGAAGGTTTTCCAATCACTCCAGCCACCATCTCTAATTCTTTCCCTAAAGTATAAAATCATTCTTCCCCTGCTCTGGCTTGTGGTCAGGGCTGGGTAGGGGCCCATCGCTCACGGTGGTGATTTGGTTCAGCAGGTGTTGCTGGGGCCATCGCTCATTCCGGGCTAATCTGCTGGCGGCTGTCAGGGGTTATGGAGTATTTATTGAGTTTGTGTCAGCTCCAGATGACCAATAGCCAGCAGCCTCTGGATGCCCATTGACACTGATGATATTGCTGAATTAAACTAGGTGATGTATACAGAACTTGCTTAGAGCTAGTAATGAAGCTGGGAACCATTTGAAACACAATACAGGGCCCCCAGCGCTCGGGGCTTTGCTCTCTACCTTTTAAATAAAAAATTATTATTATTTTCTTTGAACGCCAAAGGAGAAGCCATGAATCGAGCTCCCCCTGAAATATTTAGAGAGAAAAATAGAGTAACCCAATGGAAATGAAAATCATCTTTATATTCTGCAGATTTACTGCCTGCTAGTTGGGCAGTGACTGAGGAATTTCTCAGCTGCTTTTTAGAAAAGGCATCGTGGGGGAAGGAGAAGCAGGGAGGATGATGAACTGGTTATTGATTCCGCTTCAAGGATCCTTTAAAAGGTTTTGCTGAGCACCTTCAAATCTCATTGACGTGGGCTCAGCACAGGGCAGGCTCTGGCTGTGCCTGGGCTGCTACGCCAGCTGAGCTGCATTTGGGGAGCTGCACCCCTGTCCCTGTGGTGTTCTGAGCTCTGGGGCTCCCAGTGCTCCCAGCAGCTCACCCTGGATGGGCATGGGAGGGGAAAGTCCCCCAAAAAGGCCGAGTGGGCCATGCAGGACAAGTGTCCTTCTAGCAGGAGGCAGGGCTGGGATTTGGGGTTTGAGCATCAGGGGCTGGATGGGGTTTGGGTTTTGAGGATCAGGGGCAGGATGGAGTTTGGGGTGGCCCCAAAGCCCCCATCAGAGCAGGGCTGGGGGATGTCCCTGAACACCCCTGAGCAGCCCCAGCCCCCTCTGAGCCTCCCGTTTGACATCCTCCTGGGGATGGAGCCACGCTCGGGTTGTTGATCAGAGCAGGCTGCTGCTGAGTTATCCTGCTCAGAACACCAGAGATGTTTGGAGTTCAATCAGCCTGTGTGGGGCTGGCTCTGCACACAGAGTAAGGGTTAATTTGGGGTGCAGTCAGCCTGTGTGGGGCAGTCAGCTGTGTGGGGCTGGCTCTGCTCAAAGCACCAGAGTTAATTTGGAGGGTTTCAGTCAGACTATGTGGGGCTGGCTCTGCAGAGCACCAGGGTTAATTTGGGGGACAGTCAGCCTGTGTGGGGCTGGCTCTGCAGAACACCAGGGTTAATTTGGGGGTTCAGCTAGCCTGCGTGGGGCTGGCTGTGCACACACCAGGGTTAATTTGGGGTTCACCCAGCCTGTGTGGGGATTGCTCTGCAGAACACCAGCGTTAATTTTTGGGGCAGTCAGTCTGTGTGGAAATTGCCCTGCTCACAGCATCAGGGTTAATTTGGGGTTCAGTCAGCCTGTGTGGGGCTGGCTGGCACACACCAGGGGTAATTTGGGGGGCAGTCAGCCTGTGTGAGGATTGCTCTGCAGAACATCAGGGTTAATTTGGGGGGCAGTCAGCCTGTGTGGGGGTGGCAGAGCTGCTCTGGGTAATTTGAGGTTCACCCAGCCTGTGTGGGGCTGGCTGGCACACACCAGGGTTAATTTGGGATTCACCCAGCCTGTGTGGGGATTGCTCTGCAGAACACCAGCGTTAATTTGGGGCTCACCCAGCCTGTGTGGGGCTGGCTGGCACACACCAGGGTTAATTTGGGGCTCACCCAGCCTGTGTGGGGCTGGCAGAGCTGCTCTGGCCCCGTGCTGCAGCAGGAGCACTCAGAGCTGTGACCTTGGCGGGGCCAGGGCAGGCTGCAGCAGTGATGGATGCCGGGCAGGAGGCTCTGGAGCTGCTGTGTGAATACCTGTTTACATGTGGGATAATGGATGGGCAGCGGCTGCCTGCAGGCTGTAACTCACCCCGGGGATGCTGGGACCGGGTGACACCATAAACCAGGCAGCAGAGAGCAGGAGCAGCTCAGCCCCGCCGGGATTTACAGCCGGGGCTCGCTCCCTGACCATCTCATCTCTGGGCTTTTATTGCACACACGCTGCACGGGGAAATTATTATTGTAAAAATTTGTTTAAAGGAGCTGGGTAAACTCTCTTTGATCTGGCAATTTCACCTTAAAATCTTCCTTTTCCCGTGGCTGGAGGAGAGGGAGTTTGGCACGTAAATCATCAGCAGGCACAGCTGCATCCAAGTGTGTGCTGTAATCGTGGGAGAGAATTCTCACTTTGGTTTGACCTCGGGATGTGGAGCCCTGGGTGGGGAGGTGATGCTGGCTGGGGGCTGTGTACAAATCACAAACAGGACAGGACTGCTGGGAACGTGCCTTGAGCTGTTTGATTTTCCAGCATCAGCCTCATTACATGATTATGACAATGGGAAGATGCCACCAGCTCACATCTCAGCCAGCAGATCAAGAACTTAATGTTACAACTCACTTTATAAGTTTTTTGACCAATCACACAAAGCAAAAGCACATTGACAGTAGTTCCATCCAACCACTATAAGCACAGGTACCTTTGGTTAAACAATGCTTGCTTATTTCAAATACAATACCTGCCTGTAAGCCTTTAAACACAACACAGAGAGCTCCATTATTAAGCTTAGAACCTCCTAGTATCTCTCTAGATAAACTTTTCTGTAGCTTAGGGAGTTATTCTAGACAAGCATTAATACACAGACCATTGTTCTATTTGTCCTTGCTTTTCTACAGTTTAAATAATTTTTCTGCTGACCAATCTCATGGCTGCTGCTCAGCTCTGATCACAGTTCTGCTGCCTCTGGGGCCTGCCTTGTGCTGCTTTCCCAAAACCCTCTGATTTTGTGGATTCCCACAGGGAGGAGCAGGAGACAGAGTTAAGTGACCTCAGTGTGGGTGGCCTGAGTCCCACAGAGCCATGGGGACCCTGTGAGACCCAGGCTGGGCTGGTGTTTGCCAGGGCAGAGAGGGGTTCCAGGCTCTCCCATCATTATCCAGCCTACCCTGAGCCCCCCAAAACCAGGGTGGTGCTGTTGACACCAGTGACAAGGGACAAGGGCTGGGGACAGAGCAGAATGGGTCACCTCGTTCTTCTGGCAGGAGAAAAGGTGTTGATGGCTGCTGGGAGCTGCTGCTGCTCCTCCTGATGAATAATCTCCCTGCAATCTCTTCTGAAAAGCCTGGCTCGGGATTAGGGCTGAGAGCTCGATTTGATTAAAAGAGTCAGGAGCAAATTAGGAGCCACTCGGTGCTTAGCCTTGCCACTTCTTATAACGGGGCCCCAGATGAAAATATTTCAGTTGCTGTTTGCTCCTCTTTAGTGTCTCTCTCCAAGGGGCTCTCCCAGTCCAGGTGGGCACAGGGACCCAGGCTCAGCCACTCTGTGACCTTGGCTGGGCTCTGCCTCTCTGCTGCCTGTGCTAAACAGGAGATAATATTTCTCTATTTCCTGCAGCGCAAGATGAAAACAAATCAGGTGAGAACGGTGGCTGCTGGAGATGTCTGGGAGCCAATGTCCTCCCGAGGTTCAGCGCTAGACCTGGGGCAGATAATCAGGAGTTTTATATTTTTTTATACAAATACAAAGCCAATGGGGAGCCAATGCCCTCCCGAGGTTCAGCGCTAGACCTGGGGCAGATAATCAGGAGTTTTATACAAATAAAAATCCAGTGCCTGCCTCCCACCCTGTGATTTGCCATTCCTTGGCACCCAGAGCTGCAGATCCTGATGCCCTGAGCGTGTTCCCCTGGCTGGAAAGCAGGAGGGAACTCCTCCTCTTGTGCCTAATTGTCCAAAGCCATCTCACACAGAGATGATCACTAAATGCTGCACCTCTCCGTGTCTGCATGGCAAGGAAAGGCAAAAAGCAGTTTGGAAAGATCAATCATGCACACTCATCACTAAAGGCATTGGCACGCAGGTCCCTGCCCCTCCTGGCTGAGGAAATGATGGTGCTGGGAGATTAAGGCTTGAGAGGAGCTGTGCTGTGTCTCCTCAGCACTCTGATCCTGAGATAGATTACCCAGAGAGCTCTCACTGCTCCCTGCTTGTGCTAAACAGAGATAATGGCCTTTGGAGTCACCTCCACGTAATGATGCAGCCACCAAATAAATGATCCTTCCTCCCTGCCCAGCACAGAGCAAGGGAGGGGGTTTGGTCACCCTGATGGCTGGGAGGAGGAAACAGGCTGGGGTTTGCGCCCTGCCTTTAAAAAACCCCACAAGTTCCTAAACAGCTGAAGAAAAAAAACATTAAATGCTCCATATACTCTCTATAAACAAGCAGTTAGAGAAATCCAGGCTGGAAAACACTTGGTGGGATAAGGTCAAGCTTCTCATATGAATCAAATTAGTGGCCACTCAACGAGCAGCACACAGCGTTGGGCTGAGGGGAGCAGGGAAATGCTGCATTTTCAAGGTTATGCTTTTGTTCCCTGCTGGGGCTGCTCCCTGCCAGAGGACCTTGGCCACTCCGAGTCACTTTGAGGATGTTTGATGTTCCCTGATTGAGGATTGGGGATCAGAGATCAGGGGATTGGGGATCGGGGGATCAGGGGATCAGGGATCAGGGGATCAGGGGATCAGGGATCAGAGATATGGGGATTGGAAGATAAAGGATCAGGGGATCGAGGATCAGGGGATCAGGGATCAAGGGATTAGGGGACATGGGGATCAGGGATTCAGGGATTGGGAGATATGAGAATCATGGATTCAGGGATTGGGGATATGGGGATCAGGGATCCACTCCCCCTGCCCTGCAGCCGTGCTTTGCAGCTGTCTCATTCACTGTGTGACACAGCCAGGCTGTCCCTGTCATCCCTCCCTGCCTGGCTGCGTGCAGGAGGGCCTGCTGTGGTTTCCTGCAGGAGAAGGAGATGCAGCATTGCTCTGGGTGCAGGGAGAGTTCCTGAGACTGAAGTGTTCAATTTTACTCCAGCGAGCATCCAGTATAATCCATTGAAAGGGCACTGTCCTTCAGGCCTTTCAGCTGGGCTGACAGCTGCCCACTGATTAATTGACAGGTTAAAAAGATTGATTCCACATGTCAGAGCTGTAACCCTGCCAGAACAATGCTGCTGTCAATTGGGCTGTAAAACAGACGCTTACATTAACGGCCCTGACAGCAGCAGCACACCAACACATGCACCTGCCTTTATGGAGAGCCTAAGCACACAGCCAGGCACAGATTAATCATCCTGAAAGCAGAGCTGGAGGATCCAATCAATGTTTCTGCAGTGCACGAGTGCTGCAGCGCTGCCTTGGCATCAACTCCTGCTGCAGATGGTGCCTGGTGGGCACCTGGGCATGGGGGCTGCCCTGGTGTTCGCTGCCTTGGCCTCGTGTGCCTCTCTCCAGCCTCCTCCAGCTCTGAGTGTTTGCACAGGGCACAGCTGTGCTCACCTGTGGAGCCCTGGCCCCTTTGTCCCCTCCCAGGTGAGGAGATTTGGGCATAGGGTCCCCAAAGCTCCTAGGCTGGCCCAACTGAGGGGGTTCTGGTGCTAGAACAGGAGTGGCCCTGAATGGGACAAGCCCAGAGCCCAGTGTGTCCCTCACTCCTCCCTTCCTCTCTCCTGTTTTTCCCCCATCAACAGCATGTAACTCATTAATATCATTAATATCCCAGAGCCCCTCAGCTGCAGCACTGTTCAGTGCAATATAAAAACTACTCTGTGCAAATCTCTGATAACCCAGTGCAAAACAACAACTAAATAAACTCTTTGGTGCAATACAACAGCACACCTCATGTTGGGGAAGATGAAACAGGAAAGCCTTATCAATATGATTGCTTGGCAAAAGAGTTTGAGAATATGGAAACTATAAGTGAGATTGAAATGAAAGCAAGCTTTGAGATCCCTCAGTTACTGAA
Source organism: Ammospiza caudacuta (assembly GCF_027887145.1). NCBI lineage: Eukaryota > Metazoa > Chordata > Aves > Passeriformes > Passerellidae > Ammospiza > Ammospiza caudacuta. The sequence continues at coordinate 5,304,980 of NC_080618.1, forward strand.
CAACTGGAAAACAATGGCGTGGCTGGCTGAAGGTGATCCCCTTTTGATGGAACAACACCCTCTGCTTGCAGACAGCTCCAAGGCTCAGAGCAGACCCTACAGCTTGGCAGAAGGGGCCAAAGAGGAGTTTTTAGGGTTTAAAATGTAACACAGGATGGTAATGTAATGATTCTTATAGGCTGTATGGAAATGCTGTAGGATTTGTATCTTGTGCTGGATTGGTTAGTGAGAATCAGAATATTTAACACAGAAGATTTATTGTATTGTAATGGGAACTTCACTCTTTTAGCTCTTACCCCTTTTACTCTCTCACCCTCTCATCCTCTCTCCCCCTCTCCTCTCTCAGGCCTGCTCTGAGCTGTGCCTGGCAGCTCCCAGCAGGGCCCTGCACCCAAGCCCTTTGCAATAAACCCCAAATTCCTGACCTGGCTGCAGAGATCTCTCATCTCCATCCATCCCCACCATCCCACCCCCGACGCTCCCACACCTCAGTCACTGCTCATTGTCCTGCTGCCCTCTGAGCCCGGAAAATGGCACAGGGAGGGACCTTCCCTCAATCCCCAAGGTCTGAGCCAGGCTGCAGCCAGTTTCCAGCCCCAGCCTGGAGCATCTCCGGCTGGAAAGTGCTGACACCGCCCCAGCTCCCCACCCAGCGTGCTGAGGAATGAAAAAAACCCTCTGCAATCTGGAGAGATAAGGAGAGGTTGAGTCACGAGTGAGCTGGGCTCTGCCAGAAGACGTTTCAAAGCTTTTATGGCGAGATTCAATACAGATATACAGAGATCAATTATCTTAAAAGCAGCAAGGAGGTTCAGCAAATATTTCCAGCTTTAAACAGGTTTATTTCCATCTGCACTTATCTGTGCTATTTAAACTCCATTGCTTGCAGTTAATCTTTTGTAATGCAGCATAAGAGGGCTTATTTACTTTCTAATGACATCAATTGGCCATAAATATTAGACATCTAAGGTTCGCTGGAGCTATAGGGACAGTTTTCCATTCCTACTTGACATTTGACTATTTGCAGTGCTTCCTTTCTGTTTGTTCTTGTGTGACTCACTTATCGGCTGTCATAGGCCCGCTTCGATTTATTTAAATGGAATGAATAAGTACATTAGGCAAAGCTGTCAGGAGGGGAGAGAATGGGAACTCACAGGGATGAGTGATAAGTCAACAAGCTGCGAGGGAGATTCTCAGCAGAGCCGCACAAATCAACGTGCTAAATGGGAGCAGCAGAGACAGCGCCGTGGCAGGGGCTGGGATGAGCAAAACTGCAGATGCCAGGGCAAAGAGGAGCCAGCAGAATCTGTGGGACACGGAACAGGTTGAGGGATGAGGATCTCAAGGCAAACAGGAGCCACGGTGCAGATTCTGGGATGAGGATTTCAGGGCAAAGAGGAACCACCATCATCTGTGGGACATAGTGCAGATTGTGGGATGAGGATCTCAGGGCAAACAGCAGCCACCACAATTGGTGAGACACGGTGAAGATTGTGGGATGAGGATCTCAGGGCAAACAGGAGCCACCATAATCTATGGGACATAGGGCAGATTGTGGGATGAGCATCCCAGGACACACAGGAGCCAGGGTGCAGATTGTGGGGATGAGCAGAGCTACAGATCTCAGGGCAAACAGGAGCCGCCATAATCGTCAGGACACGGTGCAGACTGTGGGATGAGCAAAACTGCAGATCCCAGGTGTCACAGTCACATTTTCTGGAAAAATCCCCTTGCCCAGGATTCTTCTCCTGGGAAGCTGAGAAGCCTCAGGGAAAAAAAAAAAAAAAGAAAACAATAATTATCTCATTTGCTTCTCCTGTGTTTTGCTGCTTTGGAATGTGGTTGGAGATTGTTTATCCACAGGTGATTGTTTCATTGGATTCTGTGAATTGTTTTGACTCATTGGCCAACCATGGTCAAGCTGTGTTGGGACTCTGGAAAGAGTCACGAGTTTTCATTATTATATTTTAGCCTTCTGTCTGTATCCTTTCTATATTCTTTAGTATAGCTTAGTATAGCATTCTTTAATATAATATAGATAATAAATAATAAATTAACCTTCTAAGAACATGGAGCCAAATGCATCATTCCTTCCTTCGTCTGGCAACCCCGCAAATACAAGACCCAGAGCCAACAGGAGCCACCACAATCCATGGGACATGGTGCAGATTGTGGGATGAGGATCTCAGGACCAACAGGAGCCACCACAATCCGTGGAACTCAGCGAGATGCCAGCTCCTCTGGCAGCCACAGCCTGTGGCACTCAGCAGCACCAAGAGCTGGGAGAGTTATTAGAGGATCAAAGGCTCCAGACTATTATCTGCCACTAAGGTGGGAGTTGTGCAAACACCCAGACAGCTCTGGACTTGGGAAGATAGTTTTTCTTTTTAATTTCCTTCGTTATGTAGTACTTAGCCCGACTAATTAATTGTGGAGAGCTCGTATCACAGCCCTGCTGGAAGTGTGTGCTGTGAGTATATTAGTGATGATCTGCGAGGGGGAAGAGCCCTGGAGCCCTTTTTTTCAGTTTTAGGGGATGGATGTACCTTGCTTGGTGTGAGAGGGATAAAGTTTGAACCCCCCTTTTCAGAGGACTGCTGCAGCAGGACACAGGGGGATATGGTGGACATTCTGTTCCTCCTTTAATCACAGCACTTCTAAACTCTTCTGCTCCTTTTTTCCAATATGCCCAAGCCCAGGTGAGCCCCTGTGCCAGGCTCTGGGCTCTGGTTAGCCCAGGGAAGGGCTGGGACAGCCCCATTCCTACTCTTGTTTCAGTGTTCTTCCCCTCCAACAACGTGGTTTTGGTTTTCACTCCTAATCTTTGAACCCCCCAAAACCCCTTAATTGGCTGCACACAGTAAATCAGAGCTGACAGTGGTTGAATAGCAGCTGATTAAAATCATTTGTTTTCAAACTCAGCCAGCTGCACACTCCTGCCTGCATGACTTTTGTGGCATTCCCTGCATTTCTCTCCCTCTCTCTTCCTTTCTTTTAAAAGAGTTGCATCACATTTTTCTCATTCTTGGAAAATGAGATCCTCTTCTCGGCCCTCTTCCCTTCCCCGCACAGCACCAGTCTCCATTTTACAAGCCCAGCCTTGTTTATCTCCAGGACCACTCGTGAGATTCCTGCTTCATTCACAGTGCCCAGGCCACATCTGGTTTGGGTTTGTTTGTGTTTGGTTGGTTTTTTTTCCATAAAAGAAACACAAGAAGGGAGAGAAAAGCATTTAAACTCCTGATTGCCCATTGCCTGCCTTGCACTGCTGGCCAAAGCAGGGCTTGGGAAAGCTGAGAATTGTTTAAAAGGGCTGTGAGGAAGGATGGCACAGTGAGCAGGGGCTGGCATGCTCCAGCTGAGGGTCTGGCCCAGGTGGCAAATGGGGGCTCAGAGAATCCCAGAATCCCAGAATGATGAGGTTGGAAGAGACCTCTGAGATCATCGAGTCCAACCTGTGCCCTGACACCTCACCCAGACCATAGCACCCAGTGCCATGTCCAGGCTTTGTTTAAACACATCCAGAGATGGTGATTCCACCACCTCCCTGGGAAGAGCATTCCAGTGCTTTATTATTCTTTTGGTGAAAAATTTCTTGCTAATATCCAACCTATTGGTCTCTTCCACCAGGCAGCAACTGACAGAACCAGAGGACACAGTCTCAAGCTACGGCAGGGAAGGTATAGGTTGGATATTTGGAAAAATTTTTCACCAAAATAATAATAAAGCACTGGAATGCTCTTCCCAGGCAGGTGGGGGAATCACCATCTCTGAGTGTGTTTAAACAAAGCCTGGACATGGCACTTGGTGCTATGGTCTGGTTGAGGTTTTAGGGCACAGGTTGGACTGGATGATCTCAGAGGTCTCTTCCAACCTCATCATTCTGTGATTCTGTGATTCTGAGATTCTGGGATTCATTGTGACCTCCAAATCCCTGAGGTTGGGAAAGCCCTCCAAGATCATTGGATCCATCCTGTGACCCATCCCCACCTTGTCAACCCAGAGCCCTGAGTGCCACCACATCCAGTTGTTCCTTGAGCACCTCCAGGGATGGGGATTTTACAGGGGCCTGGATCTTTCAGGGGCCCTGATGGGCACCCAAAAATCCCTGTTGAGAGGAGTTGGGGCACAGGTTGGACTCGATGATCTCAGAGGTCTCTTCCAACCTCATCATTCTGTGATTCTGGGATTCTGGGATTCTGGGATTCTGGGATACCTTCCCTGACACAGCTTGAGACTGTCCCTCTGGTTCTGTCCATGCTGCCTGGTGGAAGACACTGACTCCCACCTGTCTCCAACCTCCCTTTAGGCATGCCCAGGATGCTCAGAGGAAGAAAAATTCAGGGCCAGGCTTGGGGGACACCTTGGTGGCACTTTGAGGACACCTTGGCGGCCCCAAACCCTGGGGCTGGGGTCTCTCTGCCTCCCAGCCCAGGCTGGGTGCTGTGGCTGCAGCGTGCTCGGCCACCAGCCATCCCTGGAAATGTGTCCTGGCTGCGAGTGCCATTCCCCAGCTCAGGCATCTGCAGCCATATGCATCAAATTAAAGCAAACGTGGGATATAAATCTCCTCGCCATTCCTGGGGAAGGTTTCGCATGACAGCCACATTCCTGTGACACTTTCCATCTTCTGTTTTACCGCACGCACCAACAGCTGTTTCCAAAACAAACCCTGAATGATGAACAGACAAAATCTTGGCTATTTGGACAAACCTGCTGTTGCAGCAGGGTCGTGCGTGAGTGGAGGGAGATTCTGCAGGGCTGGGGCCTCTCCAGGCCTCTGCCAGCATTCCCTGCCCTTTTTTCCTCTTTTTTCTCCACAAAAACATGCAGTGGAGCCGTGCAGTGGATGGTTCTGGAGGGGTGTCAGGACCCAGGACATTTTGAGACCCTGGCAGGGGGCTCAGAGACCCTGGCACACAGTCACAAACACCTGTGCCTTTGATTTTAGCCCATGGAAACAATTACCAACTTTGTGTGAGGAGTTACAAGCCACAAGGGTTTGAGTAGAATGACAGTGAATTTGTCACAGGGTGAAAAAGCAGAATTTTGGGGATTTAGAATGGGGGTTCACGAACAAGATGGAGGAATCTGGGTGTGTCCTGTCATTCTTGTTCTTGTTCCTCTTCTTCTTCTTCTTCTTCTTCTTCTTCTTCTTCTTCTTCTTCTTCTTCTTCTTCTTCTTCTTCTTCTTCTCCTTCTTCTTCTTCTTCTTCTCCTCCTTCTCCTTCTTCTTCTTCTTCTTCTTCTCCTTCTCCTTCTCCTTCTCCTTCTCCTTCTCCTTCTCCTTCTCCTTCTCCTTCTCCTTCTCCTTCTCCTTCTCCTTCTTCTTCTCCTCCATCTTCTGCTGTGATGGTGACACTTTTGGATTGGTTTAGAGTAGAGACAGACTGTCTAACATAGGTGATAGGTATTGGAAAATTATTGTAAATTAAGTACAGGTAGTTCTCAGTATAAAAAGCCAACAGCACCCCCAGGGCAGGGACTGTGCCACAACCCAACCTGCTGGACAGATCTCAGCAGGTCAGAGAAAGAATGTGATGGATAAGAGAAAATAAACAACCTTGAAAAGCAAAACCAACAAATCTCGACTTCTTTGGTCATGAGGCTGGGAAAAAAAAAAGACTTTTTAATACCTCAGGGGTCATCTCAACCACAGAAACCTGAGGGGGTAACTTCTCTTACACAACAGGCCTGACTGTACCTCAAATTTCTCCAGTCTCACAAGGAGAAATTCAGGTCACTGCTTGATGAAGACTTCTGAAGTTCCCTTATTGCAGTTGTCATTTCTGCTGTGCTGGGAGCTGGCGAGCCTCGGGCCGTGGGAATTGGGAAGCACAAACCAAAGGAGCCGCCCAGCCCTTGATGAGCCCGGGCTCCTAAATCACCCAGCCCCATCTGGAGGGAGAGTTTATCCCGCTGGATCTGGGTTTGGCAGCCTCAGAGCAGTGTGTGTGCATCCCCGGCTGGCTGGGAATGGTCCTGATCCATGGGGATCATCCCAGATCTCTTCCCACCACTCCCTGGAGCAGGATTTGCTCGCCGTGCCCAGGTACAGCTCCACAACTCCCCCATCCACCTTTCCCCGCAGTGATTTCTGCCCTGGGAGGATGTTTACCTTCCCCAGCCGCCTTTTCCTTACATTTAAACAGAAATGTTTCCTTCTCTAAACAGTTTACATTCCCGACTCCAGAGCTATCCCGCTTGCCAAAGCCACCAGTATTTGTCTCACTTTAAATGCATTTGTATGCTAATGCAGACAGGCTCTCCAGCTCGCAGGGAAATTAGTCCTTTCTTGCTGGATTTACAAACTGCAGCCATCAAACATCCTCTGGATTTATCTGTGTTAATCAAAGCCTCTCTTCCGCCCGGTGCAGGTGTGATGTGGCCGTTCCTGGTGATAAACCACGCTCACAGCCCTGGATTATCTGTCCAGGCTTGACAAATCGGTGCCACGTTTGGGGGAGGAGGAGGAGGAGGAGAGGAGAGGAAGGAAATGTAATTTCGAGGCTACAGTTCTCTGTGTGTGGCTGGGCAGCGTTTCTCCCTGTTTTATTGCCTTGGGGATCATCTCGCAGCTTCAGGCATTACCTGATTACAATCTGCAGAGGTATGGAGAGCTTCCCCAAGGCCAGGCAGCCTCTCCTGGTGTGGAATCCCTGATTCCCAGAGCCATTCCAGCGGGACAGACTCATCTCCCTCTCCAGAGGGAGCCAGGTGATGCTCCCACCTCAGTGATGCTCCCACCTCTCTGCAGAGGGCATGTGTCGCACACATCTTTTATGGAAAATCCTTTCCTTAGGATTTTTCCTCCTGAGAAGCTGGGAGGCCTCAGGAACAAAATGCAAACAGTGGTTATCTGCTGCTGTGGAATGCAACTGATCGATCTTTGATTGGCCCATGTTGGTTGTTTCTAATTAATGGCCAATCACAGTGAGCTGGCTTGGGCAGAGATTCTGAGCCACAAGCCTTTGTTATCATTCTTTTCTATTCTATTCTTAGCCAGCCTTCTGATGAAATCCTTTCTTCTATTCTTTTAGTATAGTTTTAATGTAATATATATCATAAAATAATAAATCAAGCCTTCTGAAACGTGGAGTCAGATCCTCATCTCTTCCCTCATCCAAGAATTCCTGTGAGCACTGTCACAGGCATGGGGAGCTCTGAGCTCCCTGGGACCCTTCCACTGAATCCTTCCATGCATTCAGGATTTATCTCAGGTGCCTGTTGCCCATTTTGATCTCTCCTGGCCCCATTCTCACACCTCTGGCAGCTCCACACAATTCCCAGTTCCTCGCTGCTGTCAGGAGAGCTGGAAACCCCCCAGGCCTGTGTTAGACAGTGCTTAAAAACAATGATAAAACTGGTTGAAAAGGATGTACCTGGAATGGTTTTCTGTGGAAAACTGATAAATCAACAGAAAAAAAAAAAAAAAAGGTTTTGCTTTAACATCTAGGTTCTGTTTAACTTTTTGTCTAAAACCTTACAACATTTTGCTTATAAAATCCCCACATCTTTCATTTTGACTTCACTGTGCTGTATTACAACCATAATGTAATTGATATCCAAGAAGAGGATTAATTGTTGAGTTATAACACAGTAACAGATACTGGTTTTCTGTCTAGATTTGGGACAAAACCCCAGAACTTCTCATACAATGGAAACTCCATTTTCCATCCAGCTGTAACAGTAACCCCAATGCACCGAGATTAATCTGGAGAGGAGGATAGAAAACATCCAATCACTCACTCATAAGATTTAAGGAACAATGTCATCCCCAAACCACCTTTCTTCCTTTCAAGTTTTCAAGCATGAAAACTGACACTGGAAGGGAGAAAATTTAGACTGGGAGCAGATGAGTTGGACAAGTTGCCAAATCATCCAGGGCCCGCTCAAGTTCAGCCTCATTCTTCTGGAAAATAATGATGGAAAATTCATTTGAGTATCGTGTGCAGCTTCGCTGGGGTGGAGGAGGGAAAGGGGCAAATTTAATTCCAAACTGCCCTCAAACGGATGCGGAATGTAAACTTTCGCTGCATTTCTGTCAGACTTAATGGATTTCACTTATGGGAACTATAATAAACAGCTCATTACAGAGTCAGCTGCGGGAGTGTTGGGAGCCCAGCAGAGCCATTTGTTTTCCAAGGCAGATTTAGTCTAAAGGGGGTGGACAGAATAATCCAGTGTTTGAAGTGTTGGGATCAAAGCTTGAGGGACTGGCAGGGTGGGATTTGGGGTCTGTAGGACATGGGCATGGTGTGCAGGAGCTCCAGAGCCCAAGTGGCTGCAGCTTCATCCAGTGGGGTGCTGATGGCTGCTGGACATGGGGCAGGCAGTTCTCACAAAACAGACTTCCAAAAAGTTGTTGTCATTAAAAACCCCAAAGGGCATAGGAAAATGCAAATTTCTGGAGCTTCTTGCATAAAGAACAATGCTGTGAGAAGACCAAGGGATGTCCTTTGTACCACGGCAGAGGTTTCTTGAGTAAAAAGGTTCAAATTCAAAACATAATAATAACACAGCTTCTACAAGCTAAAATTTAAATGCTTAATTCATATTGCTAACTCAAGTGAACGCCAAAAATCTCATTTTCATTGGCACCTTCTCTACCTGTCGTGAACCAGCTGAGCCACGACCCCACCATGGCAGGGCAATGTCCCCATCCCAGGACAGCAGAGCCACCACAGCAGCTCTGAGGAACCTCGTGGAAGACTGGATTTATAACTCAATAAACATCTGTGGAGCTGAGGGCTGGGATCCCAGTGCCCCCTGGGAGACAGAGGAGTCCCTTTGTCTGGGTTCCTTGCATCCCTTGGTCTTCTCCCTTCTGTTCTATATACAAGGAGCTCCAGAAATTTGCATTTTCCGACGCCCTTTGTACCATGGCAGAGGTTTCTTAAGTAAAGAGGTTAAAATTCAACACATAATTGTGTTGAAGCTGGTGCAGGTTCAAGCTAAAATTTAAATGCTTAATTCCCATTGCTAACTCAAGTGAATGCCAAAAACCTTTATTTCATTGGCGCCTTCCCTACTCGGCCAGCTGAGCCACGACCCCACCATGGCAGGGCAATGTCCCCATCCCAGGACAGCAGACCCACCACAGCAGCTCTGAGGAACCTCGTGGATGACTGGATTTATAACTCAATAAACATCTGTGGAGCTGAGGACTGGGATCCCAGCTCACCCTCTGCAGCAGCTCCTCCTTCTCTGCCACACATCTGGAGGGGAGCAGCGCCATCAATCTGCTCCTCCACCCCCGCACGAGCCCCGGGGGAAGCCAGAGGACAGTGGTTTCAAACAGTGGGACTGTCAGAGTGCTCAGCACGCCATAAATCACAGCCAGAATCTTCTCTTTCATGTCCCTGCGGCCGGAGACTGGCGGACACCCCTTATGTGACCGTGCTCACAGGGGTCTGAGGATGAGGGAGGAGATGAGGATCTGACTCCGTGTTTCAGAAGGCTTGATTTATTATTTTATGATATATATTATATTAAAACTATACTAAAAGAATAGAAGAAAGGATTTCATCAGAAGGCTGGCTAAGAATAGAATAGAAAAGAATGATAACAAAGGTTTGTGGCTCAGAAGCTCTGTCCGAGCCAGCTGTCTATGATTGGCCATTAATTAGAAACAACCAACATGGGCAGCAGATAATCATTGTTTACATTTTGTTCCTGAGGCCTCCCAGCTTCTCAGGAGGAAAAACCCTAAGGAAAGGATTTTCCATAAAAGATGTCTGTGACACCCTTAAACACTTCCATACCTGCGGAGATGCTCTGCTGGCCGGGGCCCTGCAGATAAATCACTGCTGCTGGAGGGGAGAGAGAGGGGCTGGGAGCAGGAGAGGGCTCAGCTTCTGCTGTCCTTGGGCCATTTGTGCATGTTCATGTCACCCTTGTGACCTCTGGCTCCTTCCCGCAGGCACAGACAAAGCCATGGCTCAGCACAAACTGGCACCTCACCTGCATTCAGGGCACTGAGAGCACTTTTTGTCCTCCAAGCAGGAAAAAACCCACACTGCTTAGAGGAACAGAGCTGTAGAGGATCCCTGGAAGCATCCAAGGCCAGGCTGGACAGGGCTTGGAGCAACCTGGAATAGAGAAAGGTGTCCTTGCCCATGGCACTGCATGAGCTGTAACGTCCATCCCAACCCAGAGCAGTCTGTGGTTGACACCCAGGCCATAGTGTGTGGTTGCTGGGCTTAAACACAAAATACATTGGTTTATTTTCATCCTTGTTGGTATTTCAGATTTGGACAAATGGAGAGAAAGCTCTGTCCTCCATTTGACTGAAGGAAGAATCAATTCTTTTGTCAGATCTGAGGTTTCACCCACTCTCATTTGATGCTAGCCTCCAAATTCTGTGGTGGGTTTTAAACACAAAATACATTGGTTTATTTTCATCCTTGTTGGTATTTCAGATTTGGACAAATGGAGAGAAAACTCCAACCTCCATTTGACTGAAAGAAGAGGCAATTCTTGTGTCAGATCTGAGGTTTCACCCACTCTCATTTGATGCTGGCCTCGAGCTCCTGTGGTGGGTTTTTAGCCATATCTAGAGATGGTAAAATACATGTTGGGAGAGGTACAGAGGATTGTTTCTTCAATTTTTCCTATTAATAGTGCCAAGAAAAATAAAAATCCCTGTAAATTCAGTCTAGAAACAATCCTGGTTAATAACCCTGCAATAAACCCCGAGACTTGTACGTGCCATTACAGTTGTTGTTGTTGTTGTGGACACTTTGAAATCTCTGTTTTCCTTGCTGGAAAAATGATCTCCACTGTGTGATGACCCTAAAAATTTAGCAGTTCTAGGAGATGACAGAAGAATTGAGAGCTTGGGGAAAGATAATTACTGCAATAAAACCAGATTAGCCGGTTTTGAGCTTTATTCCTGAAGATGTTGTTGATGTTTGACCAGGTTTTTTTGAGGTCAGCCTCATAACTTCTCATCCCGTAATTATTCTAACATTTGTTAAACCAGTGAGTGTTATTAATCAGAGCTAATGAGGCAGTGGAACAGATACAGGTCACGGCGTGGTTCAGCCTTTCCATGGGTGTTTCTGTGGCCATGTGCTGCTGGAGCCACTCTGGAGCATTGGAGAGGAGAAATAACCCAAAAAACTCCACTGAGGAACCTCCTCTGCTTTGAGAGGAGCAGATCCCTGGGGTGTCCTGGAGCAGAGGGAAAGCAGCACCCTGCCCAGGGTGGTTTTCTCTGTCTGTGATGGTTCTGTGCTGATCTGGAGCCGTGCCTGAACCTGCACCAGTTTCACAACATCCCCTCCTTTCCAGAAGTACTTTGAGGAACGATGCTCTGCTCTGCTTTGCTCTGCTGCGAGACTCAAACCATTTTAAATATTAATTAAGTCTCTCAGCTCTGGTCTACAATAGCTGGTTAATATTTGAGTTAAAGATCTAAAAACAAAGCTCTGCTGACAGCAGCAGCGTGAGAAATCGGAGCCAGGGGCAGGAGCAGCAATCCCGGGATGTGCCTGGAGCAGCAGAGCTCAGGGCTCCTCACACCCTCCAGTGCTGGGACCCAGGACATCCCTCTGGCTGTCCTGAGCAGCCCAGACCCCTGCCAGGGGGCTCAGAGCCCAAAATGCCCCTGTGGGTTTGATTATGACCCATGGAGCAAATTACCAACCTTGTATGAAGATCAGCAAGCCACAACAGTTTAAGTAGAATATTAGTGAAGTTATCACGGGGTGGAAAAGTAGATTTTGGGGTTTTTGGTATGGGGGTTCAGGAGGCAAAATGGAGGGAACTGGGTGTGTCCAGCCTTTCTCTTTCTTCTTCTTGGCCTCCATCTTCTGCTGTGATGGTGGCACTTTGGTTTAGAGTAGAAGCTCACTGTCTAACATAGGTGATAGGTATTGGGAAGTTGTTGTAAACATTGTACACGTAGTTTCCAGTATAAAGTCATAACACCACCCCAGGGGCAGGCAGAGTCTTGCTGAGCTGACCTCGGCCGGGCAGGAGAAAATATTTTATAGATAAGACACAATAAACAATCTTGAGACTGAGAAATGAAGAGCCCTGGCTCCTTCTTCAAACGCCAGGCTGGGAAAAGAGACTTTGGAACTTTTCTCGGGATCACTGTGACCAGCAGAGATCCCGACACTCCAGCCCCGGCACTGAACTCCATCCCCAGGCTCTCCAGCTCTGTGATGCTGGAGTTTCACTCAGATGAGGTTTCTGAGCTCCTGCTTGTGATTCCTGCCCGAGGGAAGGGCTCCCATCCCGCCCCGCATCCTTCCCTGCATCCCTCCCTGCATTCCTTCCTGCATCCCTCCCTGTATCCCTCCCTGCATCCCGAAGGATGCTCGGCACATCCAGGGCTGGCACCGCTGGAGCAGCGAGGAGCTGCCGGGCCGGGAGCTGAGCCCGCTAGTGGCAGCACGAAGGAAGGAGCCCGGAGGCAGAGGAAGGCAGGGCTGCGAGCTCCGAGCTCCTCCTCGCCGGCAGCAGCAGCGCCCAGCTGGCTGCGTGCGAGCCGAGTCTGATGTTCGAGGGCTCTCTCGGGCGGAATATATTTCCCTTCTTTGTAGCTGGCTGTAACTCACCTCCCTGCAAAGCTCTCTGCCAATACAGCGTTTGCTGATGTATAGCTACAGCCATTTTCCCTGTTTCCCTTACTCTGTCTCCGTATAGAATAATATGCGATTAATTGATTTTCTGTCGCTCTTTTAGTACGGAAAATTAATTTTGGAGCAACCTTGTTTTCTCAGGGTATGAATTCTCTACATGCAGAGTAATTCCACTCCTACATTATTCATGAGAGAAAATAGTGATGGAGTGTGTAACTGAGGCAGCCCCAAGGCCACAAACTGATAGTCTGCTTTACTGATACAACAATATTCCACTGATGCTTCTAAATAATTCACGGCTACAACTCAGTTTGGCACCAGGCACACGGCTCGGGATGTGGCTGGTGCAGAGGGGAGTGGAGGCACCTTGGCAGGACACTCAGGTCCCCAGAGAAAGCCTGGGGCCACCAAACCTAGGGGCATGGGCCACCAGGAAGGGAGGGACCCACAGCTCCTGCTGGCACCAGTGGGATTCCAGGGACTTGGAGTCACAGCATGAATAAAAGGCTGAGGAGAGCATGGAGGGACACCTGAAGGGCCCAGCTGTGTTTTCTGTAGCTACAGATCCTCTCCTGCTCTGCCCCCAGAGCATCCCTGCCGTGGGCAGAGCTCGTGGGCATCAGACCTGAGGGAACCAGCACTGCTGAGCTTCTCAGGGATGTGCCTGGAGCACTCCCTGGGCCATCCTGATTGACTCCTGAAGGCCCTGCCTGTTACAGAGGAGAAATAACCCAAATGTGTTACAGCATTTCCATGTGGATGAAAGGGTTAACGGTGGCTGAGGGGCTGGGGGGGCCAGAAGCTGAGCATCACCCTATTGTAGATATTTTTACCCTGAAAAAGGGGAGAGAATGATGCATCTGACTCCATCTTATCAGAGGGCTAATTAATTCCTTTATTATGCTATATTATGCTATATTATTCTATATATTCTATATAGAATATATAATATATAATATATAATATATAATATATAATATATAATATATAATATATAATATATAATATATAATATATAATATATAATATATAATATATTGTATATAATATATTGTATATGGTATATGGTATATTGTATATTGTATATTGCATATGGTATATGGTATATTGCATATTGTATATTGTATATTGTGTATTGTATATTGTATATTGCATATGGTATATGGTATATTGCATATTGTATATTGTATATATATTATATTACACTACATTACATTACATCTCAACTGAACCTGCCCCGCTTTTCTCTGTGAGGAGAAATGTGGCAACCTCACCCAGCAGCACCCCCGGCGCTGTGTGAGCTGTGGGGCTGCAGGGAGGGTTAATCCTGGGCAGCCCTTTCAGCGGGAGTGGAAAATGGCAGGGCCTTCCCTTCCTCCTCCCCTCCTCTGGCAGCAGGATGGAGTGAGTGAGAACCTTGTCCTGGCACCGGCCTCCCTTTTAGATTGATGACTTGTGAGGAGATGCCTCAGTCACATGTTGGGATTTTTTCCCTGTTGAACTGTACCTGGCACCCTGCAGCCATTTATCACGGGCTGCAGATGGAAGGCAGCAGCAGCAGGACCTGCAGGGCCAAGACACACAGGATCCCAGCCAGCCCAGGGAGGGTGGGGGATCTTCTGGGGTGTGTGTGCTTGCGTGGGTTTTTTTTTTTTAATCCAAAACGATAAATCTGATTTCTTTCAGGATATTGGAACAGCTGCAGCTGACCTGGCTATTTATCTGACAGATCTTCAGGGTGTAAGATAACAGCTCTTAGAGGATGGATGTGGTGTTATAAACTGTCCAGGCACAGAACGTGATTAATGGGATTCACAGAGATAAACATATGGGGAGGAGAGCTTAGCATCTAAGAAAATCCCATCCCTGGAATGGCTGGGAGGCTGTTGATGAGCTGGAGCTCTCACTGGGGTCGATGTTCTGGGTGCCAGCCACCCACCCACCTACCTTGGCCTCTCAGCCTCCCCAGCCTGTGGCAGTTGTGGTTGTTCTGCACAGCTCTGAGGATATCTGTACCTGACATTTGTACCTGATTTTTGTACCTGGTGTTTGTACAAATGTGCTCAGAGCTCTGCCAGCTTGAGAGGTCACTGTCCCACAGCCCCTGCAGCCTTAGCCCCGCAGGCACAGCCTGGCTTTGCTCCTGCAGGACAGAACAGGGGTGCTGCTGCTCAGCCCTGCAGAAATGAAGCACCCCAGAGCTCCTCCCCACAGCCCCCACATCCCTCAAGATCACTCCTTTCCAGTGCTCCCCACATGAGCTTTCCTCAGCCAACAGCTTTCCCCCTCCTCAGGGAAAAACGGTTTGGTAAAAGTTGAAAAATCAATCTCTGCTATATTAGCTGGCACGGAAACTCGTGAGGAATTCGGCAAGGCAGCCCCACAACATCCATTTCCCTGTCTGTGGTGCTTTGATGTGGGTTAAGAGGCTCCTCCTGGCCGTCCCTGTGGACCTGTGGTTGTGTCCCTGCTCGGGGCTCGTTCCTGGGTATTGAGCAGCTGGGGTCCAGGAGCAGGGTCCTGCAGCCTTGGGGACATCAAAGTGCTCTGATGGGGAGCAATGTGCAAAGGGGGCAGAGCAAAAGGACTCAAAAAAGCCTTAATGCAGGAATTCTCACCGAGAGGGATGGATCAAATAAACACTGAGATTAATTAATCACTAATGGCATGGACTAAAGGTGACCCTGCAGCATTTACACACTGAAGACAGCGGGGTCAGGATTGCAGAGCATTAATCTTACATTAGCACAACTCCATCCTTGCCAGGAGGGAGGCAGAAATCCCTTTGGTTCATGCAGAGGAAGCTGAAGCTTATTGCTTCCTGCCAGGTCCGCGGCTGCATTTTTATGAAACACCTGCAATGAAAAAAAAAAAAAAAAAAAAGAAAGAAAAGAAAGAACATAAAGAACATAAACCTGAGAAAATTAAAGAGCTGTCCCAGCAGAACTCAGCAGCCATGCCCAGACTCTGCTCAGCCCAGCCAGGTGGGGTCACTGGGTATTAATAACCACGGATCAATAACGATGAGCAACTGGGAAAAGGGATTCTGCAATCCTTCCTCTTCCCTGCTTCAGCTGGGGCTGTGTGTGTAAGCCTGGCCCTACAAGCCACCAGGGATGGGCTATAAAAGGTGCTTTCTTTCCCCTCCAAACTCTGCTCTGGAGCGTGCACCAGATGCAGCAGCAACAGCACGAGGCCTCTAACCTCTTTCCAAATGGTAATAAATCCCACAAGAGCCCAGCACACTTGTAATTTACAACTCTGCTAAAATGAACATTATTTCAAGCTAAGCGTATTCTCCGAGGTGCGGGGAGGAATGTGGCAGCTTTCCTGCTGACAGCGGAGTTTCTTTTTTAAATGTCATGCATTCACTTTCATTACTTCCAAATAATTGTCCAGAAGATCAGCAGAGAGGGCTGTGAGGTGATTCCAACACCCCCAAACAGGGCTGAGGGGTTCTGCTGGTGGGCACAGGGGGAGGCTGTGCCCTTCCCAATGCCAGGGTGCTGGAATGGGGAGAGGAACCCTGTGGAGGGGCTTGGCAGCAAAGCTGAGTTAATAGAAAAAATAACAATTGGTGATTTTCCAGTGTATCCATAGCAAGGAAGAAGACAAGCCTGTCAGCATGGGAACAGATTAGAAAAGATACACGGAGATTTTGGGCTCTGTTTGTGCCCTCCATGGGCTCTGTTGGTGCCCTCCATGGGCATCTTACATGCATAAGTAAATGTTTATACATGCCTTATTAAATTTCTGTAAAACTTTTGCCATTTATATTGATGCTAATTGCTCTGCACCAATGAATATAATAAGTTATAGTGATGTAGTTAATGACTTAAGATCACGCTTTGTTAAGAGTATATAAGCTAGAAAACAGACAGAATGAGAAAATTTTTTCTTCTTAAACTCTGATCACGTGTGTGTATGTCACATCTGACCTAACAGTAACATGTATTGCCATGGAGTGGTTGGTTTGGGTTGGAGGGGACCTTGAAAACCATGGGCAGGGACACCTCCCACCAGAGCAGGTCCATCCAACCTGGCCTTCATTCCTATGAAAATCCCTCAAAGAAAGAAAAATGACTTTTTTAGGCCTGACCCTGCCTGCCTGGCGCTCTGGGGCAGAACCTGCCCAGCCTCGCTCCAAAGTTCTGTTACTGTTAGAGAACATGCAGAACATAAAACTTTTTTCTTCCTAGACCTTGATCACATGTCAGGTCTGACCTAACAGAAACAGAACCCCTTTGGAAAAAAAGTCATTTTTCTTTCTTTGAGGGATTTTCATGGGAATGAAGGCCAGGTTGGATGGACCTGCTCTGGTGGGAGGTGTCCCTGCCCGTGGTTTTCAAGGTCCCCTCCAACCCACACCCCTCCATGGCAATACCTGTCACCATCAGGTCAGATGAGACATACACACATGTGATTAGGGTTTAAGAAAAAAGTTTTTTTATTTTGTGTGTTCTCCAGCTTATATACTTTTAACAAAGCGTGATCGTAAGTCATTAACTACATCACAATAACTTATTGTGTTTATTGGCACAGAGCAATTAACATCAACATAATTGGCAAAAGTTTTACAGAAATTTAATAAGGCGTGTTTACACATTTACTTATGCACATGAGATGCCCATGGAGGGCACAAGCAGAGATCATGGAGGGGCACAGAGCTCATGGAGGGCACAAACAGAGCTCTGGAGGGGCACAGAGCTTATGGAAGGTACAAACAGAGCCCATCCCTGTGCCCACTGTGCTGTTGGCACTGCTGTCCCGAGGAGGGCACAATGCCACCAGGGACAGGGCTGTGCTGCCTCCTGCTCCCTCGTGGCCCCTGAGGGCTCTCAGGATGCCCAGGGCATGGACCAGGAGAGGCCAGGGCAGAGCAGCCCCCATCAGGCTCTCGCCGTGCTCCGTGTCCCCTGCATCAATGCAATTTCCCTGAATGTCAGAGGGAAGCATTACAGATAACACACTGCGTGTGTCTCTGACCCAGTAAGTGCTGAAATCACAGATCTCATTATTCTGACATGATAGAATTCTTTCCCCTCCCTGCTGCAACCCTGCTGCTGTTGTTTTCCAGACTGCAGACATAATTGCCGAAGGTGCAAAGCCTCCGCAGACAAATACGTCTCGCCTGCTTCCCTAAATCTAGCAAAATGCCAGCTCTGTGTGTGCATAAGCAGGAGCCTGAGCTCCCAGCAGGAGCAGCAGGGTTCCTTCAGGTGCCAGCCCCACCTTTATTAGAATTATACCAATATTATACCAACAGGATGTGCCTGAGCTTGTCTGGCCTTGGTGCTGAACCAAACAGTGGCACTGTGGTGTTTCACCCCACAGACACTTTGGGCTGTGGGTGTGTGGTGTTTCACCCCACAGACACTTTGGGCTGGCTGGATGTGTGGTGTTTCACCCCACAGACACTTTTGCCTGGCTGGGTGTGTGGTGTTTCACCCCACAGACACTTTGGGCTGGCTGGGTGTGTTGTGTTTTGCCGGAGTGTTGACGGTAGGATGGTGGGGATGGAGGGATATGAGAGATCTCTGCTGCCAGGTTGTGGAATTTGGGGTTTATTGCAAAGGGCCCTGCTGGGAGCTGCTGGGCACAGCTCAGAGCAGGCCTGAGAGGATGAGAGAGTAAGAGGGTAAGACAGCAAAAGCATACGAGAGTAAAAAAGGATAAGAGAGTAAGAGGGGCAGGAGCGTAAAAGGGTAATAGGAGTAAAAAGGGTAAGAGAGTGAAGTTCCCTTTACAATACAATAAATCTTTTTCTGTGTTGAATATTCTCATTCTCACTAACCAATCTAGTCCAAGGTACAAATCCTACAGCATTTCCATACAGCCTATAAAAATCATTACATTACCAGCCTGTGTTACATTTTAAACCCTAAAAACTCCTCTTTGGGCCGTTCTGCCAAGCTGTAGGGTCTGCTCTGAGCCTTGGAGCTGTCTGCAAGCAGAGGGTGTTGTTCCATCCAAAGGGGATCACCTTCAGCCAGCCACACCATTGTTTTCCAGTTGTTCAGTAACTGAGGGATCTCAAAGCTTGCTTTCATTTCAATCTCACTTATAATTTCCATATTCTCAAAATCTTTTGCCAATCACATTTTTAAGGTTTTCATGTTCCATCTTCCCCAGCAGAGGACAAGGACAGGAGAGGCCCCCAGGCCGTGCCAGGCAGGGGCTGCAGGGCAGGAATGCCATTCAGAGGATGCGCCAGGTGCAGAGTCCCAGCTGAGCCCATCCGGCTCCGAGCTGGGCACGTGGGGAGCACCTGCCCTGAGCACGCAGAGCTCAGCAGATGGGCAGGCAGGACAAGGCTGGATGGCCTCCTCAGCTTTCTGCTGTCGCTGTGCAAAGCTCTGACTTTGAATCTCCCCAGCGAGGAAAATGCAGAGCACAGACACCACCAGGGTCCCCTTCTCCTGTCCCTGCACCCAGCCTGGCCTCCCCTATGCCCCAGCAAAGCTCTCCTGGAGGGCTGCTCTGTGCACAGCAAACCTGGCAGCTGCATCAGCTGCTCCAGAGCCTTCCCCCCGCGCAATAACCCCTCATTATTTTTTAATGTTGTTGTAACTTTATGGTTTAATCAGTATTTGCAATTTGTTAGTAGTCCAGGCTGCAATAAAATTGTTTTCCAGGTACTGAAACATCCTATCAAGGTTTGTAAAGCAGTGGTTCTTAGTTTATCACGCTCATAAAAAGCACTGGCAACTTGACAGATATAATAACTTTTTTTATCAAGTGTCTAATTTGAGAGGAAATTAAGCCATACATTACATGCCTATCCGAGCTGGAATTGGAAAAAGAGCCGGCCACCCCTCTCATCCCACCCTCTCCTGCTCTGAGCTCTGTGCCTCTGCATTCACTCTGCAGTATCCTCAGCTCTGGGTGTATTTTACAGGGCACTGCACACTTAATAAAAAATTATTTATGTGGCCTGCATTGATGTCACAGCAGTGAAACAATACCTTGCCTTTCCTGCAGCAGAGCCGTGATTTATACGAGTGCCTGGAAAAGCTTCCTCGAAATGCAGTGCAGATGCTCCAGGCCACTGTAACAGCCTCTCTCTCCAGTTTTCTCACGGGCTGGGGTTTTTAAATCAGGCAGGTGATTCTGGGGGCTCCCATCCATCCATCCCAGGGTGTCTGGGGCTGGGACTGCTCCTTTCCAGATCTTGGAATAATTGTGGTTTTGTGCTGGAATTTTGGCCAGTCTGACAGAATTCCCCCATCCCAAATGCCTGCTCAGAGGAGCGTGGGTGAGTCCAGTGGGGTTGGCTTTGTCCTGACCTTCCTTTGGGAGGTTCCAGAATCCTTTGGCTGGATTCTGGTCCAAAACGTTCCCTGTCCCACCCCTGGCTGCTCCCCAGCTGCACTCACCCCATGATGGCCACCAAGGGAAAGAACCCAGGTTCTCCTCAGGCCCTCACTGAAGGATTATTTATAATTTTTTTAGAAATTATAATTTTCTATATTTTTATGTATTTTATAGATCTTTATATATTTTTTATTTTTATATTATTTTGTAATTTATAGATTATATCAATTTATAATTCAAACATTATTATAATTTTATAAATAGTATATATTATATAATATTATATAATATTATATAATATTATATAATATTATATAATATATATTATGATTCTATAAATATTTATATTATAAATATTTATAATATTATAAATATTATATCTTATATTATGTTATATATCATTATATATTGATATATACAATAATATTTATATATAAGTATTATATGATTATATATTATGTATAATTATTTTATAATTATATTATTTTCTATTTTTATAGTTATATAAGTATTTATATAATTATTATATAGTTATCATATAAGCCACTTATAAATTTTAAATTTTTACTTCCTTATAGCTTTTATAATTTTATTTATGATTTTTAAATAATTTTACAATATAATTATTAATTTTTTTATTATAAACACAATTTTATATTCCAGTGCTGATATTCCCCCATACAAGCAGCACCAGAACACCAATAAAAAACTGGCATGGATCACCCAGAGAACTCTTCCTACCATGCAGCTCTGGGAAGCAGCACCCAGGTTTTGCCCATCTCCTGCAGGTTCTGCGCCCTGCCTGGAGCCAGGATGGATCTGTGGGGCCAGGATGGATTTTGGATTTGTGCAGCAAGCCTGCACTCCAAGTCAGATGCCGCCTCCAAGCCGCGCACTTTATTTGTTTAAATTTTCATGCTCGCGAAATGTCTGTGACACAGGAGACAGGTTTATGGAGAGCGAAAAAAAAAATGTTGACAAATGGCCCAGTAATCAACTGGAACATGCAATAAATCATTGGAGTGCCAATAACACTTCCAGGAGGAGTTGCTAAAGGTCATTACGATGCCACCATGTATCATGCAGCGCCAAACAAAGCAAACAGAACATGTTGGGAATAGGATTATGGGAGAAGCATCTGTCAGTTCTAATTAAGAATTAACTGTGGATCCTATATAAAAAGATGTGTGGTTTATTCCTATCTCCCTCATTTTCCCACTTAGCTCTCCATTTTTTCCCTCTCCAAAATAAAACTCAATTACTCTAAAAAAAAAAAAAAAAAAAAAAAAGGCAGCCCTGTGTCATTTAATCTATTCAACAGCAGGAAAAACAACCCGATGTGACAAAAGAGTGAAGGCTGGAGGAGAGGGCTGGGGTTCTGCTGGCTCCTGAGCTGCTGTGCCCACCTTGGAGAGATCCCTCAAGTCCTTTGAGGTCTGCGGGATGCTCGAACCAGAAGAACCCGGCCCCCCCTCGCTGGAGATGGGGAAGTGCAGAGAGCTCGGACGCTCAGCCGCTGAAAAGCTTTTGGCTGCCGATGAAGGAAATGCAAACTGAATAAGTGACAGTAAAATAAAGCAGAGGAGTTAAAGAGAGGAGAGCCAGGAGGGAAGAGGTGCGGGAAAGCGAGAGGGGGCCCATTGTCCACCTCACTGAAGGTGGCATTTCCCCAGCTCTGTCACAAACGCCTGGGTTTTGTCCCCTCTGGCTGCCCAGAGGGATTTGTCCCCTGGGATTTGTCCCCTGGGATTTGCTGTTCCTCCTTTGGGGCTCACCCAAAGGTGACAGGAGGGACGGAGCTGCTCCCCTGCCTTCAGCCCCGTGAGCAGCATCACCTCCCTCCCTGCAGGGACCCTCCCTGTGCCTCGTGAGCCCCCCCAGCACCTCCTTCCTTTCACCTTTCCCTCTCCTCCCGCAGCTCCCTGCTCTTTTTCTCTCCCCATTAATCTGAGTTGCATCCCATGGGCACCTGGCCCAGGGCTCCAGCTGAGCGGGCTCTGCAAGCACCACGCTTTGCTTTATTATTATTTTTTTTCCCCTTTCTTCCTCTCTATATTTCCAGGCCTCATTTCTGCTTAAGTTTGCATTTCTTCTCTTTCTTTCCTTTTTTTTCTCTTTTCCTTTCTGCTGACTGAGACAAGACCGTGTCCTACTTCAACATCCCAGGATTTGTTACAACTTCAAGGTGCAGGTTTATGGCCACAGTTGTCCCGTTTATGGTACAGTTCTTCTTATGGGTTCTAATAAACTTTGTAGCTCCAGGGTGCTCTTAAATCCTGATATGAAAGATAGGGAAGAATCATTATTTAGTCCAACTAAATATAAGATGCTTCACCCTTGAAGGCTGGGGATAATGTTTCTCTCACAGGTGTGGAAGGACCCATAATTCCTGTGTACAGCAAGTGCAGCTGCAGGGGAAAATAATCAATTCTCCCCGTGGAAATAGGTGTGCTCCCACTCTGTGGGATGGGGAGAAGCTTGGATGGCACAGGCTTCCTCCAGCCCAGGGGAATAAGGTGAAAACGCAGGAAATTGCAGTTAAAGGCATGTGTTGGGTGAGGAATGCAGGGCAGTGGTGTGGGAAGGGGAATGGGGCAGGGGGAGGCACAGCAGGGGGATCCCTGGTGATCTCCAAGGCTGACACAGTGCTCAACAGAGGCAGCAAACTGAAAATGAACCATTCAGGGTCACTGCAAATGAACCATTCAGGGTCACTCTAGGCTGGGCTCGTCCCTCCTGGCAAACCCAGGAGCTGCTCTGCGAGGTCGTGGCAGCACCAGCTCACCCCAGACTGGAACAGCAACCTGCCAGGAAAGTTCTCTTTCCTCTCACTGATCCCTTGAACTGGCTGCTCAGATTTTCCGTGCTTCCCGTGGGCTTCCAGCCCAGACAATCCCAGCCTGGACAATCTCAGTTTGGACGATCCCAGCCCGACCTGGAGCCCCTCCCAGCAGAGCCAAATGCCAGGAGGCAGTGCTGTCACCAGAAGGAAGTGTTGTCCCCATTAGATTGTGCTCACCAGGGTAATAAATTTGGTTTAAAGCCATTGAATAGGCAACTCTCAGCACAAGACATTCCGGTTTATACACGTTTATTTGAAGGATGTATTTCCCTGAGCTCTAGGTGTCCTTATGCCCAGGACAGCACATCCCAAATGCCACCCTAAGAGCAGCTGTGCAGTGCAGGGTGCCAGGCAGGGCACCAGAGGATCAAGGACAGCCTGTGCCCCCAGGCTGAGCCCTGCTGGGAGCAGTGGGACCCTCCCAAATGTGCCCTCGCAGCAGCCTCTGCCCATTTATCCTCCTCCTCAGCAGATGTTCAAGGCTCAGCACTCACACGGAGGAACTTCCAGCACAAACCATCTGGAAGAGAAAACAGCAAACTCTCAGCAGGAGATTTCCCTGCTCTGCTGCTCTGTCCCTGATCCCAAAGTCACCGGGAAGGGCTGTTCTGGTGTGACCGTGTTCACAGGGGTCTGAGGATGAGGGAAGAGACGAGGATCTGACTCCATGTTTCAGAAGGCTTGATTTATTTTTTTATGATATATATTATATTAAAACTATACTAAAATAATTGAAGAAAGGATTTCATCAGGACGCTGGCTAAGAATAGAAGGGCAAAGAAAGAATGATAACAAAAGCTTGTGTCTTGGACTCTCTGTCTGAGGCAGCTGACTGTGATTGGCCATTAATTAGAAACAACTAACATGAGCTAATCAAAAATCTACCTGTTGCATTCCACAGCAGCAGATAATCAATGTTTACATTTTGTTCCTGAGGCCTCCCAGCTTCTCAGGAGGAAAAATCCTAAGGAAAGGATTTTTCATAAAAGATGTCTGTGACATTCTGGCCTCCAGCAGGTCCCAGTACACCCAGGGTCATTCCCATCACTGTTAACAGCCATAACAGCTGCTGGGTTTTGTAGGACTTTCTGCACTGAGAGCCCATCTGTGGGCTGTGAGCCCTGCTGCTGGCACTTGGGATTTACTGCTGGAGTGAGGGAGATGGACAGGAACAACTGAGGTGGGAAATGTGCCCTGGAGCACGTGGAGCTCTGGCTGTGGGTCAGAACTGCAGTGGAAAGAGGTGTGGGGTGATCAGACAGGGGTCGTGTGGGTGCCTCCCTTCCCTTTGGCCTTTTTGGGATCTCTCTGCTCTCTGCCCTTCCCGGGGAGCTCCTGCAGAGCGCAGGAAATGGGGCAGGCAAAGCCGAGTCATCCATCCCCGCGCTGTGTTTCCCGAGGAGCAAAGTGTGACTGTCAGCTTTACAAAAGATTGTTTATGTTCAGTGGCGTGAAATGGGGGAGCGAGTGCGCGGGAGCGCGGGGGCTGACAGCGCCGCAATCCATCCTCCCTGCATCCATCCTCATCCTCCCTGCATCCATCCTCATCCTCCCTGCATCCATCCTCGCTGCTCGCTGCATCCATCCTCATCCTCCGGCCGCATCCATCCTCCCCGCTCGCTGCATCCATCCTCATCCTCCCTGCATCCATCCTCGCTGCATCCATCCTCCCTGCTCGCTGCATCCATCCTCCAGCCGCATCCATCCTCCACGCTGCGGCGGCCAGAGCGCCGGGGCCGCTGACAGGGCCCATAAATCACCGCTGGGAGATGCTGTACCTACAGCTTACACCGCTCCCCGTGACAAACACACAATGATCCACACAGCGCAGCACTTTTTTTCTCCCCTCTCTCTCTCTCTCTCTCTCTCTCCATCCGCCTGCTGGTGCTCAAGTGACGACAAGAGGAAAGCTGGAAAGCCTGGATGTGTCCTGAGGGAGAGCGGCAAGGAGCGGGGATGGCACAGCGGAGCTAGAGCCTGCTGAGGGACCAGGGTGGCAGGGACGCCTTGGCAGAGGGCACAGCAGGGCCTGGACAGGAGGGATCCCCTTCCCAAGTGGTGATTTTCACTCGCCATAGCCCAAGGAGGATGGGGTGGGTGGGTGGGTGGGTGGGAGCTGGGGTGGGTGGGATGGGGATGGAATGTGTAGGATGGAGATGGGACGGGTGGGATGGAGCAGGGATGGGTGGGATGAAGCTGGGGTGGCTGGGATGGAGCTGGGGTGGGTGAGATGGTGCTGGGACGGCTGGCATGGGGCTGGAATGGGTGATATGGAGCTCAGGTGGGTGGGATGGAGCTGGAGTGGGTGGGATGGGGTTGGAGTGGGTGATATGGGGCTGGGACGGGTGGGATGGGGATGGGGATGGGGATGGGGATGGGGATGGGGATGGGATGGGTGAGATGGAGCTGGAGTGAGTGGGATGGAGCAGGGATGGGTGGGATGGAGCTGGGATGGGTGGGATGGGGCTGGGATGGGTGGGATGGAGCTGGGGTGAATGGGATGGGACCAGGGAGCGATGCCAGCCCCATGCTCTGCAGTGTCCTGGGGATGCCAGGGGTCCATGGTTCCTGCAGCCCAGACAAACCTTCCCAGGCCGTTTGCTGCCCACCCAGGGTCTGTGTGAGCTGGAGAGGTGACCCTGCTCTGGGCACAGGGCTCTGGGGGAGCCCTGAGCTCCCTGTCCTGTGAAACCTCTTGGGGCACAGATGTGCCAGCCCAGCCACCTCATCCAGGCTCCCTCCTGGCATCTGGAAGTGGAAAAAATCCCCAAAGAAGGAGAAGGAAAGGCAGGAGGCAGTGGTGCTGCCACCACCCTGGGCTGTGATTTGCGAGGGAACAGGAAGTAGAGAGGCCTATCTGGTTGGACAACCCTTAAATCAATGTATCCTAATTAACAAAAGATCTAATTCATCAAAGTGACAGCAACTCTATTTATATCACCTCTTTCCATGGGGGCTGCTGGGGGTTTAGGCTTGGGGATTTTTCTCCCTTCCCTTTTCTGACAGCTTTATCTTTCCCACACACATTTTAATTTTCCCTTTCTGGGGGAGAAGGACTGATAGTGAAGCTTTCCTTGGGAATATGGACACTTAATTGACATTTTCTGCCTCACCCCCAAAATAGCGGGATATGTGGGGGGAGCTGGGAAGGAGAGGTTATCTTAGGGAGGTGCAGGTCTGATTTGGTGGGGGAAGAAACTGCTGACAGGTGAGCTGGGGGGGTTGCAAAATGTGGTCAGAATCCTGCAAGCTGCGACTGTGCTCTGAAAATACCCCCAGCAGGATCCGTGGTCATACAGGGATCTTGGCTTTCGCTTGGAAAAGCAAACCCTGAGAGCTTGACAACGCACTGGCTGACACCTTAAATCTTGAAGTGCATAAAAAGAAACCCAACTGTTTTGTTTTGTTTTAATATCTGGAACCTCGTGGTTTGGGGGCCGGGAGCGCGGGAGGCGGAATTGCCGTATAAATACCGGGGCCCGTGGCAGAGC
The DNA here is from genome assembly GCF_027887145.1 of Ammospiza caudacuta. NCBI lineage: Eukaryota > Metazoa > Chordata > Aves > Passeriformes > Passerellidae > Ammospiza > Ammospiza caudacuta. Next base: position 5,331,220 of record NC_080618.1, read on the forward strand.
AGAATTGCTCCGCTGCTCTCAGCGGGCTCAGGCTCGGGAGGAGCCAGGCTGGGACGTGATATAGGAACACAAAAATAGTAATAATAGTAATGAATCCCCGCTCAGCCACTCCTCCCACGGCAGAGCAGGAGCAGCAAGCCAAGCTGCAGAATGCAAACCGTGCGAAGGGGAAGCTCGGGATAAAAAATTGCCAAATCGAACCAAACCGAACCAAACCAAACCAAGCCAAGCCACGGCAGCCCTGATCTGAATCACAGCGTTCTCAGAGCACACAAAACAGGAGATGAAAGGGCCATAAAATGGAGCCGTGGCTGGCGGCTGCAGCAGCCCATCCATCCTGGAGAGCCGCGTACCTGCGCCTCGCGGAGCCTCAACTTGTGATGAACCAACGCGCTGCCGAGCGCATTTATATGCAAAGGCGTATAATATGTCCCCTGTATCTAATTATCTGTCAACCTGAGGCAGTTTGTTTTCCAAATCGGCCTCTCGGCTGTGACTTTATGAGGTCGTAAAGAAAACGGTGCCACTCTCGCACCGGAGCGCCGGGAGAGCCTGGATCAACAAATTACCATCTTTAATGGTGTCTGCTCTGAGAGCCCTGCCCTCCAGCGTGGCCCAGCACAAAGAGACCTGGCACGGGCAGCCCCAGAGCCTGGGTAGCCCCAAATCCAGCCCCAGGGAATCCACAGGGTTCCCAGTGCTGGATGGGGCAAGGAGGGCAGGAGTGACCCTATAGAAGTGACCCCCTCAGGAGTGACCCCCCTGTCTCCACATTTCTCATCAAAGAGAAAAGCAAGGCACAATTCTTCCCAAGAATATTCCTGGGTTTCACCTTCTCTGAACCTCAGAGAAAGGAAAAAACAGTTCTTATCTCATTTGCTGCTCCTGTGGTTGTTCACGAGTGGAATGCGTGGTGGAAGATTGTTTACCTGAAGGGAATTGATCAGTGGATTTTGGCATGAGTGTTTTGATTCACTGACCCATTGAATCCAGGTGTGTTTGTGTCAGGACTGTCGGGACAGTCACGAGATTCTGTGCACTTTGTGGGATCCATAAAATCAGAGGGTTTTGGGAAACCTACAAAAGCAGTTGAGTGCTTGGCAGATTCAGTTTAGATGTAATGTAAACTAGTCTATACTATATTACAATAGTAAATATTGTAAATTGTAAATTATGCAAATAGTAAACATTTATGTAAATAGTAAATATAGCATTATTATTTACTGTTATGTAAATAGTAAATGTACAATAATAAATACTGAAAATAGTAAATAGGTAAATTATTCTATACCATATTGCAATATAGTGTAATATAGTATAGAATAATTTAGTGTAATAAAGTAATTAATTAACCTTCTGACACAATGGAGTCCTCCTCATCAGGGGCAAAAATATCCCCTACAACCCCCGTGCTGCCCTTGCTGCCCCTCGCCCTCCTCTGGCCCCATGGACACATCCCAAAGTTTGGCAGGAGCTGCTGAACTTGGCTGGGAGAGCAGCACCACCAAGCCACGGATTCCTCTGCCCACGCTGCTGCTGTGATTAATGATGGAAAGGAATTAAAAAGAAGGAGAGGGAAAAAAAAAAAAAAAAGAAAAAAAAAGGGAGAGGGGAGGGGAGCGGGTCAACAGCTGAGTGCAAGGCAAGTCGCTAGACAGGGAGTAATTAAGATACTTGGGTAAATATGATTAATAAGCTCAAACTGGCAGGGTGTGCAGTAAACAAGGGCTAACCAGATGGTACCCTTTCCTTTCTGACAATGCTGCAAGCTTTGTAAAAATAGGAAGGAAGGCTCTGGATCCTCCCAGAGAGCTCGGGAGGAGGGAGGATTCAGCACAGGGCCAGGGCAGTGAATCACCTGATAGGAATGAGAGACATTTCCCCCTTCCGTCACATCCCGGCCAGGGACTGGGAAAACACCAACACATGGATCAAACACAGGGATAAGCCCTGAGCTGGGAGCAACTGGGAGTTGCTGGGAGGGCACTGGTCATGCCCAGCCAGGGCTGGTCAGAAATTTCTCCCCAAAACACTTCCCTGTCAGGAGATGCCATTTCACCAAAGGTGAAACGTTTGAGGGAAATGCGCAGATTTTGATGAAATTGCATTTGGAAAGAAAAATCAAAGGAGAAAATCATTTCGATAAGGCCAAAGCATTTGAGTGTGACCTTTCAGGAATTAAATGGCATATGTTTTTTTTTTTCCATTTCAAAAAGCATTTTGTTTCGATGTTATATATATAGAAATATATCTGTAAGAACTGCTGAAGCCAGAATGAAATGTTGTGATTATCCCAACATGTGATAATACATTTCCCCCAGTGCAATCCTACATGAAATTAAGCCCAAATATCCTTCTGCTCTGAAACCTGGAACATCAGAGCAGCAGGACAATGTGTTCAGCTCTCAGAACTATCTGTTTGCACTGGACTATTTACTCTCAAGCTCTTTGGAAACTAAAAATTTGCCAAGTAGCCCCAGGTATTAATGATTGACTAAATCAGCACTTGACTTTTGGCTTCCTCGGGACAAGGATTCTCCTTTTTTCCCAGCTGCAAAGTTCCCAGTGATAATGAGAACAGCAAATGTTTTGTCTCCACAGGAGATGAGCAGAACACAGGGCGTGGGAGGAACTCTCGGGTTCCCGGAGATGGCTCCAGCTTCCCCCAGCACTGTTTTTCCCTCTTTTCAGCGCTGCTTTTCCCACATTTCACTCTTTTCACCACAGGTGAGGTGTTCTCAGTGCTACAGTGAACTTCTCCTGGGTTGGGAGGTTTGCCCTCAGCTAATTTGAGGTCACTTTTGGTGTGTGGCTGCCAGGACAGGGGATGGTGCCACATTTGTCACACCAGTGCAGGGCCTGTGGATGCTTCCAGTGTGAAAAATGCACTGAGATTTGTTGGGAGGCTGCAAGAATAACCAGTGGCTCGGGGTACGTGGGGTAGGGATTAAAGATAAAGAAGAAATTTCAGCTCATTGGCAGGACACATATTTTTCCAATAGAAAAGCAAATGGGGGAACCCTTAAATAAATTGACTCTATAAAAACGTCCCTTTGTATTACCGCCTCACCTTTTCAGGGGGAAAACACCAAGGTTTATTCTCATGGACCCAGAATAAAAATATCAGGGCTGCTTTGTAATTTCCCAGAGCCACTGAGCAGTCCAGAGCTATTTAAAACCCACAGGCCCCCCTCAGCACCCAGGAGCAGCTGCCATGGAATTACAAGTCCTCGTCACAAGTGAGGAGAAACAAGTTGTGGCATTTAGGAAAGGTCTGCAAAAATAGGTGTCAGACCTTAACTAATAGTGATTGTCCTTCCATTCTGCCGTAATTTACATTTAATTCACACATTTCATTTCCATTTAAAATATGATTACAGTGTTTTGAAGCACATCTCACCTGTCCCCTCCGATTAGGGCGGGATGGAAATAACGCGGAGCAGCAGGAGCCAGGCTGGGCTTGGCTGCAGGGTGGGAAACACACAGTGATTCCAAAAGCACTTCCAGAAACACCTCCTGAGCATGGGCAGAGGGGCAGACAGAGAGACACAGCCCTGCCCCACCTTCCTGCTGCTCCCACAGGGCATTAAATATCATCTGAGAAGGTTTCACACCTTCCACCAGCTCCAATCCCCATCCAGGGATGGATGGGGCAGCCAGGGCCTCACCACCATCACAGGGCACAATTCCCCTCCTCCTGCCCAGGCCCTCCAGAGGATTTTTTTGAGCACAAAAAGTCCTGGCTCAGATCAGAAATAAATCAGGCAGGCCCTCCCCAGCCCGTGCTCAGCCCGCCCCCAGAGCAGGAAGGCGCTGATTAATATCTGCTACGTGTAGGGGAAAACAACAACCCCGTAAACAGTATTATTAACCCATGGGCTGGCAATAAATCAGTGTGAGAAGGTGACCTCAGCAATGCTGGAGTAATCCTGTGTGTCAGGGTAAATTTATGAGGCCAATTTTATTGGCCTGTATGACCCAGGCTCCTTGGAGATGTCTCAGTAACAAATCCAATCCATATCATTTATTAGCTTTGCACAGTGTCAGCTCGGAGCACGGGAGGGATCCCATTAAATCCTATTGCTCCCTCTGCCAACCGTGGGCACAAATAAGCTGTGGGATAATTGTTGGCTGCCAGGAGCCCCCATTGAGGGATCTGCTCTCCATCCCTGCAGCTTCCCAGGCTGGAAGTGCCAGGGTTGGGTTTGGCCATCGAGTCCTTGCCCTTCTTTACCTGGCCATGGTATCAGGGTGACAGAGGTGGGGACAGAGGTCTCCTCCTCGACTTCCCAGATGCTGCATGAGGATCTGGTGGCCATGGGAGCTGCTGCTGGGCCAGGGAAGGTGTAGAGTCACAGCTGAAGGAATCTTTCAACAGATCTCTGGTGGGCAAGGGGGACACAAAGAGATTTCAGGGCTCTTGGTGCCTGAAACTCCTGCAGCTTCGCAGGCTGGAAGTGCCAGGGTTGGGTTTGGCCATTGGGTCCTTGCCCTCCTTCACCTGGCCATGGGACAGAGGTGACAGAGTTGGGGACAGAGGTCTCCTTGACCTCCCAGGTGTTGGAAGAGGATCTGGTGGTCCTGGAAGCTGCTGCTGGGCCAGGGAAGGTGCAGGGTCCCAACTGAAGGGGTCTCTGAACAGATCTCTGATGGGCAACAGGCACAGGAAGGGATTTCAGGGATGTTGGTGGCTGAAACTCCTTCCTTCAGGAGGGAAGGGATGCTCTGGCTGGCCCCTGCAGGCAGTGGCCAAAAATCCTCAGTTTGGGGGCACTTGGGGACCTGGTGGTGACGTGTGTGTGGCTCCAAGAGCCCTGCTGGTGACAGGAGCAGTTGTGCCTTGGCAGCAGCACCTCTGGGTCTGGTCCCTGTTGGCCAAGCAGGGCCTGGTGGAGCAGTTTGAGGCTGTTTGACTGTCCCTGTCATCATAAGGTTTACGGATGGTTAATTTATTCTTTATAGCACAGTCATTGATGGCTGTTAAATCACAAATGAGAGCCAATAAAGGGTGAATTGCAGCTGAAATTACACTGTTTATATGACAGCAGAGTGCTGGCTAAAAGATTCATATGCCGCTGATGAAGTACGTTATAAATTTTAATTACCATAGTTTGTACAAATGACATGTTTGAAATGCTATTGAGTAATGTGACCCTGATAATGAAACTATAAAATAAATCATTAACTTTCTGAATGAGCTTTTTTATTTCCATGCTACATGAAGTAAACTTTCCAATTTATTCCATTGCAGTCTTCTTCTGACAAAAAAAAAAGTGCAGAGAGAAGAGTCACAAACCTCCCCTCCACTCTGAGGGACTCTGACAAGCAAAGCAGAGGAGGGATGAGTAGGACCATGCTGGAAAGGATGTCAGGAGAGTGGCCAAAGCCCAGCAAAGCCCCCAGAGTGCCTGGTTAATGCAGGATGATGCCGTGCTCCTGCAGCTACAGCCAGCTTAGCTGAGGGAGCGCAGAGATAAGAGCAGGGCTTGAGAAGCAGCTCCGAAGAGCCATAAAAACCACAGGCACAGAAGGGAGGAAATCTCCATTAAAGCCAGGCTGTGATTATAACTGGCTGGCTGGCCAGGGCTCTGCAGGCTGAGCTGCTGGACAGGGCCCCGCTCTCCCCAGGGAGCTTTGGAGCCAGAGCCACAATCCCTGGGCCCTGCTGGTTCCATCAGCAGCTGAGAGAATTCCCTGGATGGGAGAGAGGAGCTGAGCTGCAGCCAGGGGGGATTGCTCAGGAGCATCCCCAGGAAAGGCAGCACAGGCTGGGCACTCACTGGATGTGGGTCTTGTTCTGCTCAGCCAGACCAGGGGATGTTCTGAACCCCCTGCAAGGCACTGGGATCAGGATTTTACCTTATTATATTGCCATGTGTTGGTTTTTAAGGGATACAGGGCGTGAAACAAGAGGGCAGCATGTTGGGGAAGATGAAACAGGAAAGCCTTATCAATATGATTGCCTGGCAAAAGATTGTGAGAATATGGAAACTATAAGTGAGATTGAAATGAAAGCAAGCTTTGAGATCCCTCAGTTACTGAACAACTGGAAAACAATGGCGTGGCTGGCTGAAGGTGATCCCCTTTTGATGGAACAACACCCTCTGCTTGCAGACAGCTCCAAGGCTCAGAGCAGACCCTACAGCTTGGCAGAACGGCCCAAAGAGGAGTTTGTAGGGTTTAAAATGTAACACAGGATGGTAATGTAATGATTCTTATAGGCTGTATGGAAATGCTGTAGGATTTGTATCTTGTACTAGATTGGTTAGTGAGAATCAGAATATTCAACACAGAAGAAGATTTATTGTATTGGAATGGGAACCTCACTCTCTTACCCTTTTACTCTCTTACCTTTTTTACTCCCTTACTCTCTCACCCTCTCATCCTCTCTGCCCCTCTCTCCTCTCAGGCCTGCTCTGAGCTGTGCCTGGCAGCTCCTAGCAGGGCGCTGCACCCAGGCCCTTTGCAATGAACCCCAAATTCCATGACCTGGCTTCAGAGATCTCTCATCTCCGTCTGCCCCAACCGTGCAACCCCCATTGCTCCCACAGGAGCGTGCCAGAGGTTCATTCCCACCCCTCTGCAGAGCTGTTCCAAAGCACAGTGTCCCCTGCTCCTGTGTGCCCACACTGACCCATCCCAGGGCAGGAGCAAAGGGCTCCTCCTTCCCCTCAGCCTCCACCAGAAAATCCACCAGCTCTGGGGCTCGCCAGCACCACTGGCTCCTTCCTCATCCCCTTGGTTAACCTTTAATTAGGAACCTGTTCTTTGCCCACCTGGGGCTGGGTGTGAGCCTCTCCTGCTCCCCAGCTCCTCCTGTCCAGCAGCATGCCCAGGGCAGAAAAAAGGTGGCAGTGGGAATCTCCAAATAATCAAATTATCACCTTGGGAAGGAGGGAAAAGAGCCCTGTGACATTTCCAGCTGGGGATGTAGCAGGAGGGTGCAGGTCACCACAGCAGATGAGGTCATTGATGACCAATAACGAGGTTTGTGGTTCTTTGTGCAGAGCTGGAGATGGATCTCATCGTCCCTGTGTGCAAGGGACTCCTTGGCCATGGGAGCTGTGGTGAATCCCTGGCTGGGTGCCCCTAAATCAGGCCGAGGGTGTTTGCCAGTGGCGTGGTCTTGGGTTGCTGTTGATAATTGCAGCCCCGAGATGTGCAGGGTGTCTCTGCTTCAGCCCGTGCAACTGAAGAACGAGTCTGGACTCTTCACTTTTCAGTCTTGAGGTTGTTTATTAATTCTCATCTATAAAATTTTCTTTCTGCCCAGCTGAGATCTGCTCAGCAGGGCAGCCACAGGCACTCTGTGTTGTCCTTTTATACCACAAACTACGTGTAACATATTTACACTTAATTCCCAATACCCATCACCTGTGTTAGACAGTGCACTTCTACTCTAGACCAACCCCAAAGTGCCAACATCACTGCAGAAAATGGAGAACAACAAAAAGAAGAAGAAAGAAAGGCTGGACACACCCAGATTCCTCCATCTTGTCCCCATAACCCCCATACCAAAAATCCTAAAATCTACATTTTCACCCTGTGATCATTTTGTTATTACACCATTCAAACCTGTGTGACTTTCACGTCCTCATACAAAGCTGGCAACTTGCTCCAGGGGTCAAAATCAAATCCCCAGGTGCTCTGGGCTGTGTGCCAGGGTCTCTGAGCCTCCTGGCAGGGTCCTTGGCAATTCTGGACATCCAGAGGGATGCACTGAGTTCCGACAGGGTGGGCAGCGTGGGCTCCCTCTGCTGCATGAGCCCATGGCACAGCCACCCTGGCACAAGCCACAGCCACCCCCACCCCTCTGGACAGGCCTCACTGGCCCCGTGTCCTCCCCAGCAGTGTTTGGAGCTCAGCACTGTAACGCCCACTTTTGTCTTATCAGCCACACTGAAAATATTCCCAAGCAGGCTGCTCATGCCGCACTACTTACCATTAAAAGAAAGGGCCACATTATTGCTGTTATAAACCATTGATTAAGGTTTATAATAGCAATAATCCCCTCGAAATTCATTGTTACTGCAGTTAATGACCAGTTTATTAGAGCGTTAACCATCCTTGGCAATGGGCTGAGTCGTTTAATGCTGGTAACGACCAATTTCTCAAGGGTTATTGCTTAAATAACAAGCCTTTGTTAGATATATGTTCCCCCACCAGATACTGCTCCAGCTGGAACCTTCTCCTGTGAAATAATTGTTAATTATTTCCTCCAAGTTTTGCCTCCAAGTCTCCAAGTTTTAGGTGGGAAGGGTTGCTGAGGCACAGAGTGCCAGAGATGCTGAGGGCTGATGTGAGGGGACGCAGCCAGAGACACTGGGGCTGTCACTGAGGGCTGTGGGAGCTCTGCTTGGTGAGGTTTTTTCCCTCTTCTGTCACCTGGGAGTGTCCCAGCCCTGGGCACGGAGCCCTGGCTCAAGCTGGTGTTATAGACAGATAATGAGATGATTGGCTCGCAGAATTAAAATATAACTATTGTGTGAATATTAAGAAAAGCTTTAGTGATGTATAGTTGTGTTATTGTGGTTTAGATGTCCTCTGTCCTCCCCATAGATCCTTTTCCCCCCATACTGTGACCATCAGACAGCCTGGGCTGTCTAGGACAGATACAAAGTGTGGGATTTTGGGGGTTCCCCAGATGGCGGAGGAAATGAGAATCTGACTCCATGTTCTCAGAAGGCCGATTTATTATTTTATGATCTATATTATATTAAAGAATGCTATACTAAAGCTATACTAAAGAATAGAGAAAGGATACAGACAGAAGGCTAAAAGATAATAATGAAAACTCGTGACTCTCTCAAAGCCCCAACACAGCTGATGGTGATTGGTCATTAAGTAAAAACAATTCACAGAAACCAATGAAACAATCACCAGTTGGTAAACAATGTCCAAACCACATTCCAAAGCAGCAAAACGCAGGAGAAGCGAATCAGGTAATTATTGTTTTCATTTTTCTCTGAGGCTTCTCAGCTTCCCAGGAGAGAAATCCTGGAAAAGGGATTTTTCCAGAAAATATGATGGTGACAAAAAAGAAGGTGTGCACATGTATCCCTTACCTGGGGCAGCTGGGAATAGAAAAGCTTGGGGGTGCTTCGGGGGTGCAGCATGGCAACACCTGCCCTCCAATCCAGTTACAAAGCAGTTTGCACTGATAAATGGCACAGAAGAGCTGAGTGACAGACTTTGGGAAGGGCCAGGGCTGGCTGATGCAGCCCCCAGGGGTATAAAACACTGAGCATCCATCTTGAAGTCGTGGTATCCACGAGGGGCAGTTCCCAGTGCTGCAGCTTTTTCCTCATGTAGCCCTTTGCTGTATTTTTGTCAAGGTTTAATAAACCTCTTTAAATTTTCAAAGTGAGCAGTTGTTTCTCACACTGGGAGCAGGGAATGTGCAAGGATGAGCCACCCAGGAAGGCTGAGAGCCACCAGAGCTGTCCCCGCTCTCCTCCTACATTAATTTGATGCGAGCGTCTGGCGGCGCTAACGATGTCCCATCGTGTCACGTTAGTGCCATGCCTCTAACAGCGCTGCGGGGCTGACACCACATGAAAGGTACAGACACGGTTACCCTTTCATTGTGTCATATTAGCAAAAATAAATACTGTTACAGCAGCAGGCTGACACGGAGACAGCGGTGCATCGGGGTTGGACTCGCGGCTCCAGTGCGTTTCCAGGCCTGGGTGTTGTTTCACCAGGAAATCATGGAAAGGGAGATCACCTGGTGGGCTTCTGTCACAGACATATTTTCTGAAAAATCTTTTCCTTAGGATTTTTCCTCCTGAGAAGCTGGGAGGCCTCAGGAACAAAATGTGAACAATGGTTATCTGCTGCTGTGAAATGCAACAGGTGCATCTGTGATTGGTCTCACATGGTTGTTTCTAATTAATGGCCAATCACAGTCAGCTGGCTCGGACAGAGAGTCCAAGACAGAAGCTTTTGTTATCATTCTTTGCTATTCCATCTTAGCCAGCCTTCTGATGAGAACCTTAAAACTATACTATTAAAACTATATTAAAGAATAGTAGAAAGTATTTCCTTAGAAGGCTAGCTAAGAATAGAATAGAATAGAATAGAATAGAATAGAATAGAATAGAATGGAATTATGAAGGCTCCGTCTCGGACTCTCTGTCCAAGCCAGCTCACTGTGATTGGCCATTAATTAGAAACAACCAACATGAGACCAATCCCAGATGCACCTGTTGCATTCCACAGCAGCAGATAACCATTGTTTGCATTCTGTTCCTGAGGCCTCTCAGCTTCTCAGGAGGAAAAATCCTAAGGAAAGGATTTTTCAGAAAATATGTCTACAACACCTCCCTCCTTTTATCCTTTGTTCCCACGTTTGTGGGGTCTTTGAGGTGTCATTGTGAAAAAAAAATAAGGAAAAGGGAAGGAGGGATTAGTCCAAAATCTGTAAGAACTGTAAGTGGTTCTGGCAGTGAGCTGCTGATCTTCTCCCGCAATGCTTCAGGCTCCTCCAAACTCTAACAGAAATTAAATACAAAACCTGAATTTCCCCCCCCCCCCCCTCTCTGGGACAGAATTAGGATTTTCTCTCTCCCCCATAGGACAGAGCTCTGGGATGGGCTCAGGATGGGGGAAGCACGGCTGGGCTCTGCTGGTCCAGCCAGGCTGGGGCTGTCTCTGCTCCCTGTCACAACTGCTGTGGGGATTTGTGCGAGCATCCGTGTTATTTTAGAGATAATGTGAGCAGAGTGGAGCATGTCACAGGATAATGGTCTCCTGCTGCTAGGCTGTTCTTGGCATTTATCAAAAAATGACACCAGAGGGAATATGCTCAAGGGAGCTGAGGTGTCGATTCGATGACTGCTGTTTCGTGATAAAAGTTAACAGAAATAAAAATGAATTAGTCACAAAACAGCTTATTTATAGCAGTGCCTGGCCCAGGAGGGGATCCCTGGGAAAGGCAGGGCAGTGGTGCTCACACTGCTGGCAGGAACAGGCTGCACCCCAAAAGTGCCCTGGAGCAAAGCAAACAGAACAGCATCCCCTGGGTTTCACCCCTGTCCCTCCTGCTTTGTGCCTCAGCAAATACCCCCAGACCCTTCTGCACCGAGCTTCCACAACAAAACACTTCCCTGTTTGGCCTAAAACCAAATATTTTGAGCAAAATGTTGCCTGTGTTTATACACAGCTGTGGGGGTGGGAGCTGGATGGAGCTGGGATCATGTGTGGGGCTCTGGATGGAGCTGAGATCGTGTGTGGGGCTCTGGATGGAGCTGGGATCGTGTGTGGGGCTCTGGATGGAGCTGGGATCATGTGTGGGGCTCTGGATGGAGCTGGGATCGTGTGTGGGGCTCTGGATGGAGCTGGAATCATGTGTGGGGCTCTGGATGGAGCTGGGACCCTGCACTGGGCTCTGGATGGAGCTGGGATCATGTGTGGGGCTCTGGATGGAGCTGGGACCCTGCACTGGGCTCTGGATGGAGCTGGGATCATGTGTGGGGCTCTGGATGGAGCTGGGACCCTGCACTGGGCTCTGGATGAAGCTGGGACCCTGCTCTGGTCTCCAATCAGAGCTGGGACCCCACACTGGGCTCAGCTGTGCTGATGGAACTCCCAGCTCCAGCGATGCAGCCTGAGTGGGAGCAGGAAAAAAGGGCAGAATACAGGAAAAAAGGTCAGGCTTTGCTGCAATGGCTAAAAATGTCAGCCATGGGTCTGGTGTAAATGAATTATCCTGGCTGGAGCCATCTATCCTGGTTGCTGCAGCAGGTTCAGCTGAAGCTGTTGAAGGAAAAGGGTGGGATTTGGGTCCCACCAAAATCCCTGAAGCTCAGGGGCTTCACCTTCATCAAGGTGACCAAACCCATGGGGAATTGCTGCTGGGGCCAAGTTCTGGTGCGTTTCCAACAGGACGCTCTGGGTTTGTTATCTCAGCTGTGGGCAGGAGCAGAGCACTGGGAGGAGGAGGAGGAGGCAGGAGAAGGACGTGGCAGCACCTGGGCTGGCTGGCCCTGCGTGCAGGAAACAACAGGGGCCACAGGGGATGCGTCCTCCTCTCCACCCCCCTGTTATTCCAGCCATAAATCCCAGTGACCAGCTTGAACTTTTCTCAATTGACATGTTTACAAGGGAAGCCCGCATTTGACAGGAAAATTAAGCATATCAATCACTTAACGAGGTCGTTAATGAATGGCTCTCAGATCTCTCTGATTCTGTGCCTGGTAGCACAGTTTATTGATCAAGCTTTTTGGGCCGGGCCAGATGTTGCCGTGCCTTGATCCTCAGAGCAGGGTTTAGCGAGGGGTCATCCTCTCCAGCAGACCCCAGGTTCCCTTTTCTGTCTCTGTTTTCTCTTCCTTTCTCTCCCTGCTGCAGAACAAAGGGAGCAGATGCGGGCTCGAGGCCCCTCACACCCACTCCGACATATGGAAGTGATCTCCTCTGTCTCTGTAATTACACAGGAGCTCCTCTGCAACGGCTCCAGCTTTTATTGCACAGAAACCAACCTAGTCCTCCATAAAACATCTTTATGGCTTCTTCTCCAGGGGCTCCTTGGCCAGGCCCTGGCAGGCGCAAAGGCGAGCAGGACCCCCAGTGTTGGGGAAGATGGAACAGGAAAGCCTTATCAATATGATCTGGCAAAAATTTTTGAGAATATGGAAACTATAAGCGAGATGGAAATGAAAGCAAGCTTTGAGATCACTCAGCTACTGAACAACTGGAAAACAATGGTGTGGCTGGCTGAAGGCGATCCCCTTTTGATGGAACAACACCCTCTGCTTGCAGACAGCTCCAAGGCTCAGAGCAGACCCTACAGCTTGGCAGAAGGGGCCCAAAGAGGAGTTTGTAGGGTTTAAAATGTAACACAGTGTGGTAACGTAATGATTCTTATAGGCTGTGTGTAAATGCTGTAGGATTTGTATCTTATACTAGATTGGTTGGTGAGAATCAGAATATTCAGCACAGAAGAAGATTTATTGTATTGGAACGGGAACCTCACTCTCTTATGCTCTTCCCCTCTTACTCTTCTACTCTCTCATCCTCTCTGCCCCTCTCTTCTCTCAGGCCTGCTCTGAGCTGTGCCTGGCAGCTCCCAGCAGGGCCCTGCACCCAGGCCCTTTGCAATGAACCCCAAATTCCACACTCTGGCTTCAGAGATCTCTCATCTCCATCCATCCCAACCGTCCTGCCCCCCAAACACTCTTACACCCCAGCAGCCAGCAGGGACCCCAGGCAGGACAGAGGGAGGAAGGCTGAGGGGAAGTGAGGCCACAACCAGAGCTCCCAGTAAGAACCAGCAGCTCTTGGAAGGCAGCAGAGAGCACAAAATAACCCTGAAACCTTCATGGGATTCATGACCCCTGGCTGTGTTTGCCTTTAGCCCTGGGGGTGCCCAAAGCCCACCTGGGTAGGGTTTGTCCAAGCCCCCTTTGCACACCCCAAGGACACTGATGGGGACACTGCCACCCATTTCTCTGTTGAGAATATGGCTCAGTCCCCATATCCAGCTCTGCAGGAGGGATTTGCAGGTCCTGTGTCCCAGCCACAGGAGGGGTTGCTGGTGGTCCCCATGGTGCCAAAAGCCTTTCATGGCTGTGATCAGGCAAGAAGCAGCTCCCAGGGACAGCCCAGAGCCCCTCCATCCCCCCAGCACCTGTGATCATGGCATGAACTGTGTTTTGGATGTGCTGTCAGCTTGTTTTCAGGAGGGGCTGATGAAACAATGCAGGAGTCACTGTGCAATCTAATGGAGTTTAAGAAAAAAAAAAAAATCCTCCTATAGTGCAACATGAATAGTCCAAAATGCAAAGATGACAATTTAAGTGTTTAAAATGTACTCAAGGTAATTCCAAACAAATTTCAAAGCCATTTCAGCCTATAAAACCCCTCAGTTAAATCACTGGTTATATGGTGGCAGTGCTTATGTTGCAAAATATCCCTGGCATGAAAGGGAAACTTTAAAAAATTGCCCGTTAATCCTTGTAAATTACTTATTAGTGCTGCAGAGCTGGAGCTGGAGGAGCCTCCCGAGGAAGGCCAGGCTGTTGGGGCATTTCTTGCTGGGCTCTGCGAGGAGCAGCTGGGGCTGGCTTTGATTTGCTGGGCTCTCCAAGGCATTGATGTTCTTCCAAGGCGTGACATCAGCGCTGATGTCATGGCACAGCTCCGGCTCTCCAGGAGCCTCCCCCTCCTCACAGCCTCTTCCAGGAAGCCAAAAACCTGTCCTGATACCCCCACACTGTGGGCTGGGGGAATTGCTGCCCAGGGATGGAGGGGAGGGGGCTCAGACCCTGGAATTGGGATCCATTCTATGGCTGCATCACAGGATGCAAATCCTCACGCTGGGTGTCCATGTTTCACACCCTGCCAGTGGATTAAACCCTCTGGAAGGAGTGCTTGCAAGGAAAAATGAAAGTTTATTCCCTTCCCCTGAGCTTCTGGGCTCCCAACTTTCCTCCTGTGTGTTTGTGCCCTGATTTGAGGAAGCGACACCATCTCTCGCTCGCTCTCTCTTCTCTCGCTCTTTTCCTTTCACCAAACAGATGTAACTATTTATTCCTTATGTCCCAGTTTTCCTGTAATTTCATAAAGTGCAAATTTGCTGTCCTGCTCCCAAATGCCGAGTCGGTGGTTTGTCATAACAGTCATCAGTAACTGTCGCTTTCTGCCTGGGGCTTAATTAACCCACTCTCTCATTAGCATGTCCATGCAGTTGTAAGGAATGAAAGCCTGATTATTTTCTACAACAGTCGCAGCCAATTACTGCACTGAAATGGAACCACATTAATCAAATCTTTAGTACAGTGGCAAATTCAGAGATATCAGATTGCAAAAGACTGCAAACCTAATATGTCACTGTCAGCGGAGCTACGCAGGCATTTAGCGAATTGCATTAAATAGATGGCTCCGCTGAAACCGCATGAATTTAATATGTGATGGGATCTGGAAGCTATTAGTGTGACATGGCAAAGCACTGGGAGCTTGGCAGCTCTGGACTTTATCCATGAACTCAGGAAACTCATGTAAAAACTTGTGTGTGTGTGTGTGTGTGTGTGTGTGTGTGTGCGTGTGTGTGTGCAGCAGAATGTCTCGTCTGCTAGAGGAGGACAAGGCTCGGGTGAGGAGAAGCGTGAGGAGAGCTGGAAATGCTCAGCACATCACAGTGGGGCTGCCTGCTGTCCCAGCCTGGGGCTGAGCTGGGGACAGAGAGGGTCCCTGAGGCAGGACAGGGGACACGGCCATGCCTGGGGGCTGCTGTGGCAGGAGCTGCCCCCAGATCAGTGCCAGAGCGTTGGTAATCATTCTGTGGCACTGGGACACGGCCCTGATGTGGTAACAGGGCATGGACATGGCTCTGCCATGGTGACACAACATGGATCTGGCCCTGATTACGGCCCTGATGTGGTGACAGGGCATGGACACGGCCCTGTTGTGATGACAGAGCATGGACCGGTCTCTGCCATGGTGACAGGGCTTGGACGTGGCTCTGCTATGGAGACAGGGCATGGACAGGGCACTGCCACAGTGACAGGGCATGGACAGGGCCCTGTCGTGGTGACAGGGCATGGATATGGCTCTGCTGTGGTGACAACATGGACAGGGCCCTGCCACGTGCCATGGACATGGCCCTGTCATGGTGACAGAGCATAGACATGGCCCTGTCGTGATGACGGAGCATGGACAGGGCTCTGCCATGGTGACAGGGCTTGGACGTGGCTCTGCTATGGTGACACACCATGGACAGGGCCCTGCTGAGGTGACAGGGCTTGGACATGGCTCTGCCATGGTGACAGAGCATGGATAGGGCTCTACCATAATGACAGGGCTTGGACAGGGCCCTGCTGAGGTGACAGCATGGACAGGGCCCTGCCATGGCACTTCCAGCTCTGCTCAGAGACATTTCCAGCTCTGCACTTCCAGCTCTGCTCTTAGCTAGCCCATAAATCCACATTCCTCTGCCTTCAGCACACTCCCATCTCCAGGAGATACCCATTCTGCAGGGCTCAAGGAGGCTGTGGCAGTGACCAGAGGACACCCCCTGGTCACAGGGCTGGTGTGCCCTGTCCCCTCCACCCCCTTCCTACAAGGAAAATGGCAGAGGAGGAGGAGGAATTTTTGTCAAAGCCCAGCCAAGGGCTCCATTGGTAAATCTTCCCATGCTCCTACCAGTGGTGGTGGGAAATTTAAGCTGAACCACAGCAAATCGTGGGATCTCCTGGGCTGAGGGACCTCAAGGATCCATGAGAGCAGCTCACAGACACCCCAAGAATCCTTCCCTGTGTCTGGGATTGTTAGATCATCAGTGATTCTTGTAAAATAAAACCATCAGTCTCTAGACAAACACTCCTTGACCTCAGGCAGGTTTGGGACAAAAGAGTGCCAGGAAACCAAGAAAACCAAGATTTGTGCCCATTTTAAGTCCAATACTCGTTCTTCTGTCAGCCTCAAAGCCTAGCAGCCTCCTGGGCATCAGTTTGGGACAAAAGAGTGCCAGGGACAAAAAAGTGCCAGGAAACCAAGATTTGTGCCTTTTTTCAGTCCAATATTCCTTCTTCTGTCAGGCTCAAAGCCCAGCAATCTCCTGAGCATCAGCTGCAAGCAGGGCCCATCTCAGGATGCAGGACAGCCCTGGGAAGAGCCTCCCCAGCATCCCCTGCCCCGTGGTGTCCCCGTGGTGTCCCCTGGTGTCCCAGCAGGGCTGGAGCAGGCGCTGCCAGCGGTGACAGATGAGGCTGCAGAGCTCAGGGGGTGCTCTTACACAAACTGCCTCCATCAGCAGCTCGCTGCTCCCATCAGTTAATCTTGCTGCAAACGGTGCTCTCCAGGAGCAGGGGCACCTCTCCTCCCCCCAGCCACCTCATCTAGCAGCTCGTTTATGCACACATGCTCCGAGGGGTTTTTTAGAGATATATATATATATATGTTTTTTTCTGAGCAATCAATCTGTGCGGCGAGGAGCTGCGACTGAATTTAAATACCAGGGTTTTCATTATCTCCAGCACAGGGAAGAGAAAAGGGGGGGGGGGGGGGGGGGAGAGGGACATTGAAAATAGAGGGGAATAAATTCCAATCTCTTGAACAATATATCTGAAGGTGTGCAGATTTCTGCAAGGGTATTACACCAAATCTTCTCCTGCAGGAGGGATTTATTGGGAGAGGAGATTGCAGAGAGCCTTTGGCTGCATGTTTGCTGTCCTTGCCCTGCCTTGCATGCACTGGAGCACCCTGCATGGCATTTGCAGGGTGTTCCTTTTGGAGACCCCCAAAGGTCCTGTGTCACCCTGGTTTTTTAAGATTTTCTAAGCCTTCTGATGTTGACATTCTTGTAGTGAACTTTCTCACACACTTTCTGTAAATAACTCGTTGTTTTGCATTCCTTTATGGAGGAGGAGGAGAAATTTGATGGACTGTTGGTTTGTCCAGTGTCACTGGAGAGGTGGCACTGTCACCCTCCAATCCACTGTCACTTTTGGAAAGCTATAAATGCTGGAGTCAGAAAATAAACTTCCCTTTTCCTTCACCTTGAGAACAGTGGTGTGAGCTTGTGTTCTGTCGTGTCCTACAGTGACAGTCCTGGTCCTGCTCTGCCAAGATCCTTGAGTAAATGCTCAAGATGTGAATGTGATGTGAAATGCTTGAGTGTGAGTGGTTCCTCTCCACAGCCCAAAGCAGGGTCTGCTGCTGCTGCTCTTGCCTGGTTTTCCATCCCCATTTCCCTCCCTGGAAGTGCCACAGCAGTGTCAGGTGGATTTGCTGGAGTAGAAGTAAAAGAGGGGAAAACAGCTCTGCACGAGTTAAAATTTCCAGGGTTGAAAGATCACAAGAAGCGCTCTGAGTTCAGACAAGTTTCAGGTGAGGCTCATGGGGAGGCTTTCCCAGAATCAACACAACATTCCTGTTCTGCAAAACGTGGAGAGATCCCAGGAGGACGAGTCCTCCGCTGGGTGCTCCCTTCCCCTGCCTCAACCCCACTTTTGCAGTGGGAGAAAAAATTCAGATTGCACCCAAACATGTCCCTAAAATGCCATTCCTACTGTTTCCCCTCCCTGAGGATTGTTTGTCAGGAGGAAAGCACCTGGGGGTGGCACAGGGGTCCCACGTGGGCTCTGGCCCCAGAGATCTGATATTAAATATGATATTAAATATGATATTAAATAAACTTTGCATGGGCAGCACTGGGCAGGAGTTACTGCAGGGTCTCCTCCTTTGCAAGGGGCTGGGCCCCTCTGTGGGGACACTCCTGGGGACAATCCTGGGGACAATCCTGGGCACATTCCTGGGCACAGTCCTGGGACAATCCTGGGCACAGTCCTGGGGACAATCCTGGGGACAATCCTGGGAACAATCCTGGGGACAATCTTGGGGACAGTGCTGGGAACAATCCTAGGGACAATTCTGCATCCCAGGGGATGCTGCAGACCCAGGGCAGGACCAGGCAGGGCTGCTCCCCTCACCCAGGTACCCCAAAGTAGCAGAGCAGGGTCTGCTCTGCACCCCCATGCCTCCACACCAAACCTCTCTTTTCCTCTCTCTTTTCCTTTTTTGTTTTGTTTTTTTTTTTAATTCCTCCCAGGGAGAATTGTCCAGAGACTGATGGTTTTATTTAACATGAATCACTGATGATCTAACAAATTAATTACCTGCTCCCTCCCTCCCTCCCAGGTGAGGTCAGGGAGTCTGGGTGGGGGCCACCCCCACCCCCTCGGTGCCATCAGAGCTCCTGCTTTAAAGACCACAGAAAAAGGTCAAAATTGCCAGTTTAGGTTAAAATCAGATTTAAACGTCTCTTACTAAACACAGAGGCACACAAACTCAATATGTCATCTTTAATGGTTCAGAACAAAGCCTAGAAAAATTGTGTCCCAGCACCCAGGAATTTTTTAACCTTTGATATATAGCTTTCATTATTAGCAATAATTCCTGTAACCGCATCCGGATCCATGGGAGCACATATTGAATAATAATTCTCCTCGTGTTGATTGTCCCCATCCCATGGGTTCCTTCATCCTCCTCTTCCTCCTGGGGGCCTTTTGTTGTCTTTTGGCTCCTGTATTTTTGGGTTTGGCCAGCACCCACTCCTTGCTGGGCTCACCTGGGGCAGGAGCAGCCCGACCAGAAAAGGCATTCGCTCCCCTCCGCCTCTTTTCACAGTCAGCCTTCAAGTTCACATGTGAATTTATGCCAGTTTTGACATTAGCAGGAAAAATTAACAGCTCTCACACACACACACATGCACGAAAAGAAACTTGCACAAAAGAGGTTTTGTGTTTCAAGCAGAATAAATTATAGTGTGATGTTATTAAAACACTTAGTTGTTAAGTTGCCAAGAAAATCCAGTATATTCACACGGACTCGAGGACCTGTCTCCATGCAAAGTAATTAAATTAGATTTATGGGCTGCATTACATCAGTGTTTGATAGTTCATTTTTCCTTTCTTCATATTTTGTCCTGCTTTATTAGAGCATGTGACAGATGGTAAAAATAGTGTGAAGTTTCTTGGCCCTGTGCTAAATCCCCCTTCGGTAGTATATCTCTCTTCTGTCAGTTCTCCCCAGTGATGATAAATTAACCTCTCCTCTTCTATCCCAAGTGTGGCAGTAAAGCACTCTTTGACACAGCACTATCACTTTATCTTAATCTGTGCTGTTCCAGGGGCGGGGTGGGGAAGGAAGCGAGGGGAGATGATGCAATCGCTACCACGGGTTCAAAAAAAAACCGAAAAAAAACCCAACCAAAAACAACATAAGAAAAAGATTTATTGTGTCAAAAAACTCAGCAAGCTGGGAATAGTGCTGATTTATGGAATCTCTGTGTGTGTCTGTGTGTGTGTGTCTCTATATATTTATATATTTATATATTTTATAGATTCATATATATTTATATATTTGGATATTTGAATATATTTATGTTTTTATATTTTATATTTCTATTTACATATTTATATGCATATTTTTCTGATTTATGTTTATATATTTGTATGTTTGAATTTTTGGATATTTGGATATGTATTTATATATTTATATATTTATATATTATATAGTTATATAGTTATATATTATATAGTTATATATTTATATATTTATATATATATTTATGTATTTATATATTTATATATTTATATGTGTGTATTTCTATTTATATATTTATATATTTAATTTTTGTTTTTTTATTTTTTTATTTTTGGATTTTTGTGTATATATTTGTGTTTTCTTATATATATTTTTATTTATATGTATATGTATATTTATGTTTACGTTTATATTTATATTTATATTTATATTTATATTTATATTTATATTTATATTTATATTTTTGTATATTTGGATTTTTGGGGGTTTTTTTTATTTTTTGAATTTTTGAATATATATTTCTATATTTATGGTTTTATGTTTTATATTTCTATTTGTATATTTATAATTTAATATTTATATATTTACATTTTGTGTATGTATGTATGTGTACACACACACGTGTCCATTTATCCATTGCAATAACTCACAAGTTTCCTTTGAGTGAGACAGAGCAGAAGCCCCAAGGATTTTCAATCTGGTGGGCAGGCAGAGGTAAAAAAATTTTTCTTAATATCTAACCTATCTTCCACTGGGCGGCACTGACAAAACCAGAGGACACAGTCTCAATCTATGTCAGGGAAGTTATAGGTTGGATATTAGGAAAAATTTTTCACCAAAAGAATAATAAAGTACTGGAATGCTCTTCCCAGGGAGGTGGTGGAATCACCATCTCTGGATGTGTTTAAAAAAGCCTGGACATGGCACTGGGTGCTATGGTCTGGGTGAGGTGTCAGGGCACAGGTTGGACTCGATGATCTCAGAGGTCTCTTCCAACCTCATCATTCTGGGATTCTGGGATTCTGTGGTTCTGGGATTCTGGGATTCTGGGATTCTGGGATTTTGGGATTCTGGGATTTTGGGAGTCCGTGATTCTGTGATTCTGTGATTGTATGTGATTCTGTGAATCGGTGATTCTCTGTAATTCTGGGATCCTGTGATCCTGTGAATATCCCTGGGTTTGAAGCTCTGAAATGCAGAGCAGGGCCCTGCTCCCCCCGTGCTGACTCAGAGCACACGGAGGCTCCTGCTGCTATTTTGGGAGGGGGAGCCCTCGGCTCTCTGCAGGCTGGGGATGCCCTAATAGAGGAAGGATCTGGAGCTCCGTGTGGGTCACTCCTCACTCGCTGCCTCTGGGACACACTTGGCCCTTTGGAGCTGCACAGACGCCTCAGCAGTGCCCAAAAATAGCACCAAAAATGCCCAAAAATAGCACCAAAATCAGCATCAGGCTCCCCCCAGCTCCACAAGGCTGAATTTGGCCTGGGCCATGTGCTGCCCTGCCCAGCCAGGGGGATGATTTTGTTAGGAAAATTAATCCACAAACACCAGAGGTTTATGTCCAAAAAGGAGACAGAGGAGTCCTTTGACTTTATTCCAATCAAGGCAGAGGCCATGGGGCATCCCCTGGCGTCTCTCCAAGTTTTGGAGGAGCAGCCTCCCTTTTTATCCCAATTTCCAGCCACATTTCCCTTCTCTCTTTCCCCATTTCTGGGGTACTTGAGAGGTTCAGACTCCCCAAAACACTTGATCCCAAAGATTCCCCTCTAATACATAGCCCTCCCTTTTCATTTTTAATTCTTATGGAATTTAGGGGGTTTTTCCCCATTTCTGAGGTACTTGAGAGGTTCAGACTTCCCAGAATACCTGATACCAAAGATCCCCCTCTAATGTATAACACCGCCTTTTAATTTTTAATTCTTACTGAATTTTGAGGGTTTTTTCCCATTACTGAGGTACTTGAGAGGTTCAGACTTCCCATAACACCTGATACCAAAGACTCCCCTCTAATGTACAACCCTCCCTTTTAATTTTTAATTCTTATGGATTTTTGGGGGGTTTTCCCCATTTCTGAGGTGCTTGAGAGGTTCAGACTCCCCAATACACCTGATCCCAAAGATTTCCCTCTAATGTATAACACTGCCTTTTAATTTTTAATTCTTACTGAATTTTGAGGGTTTTTTCCCATTACTGAGGTACTTGAGAGGTTCAGACTCCCCAATAAACCTGATCCTGCTCTGTGACCCTGTGCCCCCAGCCCAGCCCGCATGCCTGAGTGCATGAGGTACCCACTCATGCTGCATTAGGAGCCCAAGCAGTGCTTATCATTAAAGCTGTAATTTATTTCTTCTGTGTCTCCCAAGAAGTGAAATATTGCAGCTGGTCGGGGGCCCAGAGAGAGCGGGGATGCTCCATTAAGTTCGACACTGCTCCTCCATAAGATGCAGTAATTATATGCAGCTTTTTTTACTGCTAAGTTCCTACTTGCAGATGCTAACAAAAGAAATAAGCTTTTAATCCAAACATAATTAATATGAATTACCTCCACAGTACACCCTGGCTTTGCACCATTAAACTTAATTTTTGTTTTGCATGATAATTGTGTTATCATTACCATTTATAGGAGAACTCAGGGACCTTCACTTTGTTTTCAGCCAAGACCAAAGGCACTGGAAATGGCTGTGGACGGGCTCAGTGCCATGGAGCAGGGGAGTTATGGGCCCTGTCTGGCCTTGGCTTGTCTTTGCTGTGGGGTCACTCTCTGCATTCCCTCTGGATCCATGCTGGAGCCCCCACAGAGCCCTGGGAGGGCAAGAGGATGAGGAAGGACAGGGATGAGAATGCTGCAAGGACAGGCATGTGAGAGACAACTTTGAAAATCTAAAGAGGTTTATTAACCCTTAACAAAAATACAACATCAGGAAAAAGCTGCAGCACTGGGAACTGCCCCTCGTGGATACCACGACTTCAAGATGGATGCTCAGTGTTTTATACCCCCGGGGGCTGCATCAGCCAGCCCTGGCCCTTCCCAAAGTCTGTCACTCAGCTCTTCTGTGCCATTTATCAGTGCAAACTGCTTTGTAACTGGATTGGAGGGCAGGTGTTGCCATGCTGCACCCCCGAAGCACCCCCAAGATTTTCCATTCCCAGCTGCCCCAGGTAAGGGACACATGTGCACACCTTCTTTTTTGTCACCATCATATTTTCTGGAAAAATCCCTTTGCCAGGATTTCTCTCCTGGGAAGCTGAGAAGCCTCAGAGAAAAATGAAAACAATTACCTGATTTGCTTCTCCTGTGTTTTGCTGCTTTGGAATGTGTTTGGAGACTCCCTCCAGAGACTTGACACAGCCTGACAGTGATTGGTCATTAAGTTAAAACAATTCACAGAAACCAATGAAACAATCACCAGTTGGTAAGCAATGTCCAAGCCACATTCTAAAGCAGCAAAACACAGGAGAAGCAAATCAGATAATTATTGTTTTCATTTTTCTCTGAGGCTTCTCAGCTTTCCAGAAGAAATCCTGGTGAAAGGATTTTTCAAAAAATAGAACAGTGACAGCAGAGCATCCCCAAGCACACCCCAAAATCACCTGGCACAGGTGGGTGGCACTGCAGAAGTGACCCCAGGTTGGTCATTAAGTTAAAACAATTCACATAAAACCAATGAAACAATCACCAGTCGGTAAAAATCTCCAAACCACATTCCAAAGCAGCAAAATACAGGAGAAGCAAATCAGATAATTCTTGTTTTCATTTTTCTTCTCAGCTTTCCAGGAGAAGAAATCCTGGTGAAAGGGTTTTTCAAAAAATAGAACAGTGACAGCAGAGCATCCCCAAGCACACCCCAAAATCACCTGGCACAGGTGGGTGGCACTGCAGAAGTGACCCCAGAGAAGAGCAGGGTCTGTGCCCTGTGGTCCCAGCAGCCACCCTGGAGCCCATTAACTGCCTGGGCCCATGGGATGAGTTTGTGCAGTCACATTTCAGGGAAGAGGGAGATGAAATCAAGTCCTGTAATTATTTATTGAAATTACAGCCCCTGTCGAGGAGGACTGAATTACTGCAGACTCCATTAGCCGGCTCGCCGTGGATGGGAGAGAGGGAATGAGAAAATGATGGATGAGAAAGACAGAGAGAGAAATTTTAAAAATAAAATTGAATGAAATGAGAAGAAGGGGCAAAGAGGGGGGGAGAGAAGGGCCCTTCCCCAGGCTGCTTTCTCCTTGCCAGGTGGGTTCTGGATCACCCCAGAGGCTCCAAATTTGCAGCAGCAGAGTGTGTGGGGCTGGGGGAACTGGGGAGCTGCACTGGGACAAACCTGTGGAGCAGCCTCTCAGCCAGGGCAGGAAGAGCCTCCTTTGAATGGGGCCTGGTCCTGCTGGAGTTCTGGATTTGGGGTGTAAACGTGGCCAGGAATTAGGTGGAGAATGGGAGCTGTGGGACCCCTCTGTGCCTCTCCTCACCTGCCTGAGCTCACTCAGAGCCTTCATCACAGGCTCAGGAGCTCAGCCAGCTCTGGGTGCTGCTGGAAGGAGGGGGGACCCTGCCAGGGAGCCCAGGAAAGGGGCTGGGAAGAGACAGGCGGGAAGAATGGGGATGGAGGAGGACACAGCTGATGGCAGCCAGGAGCAGAGATCAAACAGTGAAATCCCAGCTCTGAGCCCCAGGAAGAGATGGCTGCCACTGTTAGAAAGTTTCCTCTGCAGTTGTTTGTGATCAGCACTTTGAATAATTGCATAAATATATTAATTACACTCACTTCCCCAGGAAAGAGGCTTCAGTAGCTGGAGACAGCAGGAATCTAAGGACAAACACCACTTTGTAGGCAGCAAACTCCCTAATTAGGGCTGGTCCCTGCCACTGTGCTTGGGCCAGGGACCCAGCTCAAAAGGGAAAAATCCCAGTGCAGAAAGGGAAAAAAAAACCAGTGCAGAAAGGGAAAAATTCCTGTCCTCTTTGACCTCTCCACGTTTCCAATTCCAGGAAACATGGAGAGGTCAAAGAGGACAGGACAGTGCTGCTGGGTGGGTTCAGGGGGTCCTGCAGGAGCAGGGGCAGAGCCCCAGGGGACAGAAGTGAATTCCAGAGGCACTGGGGGAGATGTGGACATTCCAGATGTGGGGGAGACATGGGAGATGTGGGCTGAGCCCTGGGGTCCTGCAGGAGCAGGGGCAGAGCCCCAGCAATGTGCCAAGCTCCTGGTGCTCCCCTGAGCACCCCCAGCACTCGTGTCCCCAAGGTGGAGGCGCTGGCAGTGGAAATGTCCCCGATGCCTTTGATTCCTGCAGTGTCACAAAGTCATTGTGGAGAAACCCTGCAGAGCTCTGCCCTGGCTAAGGGCAAACCCAAACCCCTGTGTGCCCCCCTGTGTGCCCCCCTCTCTCCCCTGGTTCCCTCCCCAGCCCACAGCTCCTCTCCAAGGGCCATTTCCAGCCAGAGTGAGCGATGCACCAGCACCGTGCCCCTCATCCCCTTCCCAACCTGCCTCCTGATAATAATGAGCCCAGACACTTTTATTATCATTATTAATTAGCACTTTCAAGCAATGGAATTAAATCAATATGGTGGACTGAAACTAATTTTAACAAGCCATTGAGATCAATCATCAGGACTTTTATCTACATAAATGCCACTAAACTCAGCTCGTTAGTGTAACATTAGCTGGGAAAGGGGGGGAGGGAAGGGAGACTGGCGGGGTTTTAATTAGGAAGACATAAACCATGCCATGATTTTTCTTCTTTGATTTGCTTTTAATCTCGTCCATGAGCTCTCCTGGTGCCCTGGCTGATTATCACTCTCCTCACCTCCTCTCAGGAAGGAAAGGCAGCGGGAAGGAGAGTGGGGAGAGCAGGAGAGGGCAAAGCCAAGGAGAGGGGCCTGCCCATGGTGGCTCTGCAGAGCCCTGTGAGGTGCAGCACGATGAGGATGCTGCAGGATGACGATGCTGCAGGATGCAGGACACTGGGGAGGACCTGCAGCGCTGGGGAGCTCCACGTGGCACTTCTCCAGCCTGGCCCTTCCCTGGGCCACATCTCCTCCAAAACCTCTGGAATTCACTTCTGTCCCTTTGCTGTTCCCTGGGGCCCACATCTCCCCCACATCTGGAATGTCCACATTCCCTAGTGCCTCTGGAATGTCACTTCTGTCCCCTGGCTGTTCCCTGGACCCCACGTCTCCCACATTTGCCCCATATCTGGAATGTCCACATCTCCCCCATGCCTCTCCCAGTGTCTCTGCAATGTCACTTCTGTCCCCTTGCTGTTCCCTGGAGCCAGGCTTTGCCCCTGCTGCAGCCCCAGCCCAGGTTTTTGGGGCTGGGGAGGTCATGAGGGTCCATTTGAAGCCAGGGGAGGATGATGATGGTTTGTGGGGAGGCACCTTGTGGATGGGCACACCCGAGCTTGTGATCAAAGCAGCCGGAATTTCTCCACCACAGGCTGATCATTGTTTATCTCATCCATTTAGCTCTCACTAGGAAATAAATCCTAAATGGCCTCTGAGATGGCAAGGAGGTTTCTGGCTCTCTAAAGCCACCTTTGGTGTCCCTGGGATGGCCCAACCTGCCAGTCCATGGTCTAAGGCAATGCAGGACACCTTTGGCTGCCCAGACCCACCTTTGCCCCTCACCGCCCTCTGGCTCCAGCCTGGCTGTGTCTGGTGTGACAAAAACATGGCTGCAAACACAAAGTGGGTGTGGGAAAGCTTTAAAAGCCCCAAAAGTTCTCCTGGAGGGCGCTGAAGGAAGGCCCAGCCTGCAGGGGGGGGCTGTGCTGCTCTGCACCACGCTCCATCAGTCCCCGGTGTCATCTTTGCTGATATCTCTGCCAAACCCTCCCGTGAAATATGACAGATGCACTAGGAAATATTTCCTTTTTGTTTGCTGGATGGGTAATAACTTGCCTCGGAGACAGTCTTTATAGTCAGCACAAAAGTAATTTACCTACATGCAGCACAGCCAGGTTGCCATAAATCCTCCTCTCTCCCCAGTCCTGTGCCCGGAGCTGGGGGTCCTGTGCCCCTCTGTGTCCCCTCTGCCACCACCTCCAGCCAGCTCCAGCCAGAGGGAGTGTTTGTAACACCAAAAAATAAATAACTGAGCTGGCGGTGGCAGCAGGGCCCTGAATCACAGCCCCTCGCTGTCAGCCCATTTCTCTGCAGAAAGCTCTTAGCAGTTAATTTCTGGCTAATTTATTATCCTTCGGCTTAGCCCTCCAGCACCATTAGCAGTACACTGACACAACTGAGTGAAATATTGTCTAATTTATTATCTTATTACTCCTCTGGAACAGGATCAATTAATTACCCATTAAAGTATTTCAGCTGCAGAGATTTATTAGGGGCCTCGGTGTTTTAACAGATGATTAGTTATATATGTTTGTTTGCCTGAGGAGCACAGACTGGCAAATGACTGGAGGGGAAGGGGAAAGACACCGAGTCGGGAGGTAGCTAATGGATCTTTTCTTGACTCTGTGAAAATGGAGCAGTCAATGACAAGAATTATCGACTCATTCACTTGCGGTTTGGAGATAACCATATGTACAGGGAGAGAGAGGGGGCGAGGGGAACCGGCAGGAAAAAAAGCCTCACTCAACTGCTTTTTCCATTCAATAAATTTGCTTCAGAATATATTGGATTGGGGTTTGATGGCTATTTCGTGTTTTGCAGAGTGCTGACACTGGTATGATTCAGTAATTATTGTTTCTTTTAAGTTATTGCTGTAATTTTGCTTTCTAAGATCCCAATCAATTCCCGCCTCTCAAGGGCACGCTTGAAAAGCGATATTTGAAAACAGCCCTCTGATAGATTGTGCCGTTAGACAGTGGCTGAGACAAATAGCCTAATCTGGCACAAATTAGCTTGGCTTCCACAGATAGTTTTATACAGCAATGTAAATTATATTGTCAGGGCCAGTCACTTTCCTGCTTAGAGTGCAGCTAACAAGAAGCCATGGAGACATTACCGGGGCTGCTGCAGAGCCTGTGCCAGCCCAGGGCAGCATTCCCGGGGTGCCAGCCCATGCCCAGCCTGGGATCCCAGTGCTGGGACCCTTGGGGACACAGGGTGGTGGCACTGGGACGCTGGCACTGCCATGCACAGCCCCATCAATGCTCCCTAATGGGCTCTCCACCTTTCCCTGGGTGCCAGCCCATTCCCAGCCCTGCCCTGCTGGGACCCTTGGGGACACAGGGTGGTGGCACTGGGACGATGGCCCTGCCATGCACAGCCCCATCAATGCTCCCTGATGTGCTCTCCACGCTTCTCTGGGCAGCATTCCCTGGGTGCCAGACCATGCCCAGCCTGGGATCCCCATGCTGGACCCTTGGGGACACAGGGTGGTGGCACTGGGGCGCTGGCACTGCCACGCACAGCCCCATCAATGCTCCCTGATGTGCTGTCCACGCTTCTCTGGGCAGCATTCCCTGGGTGCCAGCCCATGCCCAGCCTGCAATCCCAGTGCTGGGACCCTTGGGGACACAGGGTGGTGGCACTGGGGCGCTGGCACTGCCACGCACAGCCCCATCAGTGCTCCCTGATGTGCTCTCCACGCTTCTCTGGGCAGCATTCCCTGGGTGCCAGCCCATCCCTGCTGGGATCCCCATGCTGGGACCCTTGGGGACACAGGGTGGTGGCACTGGGGTGCTGGCACTGCCACGCACAGCCCCATCAGTGCTCCCTGATGTGCTCTCCACGCTTCTCTGGGCTGCTGGAGGAGGGTGGTGACCCCAGGCAGGAGCTGATGGGGTGCCCAGCCCCATTTGGGGGGGTCTGTCTGTCTGTCTCTCCCACGGGTCTGGGACCCCTCGGGCAGCAGTGGCAGGGGGTGGCTCTTGGTGTCCATGGGAAATGCCACCTCCACCCTGCCCTCCTCACTGGAATCAGCCCCGAAGTTGTCACCTGGCCAGAGGGACAGAGCCAGCTGCAGGCCCAGGGACTGGATTGGCACAGCCCTGCCCCAGCTGGACAGGGAAGGAAAGCTGAGCTCTCCTGTGAGCCCAAAGTGTCCCCCAAAAGGCCACAGGAGCCTTGTAGGTTCTCCACACAAGAGCCTGGGAGCATCCATGGGAGCAGCCAAAGCTGAATTTCCCCTCTGTCAGCACAAACTCAGTTTTGATCCTCCCAGCTCCTCAGCTTGATCCTGAATGGAATTAGGACGGGCTTAAGCGAGAGAGGAAAGCAAGCCGAGCACATCTAAATGGAGGGAGAGGGGAGTAATGTGGAACTGCTGTCACAGCACAAGAGTGTGTCAGGTGCAAACAGGCTGAAAAGCAGCACAAAAAGATGGATTTTCATGCAGCTGTTGGCTAAGCCATGGAATTCATCACTGCGAGGTACCACGGGCGCCCTGAGCAGCATGGAAATGGCGTGTTGGGACAAGGAGGGGGTACAGAGCATTTAATGAGCCAGGCTTGAGTTAAGCCGGGCTGTAAGGAATGCAAATCTGGGTGTAAGGC
Source organism: Ammospiza caudacuta (assembly GCF_027887145.1). Taxonomy (NCBI): domain Eukaryota; kingdom Metazoa; phylum Chordata; class Aves; order Passeriformes; family Passerellidae; genus Ammospiza; species Ammospiza caudacuta. The sequence continues at coordinate 5,360,500 of NC_080618.1, forward strand.
AGGGGGAAACTGCGGGGGGGCAAAGAGGGGCAAACTGAGGGGTGCAGAGAGGAGGAAATTGAGGGGTGCAAAGAGGGGCAAACTGCAGGAGGGGAGGCAGGAGGAAACTGCAGGAGTGCAAATGAGGAAAGTGCAGGGGTGCAGATGGGCAAACTGAGAGGTGAAAAGAGGGGCAAACTGCAGGAGGGGAGGCAGGAGGAAACTGCAGGGGTGCAGATGGGCAAACTGAGGGGTGCAAAGAAGGACAAATTGAGGGGTGCAGACAGGAGCAAAATGCAGGAGTGTAAGGTAGGAGGAAACTGCAGGGGTGCAGACAGGGGCAAACTGAGGGGTGAAAAGAGGGGCAAAATGAGGGATGAAGACGGGAAAACTGCAGGAGTGCAGACAGGAGGAAAGTGCAGGGGTGCAGATGGGGAAAGTGCAGGGGTGCAGAAAGGGGCAAACTGCAGGAGTGCAAAGAGAGGCAAATGCAGGGGTGCAGACAGGGGCAAACTGAGGGGTGCAGACAGGAGGAAATTGCAGGGGTGCAGACAGGAGGCTCTGCTGGCTGCAGCACTCAGTCCCCAGGCTTTGCTCCCAGAGCTGCCCTCACCCCCAAGGCGGGATGCTGGATTTGGGGATGCCAATGGAGAAAAGAAGATGGGAATGCAGCCAGGACACAGCAGAGTGTGCCACAGCAGTGTGTGCCATAGCAGTGTGTGCCATATCAGCTGTGCCACCCCAGCCTGTCCCACAGCTGCCTGTGCCATACCCAGCCCACAGCATGCCCTTGCTGCCCCAGAGCCATTGTGCCATTCCAGAACTCAGCCCTGGCTGTGCCAGGATTGAGTCTGTGCATTCAGACTAGGGAGGAGGAGGAGGAGGCCAGGAACAGCTCCTGGCAGCCCTGCAGGAGCAGATGGAGGATGCTCTCAGCCACGGCGAGAGCCCCAGGCCCTTCTTAACCTTGCAAATGGCTCCTGCAGCAGAGGAACAAACGCCTTACCCGGCCTGGAGGGCTCTGCCTCCTGAGGAAAAGCTGCTCAATTCTCACTCCATCCCCTTCAGACCAGCAGTTCAGCACGGAGACTTGGAGCTGGAGTTGAGGACTGGGGCAGATCAGGGGAGCCCATCTGGTCAGCAATTATCCCATAATATTGGAATGGTGCTTATTTGGAAACACAGCCCCAAGGGCTGCAGAGGAATTCATCAAAAACAGGGAGCAGGGAGGAGAGAGGACTCTGGGGACTTGTAGCTCTGCTGAGCTGCTCTGAATTCCTCCACAGTGCCATGGCTCCCTCAGGCACAGCCTGACATGAGTTTGTGTGTTCTCAATCCACTTCCCCCACACAGCCAGGTGAGCAGGCCCTGCCCAGCCCAGCTGCTCTGCTGGACATTCTGATACCACTCCAGATGTCTGAAGGAGCATCCCTGCAGGAGCATCATGGGGTAGGATGGTGGGGATGGTGGAGATGAGAGATCTCTGCAGCCGGGTCATGGAATTTGGGGTTCATTGCAAAGGGCCTGGGTGCAGGGCCCTGCTGGGAGCTGCCAGGCACAGCTCAGAGCAGGCCCCAAAGAGGGAGAGAAGGCAAGAGCGTGGTAGAGATGAGAGAGTGGGGAAGAGTAAAGAGGGTAAAGAGAGAGTAAAAGAGGACCAGGTTCCTGTTACAATACAATAAATCTTCTTCTGGTCATGGAACTTGAGGTTTATTGCAAATTCCTGGGTGCAGGGCCCTGCTGGGAGCTGCAGCCACAGCTCAGAGCAGGCCTGAGAGAAGAGAGAGGTAAAGAGAAAGAAGGCAAGAGCAGGGTAAAGAGGATGAGAGAGTGAGAGAGGATGAGAGGGTAAGAGAGTAAAAGGGTAAGAGTGAGGTTCCCATTCCAATACAATAAATCTCCTTTTGTGTTGAATATTCTGATTCTCACTAACCAATCCAGTACAAGATACAAATCCTACAGCATTTCCATACAGCCTATAAGAATCATTACATTACCATCCTGTGTTACATTTTAAACCCTAAAACCTCCTCTTTGGGCCCTTCTGCCAAGCTGTAGGGTCTGCTCTGAGCCTTGGAGCTGTCTGCAAGCAGAGGGTGTTGTTCCATCAAAAGGGGATCGCCTTCAGCCAGCCACACCATTGTTTTCCAGTTGTTCAGTACCTGAGGGATCTCAAAGCTTGCTTTCATTTCCATCTCACTTATAGTTTCTATATTCTCAAAATCTTTTGCCAGACAATCATATTGATAAGGCTTTCCTGTTCCATCTTCCCCAGCAGGAATCCAGGACACTTTGTCCCCCAGAGCCAAGCCAGGAGTGACCCTGGGCCCGTCCCTCCTCTCTTTCTGCTGCTGCAATTCTCCTTCCCCTCCCAGCAGCTGAGTAATGGCTTTGGAAAGATGACACTGCACTGATTTAGGGGCCTGACCTTGGGAATGCTCCTGAAAAAGCTGCGGTTTCCTGAGCAAGGCTTCACGTTGCCTTTTATGAACACTTTGCAGTCACATGGATATTTGGGTATGTAGCAACCAGCTGGAAAAAAAAAAAAAAAACATTCAGGAGAGAAAGAAGAGATGAAAAAAAAAAATCCCTTTTATATCTCCAGGCTGCCTTCAGCAGCAGCATTCCTAAATAGGAGAGGTTAAATATATTGCTGCCATTACACTCTACAAGGAACACATTCCATAAAAACGAAGGTGCCGTAAATTATACAAATATGATGCTAACAAGCCAGGAAATGCACTGCTAATGAGGTCAGCTATAGAACTCCCGCAGTGCTGCAAATCATGTGCCAATCCGGGCGCAGGAGGTGCAGGAGCAGCCCTGGGTCAGCATTTTCTGAGCACATTTGTAACCCCCTGCTCGCAGCACTTCTCCAGGTAGATAAAAGCTCCTCCTCTCCCTGTTTGCGTGGCACAGGGCCCTCTGCACTGATTGTGCCCATTGTTCTGCGGGCAATCACTCGCTGAGATGTGCAAATATTGGTTCCACTTTGCAAGTCTGGAGTTTTTGTATCCCTCCGAGGTTTGCTCCTGGAGGAATTATACATGGGGGCTTTTTCTGTCCCTGTTCATCCTGTGTTTGCTAAAGCTCTTTGAAAAAATGTAAAATAAACTTATTATATTATAATATAATATTATATAACATTATATTATATAAACTTATCATATTATATATACTTGGAGGAATTGTACATTGGGCTTTTTCTTTCCGTGTTCATCCTGTGTTTGCTAAAGCTCTTTAAAAATATCAAATAAACTTATTATATGATATTATTATATTATATAAAGTTATATTATATAAACATATTATTCTATTCTATTCTATTCTGTTCTATTCTATTCTATTCTGTTCTATTTATTATGTTATTCACCCATTCACCCTCCTCCCTGCTGGGCAGTGGGGCAATAAACAGAACCAAGGGTTGCAAGTAGGAGCCAAAGCAAGAAAACTGCACAAAACCCAGGGAAAAACAAGCTCAAAGCCCTTTGGGCTGCTTCAGATTGCTTCATCAGGAAGCATTTCTTCCTAGGAAGGGTGGATCAGATGTTGGAAGGGATCAGGAGGTGCTGAGGGGATCAGGAGATGCTGGGGGGATCAGGAGGTGCTGAGGGGATCAGGAGATGCTGGGGGGATCAGGAGGTGCTGAGGGGATCAGGAGATGCTGGGGGGATCAGGAGTTCATGGAGGATCAGGAGATGCTTGGGAGGGGTCAGGAGGTGCTGCAGGGACCAGGTGCCTCTCCCAGAAGAACCCCAAAACTCCCGAGCTGCAGGCCCAGCTCAGGCAGGGTGTGAAATGCGCATTTCTGCCTCCCATTTCCATGTGGTTTTTATGGGTACTCCAAGCAGAGAGAAGAGCAGCAGCCTCATTCAGGAGCCTCCTGGCTGGGCAGATTTACGAGCAAACGAAGGGAGGAGGAAGCACATCAGCTGCCTGGCCCAGGTGAGGGGATTAGCTCTGCTTGAGAGGAACCAGACAAAGCCAAGGCTTGGACTCGGGCTCCCATCACCTCCAGCAAGGAGTGGGAAGTTTGGAGTGCCTGGGATGAGCTCTGGGGCAGAAAAGCATTTTTGTGCTCACATTTTCAATGGTCTCAAGGCCACCAGAGAGTCCCCAGGGAGGATCCCTGCCCTCCCACCCTTCCCAGGGCAGGCACCAGCACTGTGTGGTTTCTTCTCATGCAAATAACTGCTCCAGCAGAACTGCATTTCTATATTTAATAAGCTGAATATTTACGTTAACTAAATAGCAGCTAATTATGAAAACATACTTAAGAGTCTGAGCAATTAAGCAATAATATATTACATAGTTATCAAGCCTCCAATACACATGTCCTTAATAATCAAAATATTAATATGCAGCTCCTCTTGTACTGCACAGAGCTCTGCTATTACACAGAGAGTGTCCTATTACTGCCAAATTAAATGCATAGTTAGGCGAATTTAGGACACTTAATTTAATGTGTTCCCAAGAGTTCACTGTGGCAGATTCTCCCAGACAGGCCTGGATCTAGGTAGTGCAGAATTCCTGGAAGTGCTCTTTGCTCCACAGCCTCCACACGGCTCTGCTGGCTCAGGGTTATTGATTATCTATCTATCTATCTATCTATCTATCTATCTATTTATATTTATATTTATATTTATATTTATATTTATATTTATATTTATATTTATATTCATATCCATATTCATATTCATATTCATAGATAAAATATATATATAATTATGTCTATATAATCTTTATATTATATATATAGAAATATTATATATATATAAGGTTATAATGTGCACCATTCTTGGTGCTCTTGGTGCTCTGAGCTTCCATTCCCAGCCCCCACCAGGGCACAGAGGGGACATTTTTCAGTGGAAATGAGCTGAAAGCAGAGCAGGAGCTGGAGGTGGATGGTGCCCAGTGCACCTGCTTCTGTCTGGGTCCCTCAGAGAGCAAACCTAGTGCTCCTGAGCTGTGTCTGGAGCCCAGGTGTGGCTCTGCCTCAGTTTCCCCATCAGTGTGGCTGTTCCTAGAGGTTTAGTGCAGGAGTGACATCCCTTGAGGAGATGCAGCCCAGCTTTTATTCCTCAGGGGGATTGTGACGGGGTTCATAGGGGTCCGAGGATGAGGGAAGAGACGAGGATCTGACTCCATGTTTCAGAAGGCTTCATTTATTATTTTATGATATATATTATATTAAACTATACTAAAAGAACAGAAGAAAGGATTTCATCAGAAGGCTGGCTAAGAATACAAAAAGAAAGAATGATAACAAAGGTTTGTGGCTCAGAGAGCCCGAGCCAGCTGGGCTGTGATTGGCCATTAATTAGAAACAACCACATGAGACCAATCACAGATGCACCTGTTGCATTCCACAGCAGCAGATAACCATTGTTTACATTTTGTTCCTGAGGCCTCTCAGCTTCTCAGGAGGAAAAACCCTAAGGAAAGGATTTTTCATAAAAGATGTCTGCGACAGGGGATCATTGCTGCTTCTGAGCAGCTGGTGTTGGTCTGGAAACCCACAGAATTCCTTTTCCTCCCCATTTTATTACATTCCATCCCACAGCAGCACCGACCCCACCAAGGGCAGGGGGATTTTGGTGTGGGCTCTGCACACCCAGCACCATAGCTGCCCTTCTCCCCATGCCCACCCCAGAGGAGCTCCCTGCTCACCCCTGGGTGTTTTTAAGGCCTTATCTGCCAGCTGCCCTCCAGTTGTGGTGATTTACAGCACAAGGAGAGCGCTCTGATAAATTTCCCAGCCGGGCCCTTGCAGAGCTGGGGTATCAACAGCCCCATCCAGACAGCCCTAATGGAAAGTGCCGGCTCCGCCGAGCGGGGCCTTATTTATGACTGTCTGTAATGCCACTGCTGCGGATTTATGGCCCCTTCTGCCGGGCAGGCGGGAGCTGCAGCACGGCTGGGGAGGGGAGAGAAGGGGGAGAGCCCACGGGGGACACAAAGGGAACACGGGGAGCCCAGCTGGGCTTGGCATTGGGAAAGGGGGGCAGGAAATGGGGGGCGGCTCCTTTGCAGCCCCTGGATGGGAGTGGGATGCTCCGATCTGGAAGAGTGCAGCCTTGAGGTGTGCCTGTCCCCAGGAGGGGTTTTGGGGAGTGATCCCTTATTTGCTTATCCCTTATCCCTTATTCTCCCTTAGAATTCACGGACACCCCTGAGGAAGGGGAGAGAATGATGCATCTTATCAGAAGGCTAATTAATTAATTACACTATATTATTCTATACTATATTACATTCTATTACATTACATCTAAACTGAATCTGCCAAGGATTCCACTGCACAGAATCTCATGAATTTTAGCTGAAAGTCCCGACACGCACACATACCTGGGCCTGGTAGGCCAAGGAACCAAAACACCATCACTTTGGGCAAGAAATCTCCATACTGCATTCTACTTTTCTACAAACAGGCACAGAAAATAAGATAAGAATTGTGTTTTCTTTCTCTGAGGTCCAGAGAATGTGAAACCCAGAAATATTCTTGGGAAGAATTGTGCCTTGCTTCTCTCTGTGAAGAGAAATGTGGAGACAATCCCTGGTCCCCAGCCTGGCTCTGATGCTCTGAGCAGGACTGAGGGGATGCTAAGCCCAAGGTCACACAGCAAACCCAAGGGGAAAAGCAGCCCCAAGAACAGCACTTGGAAAACTGAACCCCTAATGGCCGCTGCTGTGCTGGAAATGCAGGGAATAAATCATGGAGAGCATGGAGAGGTGTGGGATGCTGGTCCCCCCTCTTCTCAGCCAATGCTATATTTGCTGGAGGAATGAAAAAAATAATAAATTTTAAAAAAATTAAAAGGGAGCAGCTATAAAATCTAGATACTAATAAAATGTTCCAGGAAGATGAATTCTTCCGATATAATGGTGATCCCTGATACTGAAATGTTCCACAAATACATTTTCATAGCCCCACTCAGTATTATTTGTAGATCTTTTTGCAACCCTTGTCAACAAATTCCTGATAAAAAGGAGACACTTTGCTGTGTGCTAAAGCTATGAATTTAAGAAGTGTCAACTGGTCCTTATTTATGGCGCAATCTTTGGCTTTCTCATTTTACTGATGTGGTTTGGAGCAGACTTTCTTCCTCACTCACACGCTCTCCCTCCTCGCTCCCCACTTCAGGACATTAATCCTGCAGCTGTCTGGGGCTGAGCTGACTTTCTCAAGGTGCACAGAAGTTGTGCTCTGCAGACAAATCTCCGTGAGTAGGAAAATCCATCAAGGGGAGGGGGGGAAAAGGCACTGCCTTGGCAAAGCCCAGAATTCTCCTGGTGGTGTTGGGCAGGGCTGGTGTTTGCTCCAGCTGCATTGCCCTGGAGGGCAGGATGGTCCTGGCTGGGAACAAGGGGTGAAGGAAAGGAAAAAAGGAAGGAAGGAAGGAAGGAAGGAAGGAAGGAAGGAAGGAAGGAAGGAAGGAAGGAAGGAAGGAAGGAAGGAAGGAAGGAAGGAAGGAAGGAAGGAAGGAAGGAAGGAAGGAAGGAAGGAAGGAAGGAAGGAAGGAAGGAAGGAAGGAAGGAAGGAAGGAAGGAAGGAAGGAAGGAAGGAAGGAAGGAAGGAAGGAAGGAAGGAAGGAAGGAAGGAAGGAAGGAAGGAAGGAAGGAAGGAAGGAAGGAAGGAAGGAAGGAAGGAAGGAAGGAAGGAAGGAAGGAAGGAAGGAAGGAAGGAAGGAAGGAAGGAAGGAAGGAAGGAAGGAAGGAAGGAAGGAAGGAAGGAAGGAAGGAAGGAAGGAAGGGAAGGAAGGGAGGAAGGAAGGGAAGGAAGGGAAGGAAGGGAAGGAAGGGAAGGAAGGAAGGAAGGATTTGGTGTCCAGCAAACACTGGTTTGTATTGGGAGAACCATCTCTCCTGGCAAGAGCCCACCCTGGGAGCCCACATTTCCACAGGAGCTCCAGCTGAGGGTGGGTTTCAGCTCCTCAAGTGACTCACCCTCCCTCCAGGGCTGCATCCAGAACTAATAAAGGAGCCTGTGGAAAGCCGGGGGTTCTGGGGAAATCCTTTCCAGTACAAATCTACAACAAATCAGCAACAGATTACACCGAGTTAGTGAGGGAGGGGTGGTGACAGTGCTGACTGAGTAATGGCTCATGGCAGCTCTGCTTTGAGTTTGCCCTCAGGAGGGAGGAGAGGCCATGTGGGGTTGGGCAGAGGTCTGGGTCTCCATCCCACTGCTGGGGAGGGGGTCCTGCAGCTCATGGCAGTCCCTGAGCAATGCTGGTTCCAGCTGTCTGTGCTCAAGGCTCCTGCTCTCCCTGCCCCAGCTGCAGAGCTAAAGGCAGGAGGCACTTGTGGAGATCAGCTCCAGGTGCCCCAGGAATGAGCCTGGGACAGAAAGATCCTTTTTGGCTTGCTGGGTACTTTGCTCTCACAAACATCTGGGGTTTTGTGCACCTCTCTCTCTTCCCCAGAAGGAGTCAGATCTTTGGCTGGTCTCTGGGATGGAGCACCCTTATTCCCTTATTCTCCCTTAGAATTCGCAGGAACCCCCAGTAAAGGAGGGAGAATGATGCATCTGACTCCATCTTATCAGAAGGCTAATTAATTACTTTATTATATATATTATTCTATACTATATTACTCTATACTATATTGCAAGGCTCCAGCTGGCCTTGGCACCGGGCAAAGAGGTGCAGGGCTTGGGGGGCAGCTCCTTTCCAGCCCCTGAATGGGAGTGGGACGCTCCCATTGCAGCTCCTGGTTTGCAGATCCTGCTTTAACTATGGCAGATCCTGCTTTAACTAAGGCACATGTTCATAATTTAAGTTCTTTACAACGCTGCTTGGTAAAGGCCAGAGCCTGCTCCCCGCTGCCCGTCCCTTTTGTTGGGGTGATTTACAGTTCCTCTGTGCCCCTCTGCCCACCGAAATTCATAACAGCTCTCACACAGCAATCCAGAGCTCGTAATTACAGCTGTGTCTGGTACTGCCATCGGAGCTAAAGGGCCTGCTGGCACTTTCTTTTTAACAGGAATCCAGCTCCCAGCTGGAATGAAATTTGCCCTGCTGATGGGGGTTTTTTTATTGGTTTGTTTGAGCCCTTATTAAAAAACTCCTCGGGTTTTTGGCAGCAGTGGTTCAGTGCTCAGCACCTTCCCGTCAGACTCGGAGCTTTCAAAGGAGCCCTGGGAGTTGGGCTCAGCAGTGCCCGAGTGCTTCACCCCAGCCAGGAAGCCTTGCCCTGGGGCTGGGGCTGCCTGGGACACTGATACCGTTTGTTTGGCTTTTATAAGGGAGTTTATTTTTAATTATTCCGAGTCGCCCAAGCAAATGTGCAAGAAATCAGGTACAACCCAATAAACGCCACGCCGGTGAGGTGCTGCTGATCCCAGCCCTTGCCATCCACTGAGGCTTTGTTCTGCCTGCATTTGTGTTTCTGAAATGGAGGTGGGAGCTGTTTCTGCAGGGAAATGTCACCTTGGGGTGACAGAGGTGTGGGGCAGGGATGGGGTACCAAGGACACTGGCTGGGAAGGGATTATCCTCTGCAATCAGCAACTCCTGCAAGGGTTCCCCTAAACTCCAGGAGAGCTCAAACACATTCTGGGTTTGGCGTTTTATTCTTCTCTTGCCTCTCTGAGTGTATGGGGTGCCATGGATGTCACCTTGGGGTGGCAGAGGTGTGGGGCAGGGATGGGGTACCAAGGACACCGGCTGGGAAGGGATTGTCCTCTGCCCTCAGCAGCTCCTGCAAGGGCTCCCTTCAACTCCAGGAGAGCTCAAACACATTCTGGGTTTGGGGTTTCATTCCTCCCTGTCCTCTCTGAGTGTATGGGGTGCCATGGATGTCACCTTGGGGTGGCAGAGGTGTGGGGCACCAGTGTCCCCCAGCAGCAGGGATGGTGTCCCAAGGACACTGGCTGGGAAGAGATTGTCCTCTGCCCTCAGACCTCAAAGACCTTGCTCTTTGCAGGAACCTTGGTCCTTACAGGATCCTGAGTCCTTGCAGGATCCTTGGTCCTTGCAGGATCCTTGGTTCTTGCAGGATCCTCCTTTCAGGATCCTTGGTTCTTGCAGCATCCTTGGTCCTTGCAGGGTCCTGTGTCTTGCAGTATCCTTGGTCTTTGCAGGGTTCTGGGTCCTTGCAGGGTTCTGGGTTCTTGCAGGGTCCTGGCCCAGGCCCCCACTGGGGTTTAAGTGCTCTGGAGCCACCAAGCCAGGGGACGTGGAGAATCCAGTTACAGGGAACGACACAGAACCATGAGACAGCTGCCAAAAATAGAGAGCAGGACTGAAATAGCGGCTCATGAGTGTGAGGGGCAGAGAGCAGGCCCAGCCCCGAGCAGGGCACACAGCCCGGCCGTGCCACAGGGCTCAGAATGCTGGCTGGGCTCTACACATGGTCCCCACAGGCTCCCAAGGTGTAAATCCCATCAGGGAGCTGCCTGAAAGGAGAAACACATCATCTGATCCCTGCAGAGCACAGCCACAGGGAGGGATCACACTGGCACCAGGAGATCACATCACCAAGGCCAGGGAATATTCCTGGGCACAGGCATGGAGGGAGCAGCTCTGCTGCACGCTTGTGCTGCTAAATCCTGCAGGGAAGCCAACTTTCTTGAAGGTCTGGATGGCAAAAAGGACAACAAAGAAGATTTGGGGAGTTCCTTCGTGCAGTCTGGCCTTTGTCACTCAATTCTAGCCACGGGAGAAGGTCCAGGCTGGCTGCAGCTCCCAGATTGTCCCGTCCCTGCTCCTGCATCCCTGACTCCTGCAGTCTTTCCTGGTGCCAGAAATGGCTCCTTGTGCCCTCCTCTCATCAGCCCAATTTGTGGGGAATTATTCCTAAATCATGCCACAGACTCATCACTTCAAGCAGTGTGGAGACAGGGCCTTTTATCCAGAGGGGCTCCTCAGCCAAAACGCTTTGTGTTTAAGAACTTGATCCTGCATTGTTTCCTCAGCTTGTTTGTATACACCGAGGAAAAAACAGAGACTAAATAGTCGTGTGAATTCCTCCTTGGGTTGGGAATGCTGGGCCTTTGTTAGTGCTTGCTGTTGAAGGCAATTGCGATGTGTTAAGCAGGGACTACAGCGGGTATTTATTTACCTTTAAAGGGTTTTACTGCTTCCACACACACATTCTTTGCTGATTTGAACATCCTGAAAGCCCAGCTATGTGTGTGCCAGTGCTCTGCAGACTCCAGGGCCGCTTCTTGCAGGGTTTTCCTCGCAGGGTCAGCTCACAAAAAGAAGGTCATTCAAAAGACAAGTGATGTTTAGAAACTGATAACCACGGGTCCTGCTGAAAAGGATTTGATTTCCCCATCTAAAAGGAGATCTTTGATTAGTGACTGATGGGGCAACTTCAAAAGCTCGAGGGGTCTGGCTGAGATAAGCATTCAAACCTGGGATGCTCCTTCCCAAAGCCTCTTTGATCTGGAATTAAAGCTAGAAATCTTGCAGGCTTTATTGTGCGATTTCCAGTGGTTTTAATGATGTACCAGGCACAATAGGATCCACCTGGATTTCCCTCTCCTGCAGGGAAGGGTTTTAGCTGTGCCTTTCTGGGCTGTGGAGGTCCTCACAGCACAATGAACGCCATTTTGGAGGTGGAGGGGCACTGAACCCCCTTTGTTTTGGGGTGATGGCAGCGAGCAAGGGTCTGACCTGATCCCGTACAAGGTTTGCTCCCCGTCACAGCAGTGGCACAGAGGGAGTTCCTTGTGCTGGGAACTCCGAACCACTGCTGGTGAAAGGCACTGGCTGTTTGTTTTTGTCCCTCAGACAGGTCTGGAAAGAGCCCCCCACTCCTGACTCTCCATCCAGGCCTTTCCCTGGGGTCTGTTCCAGTCCCTGTGCAGTGCCATGGGCAGCAGGCTGGGAGCTGGGTGTGTTCCCAGCCTGCAGAGGGGCACTGAGCGCAGAATGTGTCACACCTGGAAGTAATTAGAATGAATTTTTACTCATTCATAGCTAATTGCACAATTACTCTCCTATGAAAGCTTCAGCTCTCAGAAGACACTTCAACACACGAAATGAGTTTCTCTGAATCTGCCTCGAAGAATCATCGAAGAATCATGGCATGAAAGCTCAGCCTGGATCCTAAACATTCCTTTTCTCTTCAGATTGAGCCATTCCTTCCCAAAATGCTGGCTGGGAGGGTTTGCAGAGTAAAGAGAAGGGGTGAGCTGTGTCCCCATGACCTGCTGTCCCCAGGATGTCTGTGTGACATCCCAGCAGGAGCTGTCCTTGTACTCCCTGCTCCAAACCAAGCTGCCAAGCCCTGTCCCCATGCTGAGGGTGGTGTGGCCATGCCCAGGCTGGGATGGGGCCAGGCTGGCAGCCCTGGTGGGTGTCAGGATCTCTGCTGGTCAGAATGACCTCGAGAAAAGTTCCAAAGTCTCTTTTCCCAGCCCAGTGCTTAAAGAAGGAGTCCGAGCTCTTCATTTCTCAGTCTCAAGGTTGTTTATTGTATCTTATCTATAAAACATTTTCTCCTGCCCTGCCGAGGTCCATCCAGCAGGACAGTTCCAGGCACTCTGCCTGCCCCCAGGGCGGTGTTATGTCTTTATACTAAAAACTACATGTACAATATTTACAATTCCTTCCCAATACCTATCACCTGTGTTAGACAGTGAGCTTCTACTCTAAACCAATCTAAAAGTGCCACCATCACAGCAGAAGATGGAGACCAAGAAGAAGAAGAAAGGCTGGACACACCCAGTTCCCTCCATCTTGCCCCCTGAACCCCCATACCAAAAACCCTAAAATTTACTTTTTCACCCTGTGATAACTTCACTAATATTCTGCCTAAACTGTCGTGACTTGCAGATCTTCATCTAAGGTTGATAACATGCTCCATGGGTCATAATCAAAACCACACAGGGGCATTTTGGGCTCTGTGCCAGGGTCTCTGAACCCCCTGGCAGGGGTCTGGACTGCTCAGGACAGCCAGAGGGATGTCCTGGGTGAGCACAGGAGCCGTGTCTGCCTGCAAACCTCCCCGACCCACTTCGCCGAGGCGCCTGACACGCCGTCGAGATCTCCTGCGCGCTTGCAAATGATGTTTACTATTTAATAAGATGTGATGAGACTGTTCTGATACTTCAAAGGCAGCTGACAGTTTTGTTAGAAATAATCAAGGAACTTTTGGACAATTACGGTGAAGGCTTTGACAGCAAGAAAACGCACAAACCTTGTAACTGTAACCAGCACCAAAGTCAGAGACTCTTCCCTGGAAAACAACTTGAATATTCATTTTATCCATTAGGCGTCACTTTTTTTATTTATTTATTTTCATTCCGTGCTTTTCATGTCACTTTGCTTTCTTCATGCCCAGGAGAGCTCTTTTCTTGTTACAAGATGTGAATCTTCCCACCTTCTTGAACCTCTCTGTCTCCCATTCAGAGCTCTGCTGTCTCCCTGTCTGGCTGCTGCTCCTGTGGGAAGTGGCGGGGATACACTAAGGTCCCCATTCTGCAGGTTTTTAATGCACCAGGAAACTCCAGGATTTCTGCAAGGTCCCCAACAGCCATGGCAGCAAGGTCAGCAGAAAAAATCCTGAGTGAATTTCACGGGATGGGGCCGGACTCAGGCAATAAAAAATATCAGAAATTCAGGCAGGGTCAGTAAAACTTCAATATCCCTTGAAAGCATCCAGCAGAGCAGGTGAATAGGAAGGAAACACAGCAGGGCTCTTCCTCTGGGTCATCTGAGATGCTGATTTCCCCTAATATTGATTGATGCTCAGCCTATAGACACATTGTCAAGCAGCCACACAGGGCTGTTCTCCAGCTGACGTGCAGGGAGAGCTTTTCATTTAATCACAAGCCTTCCATCAGTCAGGCTGGCCAGGAGGAAATTTGATAACATGGATGTAAAACTAAAGCCTCAGATTTAATAAGACTTTTGGGTGGAATTAGCAGGGACACACAGAGGCACCAGCACGCCCGGGGTGAGAATTGCAGGGATGACAAGCCTCCAGCAGCAGAACCAGCACCTCGTTATCCCATTAGCAAAGCTGCGAAGGCAAATTTGCTGATGGGAGAGAACTCTTGGGTGGTGTTAGATCAGCCCTGCCTGCGCCCTGATGTGGATGGACATGAGGAGGTGAAGCCCTGGGGTGTCCCTGCCCCATCTCCAGGTGCACCCCAGCCTGGGGGTCTCACTGGGGTGTCTGGAGTCCTTGGTGTTGCCAGCACAAGTCCATTTTCTATTTCCAGCCCCATCAAGTCCTTGGTGTTGCCAAAATGAGTCCATTTTCTATTTCCAGCCACATCAAGTCCTTGGTGTTTCCACCATGAGTCCATTCTCCATTTCCAGCCCCATCAAGTCCTTGATGTTGCCTGAATGAGTCCATTTTCTATTTCTACCCCTATTAAATCCTTGGTGTTGCCGGAACGAGTCCATTTTCCATTTCTAACCCCATCAAGTCCTTGGTGCTGCCACCATGAGTCCATTTGCTATTTCCAGCCCCATCAAGTCCTTGGTGGTGCCAGCACGAGTCCATTTTCCATTTCCAGCCCCATCACACCCTGCACCCTGTCAAACTGGAGCCCTCTGCCCATCCTTGACCCCCCTCTGCAGCTGCCCCAGCCCCACGCTCCTCCCCACAGCCCCAGTAGTCGCTGGGAGAAATAATTGGCCAAAGATTAGCGTGTGTGATTGAATGGCAGGGGCTTTGTGTACCAAACAGGGGCTTGTCTTTGTCAAAAAGTCTTTACAAAGTATCCAGCGCCGGGTGTCAGGGAGGACAAGTTTTTTAATCATGTTAAAATGATTTATTTAAACGTCAAGCCATGTCACCTCACTTCCTTTCATTTTTCAAACTGTTTGTGTTTTTTCTGGATGATAAATTTATCTTCAGACAGCCTCAATATGACTAATTAACTTTGAAATATAAGAACCAGATGTGTGAGCTGGAGAGCTTTCTGAACTCATGCCAGGCGTGGCTTTTTTTTTTTCTTTCCCCTCTCTCCTCTCCCTTTCCCTGCACTGAAATTGCTCTGCAGACACTCAGGGCACATGGGAAAATGCAGAGAGATGGACGGACAGGCTCTCTGCCCCTTCCTGCCCTGCCCAGGTGATGTTTGCTGCCCAAAGAGGGGCAGAACATCCCTGGGATGTGGGAACCGAGCTGCCCCTGCTCCTTTGCCACATGAAAGGAAATCAAGGCTGGATGTGACACAAAGTGACTTCTTTGAAAGAAAACCCTGCCGTGTGAAGTGGGTTTTCCCCTTCTTTTCATGCAAGGATTGCTGCACTCAAAGAAGGGAAGCATTTATGTACTGATTCATTAAGGAAAAGCCTCCCAGATTATTTTCCCTCTGTCCTAAGGTGCATCCTCATCCCTGCTGCAGAAATCCTCCCCCAAACCCACAGCCCCAGCCCACGGTGAGGGAGGATGGACAAGCGTGACAGAAAATAACACAATGTGCACAAGCTGCTCTTTTCAAGGGAAAAAGAGACTTTTTAATTCCTGACTCCAACATTTATAGATTTCCAAAAGTGACAGAGGATTGGAGGGTGGCAGTGCCACCTCTCCAATGACACTGGACAAACCAACAGTCCATCAACTGTCTCCTCCTCCTCCATAAAAGAATGCAGAACAAGAAGTTATTTACATAAAGTGTATGAGAAAGCTCGTTACAAGAATGTCAACATCAGAAGGCTTAGAAAATCTTAAAAAATCATCAAAAATCATTAAAAATCATTAAAAATCATTTAAAATCATAAAAAGGGGGACAAGGATTCGGTGGCACTGTGCTGAGGGGACAGGAACCAATGTCCCCTCTGCTGCCCTGGCCTGAACAAACACTCCCCAATCCCAGAATATGGGGATGGGGATGGCAATGGCAGAAAGGCTGGCAGGGCTCCCACCCCACTCTGGGGCCTGAGCCTGGCCTTGGTGTCACAGCTGTCACCATCATATTTTCTGAAAAATCCTCTTTGCCCAGGATTTTTTTCTCCTGGGAAGCTGAAAAGCCTCAGAGAAAAATTAAAACAATAATTACCTGATTTACTTCTCCTGTGTTTTGCTGCTTTAGAATGTAGTTTAAAATTTGTTTATCCAACAGGTGGGTGGTTGATTGGTTTCATGTGAATTGTTTTGACTTAATAACCAATCACCATCCAGCTGTGTCAGGACTCTAAAAGCAGTCATGAGTTTTTTTTAGTATCTTGTTAAGTTTTCTGTCTGTATCCTTTCTGTATTCTTTAGTATAGTTTAGTATAGTATTCTATGACATGGTATGATATGATGTCATAAAATAATAAATTAACCTTCTAAGAACATAGAATCAGATTCTCAACTCCTCCTTCATCCTGGAGAGCCCAAAAATACATCACAGCTCCATGGGGCACAGGGAACAAGGGGCAAAGGCTGGCAGGGAAGAGGCACCAGGATGGGCTCCTCAACCCAAACCAGAGTGTGAGATCCACAGGACACTCCAGAGGGAAAAATTCCTGCCCATCCCCTGACAGGACAGGACATTTTCCATCCCTTTTTGTGGCTCTGCAGTTTGGAGAAGCCCATCAGGCTCTGTTCCCAGAGCTGGGGTGGCAGCACCACCATCCTGCCCCACACCAGGTCCCCACGTCACCAGGGAGCGCCGCCGCCTGCCAAGCAAACATCAACAAAATCTCTTTTCAGCCAAAACAGATTTTTCAAACAAAGTGTAAATATTCATGAAAAAATGTTGGTTTCGGTAGAGATTTTCCTGATCTTCTTGGAACCGGTAATCAAAATAATGTTTTTTAAATTGTGGGGTTTTTTTAAAGAAATTCTTTTAAGTTTTCATTTCAACAGCTCTAAATTTATTCCATGAAAATAACTTCAGCTGAAATTATTGGGTGAAGGAGATGGCTGCTCTTGTTTGGCCTCTTCCAGCACGAGGCCTTTCAGGAGCTGGGAGGTCTCTTCTTCTGCAGCTTCCCAGGCCTGGTGGGGCAGAGCATGTCTGTCTGTCCAGCCCCAGCGTGCTCTGTCTGTCCAAGCTCAGCACTGGGAGCATTCCTGGGTTTAAGGAGCTCAACCCCACCTGGGTTTGCACACCCACTCTGGGCAGCAGCTGATCCCATCCACGATTTTAGGGATACCCCAGAATGGCCCAGGCCAGAGCAGCGGTTCATGCAGCCAAATGAGGAAAAAGACCTGGATAAAGTGATTTTACACCCAGGGATGTTCCCCCTGGGCTTCCTCCAGCCACTGGGGGCTCTCTGTTGGGTCAGAGGGCTGAAGGAGATGGCTGCTCTTGTTTGGCCTCTTCCAGCACGAGGCCTTTCAGGAGCTGGGAGGTCTCTTCTTCTGCAGCTTCCCAGGCCTGGTGGGGCAGAGCATGTCCGTATGTCTGGCCCCAGCGTGCTCTGTCTGTCCAAGCCCAGCACTGGGAGCATTTCTTGGCCTCAGCACTTCAACCCCACCTGGGTTTGCACACCCAGGCCCTCACTCTGGGCAGCAGCTGATCCCATCCACGTCCCACACCATTTTCAGGCCACCCCAGGAGGGCCTAGGCCAGAGCAGCGGTTCAGCAGCCAAAATGCCACAGAATAAAACACCTTGATAAAGTTATTTTACACCCAGGGATGTTCCCCAGCCACTGGAGGCTCTCTGAGGGCTCTCTCGGGTCAGAGTGGTGAAGGAGACGGCTGCTCTTGCTTGGCCTCTTCCAGCACGAGGCCTTTCAGGAGCTGCTGCCCAAGGGCTGGGAGGTCACTCCTTCTGCAGCTTCTGCAGCCAAACTGCCACAAGGAAAAACACCTGGATAAAGTGATTTTACACCCAGGGATGTTCCCCAGCCACTGGAGGCTCTCTGAGGGCTGCAGAAGGGGCAGGAAGGGGGTGCTGGTGGCAGGTCCCCATCTCCCAGGCAGGGACCTGCGAGGAGCTCGCCTCGTTAGGGCGATAATGGAGCGTTTCAAAGCCTGCTGCATTCAAACCAAGCCCTCCCCACGCCTCACCCCTGCCCTAAATATCCATCACAAGGCAGGAAGGCAGCCGGGAGCGGATGTTGACAGCCTTGATGTCTTGGCAGGCAGGATCCAGCAGCATCTCCCACTGCATGGCGCTAGATATTTAATAAAGTAAAACCCCCAGGATCAAGCAGGCTGCAATCCCTCCCAGCTCCTTTCTTCTGCCTTGCTCGAGCTCTTTCAAGCCTGCCTCCCGTCTCTCTCCAGAAAATCCTTTCATGCCTCCCTCACCAGACTGACATTTTGACAAGTTGCCACGAGTGACATCTGATTTGTACAAATTTCAAGACTAATAAATCTACCTGTCAAAGCGGAAACTTTAAAAGGAGCTAAGCCCAGCGGGTATAGTTTAACAGAACTCAAGTTGATGAAACTGTAGGATGGAGAAATTATATCTGTCACAATCCACCCACATTAGTTCTGTAGAGATGTTGGCAACTGAAACAAACGTCTTTCACAGCCTTGGAAAAAAAAAAGGGGAGGAAAAAAATAAAAGGAGACTGTTAATACTGTGAGTAACAAGTAACAGTTCTATTTGTAAACTAGCAAATTTATTTATTTCATTTTTAATTTGCCTGTAGACACGCGAGGAGGGGAGTGACCCTCCCTTACCCCACACCCCTGGCCTGAAGGGCTGGGGGCTCTGGACCCCCCCCTCTGCCCAGTTCCTCACTGTGCTTGTGGCAGTGTGGGGATGTGCTGCAGGTGCTGTCCTGCTGGATCCAGCCATGCATCCCTCTCAATTCCATGCCTCTCCTCACTCTGAGCCTGGTGGGATGTGTCACCCCCAGCCCTTCTGTTCTTTGCTGGCTTTTTGGTTGCATTTTTGGGGTTTTTGCTGGTATTTTCTCTGTTCTCTCTCCTGTGGTTCCCCTGGGACACTCAGGGAATGCTCTGTCTCTGCCAGACTCGCCCATCCACAGCCCTGGAGCTTTCCAAGGGCTCTGCTTGACTTTCCTCCCTGTCTGAGGTTGGTGTCCCCAGGAGCTGTGAGCACCCATGGCCGAGAAGAACAGGGGCTCCATCCCCCTGGCTCTGTGCAGAAATGAAAATAAAGGAAAGAAATCACAAACGTTTCCCATTCCCTACCTTGGACACAGGGATTTGAAACTTCCTGATGGGTGTTTGAAGAGGAGATGAAGAGGCATCTGAGGGAAGGAGATGTGGCCTCATACCCAGCTGAATTCCCTTTTTTATTGCATCTCCTCTTTGAGGCACACAGACGTGAGCAGCCAGTTCATTCTGCCTGCTGCAGAGAGATTGATTTGGAAGTCACACATTGCATGAAACTCCTGCAGCCACGTCTGCAGCGCTCAGAGTGTCTCCAGGTGGATCTAATGACTGAGTGAAACCTCAGAGCTGAATATTTATGACAGTTGGTGTGGTTAGAACTTGCCCATCTCCCTTCATTACAGGGGAGGCAGCAGTGTGAGTTCTTTCCACTCAATTCCCAAGTGTGGAGAGACTCCCTGCCTTCTCCCCAGCCTGCAGAGCTGCTGCCTCACCCAGCCAGGATGTGTTGGCTGTGCAGAGAGCAGAGGAGGGCAGTGCTGCTGGTCTCCCCTGCCTGCTGTGTGCTCAGTCCTGCTGCCCTTTGGCACAGCACGGTGCCAGGCAGGCCCAGAGCAGGTCCCATCCTGCCAAAGCTCCATGAAATCCCCTTCAAGTGATACCCAAACAGCAAAGGCAGGCCAGGCTGTGGCTCCCAGGACACTCTCACTTGGGCAAGACCCCACTGTGAGGCCCCAGGTTTGGTCCTGCTCCTGAAGAATCAGCAGGAGCTCCCCTCATTGTGCACACTGGCATTTCCACAGGATGAAGAAATTCCCACCTGTTGGGGAAGATGAAACAGGAAAGCCTTATCAATATGATTGCCTGGAAAAAGATTTTGAGAATATGGAAACTATAAGTGAGATTGAAACAACAGCAAGCTTTGAGATCCCTCAGCTACTGAACAACTGGAAAACAATGGTGTGGCTGGCTGAAGGTGATCCCCTTTTGATGGAACAACACCCTCTGCTTGCAGACAGCTCCAAGGCTCAGAGCAGACCCTGCAGCTTGGCAGAAGGGGCCCAAAGAGGAGTTTGTAGGGTTTAAAATGTAACACAGGATGGTAATGTAATGATTCTTATAGGCTGTATGGAAATGCTGTAGGATTTGTACCTTGGACTAGATTGGTTGGTGAGAATCAGAATATTCAACACAGAGGATGATTTATTGTATAGGAATGGGAACTTCGCTGTCTTAGCTCTTACCCCTTTTACTCCCTTACACTTTTGCTCTCTTCCCCTCGCATCCTCTCTCCCCCTCTCTTCTCCCAGCCCTGCTCTGAGCTGTGCCTGGCAGCTCCCAGCAGGGCCCTTTGCAATAAACCCCAAATTCCAAGCCCTGGCTTCAGAAATCTCTCATCTCCATCCATCCCCACCGTCCTACTCCCCCATAAATCCTACACCCACCCAGTCAGCAAATCCCACCCAAGCCTCTCCCAGAACCTCAGGGAGGTTTCTGAAACCTCAGCTGGGATCACCCTGGGCCATTCCTCACTTCCACCAAGACTTATTTAGCCATGTGCTTGCAGCAATAGATTTGTTTTCCTGTGGATGTGCAGCTGCAGGAGCGAGCTGTGCAGGAAGTTTATTAAGCTTGGTTAATTTTCTAATGGCCACAGTGCTGATGGATGGGAGCCGCGCCGGCTTCCTGCTCCACTCAGAAGTCAAATAAAAATAATCACGCTGATGGGAAAATATATTTCTTGTAGCTGCAGCAGATAATAGATGAGATGGGAGTACCTGCCAAGTGTCTCCTCTCTGGTAACATTCCCAGGGTCAGGGTTGGGGCTGGGATTTCAGTGTAAACAACCTGCCCTGGGGCGGGGGGGGGGGGTTCAATTGTATTGTTTCAATTCCTGCTGTAGGCTCTGGTGTGATGAGGATGGGACAGAGAGGGGCTCTGGCACCCAGGGTGGGTCTGGCTGATGGGTTTGGGGGTCTCACCTGCAGCTCTCCCACCTGGAGAGAGGAATTGCCCTTCCAGCAATACCTACCATAGACCCAAGGGCTCCCAGTGTGCCCCAGTATGTCCCAGTCTGTCCCAGGTCTCAGAGGTGGCTGTGCCCTCTCACTGCAGCTCAGCCCCACTCTGAGCAGTCTCTGGAGTACTGGAACCCGCACCCCTCTCCCCCAGGCCAGACCCAGAGCCACTCATTTCCATCCCAAAAGCTCCTGCTCAGAAAAGCACAGCAGGCAGGGATTATCCAAAAGGAATTTAACTCACTTCTCTTCGATAAACTCTGGTTAGGGAGATTAGGACTGTTTACCCAAGGAGTAAATATTGCTCGGTGCTCAGCTGCTGCCAGACACCAGGGAAAGGGCTGGAGGCAGGGCCAGGGATCCTGCAGCACCCCAGGAGAGGTGGCAGACACCTGCAATCCTTGTTAATTCCTGCCATCCTTGTTAATAATTCCTGCCCATCTCTGCTGCCTGGCTGCTGCAGCCTTCTCCTTGGGATAGAGCTGGAACATGAACTCCACTCTGCACATCTGTTTGGGTGAATAATATTGTAAATTTGTGCACTGGAAGTGTCTAAGGGCATGGATGGGGCTTGCAGCAGCCTGGGCTGAGGGTTGAAATGAGATGGACTTTAAGGTCCCTTCCAATTCAAACCATTCTGGGCGTCTCTGATGTGCTCAGAGGTTTCTGAAGCACAGCTGAAAATCAGGCTGGGAACCAAACCCAGCACTCCCAACTCGTGCTCTGAAGCAACCAGACCTCCCTGGCTGTGACAATGGGGACACACCAGGCACACCTTTGGTGAAGAGCATTTGCAGGCCCCCAGGTCCCTCCTGGAGAGTTTAAACTGGGCTTTGTCCCAGCAGGGATGGCAGCAGAAGACAGATAGACCCCGATGTGTTTGCAGTTCCCCCTCCTTTGTGGCATGGGAGCTCCCCTCCCTGCCTGGGGTTCTTATCAGCCCTCCAGGTTTCAAAGGGCACTAATCAGATCCATCACAGGGCTCCCATCAGCCAGGCCAGCTCCGGGCTGTCACCGCCCTCCCGTGCAGATGTTGGGTGATTTAGAGGGGACCATTCACATTCACAGTCATCGCTTCAAATAAACAGGCTGAGAGTTTAATGATTTCAAGGTAAAGCTCTTTTATTAAGACAACACAGAGAACTTTTTTTCAACCACAGCTGACATCACTATAATAAATCACCATCGTGTCTTGTGGGATTGAAAAAGCCAAAATACTGTCAGAACTGATTTTTCTGGCTACTCGTGCCTCCAGAACAAACCATGTGTTTTTAATCAACAAATCTTTGTTTTGCATTTCTAAGACCCTAGCACTCTTTAAATAGTTAGCATTTACCAGAGGGATATTTTAAATTCAACACACTGCTTCCTTACTGGAGAGATTAGGAAACAGGACACCACATTACAGCCTCACCGCCCCTGTCCGGGGCTCTCGGAAATTTGTTTTTGTTACATCCATGCAGCATGGAGAAGGGCTTTCCCATGCTTGTCTCCAGCTTCATGAGACCTTTTCTCCCCAAAATCAGAACATTTACAGCTCATAGGAACCAAACCATCTACTGAGACATTGTGAAAAACATCTCTGTGCAAAGATGGGAGAAAAAGTAACGATGTCACAGACATCTTTTATGAAAAATCCTTTCCTTAGGATTTTTCTTCCTGAGAGGCCTCAGGAACAAAATGTAAACATTGACTATCTGCTGCTGTGGAATGCAACAAGTAGATCTTTGATTAGCCCATGTGGTTGTTTCTAATTAATGGCCAGTCACAGTCAGCTGGCTCAGACAGAGTCCAAACCACAAACCTTTGTTATCATTTCTTGTTTTTCTATTCTTAGCCAGCCTTCTGATGAAATCCTTTCTTCTATTCTTTTACTGTGGTTTTAATGTAATATATATCATAAAATAATAAATCAAGCCTTCTGAAACATGGAGTCAGATCCTCGTCTCTTCCCTCATCCTAAGACCCCTGTGAACATGGTCACATAACGGGAACAGCACAAGGACACCGTCTCAAACTACGTCAGGGAAGGTACAGGTTGGATATTAGGAAAAAGTTTTTCACCAAAAGAATAATAAAGTACTGGAATGCTCTTCCCAGGGAGGTGGTGGAATCACCATCTCTGGATGTGTTTAAACAAAGCCTGGACATGGCACTGGGTGCTATGGTCTGGGTGAGGTGTCAGGGCACAGGTTGGACTGGATGATCTCAGAGGTCTCTTCCAACCTCATCATTCTGGGATTCTGGGATTCTGTAATTCCTTGTGATCTCCAAATCCCTGAGGTTGGGAAAGCCCTCCAAGATCACTGAATCTAACCTGTGACCCGTCCCCACTTTGTCGACCCAGAGCCCTGAGTGCCACCACGTCCAGTTGTTCCTTGGGCACCTCCAGGGATGGGGATTTTACAGGGGCCTGGATCTTTCAGGGGCCCTGACAGGCACCCAAAAATCCCTGTTGAGAGGTGTTTGGGCACAGGTTGGACTCGATGATCTCAGAGGTCTCTTCCAACCTCATCATTCTGTGATTTTGTGATTCTGAGTCTGCAGCAGGCCCATGAGAACCTCTGCCCACCATCCCTGGGGCATCCTTGCCCCCATGGCCCAGAGGAGCTCCTGCAGAGCAGGTTCTGGGCTGGGCTGGGCACGGCTGGGGCTGTCCCCGCTGTCCCCCAGCGCTGCTGGCCCGTGCCTGGGGCGTGCCAGGCTTCCCCAGCGTGCTTCCCCCTCACCAACAGTGCATGTGAGCCAGGGGGGCTCAGCTCCCTGCTCGGGTTTCAAGGTCAGCCTGAAAGCAGAGATGTTGGGATCCTCTTTCAGGCTGCACAGGGACCCCTCCTTGCTCTGCTTGCTTGGCACAAATGTCAGGGCTGAGAATAACCCGGGCCAGGCCTGGGGCGAAGGTGCCCACGCCAATCATAGGAGAGGCAGCAGAAAATGCCCACAGGGAATGGCCCCAACCCACAGGGAGCAGCCTCAGGGCCCTGGGGGTGCTGTGAGGGGCCAATCTGGACCCAATCCTAGTGGGTTTGGTCTGGAATCCTGCTGGGAAGGGGCTGGGTGATCCTTGTCCTCACAGAGGACACCATTCAGTGCTGCTGCCTGCTCTCCCTCTGGTGCCACAGATGTGGCGCTTGAGGTCAGGGTGTGACACTCATGGATGTGATTATGGTGGTGCTGGGTTGGTGGTTGGACTGGATGATCCTGGAGATGTCCATCATTGATGATTCTGTGCCTGTGGTTGTGCCAGGCTGGTGACAAATGATCAAAGGGCCACTGGTGCAGGCTCTCAGCAGGACAGTGACAGTAGGGAGGGTGGGGACACAACCAACAGCCCTTTGGGCTGGAGCAGGTGGAGGAGGACAAGGTGAAATCTTCAGACCAGGTGGAGGGGGATAAAGTGACCTCGTTGGACCAGGTGATGGGGGACAAGGTGACCTCTTCAGACCCCTCTCTGCAGTGGCGACAGGGCCAAGCCTCCCCACTGCTCGCTCACCCCCTTCCCCCAGGCCAGCAGCACGACCCTCACGTTGGGGATGAACTTTCCCCTTCTGACGAACTCAGCTTGGCCCTGGCACCTCCTGAGCTGACCCCGGGCCGGCAGCCGAGCCCCCTCCCCACCCCTGGGACCCCCTGCAAGCAGCATAAAAGCGCCCTGGGCTCGGGGATCGCTCCAACACCCTCCCACGCAGCCGGCCCAGATCAAAGCCTGCGCCAGGAATCAAAGCATGTGACAGGCAGGTGTCCGTCCCCTCGACAAGGCCGCGATTAATCACAGGGTCTATCCCACAAGGAGATCAAACCGGCCCTCCTGCGGCTGCTGCTTAAAGCCTGCCTTCAAGTTAGCCTAATTAAAGTTTTCCCCCGGCCTCCCCCGTGCCTGCCCGGCTGACTGCTGTCCCATGACCGCCCCTTTCACTCCCTAAAACAAAGGATGCACTCAGCAGCTCCGGGCAGCCGGAGCGCCTGCCCTGGCCATGCTTGACCACTCCTTTCTTCTGGAACCTGGCAGGAGACCCTTCCCCACATCCCCACCGCACCGAGCCCTGCGCCCACCCGGGCACAGCCTCCCCACCTTTACATCACCCGAAATTCCCTATTTATTCCACCTGGAACTCCCCACTTTTCCTCCTGCTAAGCTGGGAGAGGATCAGCTGAAAAGCATCACTCAAAAGTATTTTCAGAACCCACAGAACAGCAGTGGGACCTCATGGTCTCCATCCCCCTCGCCGAGATTCTCCTCTTGCCATGACATCAAGAGCGGCATTTTGATGAGAAGCAAAGGAATTGCTCCCCTCCAGCGAGGCTTGGCTTTGAAATGCTGCAGGGCTGCATAAAAGCAATGCAGGGGGAGAACCAAGCCGTTTCTGTAACCAAAAACTCGGGGAAGGGGGAGGTTAAATGCACATTTTAGACATGTCACGTTATGAAGAAGTGTTCAGGTTTTTTCCCTTCCCCTTAAATGTGCGCGGGGGGAAGAAGAAAGGGGAAGATCACACGGTTTCACAGCGAGGCCACTCACAGTGGGGAAATCAATCATTGCCATGGCAAAACCCACTCCAAACAGCTCCGGCACAATCAGGGTTCACCCCTGGCTGCACCCGGGGAAGGACAGAGGGACCGGGAGGAACGACTGAGCCGGGGATGCTCAGCTTGGTTACAGCCCCTCACTCTGCTCTCGCTCCTCGCTCACCCAGGGCCAGCAGAGCGGAATGAGGCTGGTGGAGATTGATGGCCATGAGGCAGAGCAGGAGCCAGCCTAGGTTGACTCTGGCACGGGCACAAAGCACCTCTGACAGCCTCCCTGCGCTCCTCCCTGCGCTCCTCCCTGCGCTCCAGCGCCTGCCCCAAACCTGACCTTTTTTATTTCCACAGGAGCGTTTCCAAAAGCAGCGTTCCTTCCCCAGCCCCAGCACAGAATTTGGTGGCTGTGGTCTGAGGAGGTCACCTTGTCCCCCTCCACCTGGTCCAGCAAGGTCACCTTGTCCCCTTGTACCTGGTCCAACAAAGTCACCTTGTCCCCCTTCACCTGATCTGAAGATGTCACCTTGTCCCCCTCCACCTGGTCTGAAGAGGTCACCTTGTCCCTCTCGCACAGATTTGGCAATTTGCACAGCTGCTCCTCATCCCCGCTTTGAAGTCCCCCCTCTCTGTTTTCCTGGCTGGGTTCCAGGGGTCAGGACAGCAAAAAGGGCTCAGCAGGAGGGTTCAGGGCAGCACCCAAAATTTCAGGCTCTTCCCAGTGCCCAGCCCAAGCATCCTCCCACCGAGGCTCCTGCAAAGCTTGGAAATTTGCGCTGTCCCAAATTAACAGGGGACTCCCCTGTTAAAAAAAACAAAACCAAGGCAGGGTTTTTGTGCAGCTCACACACACACAGCCTAATGCAATGTTGTTCTGGTCTTGGCCTTACATTATTAATAATAATAACTGTAAAATTCTGTTACCCACAACGTGGATTTAAGTAGCCAGATAAAGGCCTGAGAGCTGCACAATCTGCTCCTGGGGGAGCTTGTAATCTAAATAAGATTTTTTTTTTTAAAGCCCAAGATAATAATGATAATGCTAATAACAATAATATAATAATTCCTCTTTTTAGCCTGCTTCAAGATCTAGATCTTATCCTAAACAAGAAAGTCATTCTAAACCCTGGAGAATGCATTGAGAATTAATATTGATTATTAGGAATAATATTCGTACCAGGAATGGCATTGCAGTGTCTAGGGAAAGGATTCCTCCAGGGCCAGGTAATAATCACAATCATATTTAGTGTCTGCACTGTACTTTGTGTCCCAAACCTGATTAACCCCTTCTGCACCACATTCCTGGAGGCAGCAGCTGTGCTACTGGAACACCTTTCATGGGAGAACTCCCCAAACTTGGAACACCTGACCCTGCAGCAAACACGACCCCAGGAGGGCTGTGAGGGTCCTCAGGAGCCAACAGGGTCCTGCTGCCCCTCCAGCCACCCCAACCCCTCCAATCTCAGCCCCCTCCCCTGCTCCAGCTGTGCCAGGTTCTCTGGGAGACCACACAATGTGCCTGACATGCCATTTAATACAACACAATGAAATATTGAAAAGGCTTTCAAAACTCAACGTGTTGAGGCAGAAATCTATGGAAGATGTTTAATACTAATTCTATTAGGCATCTGAGTTAATGAATCACAACTGTAAGGAATCATGATAATCCAGCAGGCATTAGTGACAGATTAGCTTCAGAGCTACCATAAAAGTGCCATAATGCTTACCTAGCGGGGTGATTAATGCCACCAATCCATAATGGCATTATGAGGGATGGAGCAGCACGGGCTGGCAGCCCCTCTGCCCCTCACCTCACACCTCACAGCCTCCAGCAGGCTCTGCCTGAATAGAAATCCCCATGGGGCCCACCCTGTTCTGCTCTCCCCCATCCCAGCCAGGGATGCTGCAGGTGCTGGCACTCAGGAAGGGGTGGGAAGTCACAAACAGGAGCTCAGCAGCCCCAGTCCTGGTGTGGGAGCTGCTCCGGGGGCTCTGAGGGTCATGGTAGGAACAGCAGGACTTGGTGAGGGAGGTGCTCACAGGTGGCAAAGAGAAGCTCCTGTGCTGTGATGTTTCAGCTGTTCCTCCAAGGCACTCCCAGCTGAGACTTCAAAGTTTGGACTCCCTGATTTTGGAGCCCTTTTCCATCCTAAGTGATTCTGAGTCTGTGATTTGGCAAACCCTGAAGGTGGACTCAATGATCTTGGAGCCCTTTTCCATCCTAAGTGATTCTGAGTCTGTGATTTGGCAAACCCTGAAGGTGGACTCGATGATCTTGGAGCCCTTTTCCATCCTAGACAATTCTGAGTCTGTGATTTGGCAAACCCTGAAGGTGGACTCAATGATCTTGGAGCCCTTTTCCATCCTAGACGATTCTGAGTCTGTGATTTGGCAAACCCTGCAGAGCTCGCCTGGCCCCAGGGCTGGCGCTGCCAAAGCTGGAGTCCTTCTCCACTGAGGCTCACACCAGCAGAGCTTGGTGGCTCTCAGCTTCCTTGGCACCTTCCTGGGCACTGGATGTGCCCTCCTGGCCAGGCACTGGCAGTGCTGAGTGTCAGCACAAACCTGAGAGCAAGGAGCTGCTGTTGAATGGAACTCGACGTCTCGTTATGGCTCTTCAGGATTGTTTTCCTACATCTTTATTGCTCAGGTTTGCTTAATTCTGGAGTGGATGTCTGCCAAATTGTCTATCAAATTACTTACTGGCAAGTAAACCAAGATTAGTTCACTTGAGTGCGGCCCTCTTATATTTGACTTATAGCCAAGCAAAATATGGGTTTAATCAAGGGATAAATTGGACATGATGTTTCAATGAAAGATACCAGGGCACTCTCTGCTCAGCGGAAACAGGGGAAGACAGCACCTGAGGCAGCAGCAGAGAAGGCTCCATGAGAACCAGCTGAGGATGGTGGCTCTGAGCAGCTTGGGGACACAGAAACTCACCCTGAAAACTGCTTGGCTGTGTCCTCCCTCTTGCTTTTTGGTCTCCTTGGTGGGGATGAAATGATGTGGGGACCCTAACTGGGCTTCCCAGTCATTTGTTCCCCACAGTGATGTCCCTTTCTGAGGGTCCCAGGATGCTGCAGCTGTGTCCTGTCCAGGTCCTGTCCTCCAGGAAACCCCTCCTGTCCCAGGAGCTGGATCAGGAGCAGATCCTGCTGTGGTTGCCCAAGGTAGAGCTGAGCAGACAGAAGTTGGTGAACTCACACTGACTCAGACTCAGTGGTTCTGATTTGGTGTCTGAGGGAAGAATCTCACCCAGGCCCTGCAGATCCAGAGCCCAAACTACTATAGGATGGGCTTGGTTGGGAGCTGAGGAAGAAGATGAAGATCCTGTGAGGAGCAGGTACCCCACATTTAGGGTTTGTGCTAGCACATCAGCAGCTATGGGTGAAACCTCCATCCAGCTCCTTGTGCTTCACTTTGAGCTTTAAGGAACCAGAGTGAGACATGGGCATGTTCCTGTGCCCCAAAACCTGTTGGCTCTGGGATGGTTCTCTTATGGTATCACTTCAAACACCCAGCTCCATGTGGGCACATTCCTCTTCTTTTCTTCCTCCTCCCCTCCTTAATTTTAAGCTCAAAAATCTGATTCCTGAAGGCTAAAAACTGGAAGGTAAATAAAAATAACCCCAAAGTTAATTATACACTTAACAAGTCATGATTTTTTTTAAACCCAGCTCGTTCCTTGTGGGGGTCTGACTCATGGCTCTGAGCACTTGCAGTTGGCGATAATATCTTGCTGTAATTTGAATTAAACCACTTGTAGCAGCGCTCTGTTCTCTAATTTCATTTAGGCCCAGTGGGTGTCCTGTCTTCCTGGAATTTGTTGGCTATCTAATGAGAAGCAGCCCAGCAAAGCCAGCTAATGAAGCAAGGCAGTGTCTGCTGGGGTGAGAGGGATGGTGGGAGGGCTTTGTGGGGCTGCTGACGGGGGCTCCTCGGGCATCAGGTGCTGCCTGAGCTGTCCCTGTGTCCCCATGGTCCCTGCAGCAACCCCTTGACCCAGTGCTGAACTCAGCCCCGAGCTGCAGAGGTGTGTTTGATCCTTGCCATCTGCCCCAGGTCTCCCGTGAAAGGGCTCCTTGATGCTCAGGGCTGTGCCTTGGCCCAAGGAGCGGCTGTGCCTGAGGGGCCACCGAGGCTGGGGGAGCAGGAGGGACCATGGTGCCCCCACAAACCATGTGACAAGTGTGGGACACTGTGGGACACGGGTGTGTGACCCTGTGGGACACTGTGGGACACGGGTGTGGGACACTGTGGGACACTGTGGGACACGGGTGTGTTACCCTGTGGGACGCAGGTGTGTGACCCTGTATGGGACATGGCTGTGTGACACTGTGTGATACTGTGGGACATAGGTGTGGGAGGCTGTGGGATATGGGTGTGTGACCCTGTGTGGCCCTGTGGGACACAGGTGTGTGACCCTTTGGGGCATGGATGTGTGACACTGTGGATTGCTGTGTGACCCTGTGGGACATTGTGGGACATGGGTGTGTGACCCTGCGGGACATTGTGGGACGTGGGTGTGTGACCCTGCGGGACATTGTGGGACGTGGGTGTGTGACAGTGGCAGGATGGGGCTGTGACACTGCGGGACACGGGTGTGGGACGCTGTAGGACACAGGTATGTGACACTGTGTCACCCTGTGGGACACAGGTGTGTGACCCTGTGGGACACTGTGGGACGTGGGTGTGTGACAGTGGTGGCATGGGGGTGTGACGCTGTGGGACACGGGTATGTGACCTTGTGGGACGCTGTGGGACACAGGTATGTGACACTGTGGGACAGTGTGGGACATGGTGTGTGACACTGTGGGACATGGGTGTGTGACACTGTGGGACATGGGTGTGTGACACTGTGGGATGCTGTGGGACACAGGTGTGTGACACTGTGGGACACGGGTGTGGGACCCTCTGGGACACTCCCCTCCATCTCACAAGTCCTGTCCTGCTCCCCTCCACCCTACATGTCCCACTCCCCTCCATCCCACACGTCCTGCTCCCTTCCATCCCATATGTCCTGCCCTGCTCCCCTCCATCCCACATGTCCCACTCCCCTCCATCCCTCATGTTCTGTTCCCCTCCATCCCACAAATCCTGTTCCCCTCCATCCCACATATCCCACTCCCCTCCATCCCTCATGTCCTGTTCCCCTCCATCCCACAAATCCTGTTCCCCTCCATCCCACCCATCCCACTCCCCCCCATCCCTCATGTCCTGCTCCCCTCCATCCCCCTGTGCCCAGCCCCACATTGGAGCTCCAGCCCCATGGAGCCACCTGCTCCCCATTACCTTGGAGAAAGAACAGGGAGGCTGCAGCCAGTGCTGTTCCTTCAGGGGGAGGAAAAAAAAACGGAAAATAGAAAAAAAGAAGGAAAAACATTTGGGTTTTTATATGTTAAAAAGAGCAAGGGGAGGAAAAGAAGAAAAAAATAAAAAAAGAACAGGCTTGCAAAGAGTTGCTGAGTTGAATTACGGGGGCTGGGGTCGGATGATTAACAACCCTCCCGCATTTCGGCATCGCAGTCATTACTCACTCCAAACCTGAGGCTTCTCAGTTACATACCCCGGCACAGCCCGACCATTTTTTCCATTGACTGAAAACACATTCTGACTGAAAACAAACTTTCGATCCCCGAGGCTTGGCACGCTGCGGGTCCTTCACCGTGTTTAATCAACGGGAAGCTAAACACTTTCAATCTGTGATGGCTCATTTGGAGAGGGAGCTCTGGGCCCTCGCTAGGTGCCAGATATAATAACTCTCCCCTTTTCTTTTCTGAGGCCTACTTTTATAATTTTGCTATTTTTCAATGTCAGACCCATCTTTTGAAGAAATTTTATTGGATTTCCTGCTAGACTTCAGCAAGGATTTTTCTTTCTTTGGCAGAAATATCAAGCAGAACAGGGGAAAAACTCAATCATAATCTTGGAACAAGGATTATTATTAGTTGGGATTTCTTTGTCTGTTTGCACAAACACATTATTTAAGAGCCCAGCAGGTCAGCAAACCCCCAGCTCTGGGGCTCCAGGCCCTGCTGCTGCTGGTCTGTGCTGGGAGGGAGGCAGAGCTCAGCAAGGAGAGGCTTGGGGGCTGTTCCCTCCTCAGCCAGGGCATTCCCAAAACCTTTCCAAGGCTTTAAATCTTTGCCCAATCATTCAGCTCTGTGCAAAGCAGGGTCTGGGGGCAGCCAGGTGTTTGGGGGGCTTCTCTGTGCAGGCAGGTCCTGCTGGGTGCAGGCACAGCAGGTGCTGGGAGCAGGGTTTGTGCTGACCCTCCATTCACCAGCGGGGATTAAAGCCCAGGGGGACCTGCAGGGATGAGCTCATTTCTTCCTTAGCTCTGCAAGTGTCACTGGATGCTTCTGTGCCTCCATCCCAGCTCCCTGCCCATCCTGCTCTGGGGGTCCTGGCAGTCAGAACAGCTTTGGAACCAAACCTGGGTGTGAGTGAGCACCAACCAGCCCCATCCCTGGGCTCTGGGGTGTGGAACCCACATCCCTGCCCTCCTCCCAGCCCTTCCCAGCAAGTCCCTGCTGCTGGAGTGAGCTCCTGCCCTCCGAGCTGAGCAGCTTTTGCTGCCTCAAGGTTTTCCAGGGGTTCTCAAGGCTTTCCTTCTTTTTTTTTTATTTTTTTTTTCTGCCGGTGTTTGAGGTTAAGAAGAATGCTACAGGATTCAATAAATTGCTTGGCATGGCGTAGGCCAAAACAAGAAAATGTAATTCAGATTAAAGTCACCCTCTGGCTAAACTGATAGTTTATTAAATAAACTGCAGCACTGCCAATCAACTCTGCTGGCAAGCAATCCTCTGACATTAATCTTTTCTGATGTGATTTAGGGTACACCTGGGCCTTTGTAGAGTATCTCCCATAATTTCTTTCCCATCTCTCTGGATCAAGCTGCTGTGCTTGGCTCCGTTGACAAATTCCCCAAGTAATCCCTCAAAAGATTGGAGAAATGCTCCAAACGCTCCATTAAATTTATTTTCCGTGCTTTAAGAGCCCCAAAACTATGTCCAATAAATAAGTGTTCACTGTGATTTATTGAAATGCTGCTCTGATTTAGAGTTATAGGAGGGGGGAAATATGTCACCCCTGGGAACTGGGAGCCCAGCCCTGCGAGCAGGACCAGATGTGCTGGTGTGGGCGGGGGGAACCAGCCAGGCCAGGGGGGGCTGCACAGCCCAGAGCTGGACCCCGCTCCCAAACCCTGCCCCAAAAGGGCCCCGCTCGAGTTTTCTTGCCTGCAAAATTTATTGTGGTTGTAGTTATTGGGAGAACCATCAAAAGAGTAATTCTGGCCCTTGTTTTTGCACAGGCCTTTTGATAAATATGATACTTAGAAATATGCCTCCCCCAAGACGGGAAAGCCATAGAGTTAAAATGAAGTAATCTGTCAGTAAACTCGCTGGAATCGAGGCCAAACCGAAACCTGCGAGAGCAGGAGGGGGAGAAGGGAGCCCGTGCTCCGTGGATTTGTATCACTGCAGATAAAAGTGAGGATTTATTGCCAAACGGCTCTGTTCTGGCTGCTCTGCTGCTGCACGGGCTCCTGCTCTGTGCCCTGGGGGACCCCTGGATCCTCTGAGGGTTTTGGGAGGCTCAGCCTGGGGGATGCCCCAGCTGGGTTTTCATGCCCAAGGTCTGCAGAGCTGGGTTTTCATGCCCAGGTCCAGCACCTGCAGCACTGGGGAGCTGCAGTTGGTGGGGCAGAATCACTGAAAACACTCAGAGATCTCTGGACAAGGGCAGCTCGTGTGACAGCAGCGATGGCCCCGATAACTCCAGCAGGAGGCAACACAAAAATCCAGTCTGGAGCTCCGGTGTGTGAGCACAGAGAGTGCCTTGCCTCTGATCCACAGCCAAGCTCCCTGCGTGCTGCTGGGGAGGGGCTGTGCCAGGAGAGCCTGGGGATCAGGAATGAGGGATCAGGGATATGGGATGTGGGATCAGGGATGTGGGATTGGCTCCAGACCCACAGTGAGGTCCATGCCCACCTGCAGCCCCCCCAGCTCAGGAGGTGCCCATGGGGTACCAGTGCCCCAATATCAGTATGGTGCCCATGGGGTATCTGTGACCAAAAATCAGCGTGGTGCCCATAGGATATCTGTGCCCCAAAATCAGGAGGTGTCTGGGGGTATCTGTGCCCCAAAATCAGCATGATGCCTGGGGGGTACATGTGCTCCAAAATCAGGAGGTGTCTGGGGGTATCTGTGCCCCAAAATCAGCATGATGCCTGGGGGGTACATGTGCTCCAAAATCAGGAGGTGCCCGTGGGGTACCTGTGCCTCAGATTCAGGAGGTGCCTGTGGGGTATCTGTGCCCCAAATTCAGGAGGTGCCTGTGGGGTATCTGTGCCCCAAAATCAGCATTGTGACCATGGCGTACCTGTGCCCCAAAATCAGGAGGTGCCCAGCACGTGGCACGTTCCACTTTTCCATCAGCCAAACCAAAGGTGCCATCCACGAGTGAGGAGGCTGCAGATGCACAGGGTGACCTGGACCCAGCCTGGCACCCAAAATGTCCCAAAATCCTGCACCCCCAGGCTGTTCATGTGGCAGAACAGAGGCCAGTGGGTGCTCTGGGCACCCTGACCCTGCCGAGGCCCACGATGAAGAGGAGGATTTGTTATCACAGCTGCCCCACAGCCCTGGGACACTGCAGAGCAGAGGGAGCAGGGAGGGTTTTGGGGAGTTCTGGGACCCTCTCCAGGATCTGGGTCCTGGTGTGGAGAAAGGGGAAGGCAACCAGAGGGGCTGAGCAGGGAGAAGGGGGAAGGAAAGCAGCGAGGAGGAGGCGTGTGTGTGACTGTTCAGAGAAACAGGATTCATGGTAATTTCCTGCCAGATGCCTGAGCTCCTCCGGCACGCAGACGTTTCACATGAGAAATATCAAAGCGTTCCCAGTAACAAATGTACTTCCTGCAGTTCCTCAGATCTGCCTCGGTGCCAGGGAGCGGGGCCGCCCGAGGAGCAGCGCTGCCGCCGCCGTGGGGTCGGGCTGGGTCGGGTCCAGCCCGGCACGGTCCGGTCCGGCTCGGTCCGCGGGATGCGGCACCGCCGGCTCCGGGTGGGAAAGGCACACCGAGATTTTTGGGAAGTGCTGCCCGCTCCTCCCCGGGTGGTTGTGCGCAGATTGGTCCTGACAGCTCGAATTAATCCGTCAGAGTGTGCGATCCGCGCTGGCCCCTGACCCCGTCAGCACCGGCGGAGCCTCTGCCGGCCTCTGTGCCGAGCTCTGTAAACATCCTGATGTGGGGCAGGGAGAGAGGAGGAGGGGGAAACACCCTCAGCACCGAGCTGGGATGGGAATGTGGGAATGTGGGAATGTGGGAATGTGGGAATATGGGAATACGGGAATACGGGAATATGGGAATATGGGAATATGAGAATATGGGAATATGGGAATATGGGAATACGGGATGGGAAGATGGGAATAGGGGATGGGATGAGAATATGGGATGGGAATATGGGATGGGAATATAGGATGGGAATATGGGAATATGGGAGTATGGGATTATGGGAACATGGGAACATGGGAATATGGGAATATGGGATGTGATGGGATGGGATGGGAATATGGGAATATGAGATGGGATGGGAATATGAGAGGATGGGAATATGGGAATATGGGAATATGGGATGGGATGGGATGGGATGGGATGGGATGGGATGGGATGGGATGGGATGGGATGGGATGGGATAGGATGGGAATATGCAATGGGAATATGGGATGGGAATATAGGATGGGAATATGGGAATATGGGAATGTGAAAATATGGGAATATGGGATGGGAATGTGGGATGGGATGGGATGAGAATATGGGATGGGAATATGGGAATATGAGAATATGGGAATATGGGGATATGGGAATATGGGAATGTGGGAATATGGGAATATGGGATGGGATGCGAAGGAATGAGAATATGGGATGGGATGTGATGGGAATATGGGAATATGAGAATATAGCAGTATGGGATGACAGTATGGGAATATGGGATGAGATGGGCTCTCCTGGCCCATCTGTGTCCCCTTAAAGCCACCCCCAGAGCTGTGGGTGCTGTTCACTGGCTCCCACCAGCCCAGCTTCAAGATGTCCCTGCTCTCTGGGTTTTTTTCAACAATGTCTCATGGTTTCCCAGTTTTCTTTGCAATTCTTTTTAATGCCTTGAAAAGTCGGTTCAGAATCCCAGTGTAGATAAAACCCACCCTATGAACTTTATCTGATGATGTTTTTCAAGCTCTTCCTCGTCACTGCTCATTGAGAAGGGGAGAATTTAATTTGATTTAGCATTTTTAGTGTGTGGTAAGAGCTGGAAGATGCTGCCAGTGTTCTCCAAGCAGTCAGAGGGCCTTGCCAGGTGCCTCAGCCTTGTGGACCTTGCAGCAAACCTCTTTCCCTCCTGCTAGTGCTTCTCAGCCCAAACAAATGCGTGAGCCTTGTGGGCACAGAGCTCCTGTGCCTGGGAGAAACTCATGCAAAAGACCCAAATAATCATAAATCAATATTAACTCTGCATTGCTTAATATTTCCTGTTTATTGTCTCTTGGCCTGAGAAGTTGGTATTGACCCAGTCAGAACAAAATGCCAATAACTGCAGCCCTTGAAGGTCGGGGAAGATTGATGCCAATTAAACTCCCTGGCCAGCGGTGTGGGCTGGAGCAGGGATGAGCCATGGTGGGACAGAGGCAGCTCCTGATGGGAGGAGTTCAGGCAGGGAGGAACGTGCCATGCCAGAGCCTGGGAATAATCCTCCTCTTGGTCCTCTTGAGCTGGTTCAGGGAAGCAGAAAACCTCCTCAGGTGAATGCACCAACACCTGGAGCTGTTTGTGCCCCTCCTCTGCCAGAACTCTGAGGGACAAGGCTATCACCTGCCCTGGGGCAGTGTCCCCAGGGTTACAGCCCTGCCACAGAGACTTGGCATGACACGGGCCCCAAACTGGTGGGATTCAAGGTGAAAAATTGACTCCTCTCCAGCCTATTGTTCTTCTCCTTCCCTGCTCATTCCTTGGTGTTTCCCTGCTGTTGGTGTTCCTCTGCCTCCTGGCAGATGTCCCAGATTTCCCCAATATTATGGGAATATTATATATACGAGAATATGGGATGGGAATATGAGAATATGGGATGGGAATATGGGGTGGCAATATAGGATGGCAATATGGGAATATGGGATGGCATTATGGGAATATGGGATAGGATGAGAATATAGGATGGGAATATGGGATGGGAATATGGGATGAGAATATGGGATGGGATGGCAATATGGGAATATGGGATGGGAATGAGAATATGGGATGGCAATATGGGATGGAATGGGAATATGGGAATATGGGAATACAGGATAGGATGAGAATATGGGAATATGGGATGGGAATATGAGAATATGGGATGGGAATATGGGAATATGGGATGAGAATATGGGAATATGGGAATATGGGATGGGAATATGAGAATATGGGATGGGAATATGGGATGGGAATGTGGAAATATGGGATAGGATGAGAATATGGGATGGGAATACGGTATGGCAATATGAGAATATGGGATGGCAATATGGGAATATGGGATGGGAATATGGGATGGGAATATGGGAATATGGGATGAGAATATGGGAATATGGGAATATGGGATGGGAATATGAGAATATGGGATGGGAATATGGGATGGGATGGGAATGTGGAAATATGGGATAGGATGAGAATATGGGATGGGAATATGGGATGGGATGGGCTCTCCTGGCCCCTCCGCGTCCCCTCAAAGCCACCCCCGGAGCTGTGGGTGCTGCTCACTGTGCCCAGGCCGGTGCCAGCACGCCGGCACGGGGCAGAGCTGGGCAGTGCCCTGGCAGAGCTCCTGCCTTGGGCCAGCAGAGCAGCAGAGCGCGGAGCCGGCGCCGAGCCGCCGCGGGAAGGGGGGGACGCATCCCTGGGGAGCGCGGGGCCGCTCCTGGAGCCTGCCCGCTGCATGTCACGTCTGTCACTTCTCGTTAGTGCCCGTCAGGCGGGTAACACGACCTGACTGATGTAATGGGGCCGACACAGCGGCACAGAGCGGCTCTGGAAATTTTACACCACGCGCTTTCCCGGCCTGGCTAGTTCCTGGAAGCTCGGAGGCGACGCCGTGCCCGGCACAGGGCACAAAGTGTGGCAATGCCACGTGCTGGCCTCCCCTCCTCTCAGGATCTGAGCCTCTGAGAAATGTTAAAAGTCTCTTTTCTCAGCCCGAGAGCTTGAAGAAGGAGACCGAGCTCTTCATTTCTCAGTCTCAAGGTTGTTTATTGCATCTTATCTATAAAAATTTTTCTCCTGTCATGCCGAGGTCCATCCAGCAGGACAGTTCCAGGCACTCTGCCTGCCCCCAGGGTGGTGTTATCTTTTTATACTAAAAACTACGTGTACAATATTTACAATAACTTCCCAACACCTGTCACCTGTGTTAGACAGTGAGCTTCTACTCTAAACCAATCCAAAAGTGCCACCATCACAGCAGAAGATGGAGGCCAAGAAGAAGGAGAAAGGCTGGACACGCTCAGATCTCTCTATCTTGCTCCCTGGACTACCATTCTAGAAACCCCAAAATCTACTTTTTTACGCCATGATAACTTCACTATTATTCTGCTTAAACTGTTGAGGCCTGCTGCTCTTCACATAAGGTTGGTAATTTGCTCCACGGGTCGTAATCAAACCCACAGGTGTTTTGGGCTCCATGCCAGGGCTTCTGAGCCCCCTTGGCCATCCTAGACAGACAGAGGGATGTCCTGGCTTCCCACACCCTCCCAAAAGGGGCATCTCACAGCAGCGCAGGGCGCTTGGGCAGGGCTGGGCTCAGCCCAATCTCGGCTGCCTCGGAGGGAAGGCGCAGGCAGAGCCCGGCCCGGTGCCAGGGCAGGGTGTGGCAGAGCTCGGTGCGCCCTTTGAAGCCAGAGCTGGGCTCGCACCTCGCTCGCACCTCGCTGCTTTGGCCCCGGCAGCTCCTGACGCACCGTCTGCTCCATCCCGGCCCCGCGGCACTCCTGGGGCTGCCAGAGCCAGGATTTGGGGTGTTTTGTGGCGTGGGTCTGGTGGGGAAGGGGGTGATGGAGTGGGGAGTGCTGCCATCCCTCTCACCTCTCTTGCAACCCCTTGCCACGGAACCAGCTTGGACCCTGGGAACCCC
Organism: Ammospiza caudacuta; assembly: GCF_027887145.1. NCBI lineage: Eukaryota > Metazoa > Chordata > Aves > Passeriformes > Passerellidae > Ammospiza > Ammospiza caudacuta. The sequence continues at coordinate 5,399,106 of NC_080618.1, forward strand.
AAAAGTGCTTCAGGAGGGTTTTGCTGGAAGGAGGAATAAAGGCATTGGGATCTGGGCTGAGTCCCACGTCTGTGGCAAAAGGAGGTGGGAGAAAACCTCCTCCTGCTGTGCCAGGCATGGCAGAGCCTCCCACCCAGCTGACTCCAGGCAGAGCCATGCAGAGATGGGCTAGGGCCAGCATGGGATGTGGGAATGGGTCTGGAGGGAGGATAAGAAGTTAGAAAAGGTGTTTGAGTCCCCTAAGAGTTTCTGTGGGGTGAGGAATGGCAGCATTGAGGTCTCCCCACTCCCTCCTCCCCACCCAGGGCTGACAACTGTGCTTCCCACATCTGGAGCAAACCCCAACAGATACAATTGCATTAAAAGTGCATCGTGTCAGTGCTCCCAGGGAAATTCCTCCTGCCTGGGGAATTTCAGGTCTCCATCCTGGTGCTGGGGCAGGGCAGTACCCACCTTCCTCCCATCATGTGCACACTGGGAGAAAAAGGGATTGCAGCCAGGGTGGGTGGTGAGGACAGCACTGGCACTTCCCCACAGCCTTTCTGGATCAATTTACATGGCAGGTTTGGGTGGTTTGTTTGCCAAAAATAGTTGATCACTGCAAGTGAGGAGGAGCGAGCGCATCCGGCACTCCGGGCAGATCGATCCCTCTGCGGTTGTAAATATCCCGGGAAATCAATGGGGGTGGAAAATGGATCTTGTCCATTTTCACTTTTAGCATCTCTTTGGAATAAAAACTGCTATTTTCATAGATGGGAATGGGGAGATTCTCTGGGCAGAGCTGGGTTTTTGTCATTCCCACCGCCATTCCCTGAGCTCTGCTGGTGCAACCCACTGGATGAGGCTGAGCTGTTCCTTTTCATCCTCTGTCCTTCTCTCCTTGGCTCCCTCTGCTGCTCCAGGGCAGTTCCCCGTGCGAATCCTCCACATTTCCAACCCTCCCAGTGCCTCCAGCAGGGATTCAGCCCCGTGCCGAGGTGTGTGGGTGGCAGCCCCTGGCACAGGGTGGGGTTTGCTCTCTCTGATCCCACCAGCTCTTCCCTTCATTCCAGGTGGGTCCTGACCCCACAGAATGAGGTGCACCAAGGGCCTAAACAAAATATTTTCTTCCATTGATGGAAAAAAACCCCTTGAGTCACCCTGGGTAGTGCTGGAAATGGAATCTTCACCTCTTTGTAATTGCTGTGCAACAGCCACTTGTTAATTACAACATAAAACCTCTTAACCATGTGAGAGATGGATTTATGGATGAAATTCCCTGATCAATATTCACAGCAGCGCCGGGAAGAAATGTGGAAGGGTAGCGGGGAATTTTTATTTTTTTTTTTTTAATTCTTTTTAGCAATTATTTCTCTCTGGTTTAATATTGCCCTGACCTTGGAGAACGTAAAAGGAAAAGGCTGAACATGGGAGCCTGTCCCAAGGGAGATGATGTTGTCCATGAAAGAACAAGACACCAAAACTCCTTTGTGGTGCCATAAAATCCTCTCTTATTGCCCAAGGAGATGGGCATGTGGGAGAGTGGCCAGGGAAGGGCAGCTTCAGGGTCCAGGGGCAGCTCCAGGGGCACCTCCAGGGTGCAGGGCCAGCCCCTGGCGTCACCTTCTTCCCCCTCCAGAAAGGAAGGCAAGGGCTGTGCTCCACCCCAAGGCTGGGTTTGGGAGAAGGGATTGGGAAGAATAAACCCCAAGGGAGCAGCCAGCCCTGTGGCATTGCCCTGCGTGGCTTTGGCACCCTCCCTGGCAGAGCTGCAGGGTTCTGCAGCTCCTGTTCGCCCGGATTATCGCCGGCTATTGGGCGGTTTCGGGTGCTTGAACTCTTCCAAACCTTTGTGAAGCGGCTCCATCCGCTGGCTCAGAGCAGGGAGGGAGCTTGGAGCGTCTCCCTTTGTCTGGGAACGCGGTGCCCATGCCCGGGTCGGTGCCTGGACGTGCCCGGGCAGGCTCCCAGACATTCCTGGAGACGCGCACCTGAGTCCTGGGAGTTCCCAGGGCAATTAGCATCTCTGTGCTCACCGTGGGTTGGTTTCTCCTCTGTCTAGGCAGCTCCTCCATCAAGGTGCGGAGCTGCCGTGTCTGGCAGTGACGCTCCAGAGTTTAATCAGCGACTTGGCACGACGAGGCAATGCTTGTGCAGCCATCCCGCACTGCCCCAGGCCTTCAACCTTGGAGAAAAGATCTGGGGCTGCCTCCAGCATGTGCAGCATCCCTGTCGGTGCTGCTGGAGCCAGGACAGGGTGGAACCACCCCAGGCCACCACTCCAGACACTGATAGGTGTAGAAGCCCTGTCCCCATCACCGTGAGCATCTCTGTGCTAACTGTGGGTTGGTTTCTCCTCTGTCCGGGCTCCATCAAGGTGTGGATCTGCCGTGTCTGGGGGAGTTTAAGCAGTGACTTAGAGCCAAAGCTTGTGCAGCCGTCCCACACTGCTTCAGGCCTTCCAACCTTGGAGAAAAGATCTGGGGCTGCCTCCAGCATGTTCAGCATCCCTGTCGGTGCTGCTGGAGCCAGGATGGGCTGGAATCATCCCAGGCCACCACTCCAGACACCAATGGATGCAGCAGCCCTGTCCCCATCACCGTGAGCATCCCTGTGCTAACCCTGGGTTTGTCTCTCCTCTGTCCAGGCTACATCAAGGTGTGGATTTGCCGTGTCTGGGGGAGTTTAATCAGCAGCTTAGAGCCAATGCTTGTGCAGCCATCCCGCACTGCCCCAGGGCTTCCTCTGTGACCGTGTTCACAGGGGTCTTTGGATGAGGGAAGAGATGAGAATGTTGGCTCCATGTTTCAGAAGGCTTGATTGATTATTTTATGATATATATTACATTAAAACTATACTAAAAAGAATAGAATGAAAAGTTTCATCTCAGAAGACTGGCTAAGATAAGAATAGAAAGGAATGAATAATAAAGGTTTGTGTCTTGGACAGAGAGTCCAAGCTAACTGGGCTGAGATTGGCCATTAATTATGAACATCCAAGATGGGCCAATCCCAGATGCACCTGTTGCATTCCACAGCAGCAGATAACCGTTGTTTGCATTTTGTTCCTGAGGCCTCTCAGCTTCTCAGGAAGAAAAATCCTAAGGAAAGGATTTTCATAAAAAGATGTCTGCAACATCCTCACCTGGACAAAAAGCAACCTGGGGCTGCCTCCAGTGTGTGCAGCATACCTGTCGGTGCTGCTGGAGCTGGGACAGGGCTGGAACCACCCCAGGCCACCACTCCAGACACCAATGGGTGCAGCAGCCCCGTCCCCATCACCGTGAGCCGGTGGCACCAGGCAGAGACACCTCTGATGTCTCCAGGAGTGGAAGTCAGCACATGGATAATTACAAGGCAGGGCATCTCCATGCCCTGTGACTAAGGCAGCATGTAGAGCAAAGGTAGGAACGAACCACCAGAAGAGCAAATAAATAAAGAAGGCAGCTTTAATAATGGGGTAATTACCCAGCTTAAGTACACAATCATCTCGCATTTTGCTAAACTTTATGACACATGATGACAAGTTAATAAATGAGATGTCTTACCAGCAGTAAAACAGCTGTTAGCAGCCACCATGTATGTCTGAGTAGCCCAGAGCAAAAAAACCCACCAAGCCAAATGAAAAGAAACTGGTTATTTCTGTTTGTGAAATAGCCCGAGTAATAAATCACCATTAATGATGCTGTCACTTATCAAAGGGAAAGCTCTTGTTGCAAAAGCCTTTGAAGTCATGGCACCTATAATTTCCTAACTATAAAAAGGTACCTTTGTGCGTGTGTGTCATACCTGGAGGCGCCGGGAGTTCAGCCCCGGCCAGCCCCGCAGTGAGGAGGGGGTGCCTGGGCTGCACGGAGCCCTGGATCTGGCAGGGATCGATTAGTGATGGCTTTAAGGTGGTTTTCCTCTCCTCCCTGCGCCTAATAGCTTGTTTACCCAGGGATATTAGGGTGGTTAATTCATATTAATTAACAGGGATCTAATGTGGTTAAAATAATCAACTTGACATCTGCAGTGGTGGGATGGGCCAGGAGCAGAACTCAGAAGGAGCTCACTGCCCTTGCCCAGCTCTCCTGGGGAAGCACAAAGTTTATAAATGGTGGCCCAGCTGTCACATTGCAGCGAGGATCCTCCTCCCCAGCCTGTCCCAGACACTGCAGTGCTCTCCCTGCTGCCCCAGCCCTTCACTGCTCAGCCACCGAGCCCGGGGACACGCCAGGGCCACGGTGACAAACGCAGCCCTGCAGAGGAGCAGTCTGGCTGTCAGTGGAGATTAAATCCTCTGTCAGCACGGAGCAGGAGGCACCCGGCTGAAGGAACCTCTCCCTCAGGTGTGAGAGCAGCAGGTAACAGAGCAGAGCACGGGTGACAGTGCCCTGTGCATGTTGGGGACACTGAGGACGCAGCAGGGCTCTGTCCTGGGCTGCACAGGGGTGGTGAGGGCAGGGCAGGGCTCCCTCCTGCCCCCTCACAGATGGGGAAAGGGCATCCATGGTGAGATCTCAGCACCAAAACTGAGCTGGTGAGAGCCCAGAGCTGAGCTGGTGAGAGCCCAAAGCTGAGCTGCTGAGAGCCCAAAGCTGAGCTGCTGAGAGCCCAAAGCTGAGCTGGTGAGAGCCCAAATCTGGGCTGGTGAGAGCCCAGAGTTGAGCTGGTGAGAGCCCAAAGCTCTGAGCTGGTGAGAGCCCAAAGCTGAGCTGGTGAGAGCCCAAATCTGGGCTGGTGAGAGCCCAAGGCTGAGCTCACCCCAGCATCACATCCAGCCAAGCCCACCCTGTTGAGGGGGAGGCACAGCCCTGAGTTTGGAGGTTTTTGGCACTGCCAGGGCCAGCAGGGTCACAGCAGGGCAGTGCTGGCCCTGCCCTTGGCTCTCCAGCACAAAGAGGGGAGTTCTGCTCCCCACAACATCCATCTCTGGAGCAGGAATGTGTTTCTCTCCTGGAGACCTAAGGAGGGGGTTTTATTTCCTCCTCCTTGACTACTAAATGAGGCAGCTCCTCTGTAGCTTTGTCATATCTCTCCTGCTGAAGACACTTTCTTTTCTTCTCATCTGAGCGGCAGGCACCTCACCCGCCTCATAAGCATCTGCTGCAAGGAGTCTTCACCTGTCACCTCTCCCCGAGTGACTTGAGAAAACAGGATAGGAAAGCTATAAATAATTAAGACCCATCCAACACAGGTGCAGCACTAAATATCAAACCTGCCTGAGCATCTCCAGCACTCCCTTGATAGCCAAGGGGAAGCTAACCTAGTTTGGGAGACGGAGGAGAAGAAAAGCAGGAGCCACATGTGAAAAATTGTGGCCAAACTGGTTTCAGCCCCCATCAAGGGCTGCTGACCCAGGAATAACCCACTTGAGCTGGGCCAAAGGTTCACATTATCCCAAAAGAGCTGGGACAAAGCACCCAGGAGAGAGGAGGTGCCTGGGGGAGGCAGCCTGTCCTTTCCCCTGGTGTTTGGGGGGCAGAAACAGGAACCTGCTGCCTGCCTGTGCCTTTCCCTGTTAACTTGCACCATTTCCCACCCCATCCTCTCTCGCAGCTTGTAAGAAGTTAACATCAAAGCCCTGGCAGGGAGGGGATGGCAAGCGCTGGAGAGAGATGTCACATCAGTGTCTGGCTCTCCCAGAGCTGCTGCATTTGAAGCTTTGCTCGTCAAGGCTTCAGGGGAGGGAAGAGAGGCCACATACAAAGAATTCTCCTCCTCATGGTCCTGCCCTGAGAGCTCAGGAGGGCAGGAGCGCCCAGCCAGGGCCACATTCAAAGAATTCTCCTCCTCATGGTCCTGCCCTGAAAGAGCTCAGGAGGGCAGGAGCGCCCAGCCAGGGCTCCTGGGCACCTCCGAGGCTGTAAATCTGCTGCCATCAGGGCATGACGAGATAGAAACTTCCCCTTTGGGCACTTTTCTGTAATTGTTGGTGAGGGCAGCAGCTCAGCAGAGCGTGATTAAATTCCCAAGCGAGCAAGCAGGGAGATAATTAACTTTGGGAACAACTTACCTGTGAGACAAAGTATTCATCACTCAAGGTCTTTGAGGAGCAAGTGATACCCTGCTGAAAGCTCCTGGAGGTGACCCCGCAGCCCGGCCAGTGGGAAATATCCCCCAGGGGTTGGAAAATGCTGATTTACCCAAATCTGAACGATCTGGCAACAAAAGAGAGGCCAGAATTGAATTCTCAATTCTCAGCTGCAGAATGTGCTGTCAGCCTGGGGACAGCAGGGTCACCCCAGCACAGCCACCACCCTGCTCCCCATCCCTGGAGTGACATTCCAGCTCTGCCACCACCCCACGGGGCTTTCTCCACCCACACACTGGCATGCCTGGTATTTGATTTATTTTTTATGTCTGATTTTCCCCTGGTTCAGGTTGAAATAATGAGCGTTTTGGGGGCAGAGTGTGCTGGGTAGAGCTGGGATGTCTCTCCTGTCACTTCTGAATTCTGGGAGTGTGCAGGGAGCCTGGCTAGGTGGCATTTGTCTCTCCAGTCACAGAACCAATAAGGTTTTGCCCCAGGGGATGAAGTGCCCAGGTCCTTTTGTGTCTTGGTGGCAGAGGGGCAGGAAGGGGGAAAAGCACCCCAAAAACCTTTCCAAAAGGCGCAAAACACCCCAAAAACCTTTCCAAAAAGCGCAAAACTGCACCAAGAAATGAGCTCACAGCCAAATGACTCCTCTGCTCACCCTGTGCAGGGAGGTGACCCCAGCCTGAGCCCCTGCCCTGCTCTCAGCTGCCCCTTGAGCTGCTTTTATTTGGGCTCCATGGCACAGCCCCGGCAGATTTACAGCCAGGGCTCCTTTGATGTGAGCCCCTGATAAGCATCAGGAATATTTTCGTTCCATGACAATGTCAGCCCCTGGCTCTGCCCGGGGAAGGGGGGGTTTATGGGCAGCGATGTTTCCTGCAGCCATTGAGGCTGCCGCATTCCTCGGGCAGGCCAGCCAGTAAAAGAGAATCGTAAAACCCCCTCTGGAAGGGTTTATAAACAGAGGGAAGCTTCTCCTTTCAGGGAGAGGATCGGGGAGTATTTCCATTTCAATCAGGGGCATCTCTGGAAGCAGAGCACAGGCAGGCCTGCAGAATTTGTCAGGGGATTAGCTCAGGAACAGAGCAGGGCAGGGTTTTTCCCCTTCACACTCACTGCCTGTTATTCCAAATTAGGCTCTTGATGCTGGGCTCGGGGGAGGGAGATGGAAAGCAGAAGGAGCTGGGAGAGCGTGGCTGGGGACAGGGACAGGCTGGAGGAGCCCTAAAGCAGGACAGGTAGGGCAGCTGGGCACTCCTGGGGCACACAAGGACACGGTGGCTCAGCTCCTTTTGTTAAAAATAGGTTAGAAACTGTTGGAAAATAATTGATAGATGGTTAAGAATGTACTGTTAGTTTGGTTATTGTATTGTAGAAGGGGTTAAAAGGGAAATCCAGTACTCAAGGTACCACAACACACCTCAGTAAAGTGCACCACGAGCCAGCCTGGACAGAACTGTAATGGCCAATCAAGGCATTAAACCTTCATGCAAATGAAATATACAAAAAGAAACCGATCCAAAGGGTTGGAAAACCAATCCAAGGGTTGGTACTTCGCTGCTGAAAAGAAAACCTAGCGAAATAAAACAGAAACTAGAAACCCAGATATATATTATATAATATATAATATAATATTATATATAATATAATATTATATATAACATATAATATATATAATATAATATATTATATTATATATAATATAATATATAATATATTATAATATATAATATATAATATATAATATATTATATATTATATATTATATATTATATATTATATATTATATATTATATATTATATATTATATTATAATATATATAATATATACTATATTATATATAATATAAAATATATAATATATAATATAATTAAATATAAACCCAGTTATAATAAATAGACTATAATCTATAAAATATAATATACAATATATGTAATATAATAAAATATAATAAAATATAATAAAATATACAACATAATAAAATAATATAAAGCAATATCATAAGAATATAATAATAAATGATATATAATATAATAAGAAATATAATAAAATAAGAAATATAATAAAATAGAAACCCAGTTTCTATTTTAACACTCCGGCGCTGCAGCATCCTCGACAGGAACGCTCCTGCTCAGCCCATGGGTCTGCTTGCTTTAGGCCTTTCTTTTTTTATACTAAATGCTGAAATCACTTTTGTACCAGGAGCCTGCTCTCATTTTTATCACTCTCCTTCCCTCCAGGTACACCGGGATGGCAGGAGAACCCCCCTTGGGCACTTGTAGCCGGACGGATGTGGGGTCCTGGGGTTCCCCCCACCACAGCTCTGCTCCCTGACAGCTGCTGCTGTGATTTATTGGACGTTTCAGCTCCAATCTGTAAGGCAAAACCACCGAGCACATTTCCTCCTCTTCCTCCTCCTCCTCGTTGTTCCGCCCCCGCCCCGCCACAGCTCACACCTGGTACAAACAACCATAAAAACACATCTGCAGTGCTTGGGCAGGAACACACCCGGGAAAGGAACCCCCCCAGGGGCCCTTTGCAGCCTCCAGAGCCGAGTTCCCATTTCCCTTGGGGTTTGGGGATGGATTTTGGGGCAGAAATAGGGATCCCTTGCTCACACATCCCTCCTGGGATTGCCACACTTTGTTTTCCTCCAAGGGTGGTATTACCATCCCTCCTGCTAATCCCAGGCCTGAGTTCTGGGCTTTAAAGACAAATTATTACTGCCCAAGACATTTGAAGTGCCCCATGGTTGGGAGATTTATGCAGTGATGGTTTTCCTGAACTTTTCCCAATACCACAGGGTCAGGGCAGTGGGGATATTTCAGTCCCTGGAGCAGCAAGGGCCCCTTGGCCTGGTGGTCACGGGGAAGGAGAGCAGCAGCTCCAGGAGTGCAGGTGACCCACCCAGAAAGGGACTGGAAGCACTGGAGGCTCCATCTCTCCATCCCCCTGCTCTGGAGGCTTTTCCACAACCTCTCTCTCCTGTTGATCTTCATCTTTCCTGTCATTTTCCAGCCTCAATCTTTGTCGTGGCTAATTCATCCCCTTTTTTGTCCTTGTGCCAGTATTGTCCTTTCACTCAGCCAGCTCATCCCCTGCCTGTTGTTTACCCACCCCTGGCTGTTTGTGGGAGCCATCATTTCCCTGCTCATGGATAAACAACCTCAGCTTGGATGGTTTGCAGGGTTTGCGTTTCTTCCCTGGCACCACTGCCATGGGACAAATCCTCATTTCTGCAGCTCCAGCAGCAAGGGAGGTGAATTTTGGGGTGGGAAGGGCACTGTGCCAGCTCCTGCCAGCACCAGGGTGAGCCTGGCACACAGACTGGCACGAGGAGGAGATGGGGCACTCCGTGCTCAGAGCTTGGGAAGTTTCTTGGCTGGTAGTTTCTTGGTTTCTTTGCTCCTCAGCAGGACAAACAGGTTTGGTGGGTGGTGTGGAAAAGAAGGAGGGATAAAAGAATCCCAACCCAGCAGCTGTCAGTGTCCCCTGCTCTGTCCCCATTGATGTCCCCATGACATTTCTTTCTGCCAGGGCTTTCCATAAGTCCCAGGGAAAGGAGGAGCAGAGCTCCCAGCCCAGCCTCCTCCTGCCTTGGCCCATATTTCATCCCCATCGGCTGTACCTGTGGAGGGAAACCAAGAACTCCGAGCAATTTTAAATGAACTTTCAAAATGATGAACAAAGAGCCCTTGTCTGCATTCTACGGGAAATAAATCACCCCAAAATGATAGTTGTGATTCCCAAAAGTACACAGAGAATTGATTTTCTGATGACATTTATCATGATAAACCGGTATGGCAGCACACAGGCACATCTTAAGCTGCAGCTGCTCGGCTCCCTCCCATTTATCACCTGTCCCATCTTGGCTGGCCACGTTTGCACGGTTGCACAAGTGATTATTGCTGCTCAGGACAGCAGTCCTGGGCCAGTCCCAGCTCAGCCCAGGGCTGAGTCAGGCCCAGCCTCAGTGGGAGCAGGGCAGGGAGGCACTGCCAGAGCTGTGGAAACTCTGCCCGGCTGGACATGAAGCACCTGCAGATCCAAAAACAGGTTGGGTCTGGCTTGGTTTAAGTCTCCCTCCAGATCTGGGCACTCCAGGAGTGAAAGCTCCCACCTGAAATAGCTGATGTGGGTGTGGGGTGAGGGGCTGGCGGTCCTGCTGTGCCAGGGGTGAAGATTCCAAACTCTTCCCATGGCAGCAGGCAGGGCTCTGCCATCCTGAGGTGGCAGAATCATGGAATCTTTGTGTTTGGAAAAGCTCTCCAAGATCAAATCCTGTCAAATCTGTGCCTGGTTTAATCCTCCCTCCAGCCCTGGGCAATCCCAGGAGTGAAACCTTCCACCTGAAATAGCTGATCTGGGTGTGGGTGAGGAGCTGGGGCAGGGATGATGATTCCAAACTGCTGCCGTTGCAGCAGGCAGTTGTGGTTCCCAAAAGTGAATCCTGAAGTGACAGAATCATGGAATCAGTGTTTGGAAAAGCTCTCCAAGATCAAATCCTGTCAAATTCACAACCCTGCCACCTTCACCACTAATCCCTGTCCGCAGGTGCCACATCCACTTGTTTTTTCAACACTCCCAATGGTGGTGACACCACCACTGCCTTGGGCAGCCTCTTGCAGTTCTCACCACCCTTTCCATGAAGGGATTTTTCCTGACATCCAGCTCACACCAGCTGGGCTGATACCAGCATGAAACTGCCTTGGTTTGGCTTTGGCTCTGCCCAGGAAATCAGGGAATGTGCTGGTAGGGGCAGCATGGATGGGGAGCACAGCCAGTGCCCCCAGACACCCCAAAAAAGAGCTGGAAGTGCAGTTGGGCTTCATAATAAAAGCCAAAACTTCCCAAAAGCCAAGGACAGAAAGCAAAGCAGCTCAATTAGGATAACCCTGGATCAAGGAATGTGCTGGTAGGGGCAGCATGGATGGGGAGCACAGCCAGTGCCAGACCCCAGACATCCCAAAAAAGAGCTGGAGGTGCAGTTGGGCTTCACAATAAAACCCAAAACTTCCCAGAAGCCAAGGACAGAAAGGAAAGCAGCTCAATTAGGATAACCCTGGATCCCCAGGCAGGGACTGGAGCTCTCAGGGCCGTGCATCTCCCTTTGTCAGAGCCTCCCCCCTCACCTTTATTTGTCTTGCTGCTGTAGCAGCAGGAACGGATTGGCTTTGCAGTTAGTGATTGCACGTCATCACCTGCCCAATTTACAACCCCAGACCCCAAAGAACAGATGTAATAAAGGCAGGCCAGGAAACAGGGATGTTATAAAGCTCAGCAGCCGGCACAGAGCTCTGTGCAGGGAAGGAAATATTGCAGCCCTGCTTGGGAGCTGCTGAGCAGGGATGGGGGATGTCTGTCTGTCTGTCTGTCCCACAGGGATGGGGGGGGGGGTTCAGTCCTGGAGCTGCTGTCCTTGTTTTTAAAATTTTAAAAGTTCAATAGGAATAAAATGGTTATAAAAATAGGAATACAGCTAGAGTAATAATAATTTGGACAATTTGAATTAGGACAATATGAGACAACAAATACAAAGAGTTACAGACAGTCTGGGTACCTTTTCTGGTCAAAAGAAGCCCGTAAAAGGACACAGTTGACAAAGGATTAACCCTTAAAAACAACAGCCTGTTGCATATTCTTACACCTCATACATGATGCATAAATTCCATTCAAACACAGGATTCTGTCTGGGCAGTGTCAACTTCTTCCTCTGAATCCTAACAGCGCCTTTGAGGAAGGAAGAAGTTCATTTCTTCTGATAAAAGAGCATTAAATTCTTTTTCTCTGAAAGATTCAAGTGTCCTGTGGCTGCTATTTCAGTCCCTTATTTTTAAAAAAGTATCTTACATAGCATGATTTCTATTTCAACATTTTGTTATAACCTATAACTATATTTAACACACTACTTAAGATAATTAATACAGAATATTATAATTAGAATTATTAATTAAAATTAACAAAATTAAAATATTAATTAAAATGAATAGTTTTGAACACAACACATATAATATTCATTTTAATATTTGCGAAAATCATAAAATAGGCATTTTTCACAGAGGGGCTGCAGGACCCAGGTGGGGCTGGGCACAGTGGGCACAGCTCTGGGCACATGAGGGTTTCTTCCAGAGTTAAATCAGCATTTCCTTGGTCTTGGGTGCTGTGTTGAGCCCTTGGCTCTTCTCACCAAGGCGAGGGGGGCTCTTATCTCCAGAACCTTTGGAGAAGCCCAGAGCTGCTGTACCAGGAGATGCTCTGTACCCAGAGCAAAGATTTCTGCTCTGTTATTGGCAGCCCTGGAGACACCAGCCCTCCAAGGGGGGACAGGATAATCACAGGCAGAGATAACGGAGCTGATAACGGGCAGGGATGGGTCTCCCCCGTCCCCCAAAGCCACCACCGAGATCAACTCATTATCGGCAAGTTTTTGTTTAATAACCCAGGGTAATAAAATGCACCTCTGGAGGGCTTTGCCCGGATAAAAGAATGCTTATGGTGATAAAGAGTTTTGAATTTAGCTGCCACAAAGGAGGCATTAAAGCCCTTTGTTCCGCCAGGCTCTGGGGGTGACCTTGGCCGTGGCTGGACAGACAGCTTGGAAGGACTCACGGATTTCCTGGGGGTCCCCAGGAGCTGGGGTGGGCCTTGTGTTGGTGGTGACAGCAGGATGCAGGTCAGCATCTTCCAGGGAAATGCGATTCCCCAGCAACGGCGGGGGGAAATTGGTTTGGGGCTTTCTCCAGTTCTTTCCCAAAGCTCCAAAGCCAGAGCCTTGGGAAAGAACTGGAGAAAGCCCCAAAACTGGAGCCAGAGCCTTGGAGATGGCACAGGGCAGGAGCAAAGCCTCATCCATGGACCAAAAACACAACCTGGCTACGGTTAAAAATAAGAAAAATAAAAAAGGGGTGAACGGCAACAACAAAAAGTCCAATCCCATATTGCACATGCAGTTTGGAAAGCGATGTTATGCAAATGAGTTCGCTTCAAAAGCTAATCACTTTGAAAGGTCAAAACTCCCAGTCATAATCGGACTAAACAAAAAGCTAATTAGAGGCCTTTTGTGTGCCTAAATGAGGCCGGGGAGCTGCCCCTGCTCCCAGGGGTGCCCGGGAGGGCTCTGGCAGGATTACTGGGAGGTGTTTGCTGGTGGAAGCCTCTCCCGAGTGAACGGGAACGATGATCCGGGAGCGGGGCCGTGGGGTGGAGACACAGCGAGCTCAAGGATGAACCGAGACAGGCCCGGGATGGAGCTCTGGGGGTGCGGCTGACACGGGAGTGACGGTGCTGCTTCCTCACCTTCATCCTCACCTTCATCCCAGCTCCATCTCAGCTCCATCCCAGCTCCTTCCCAGCTCCTTCCTCACCTTCATCCTCACCTTCATCCCAGCTCCATCCTCACCTTCATCTTCACCTTCATCCCCAGCCCCATCTCAGTTCCATCCCAACTCCATCCTTGCCTACATCTTCACCTTCATCCCAGCTCCTTCCTCACCTTCACCTTCACCTTCATCCCAGCTCCATCTGCAGCTCCAGCCTTGCCTTCATCCCCAGCTCCATCCTTCCTTCATTTCAGCTTCATTCCCAGCTCCATTCCAGCTCCATCCTTGCCTTCATCTTCATGCCAGCTCCATCCTTGCCTTCATCTTCACCTTCATCCTCAGCTCCATCCTTGCCTTCATCTTCACCTTCATCCCCAGCTCCATCTCAGCTCCATCCTTGCCTTTATCCTCACTCTCATCCTCAGCTCCATCTCAGCTCCATCCTCACCTTCATCTCAGCTCCATCTCAGCTCCATCCTTGCCTTCATCTTCACCTTCATCCTCAACTCCATCCCAGCTCCATCCCAGCTCCTTCCTCACCTTCATCCTCACCTTCATCTTCACCTTCATCCTCAACTCCATCCCAGCTCCATCCCATCTCCATCTCAGCTCCATCCTACCTCCATCTTTGCTCTATCCTCAGCTCCATCCCAGCTCCATCTCACCTCCACCCCATCTCCATCCCAGATCCATCCCATCTCTATCTCACCTTCATCCCAGCTCTATCTTCACCTTCATCTTCACCTTCATCCCATCTCCATCCCGTCTCCATCCCAGCTCCATCCCACCTCCATCCTCCTTTCCCCGCCCCTCAGTTCCGCTCGGTTCCAGGGCAGGGCTGAGCTCCAGGACCCCTCCCATGTTTTTCCCCGGGCTCTGCCGGTACCGGGGTGGCCCCGGGGCTGCCCCAGAGCCCCACATTCCTCCCGGTGCTCTTTAACCCTTTAACGCCTCGCCAGGAGCAGCCCCCGGGCTGTCAGCAGCACCGTCACTCCAGCCAGAGCCCTGTTGCCAAGATATGGATTTGGTTTTAATAACAGTTAGTGCAAACATTGTAAATTTACTGCTGCTAGAGAGAGTTTTTGAAAATGTCCAACTCTGGCCATAATTTTTCACTCGCTCCAGCTGTTTGTGCTCTGCTCATACCTGACGTGCTGCTTTGAAATAGCAATCACTGTATTTATAAGAAGGGAAGGACTCATAAATATGTCAGGAGTGGAATATACAATGCCATATTTCACCATTTTCTATTTTAAAATTGTGAGTTATGGCTACAGAAATGTGGTCCCATTAAAGGTGATATGATGTATTTTGTGTCTTGTTCAGGAGCCCATCCATCACCCAGACAATAAAGAAAACCGCACTTACTTTTTTTCCCTGTCGTCTGTAATTTATGATGCCCAAAAAGCTGTAACCTTTTGGCAGGCTTTGCAGAAACTGCTGCACTGTTAGCAACTAAATAACCTTTTATAAGGTTTTAAATGTGTTGCTACAGTCTCAATGCACTTGCTGTATTGATCCAGAAGATCCTGCAAAAAAGGGGAAAGGAACATGATCTATAACAGGATCGATAACGGTGTATGGATTGTTGAAAGATGCTCCTAATGATTTTTGCCAGCCATCGTCGTTCAGCGTGCTGCTCCCCATCTTTGGGGCTTCAGTCTGTGCTCAGATTAATTAACCTGGCTGTGCCAGGGCTGGGGAGGATGTGCTGGGTTCCCAGGGAGACAGGGGGGTGATATTGGGGATCCCTGGGCAGGGAACCACTCCAAACCTACCCCAAGCAGCAGCTTGGGAAGGAGCAGGGTGTGCAGGAGAAACCCTCTTGCAGCACCTTCAAGGAGGGATAATTCTGGTTTTTCCCATGGCAAAGCTCTGTCCTTTCATGTGAAGCATTGGACATCCATCCACCTTTGGGCACAGATGCTCAGGAATGCCCCCAAAGCTGGTGACACCCTGTGTGCCAGCTGCTGATGCTCTGGCTAGTGGTGTGTGCAGGATTCAATCATTAATCCTCATCCCAGCCTTAAAAGTGCTGAGTGGAAAGCAATTCCATGGAGAAGTCGCTGTGTTCAGAGGGGATTTAATGGAAAATCAAAGGCAGGAGGGGCATGGCCAGGCTCTGGAGAGCCCAGCAGAGCCTCCCTCCCGCCCGGCCACCTCGCTCTGTCATTGCTGTTTCCCCCCCAAAGCAGCCACCAAATCATTATTAACGTTATAAATAAAATGAGAGGGCGAGTTATTAAATGTAAAATATGTGGAGTCCTCCTCGAACTCGCGGCGCAGTTCATAAATATGATGGCTTAATTTCATCTGTAATCCGAGCGGCTGATGAAGCATTACACAGCTCCCTGTTAATTGAAGTTGTTAACAAAGCTGAAGAGGGAGATTATTATGTATAGACTTTTATCCTTCAGGGGTATCATCATAACAGATCATAAATGGAAATGAATTCAGTGCTCCCACGCGCCATCCCAGCTCACGGTTTAGTGCCAGCCATGGGGATGGGACATGGGGTCCCCTGTCCCCTTCCACAGCCCCAGCCAGGCTGGCCAAGGCCCTGCTCTCCTTGCAGCACCTTTGGGATGAGTTTCAGGGTTTGCAGAGCCTTTGGAAGCCTCTGGCTGTGATGTGTGATCATTGCCATGGGCTGGGGCACGCCGTTCCTCAGGGGAGATGGAAAATCCATTCCCAGGCTGCTGAATCCCAGCTCCTCTGAGCTGGGGCCAGTTATTTACTGTGGGGCAGAGGCAGCTCCTGAGGGGGCACCCGGGGCTCCATTTATTTCATTTATTTCCCAGCTCCATGCACAGAGGGTCGTTACCACCCCAGACAGGAGCATCCACATTTCCAGCACATCACTCAAAGCAATATTTTCCTTTGGCCTCCAGCTGGCACTGGGCTGTTTGTTATGTGGAGAAGTGGCTGCCAGGCGTTGGAGGCTGTCTGGGAGCAGAATCTCCCTTCCTGTGGCATTTCCTGGTCACTCCTCACACCCCACTGTCACCCTGGTTTTTAAGATTTTCTAAGCCTTCTGATGCTCACATTCTTGTAGTGAACTTTCTCACACATTTTCTGTAAACAACTCATTGTTTTGCATTCTTTTCTGGAGGGGGAGAAAGTTGATGGACTGTTGGTTTGCCCAGTGTCATTGGAGAGGTGGCACTGTCACCCTCCAACCCACTGTCACTTTTGGAAATCTATAAATGCTGGGGTCAGAAAATAAACTTCCATTTTTTCTTCACCTTGAGAACAGTAGTGTATTCTTGTGGGTTTTGTGGCCTATAGTTACACCCCACAAAGCCCTGGGAGGTGCTGCGACATCAAGTGGGCGCCAATGCCCAGCCCAGGCCCCCAAAACACCCTGTGCACAGCCAGGGGAGCCAGCCAAGGGCTGCAGCCTGCATTTCTGGCTCTGCTGCTTCCAGGTGCACTTATGAAAACACACAATGGCCTTTCCTTCTCCTGGACCCCATCGGCTTTTTCCATCCTGCACGTTATCCAGGAAATTCTCGTCTATACCTTAGAGGAGTTACTGTGATTATCTGGAACACGTTACTCCGCACGCAGCAAATGCAAATTAATGTAGTCCTCACATTTCGCCGTGGCAGTAAAGGGGAATGTTGACATCAGCCTGAAAGTGGAATTAACTTTTGCATGATGTGGTGTGAGCGCGAGGTGTTGAAACCCGCGGCCGAGGCTTTCCAAGGCACAGTAAAGAACTGTTCTGGCAGCGTTTCCAGGAGCAGAGAGGTGAGCTGAGTGCTCTCTCTGTTCCAGCCTGGATTATTGCTTTCCAAACCCTGCCATTTTGTCTCGTTTACCTCTAATGTGCTCCGTGGTTTATTGCAAGCTCATCTCCTCAGGAGGAGAGAGTTACGGCGCTGTCAGGCTCTCTGATAAGGCACCGGCAGCTCCTCCCCAGCTCATCCCTCCTCATCCTCACCTTGGGGACCATCTGAGCTGGACCAGGCAAGGCTGGAGGGCCGGGTCCTGCATTCCCTGGCAGCCCCAGCCCCGCGGATCGCTGTTAACACCTTGTCCCACGGCTTAAATCAGCAGCGAGGCTCAATGGGAAGGGACAGGGCTGAGAGCGCCATCGATCCCTTCTGCTGGCTCCCAAATCCCACAGCCAGCACAAAACCCGGTGTGGAACATGTCAGGAATGTCCTGGGGGCTTTGGGTCTGGGTTCCAAGAGCCCAGAGACCATCTCCAGTCTGGGGGAAGGGGGCACACAAAGCAGCCCAGCATCTTTCCACAGCATGGGGAGACTCTGACTGCTCATCCCAGGAGTCAGCACCTCCATCCACGGGCTCCCAAATCCCACAGCCAGCAAAAAACCTGGTGTGGAACACAGCAAGAATGTCCTGGGGGCTTCAGGTCTGGGTTCCAAGAGCCCAGAGAGCACCCAGAGTCTGGGGAAAGGGGGTACAGAGCTGGCTGCTTTCTTTCCTTTCCAGAGCTGGAAGGGGGCACGCAGACTCTGGCTGCTCATTTTGGCCCTTCCAGGGGTCAGCATCTCCCTCCACGGGCTCCCAAATCCCACAGCCAGCACAAAACCTGGTGTGGAACATGACAAAGATGTCCTGGGGGCTTCGAGTCTGTAGCTCCAGGATGTGCCAAGGCCCCAAAGAGCATCTCCAGTCTGGGGAAGGGGACACACAGAGCAGCCCAACACCTTTCCACTCTGGCTGCTCATTCTGGCCCTTCCAGGGGTCAGCACTTCCCTCCCTGGCCAGGCTCCAGGACAATTCGAGCTGAGTGGGCTGTAAATGATGAAGAAGGGAAAACAAATGATGCCAGCAGCAAGTGAAGGAAGTGTAGGAGCATTATGTAAAATATTAAATTTAATGCTATTCCATTTTCCATCCCAGTTATTAAATTAACTGAGGACTATGCTTGCGCTTAAAAGATTCCTGTCATATTTTATGCACACGATGATCTCAGAGTAATTCGTGTTAGAAATATGTCATGTTAAATTACAGATCCCAATAAACCTTACTCAAACTCTGCATTGATCATGCGTGGGAGATAAACTCCTCAGGGCCAGATCCCCGGGCTGGGATGGGACAGAGTGGGGGACAGAGGGGGAATTTCCTTTCTTCCATCCCCACCAGCTCCAGCATCTCCAAACGCAGGGCTGGGGCCAGCAGAGCCAGCAGGAGCACAGGGGACACAGGGGGGACACAGAGGGGTCCATTCCAGGGACAGAAGGCATTGCCTGGCATGCTGGGGGAGCTGAGGGGTGACGGGTCTCCCTGCCAGGTGACACTGTTATCAGCAAAGATTTGGTATCAGACATGACACAGTGACAATGTCTCTGTGTGGTGTCACCTGTGTTGTCCCAGCTGTCCCCTCCCCACAGCAGCCTCAGTTTCTCTGCTGAGCTCTGTAAAGCCCCTGTCCCTCTCCAGAGCTGCTCCAAGACGGCACCCACTCAGAGACACCCCTGACCCTGAAATGGGGATGGAGCCCTGGTGGCACCCCCAAAAACTCAGCCCATGGCTGTGGGTGAGCTCCCAGAGCTGCCAGGCACCAGTGCCTGGCACAGGAGGGCTCCTGAGAGGCAGCCAGAGCTGCATTACCCGGCGCCAGGCTCGGCAGGAGAGGGAAAATGCCAATAATAGTAATGATAGTCCTGGGGAGAAGGGGGGCATTGTCCCTCCCTCCTGCAGCCTCTGGGCACCAGGAACCCAGGGATGCTCCTGCTCTGGGACCACCTGTGGGAGCAATGGGGGTAGGACGGTAGGGATGGATGGAGATGAGAGATCTCTGCTGCCAGGTCAGGAATTTGGGGTTTATTGCAAAGGGCCTGGGTGCAGGGCCCTGCTGGGAGCTGCCAGGCACAGCTCAGAGCAGGCCCCAAAAGAATTAAGAGAGTGGTAAAGAGAGAGAAGGCAAGAGAGTGGTAAAGAGGATGAGAGTGAGGTTCCCATTCCAATACAATAAATCTTCTTCTGTGTTGAATATTCTGATTCTCACTAACCAATGCAGTACAAGATACAAATCCTACAGCATTTACATACAGCCTATAAGAATCATTACATTACCATCCTGTGTTACATTTTAAACCCTAAAACTCCTCTTTGGGCCCCTTCTGCCAAGCTGTAGGGTCTGCTCTGAGCCTTGGAGCTGTCTGCAAGCAGAGGGTGTTATTCCATCCAAAGGGGATCACCTTCAGCCAGCCACACCATTGTTTTCCAGTTGTTCAGTAACTGAGGGATCTCAAAGCTTGCTTTCATTTCAATCTCACTTATAGTTTCCATATTATCAAAATCTTTTGCCAGGCAATCATATTGATAAGGCTTTCCTGTTTCATCTTCCCCAACAAGCACCCTGTGAGGACAGAGCCCCTCTCCCCTGGGGCACAGCCAGCACAGGGGGACAGCAGAGCACTGGGAGGGACACGAGCACCCAACCCTTGCCCAGAGCCAGCCTGGAGCCTGCCCCACTCCCACAGCCCTCATGTGATCCAGGGCTTGGCTTCTCCTCGCTGAAATCCCCTGCCTGTGCTCCGGAATCACAAGCTCTGCCTGCCCCGAGGCTGCTCTGAGGCTTTTCAGGGCACTTTGGCTCCTGCCTCCCCTTGAAGAGCAGCGTTTGTTCCCTCAGGAGGGCTCCAGGGCCTCCCACCCATCTCTGTGCCCTGCCAGGACAGGCTGGGCACCTCCATGGTGAGGGCTGGAGACCCCCAGCTCTCCTCACCTCGATGGGCAAACCCAATGTCCCCAGGCTGCTGCTGCTGGTCCAGAGCCGAGGAGCACCTGGAACCTCGACCTGTGGGTTCCTTTCCCTTTGAGAGCTCCCCAAGAGCAAAATCATCTCATTATCCATCTGTAACACCAGAGACCCTCAGTGGCACTGGGGTGACCCTGCCAGGCCGGGCTGTGCTGGGGACCCCAGCCCCACCCTGGGGTGACCCATGGGGGCACTGGCTGTGATCCTGTGACCCTGGAGACCCCAGCCCCACTCTGGGGCGACCCATGGTGACACTGGCTGTGACCCTGTGACCCTGGGGACCCCAGCCCCACACTGGGGTGACCCTGCCAGGCCAGGATGTGTTGGGGACCCCAACCCTGCATCAGGGTCACCCTGCCAGTCCAGGCTGTGCAGGGGACCCCAGCCCCACTCTGGGGTGACCCATGGTGGCACTGGCTGTGACCCTGAGACCCTGGAGACCCCAGTCCCACTCTGGGGTGAACTCTGTGAGCCTGGGCTGTGTTGGGGACCCCAGCCCCACTCTGGGGTGACCCACGGTGACACTGGGGTGACCCTGTGACCCTGGAGACCCCAGCCCCACACCGGGGTGACCCTCAGTGGCACTGGCTGTGTTGGGGACCCCAGCCCTGCACGAGGGTGACCCATGGTGGCATTGGGGTGACCCTGCCAGGCTGGGCTGTGTTAGGGACCCCAGCCCCACTCTGGGGTGACCCACGGTGGCACTGGCTGTGACCCTGAGACCCTTGAGACCCCAGCCCCACACTGGGGTGACCCTGCCAGGCCAGGCTATATTGTGGACCCCAGCCCCACATTGGGGTGACCCATGGTGGCACTGGCTGTGACCCTGGAGACCCCAGCTCCACATTGGGGTGACCCTGCCAGGCTGGGCTGTGCAGGGGACCCCAGTCCCACACTGGGGTGACCCTCAGTAGCACTGGCTGTGTTGGGGACCCCAGCCCCACATTGGGGTGACCCTGCCAGGCCAGACTGGATTGGGGACCCCAGACTCACACTGGGGTGACCCGTGGTGGCACTGGCTGTGACCTTGCTTGGCCAGGCTGTGCTGGGGACCCCAGCCCCACACTGGGGTGACCCGTGGTGGCACTGGCTGTGACCCTGCCAGGCCAGGCTATATTGGGGACCCCAGCCTTGCACCAGGGTGACCCTACCAGGCCAGGCTGTGCTGGGGACCCCAGCCCCACACCGGGGTGACCCTGCCAGGCCAGGCTGTATTGGGGACCCCAGCCCTGCGCCCCGCAGCCTCTCCCGCTGCCAGGGAGTAATTGGGTGCAGCAGCAAAGCTGCGGGGCTGCTTTCATCCTGCTCCAGGTGGCTGCAATCCAGTGCAGGATTTACAGTGCCCTGACCCTGAGCTGTCAAGAAGGAACAGCCAGATTAATGGGGTGGGCGGGTTCGTGCAATAATCGTTTGTTTGATGTGACAAGCCTGATAGGCGTTGATTTACTTACAGACTGATAGGCTTTTAATTGAGCACCTCCGTCCCAGTCACATCAAAGGCAGAGGTTGACAAGGGGCCCCTTTTACCAAAAGCTGCCGGTGACTGACAGATCCTGGATGCTAATTCTCCCGGGGAGGGGGTTCCCTCTTTTCTCATGTTTTACTCTCAGGCCGGGCCGGGCCGTGCTGAGAAAGTTCCTGTTCTGCAGCAGAGCCCTCCACTTCCACAAACCAGGATTTTGTTTGTCTCCATCAGAGTTTTGGGATGCCTTCCCTCCTCCTGCTGCCAGGTGGAGATGCCCAGGGTGTCACAGGGGTTTCCCTGGCACCCACCTCATTCCTGGAGTGCCCTTCTTCACCCCTTTTCTTGGCTGCTGAGCCTTTGGGGTTGCTCTGGGTAATAATTCCCCTCCCAAAGGAGAGGAGGGATGTGGCCTTCTGCTTGTCACACAGGTCAGTGCCTCACTGACCCCTCAGGAGCAGCCCAGGTGGTCCATGAGCTCCTGCCCCAGGTGTGCAGCCCATGCCCATCACCAGGCACACATCTGGCTCCAGCTGTGCCACCAAAATGACAAAGGATGGTGGAAATGAGCAGGAGAGGAGAGGCAGAACCAGCCCACGATTGGTTTGGGTTCACCCAGATTGTGTGAGTGACCCTGGCAGGGCACACAAAGTCACCTCAAAGTGAGCGTGAGGTGTGTACAGAGCAGGTGTGCACCCCAAAGGAGCTGCAAAACCAAACCCAAATGGCTCAGACATTTTGTGAAAGATTTATATGGGATTATGCTCTTAATGGAAAATTTATGGGAACAAATCACAGCCTTTAACCTGTGGTAGCTGGCTGCACACCCAGCTCCTTTTTCTGTGCCCAGAGGGAGGCACTGACCCCAACAGGAGCAGCCCAGGTGGGCACTGAGCTCCTGTGCAGCCCATGCCCATCACCGGGCACACATCTGTGCCACCAAAATGACAAAGGATGGTGGAAATGAGCAGGAGAGCAGAGGCAGAACCAGCCCATGGTTGGTTTTTGGTGTCACACACCCAGATTGTGTGAGTGACCCTGGTGTGTACAGAGCAGGTGTGCAACCCCCAGCCCACCAAAACCAAACCCAAGTGGCTCAGATATTTTGTGAAAGACTTATAGGGGATTATGCTCTTAATAGGAAATTTATGGGAATAAATCACAGCCTTTTCCTCTAACCTGTAGGGTAGCATTTCCCTGAGCCTTTGGGCTGGATTAGCTCTGTCTTATTTATGTTTTAAAGACTGATGTGTTTTTCGCTATCAAAATATAAATTATTTTTACTGTATCAATGATTAAATATTTTTTTTCCTTTGAGATCATAGAGTCCAAAAAAATAAATGTTTCTGAAGAGGCATTCAAAAAATTTAAAAGAAGAAAAAAATCCCTCTGAGAACCCTTTTTGTCATTTGCAACCAATAAAAATGCCTATTGTTATGAAGGGCTCATAAATAATCTGATTTTGGCATGCTTTCATACCATACAGAAAATGAATAAATTAAACTTGATTTACAGCCTTTTTCATTTTTATTAGAGTTGCTCCAAACATTTTCTGTGACGTTCGTGCCAGATGAGCTGCACTGAGTGGTTTGAGGCTCTGGCCCTGGTATTACACAAATTAAGTTGCTTTCATTTGCATAGTTTAATTAACTAATACTGGCAAAGAAAAAAAGGAAACCAGGGGTGAAGGTGAATTTTTTTGGTGGGTGAATGAAACCAACGAGGCTGGTCCCCCAAAGTGCCAGCACAGGGACACGCTGGGGTTCCCATAGTGATTTTGGGGGGGCCCCACTGCGATTTTGGGGATCCCCATAGCGATTTTGGGGATCCCCATAGCGATTTTGGGGGGGGTCCTCACCGATTTTGGGGGTCCCCATAGGTATTTTGGAGATCCCCATAGCGATTTTGTGGTTCCCATAGTGATTTTGGGGATCCCCACAGTGATTTTGGGGGTTTCCACAGTGATTTTGGTGGGTCCCCAGAATGATTTTGGGGCTCCCACAGCAATTTTGGGATTCCCACAGCGATTCTGGGGAGTCCTCACAGCGATTTTGGGGTTCCCACAGTGATTTTGGGGGTCCCCAGAAGGATTTGGGGATTCCCATAGTGATTTTCAGGGTCCCCACAGCGATTTTGGGTGTCCCCACAGAGATTTTGGGGGTCCCCATAGCGATTTTGGGGGTTCTCATAGTGATTTTGGGGATCCTCATAGCGATTTTGGGAGGTCCGCACCGATTTTGGGGTCCCCACAGTGATTTTTGGGGTCCCCACAGCGATTTTGGGGATCCCACAGCGATTTGGGGGTCCCCATAGCGATTTTGGGGATCCCCATAGCAATTTTTGGGGTTTCCACAGCGATTTTGGGGATTCCCACAGCGATTTTGGGATCCCCACAGTGATTTTGGGGATCCCCACAGCGATTTTTGGGGGGTGCCAGTGCTGACAGTGATGGAGATTGAGGGATCACCATGACCTCACCTTTAGAGATAAGGGAAACTGAGGCACAGGAGCATGGCCAAAAACCTGGAAATAAACAGGCAAAACCCCCCAAAACCTGGAAATAAACAGGCAAAACACCCTGAAACCTGGAAATAAACAGGCAAAACCCCCCAAAACCTGGAAATAAACAGGCAAAACACCCTGAAACCTGGAAATAAACAGGCAAAACACCCCAAAACCTGGAAATAAACAGGCAAAACACCCCGAAACCTGGAAATAAACAGGCAAAACCCCCAAAAAAGGCCCATTGAAGTGACTCTGACCCCAAGCTCCCTCCCTGCAAAGCTCCTTGGAGAATGTGGGATATTCTCCTCCCTCCCCTTTGTGCAATTTATCCCCTCAGAATTCCCCACCAGGAAACAGCTTCATTACACCAACAACAGGAAGACCCCACTGATTTGTCACACACGGAAAAAAGCAGCTGTTAGTCACACATCAAGGGAGGGGGAAATAAAAAAAAAAAAACCTTCACCTTTTTTGTGCTTTAATGTTTGCAGCATTAATGGCTCTGTGGAGGGAAACAGTCCTGGCCATTCCATAACTAACCATCACCAGCGAGGATCAGTTAATATCCAAGTGTCTTCCTGCTTTTCCTGCTACATAATTGCTTTGGAAAGGAAAGATTAATTCCAACTTTAAAAAAGAAAACACTATTTTTATCATTGCCAGGAGTCTATACGGGCTTAAAAAAGAAAAAGCACTTGCTTGTCGTTTTACATCTTGCAATTTTGTCAGTTGTTTTAAAACATGTCTCCTGTAATAAATAAGATCATTTTTATGCACTTGTTCTGCAGCTAAAAGCGAGGCCTGGTGCTGCGTGGGGAGTGGAGGGGCTGGGATGGAGCAGGGCAGGGAAAAAAACGCTGAGTTGGGAGGATTTGGTGCCATGGAGCTGCAGGAGGGGATGCAGGGGGGTGAGGGAGGGTTTACCTGGGAAAAGCAGGTGAAAAACAGGCAGTGAGGGGCAGAAAAAGGATCAGATTTAGGGAGGATTCACCTGGGAAAAGCAGGTGGAAAACAGGCAGTGAGGGGCAGAAAAAGGATCAGATTTTAGGGGGGATTTACCTGGGAAAAGCAGGAGTAGAAAGGGGCAGAGAGAGGCTCGGATTTAGGGAGGATTCACCTGGGAAAAGCAGGAGGAAAACAGGCAGTGAGGGGCAGAAAAAGGCTCAAATTAACGGGGGATTTACCTGGGAAAAGCAGGAGTAAAAGAGGCACTGAGGGGCAGAAAGAGGCTCAGATTTAGGGAGGATTTATCTGGGAAAAGCAGGAGTAAAACAGGCAGTGAGGGGCAGAAAGAAGCTCAGATTTAGGGGAGAGAAAGGGAGGATTTACCTGGGGAACAGCAGGAGTACAATGGGGCAGAAAGAGGCTCAGACTTAGGGAGGATTTACCTGGGAAAAGCAGGAGTAAAACAGGCACTGAGGGGCAGAAAAGGGCTCAGATTTAGGGAGGATTTATCTGGGAAAAGCAGGAGGAAAACAGGCAGTGAGGGGCAGAAAAGGGCTCAGATTTAGGGAGGGTTTACCTGGGAAAAGCAGGAGTAGAAAGGGGCAGAGAGAGGCTCGGATTTAGGGAGGATTTATCTGGGAAAAGCAGGAGTAAAACAGGTACTGAGGGGCAGAAAAAGGCTCAGTTTTAGGGGTGATGAGGGAGGATTTACCTGGGGAACAGCAAGAGTAAAACAGGCACTGAGGGGCAGAGAGAGGCTCAGTTTTAGGGGGGATGAGGGAGGATTTACCTGGGAAAAGCAGGAATACAACAGGCACTGAGGGGCAGATTTAGTGGGGGAGCAAGGGAGGATTTACCTGAGGAACAGCAGGAGTACAAAGGGGCAGAGAGAGGCTCAGATTGAGGGAGGATTTACCTGGGGAACAGCAGGAGTACAAAGGCACTGAGGGGCAGATTTGAGGACGAGCAAGGGAGGATTTACCTGGGAACAGCAGGAGTACAACGGGGCAGATAGAGGCTCGAATTTAGGGGGGATGAGGGAGGATTTACCTGGGGAACAGCAGGAGTACAAAGGCACTGAGGGGCAGATAGAGGCTGGGATTTAGGATGTGCCTCACATCCTCCTGCAGCAGGGGCTGGAGCCACCCCCAGCTCCCCCCACAGTGACAGGAACCTCGGTGGGACCCATCCCAGCCTGGCCCCCACACCCCTCACACGTCCAGCTCCCCTTAACCTGTGTCCAGCAGCAATGAGACAGGAGAGGTTTATTCCAGAGCCCAAGCCCAGCAGAGGAGAGGTCCAGTGATTTAAATTCATATCTTATCATATCCCACCAAATTCTCTGTGCAAGCTGCAGCTCCTCTACCCTGCCTGCTCTGCACCCCCTGGCACTCAGGATAGGACACAAAACTCCCTGCTCAGACCCATCCCAAGTTACTGGAACATCCTGAAGTTCAACAAAAACCCAATTCCCCCTTCCCCAGCCTCGCTTCACAGGTCACAAAGACATCAGAGTCCCTGGGCTTCATTAGGGCTCTGCATGGGAATTTGGCAAAATCAAACCAGGGCAAGTCCTGCTTGGGGATGAAAACATCATCAGTCATTGGTGAAAGTGCTCCCCGAGGCTTCTGGGCTCCTTTGGCTTTGCTTCTATTCCAAATATTTTGCTTTTCCTTTGGTGCTGGTGTTATTTTTGTTGGGCAGGGGTCTCCCTGCTTTCATTTGAACTTGTGCAAGCTCTGAGCAGAGAGGGGCTTGTCATGGAGCAGAATTGGACGTGGAACAGGGAAATTTAACTTTCTCCCCTCTGGTTACTGTTCTTAATGGAAACGTGGGGCTTTAGAGAAAAAGGATCCAACCTGCAGCAGGACGTGGATCCATCACTACCCTCTGATGAAGGAAGGGCTGTTTGCTTCACTCCAGCAAACACAAACTGATCCAGAATGGTCTCTGTGTGCCAGGATCAGGCTTTGGGCATCAGGGGAAGGACAAACAGCCCCAGGGGCATCACAGGAACAGGGAAATTTAACTTTCTCCCCTCTGTTCTTAATAAAAACAGGACCCTCATGGGTTTTAGAACAAAGGATTCAACCTGGACCAGGACTGGCACCAGCGTGGATCCATCACTACCCACAACACCCCTCTGATGAAGGAAGGGCTGTTTGCTTTACTCCAGCAAACACAAGCTGATCCAGAATGGTGTCTGTGTGCCAGGATCAGGCCTTGGGCATCAGGAGAAGGACAAACAGCCCCGGGGGCACCACAGGAAAGGACAAACAGCCCCAGGGGTATCACAGGAACAGGGAAGTTTAAGTTTCTTCCCTCTGGTTACTGTTCTTAATAAAAACAGGACCCTCATGGGTTTTGGTGCAAAGGATCCAACTTGCACCAGGACGTGGATCCATCACTACCCTCTGATGAAGGAAGGGCTGTTTGCTTGACTCCAGCAAACACAAACTGATCCAGAATGCTCTCTGTGTGCCAGGAGCAGGCTTTGGGCATCAGGGGAAGGACAAACAGCCCCGGGGACGTCGCAGGAAAGGACAAACAGCCCTGGGGACCGCGCTGCTCCTGCCCTCGCTCACCCCAGCGATGCTGCCCTTACTCACTCATCCCACCTGATCTTGGGTTACTCGGTGAGGGCCGTGTTGTTGTTGTTGTTGGCCAACAACCCGAGTGACTTTGAGGAAAGGCTTTTTTTCAGTTTCCTCCCTCCCTGAATGGCTCCTTTGAGCGGCAGCGCCTCTCCGCTCACATCCCGCTGTCCGGATTGAATCAATCTTGCGGTCAGCTTCGGGAGGGAGGGAAAAAAAGAAAAAAAAAAAAAGAAGAAAAAAGGCTCACAAAGAGGGGGAATTGACAGGTCTGACCCTGGGTGTGATTGATAGGGGTTGGAGGAGCGGGACTGAGCTGGGCCATGCCAGCACTCGCTGGGGAAATGCAGCAAAGCCTTTTTTCCCAGAACCCGGAGCAGCGGGCTCGGAGAGGGGTGGGCACATGAACTTAATAATAGCAACATTGTTGGAACATAAAGCATCTGTCAGGAGTTAATATGATTAATTAGAGGTGTCTGTCTCTCCCCCTTCCCCCCCTCTCCCTTTCTGCGTAGGCAGGAGGGACCTGAAACACAAACCCCTGGAGGGCAGAGGTGGGGCTGGATGGGCACCTGGCCCCACATCGCCTTTCTTTAGTCCAAAGGTGCTCAGTTCCTCAATTCTCATCCCATCCTGGCCCCCAGGATTTTATCCACACCCCCATCCCATTGCACATCTCCCCTCCAGCCCCCATTCTCCCACCTGAAATCCAGGAAAGGAGCTCTCACCCCACCTCACATGCAGGACATCACTTGGACAGAGCTCCACGATTTATCCGTGGCTCCTCTGGACAAATTCTGGCTGAGCTCAGCTGTTTTTCACCCCCCTGCAAATCTGAAGCCCCAGGGGTTTGAGGAATTAATTCAAGGATGTCTGGAAAAGGTAACTAGAAATAGGAAGTTAATTGTTGGAAGTTAATTAGTTATACAGCAGCCTGCGCTGGCACCCGAAGATTTTTAAGACTCAGCAAACCAAAGAAAGGAGAAAATTACTGGGAATAAGGAGTTGTGTGTTCATAAGGGAATTGTCACTTTGTGAGAGACCTTTGTGAGGTCAGGCCCCTCGCCTTGGGTGGCACCAGGACGGGCACAGGTGTTGGCTGGTGGCAGGGTCCAGCCGCTGGGTGCAGCTTTGGGTGCTGAGCTGTGCCAGGCTGAGCTTATCTAAGCCATGCCATGGCAGCAGTGCCATGCTGTGGTGTGCCAGCTGAGCCATGCCATGCCATGATCAGCCATGCTGGGCATGCCATGCCAGCCGAGCCGAGCTGTGCCATTCCAAGCTGTGCCATGGCGTGTCAGCCACGCCAAGGTGTGTTAGCAGTGCCCTGCTAAGGTGATCCAGCCAAGATACACCCAGGTGTGCCAGCAGTGCCATGCCATGCCATCCAAGCCATGCCATGCCCAGGTGTTCCATGCCATGCCATGGTAAACTGTGCCAGCAGAGTCATCCTATGCCATGTCATGTCATCCAAGCCATGCCGTGGTAAATTGTGCCATCAGTGCCATGCCAGGCCACACTGTGCTGGCAGTGCTGTGCCATGCTGAGCTGTGCCATGCCATGGTAAACTGTGCCAGCAGTGCCATGCCACGCCGTGCCAGCAGTGCCATGCCATGCCATGCTGTGCCATGCCATGCTGTGCCATGCCGAGCCGTGCCATGCCGAGCCGTGCCAGCGGCATCACACCACGCCGTGCCATGCCGAGCCGTGCCATGCCGAGCCGTGCCAGCGGCATCACACCACGCCGTGCCATGCCGAGCCGTGCCATGCCGAGCCGCGCCATGCCGAGCCGCGCCAGCGCTGCCTCTGCCGCCCGGGCCGGTGCCGCGGTTCTCCCCCGCGCGGCGGCGCGGGGCGGTGGCGGCGGAGCGGCGGCGGCTCGCCCCCCCCACCGGCGGCTCTCCCCGCCCCGGGGGCCCGGCCGGGCGCGGATTGGTGCGCGGCGCCGGCCCCCTCGGAGCGCGGCCGCCATCGGGGCTATTTGACGTGTCGGTGGGGCCGGGGAAGGGCTTCGTCTCGCCGGGGCCGCCGCCGCCGCCGCTCCGCCGCCCGCCCGGCCCGGCCCGGCCCCGCGGAGCCCGGGCACCCCCCCCTTTCCCCCGCCCCAAATGAGCGGCGCTCCCGGCGGGCCCCGGCCGAGGACCCCGCCGAGCCGCGGAGCCGCGGCCGCCCCGTCGCCCCGGCCGCCCCCCGCCGACCCGCTGCGCCAGGCCAGCCGGCTGCCCATCCGCGTCCTGAAGATGCTCAGCGCCCACGGCGGCCACCTCCTGCACCCCGAGTACCTCCAGCCGCTCTCCTCCACGCCCGTCAGCCCCATCGAGGTCAGTGCCCGCCGCCCCCGACCGCGCCTCGCAGCCCCGGAGCCGCGCTCCCGGTGCTCCCGGCCGGGCTCTTCCCAGCCCGGTGCTCCCGGCCGGGCTCTTCCCGGTGCTCCCGGCATTCCTGGCCGGCGCTCCCGCTTCTCCCGGCCGGCTGCTTCTCAGCCTGGCTCTCCCGGCTTTTCCCAGCCCGGCGCTCTCGGTTCTCCGGGCCGGGCTCTTCCTGGTTCTCCCGGCTTTTCTCGGCCGCCGCTCCCGGTTCTCCTGGCCGGGCTCTGCCCTGCCCGGCTCCCCCCACCCCGTTCTTTCCCTCCCCCGCCTCCGCCGCAGCCCCGCTCCCCCTCACCCCACCCGGTCCCTGTTCTTCCCGGCCGGGCGCGTCCCCCCGCCCCGTCCCCCCATCCCCGCGCCCTGGCTCGGTGCCGGGCCCGGCCCCGGGGTTTCGCCGGTGGGGGGAGGCCGGTGCGGGGGCGCCGTCGGGGTCCCCCCTGACCGGCTCCGCTCCGCCCGCAGCTGGACGCCAAGAAGAGCCCGCTGGCGCTGCTGGCCCAGACCTGCTCGCAGATCGGCAAGCCCGACCCGCCGCCCTCCTCCAAGCTGAACGCCGTGGCGGCCGCCGCGCCCGCCGCCGACAAGGAGCCCTCGGCCCGGCCCGCCGCGCTGAAGCCGCCGGGCAGCGGGGACGCGCCCGCCGAGGACAAGTCGAGCTTCAAGCCCTACTCTAAAGGCGGCGGGGAGCCCCGCAAGGAGGGCGGCGCGGACAAGGCCGGCTTTCGGGTGCCCAGCGCAGCGTGCCCGCCGTTCCCCCCTCACGCCGCCTCCTCGCCCGGCGGTTCCCGCGGGGCTTCGCCGCAGCACCCCGAGCCCAAGGGCGCCGAGGAGAAGAAGGAGCCCGAAGGCGGCAAGCCCAGCCCCGAGGGGACGGGCGGGGCGCTGGGGCGCGGGGTGGTGGAGGCCGGGGCGCACGGCGAGCCCCCCTCGGGCCGCAAGTCGGAGCCCCCCGCGCTGCCGCCCGCCGGCCATGTGGCCCCCGTGTCGCCCTACAAGCCGGGCCACTCCGTGTTCCCCCTGCCGCCCTCCAGCATCGGCTACCACGGCTCCATCGTGGGCGCCTACGCCGGCTACCCGTCCCAGTTCGTGCCCGGGCTGGACCCCACCAAGCCGGGGCTGGTGGGCAGCCAGCTGCCGGGGGCGCTGGGGCTGCCGGGCAAACCGCCCAGCTCCAGCCCGCTCACCGGGGCCTCGCCGCCCTCCTTCATGCAGGGATTATGCCGGGACCCGTACTGCCTGAGCTACCACAGCGCCTCGCACCTGGGCTCCAGCAACTGCTCCAGCTGCGTGCACGACCCCGGCAGCCTCAAGAGCGGATACCCCTTGGTGTACCCCACGCACCCCCTGCACTCGGTGCACACCACGCTCTCCTCCAGCGGCACCCCCAGCCTGCCCGGCCACCCCCTGTACACCTACGGCTTCATGCTGCAGAACGACCCCCTGCCCCACATATGCAACTGGGTGTCTGCCAGCGGACCCTGCGACAAGAGGTTTGCCACCTCGGAGGAGCTGCTCACCCACCTACGGACCCACACGGCCCTGCCGGGGGCCGAGAAACTCTTGGCGGGTTACCCTACCTCCGGGCTGGGCTCCGCGGCCTCCTGCCACCTGCACCTCCCGCCCGCCGCCCCCGGGAGCCCCAACACCTTACCGGCCTCGCTCTCCTTGAGGAGCCCACACACTTTGGGACTAAACAGGTACCACCCCTATGGCAAGAGCCACTTGCCCACGGCCGGCGCCCTGCCCGTGCCCTCCTTGCCAGCTGCCGGACCTTACTACTCCCCGTACGCTCTCTACGGCCAAAGACTCACGTCAGCCTCGGCTTTGGGATATCAGTAACCGGCTCAGCCCCAGCCCCTCGCGCCCTCCTTGGACTCTGTATTTATTACTGTATGTTAGCTTAAAGCTGGGAATATAAGTGCATTATACACCAATGAATCAATGGTATGCAAAAAAAAAAAAAAGTCTGTGTTCCAAAAAAAAAAAAAATTAACCCGAAAAAAAGAAAAAAAAAAATTTTCCCTTCTTTACTTTGCAGGTGTGGGGCTTTGATTTTCCCCTTCTGTTTCTTTTGAATTTTTTTTTCCTTCCCCTTCTTAATTTCCCCCAAGAAATTCTTGCATGACATGGAAAAGCAAAAAAAAACAAAAAAAAAGGCATTTTCCTCCTTCCCCTCTGCGTTTATCGCTCTGGGATTCTGTTCTCTGCATTTGTAACTTGCAGATGTAATTTTTTTTTTGGACTTTTTTCCTTATTTTTAACCTTTGGGGTTTTCAAATTTTTTTTTTTCCTTTTAAAATTTTTGTGGTTTATTTTTTTTTTTTAATTTTACTCCTTCTTTTTGATTTTTTTTTTTTTTTTTTTAATTTTTGCGCTGTGTCCGGGGCCGGGTGGGCTACACCGGTTGGGTGATGCTCACCCCAGGCCGTGCCCCGCCGGGGGCTGCAGGACCCCGCGTGTCCCCGCTGTGTCGGTGGGGGGACCGGAGGAGCGGCAGGACCGGCGGCCCCGGGCGGGCGGACGAGCCCCGGTAAGTCTGATTTTGTTAATAAACGCCTCTTGGTTGTAACCCACGCTCTGGTGTCGTCTCGTCCCTGCCCGGGGGTCCGGCGGGGTCCCAGCACCATCTAGCGGTGGCGGCGGCGGTACCGGAGGAGCCCCGGGTGCGCTCCTGGCTCCGCGTCCCCGGTGTCCCCATCCCCGCGTGTTCGTGTCCCCAGGCGTGGCGGCGGAGGGAAGGTTCCAGAAGGCGTTTGGCGGGATCGGAGCGGTGCCCGCGGGTGGGCACCCCCTCCCGGGGTGCAGATTTGGGGGTGCAGTTGTGTTCTGGATATCGGTGTGGGGGGATCCCACACCTTGCTCCCGTTCGATGTTTGTGCCGGAGGAGGGTGATGGATGGCTCTGCCATGGTCTGGCTCCATCCCCACCGTGCTGGGGGGCTCTGCCTGCTCCATGCCCCAAGGAAAGCGCTTCCACTCCAGCTCTGGGACCCCTTTTCAAGCTCCCCCTGCATGCCCCATTGCCCCACATCACTTACTTTTTTTGTCTGCCTCGTTCCTGTTGCATTTCAGTGAGTCACGCAATTAATCCCTGTTAATTGCCTTCTCAATATTGCTTTATGCCCTGTGTTTAAATTCCTTTGTGTCCTTTGAGCTGAAAAATAACGCGCTGAGAACAGGGACTACTTTTGCCAAAGGGATTTTGATTTCCCTGTGCCTGAGCGTGCGGCCGCTGGGAGGGCCCAGCTTGGGTTTCCTGTGGCAGTGGGAGAAATTTGGTGGTCTAGGGACCAGTTTGGCTCCATGCTGAGCTCCCCAAGGCTGATTTTGGGGGTCTGTGGCTTGGGGATGTGCGGACGTGGCTGGGCTCCGGTTGTGCCCGTGGTGGTGTTGCTCCTTCCAGGTGGGATGTTTGCTGGATGAGAGCTGGGGTTTGCACAGAGATGTTTGCAGGGCTGGGGCTGGCACAGGGGGCTTTGCTGTGGGTGTTTGCTCTGTCCTGTGGGCACAGCAGGAATGGGGTGCCCAGCCCAGGCTGGTGCAGCCCCTCCGGTGTCCGTGCTGGGTGCTGAGCCCTGTGGCAGCTGATGCTGGCCGTGGAGCTGGGTGGCACGGGCAGTGGGCACAGCAGCCCCAGAGTGTTCCCTCTGCTGGCACAGGAGGTACCCAGACCCCCTGGCCCTCGGGAGCATCGCTTCTCCCTGGATGTGGCTCCCGCTCCCCGCAGTGATGCCGCTCGGTGTCGGCCTCACTCGGGCACTGCCAGTGCCCATCGTAAATCCTGGCTGTGGCTTCGTGCTGGGGCCTGTCTCAGGTTCCTGCGCTGGAATTTTGTCCCACTGTGCCCATCCCTGGCTGTGGCTGGGCACCTCGTGCCACGGGGTGGGGAGGATGATGCCGCAGACCCTCAAGGCGCAGTAGCCCAGTGCCAAAATCAGCGCGCCTGGCACGGCCACTCCGGGTTTTGGGGGCCGTGCCAGACCCCAACCACGGAGCAGCCAGGGCACAGAGCAAGGAGAGGCTGCACAGCCTCATCCTGCCAGAGCTGCTGGGGGATCCCTCCTCACGGCAAAGCTCCATCCCCTCTTTCCCCCAAACCTCCTCGCACCAGGATGGTCCCTGCTCCAAAACGAGCCCACGCGCCTTCCCTTCACCCACGGCAGGGCTGGGTGCTGCCTGGATGAGTCCTGCTGTGCAGGAGGTTCCCTGAGGAATTTTTTTCCCCTCCCTAAGGACTGCAGCAGTGGGGCCAGACCGTGTAAACACCGCGAGTATCATCTGATAGCGGCGGCACTCGGGCTGAGCTGCTGGGGAACAGTCGCGTTGCCGATATATTAAATAATTCCCTGTGTAATGTATGCCCAGGTTATTGCGGAATTCATTTTATAATAAGAGCACTGGGATGCACTTTATTAATCATTCTGTCTAACAACCTGCACTCCACAGTTTCAGTTTGATTTGATTCAATCCTGTCTTTCTGCAAAATATATGGCTGAGTGGGTCGGATAATGTATGGCTTAATTTAGAGTTGTATGGGTTTGAATTACCATTTTCATAATGTGCTGTGCATTAATGTGTTGCATCATTTATACAGAAAAATGTGCCAGGTTTCAAACCTCTCCAGGAGGCAAAAGTCACCTAAAGGGAACGCGGAGAGACAGAAAAAGACCTTTTCAAATCCAGCTGGGGCTGGGAGGACACCGGTGGGTGTCGGACGTGGAGACAGCAGTTTTGGGGCTGTGCTGGTGGCTCTTTTCCCCGTGGCACAGCAGCACCTTCTCCATGTCACCCCAAGCTGCCGGGGACCTGCAGCGCTTGACTCGCCGCTGACCCCGGTGCCGCCGAAGTCGCGCCCACCATCACTTGCGAGGAAAAAGCTCTGATTATCCAAATACAGTCATTAAAGGGGAAATGTGTTTTTTAGGACTGTCAGAGTGATTAATGAGGGTTAGCAATCCTTGCAAATGCACTTGTTTAGTCTAACTGGCAGCCTCTCCTTTCCTATTGATTTATGGTGGCAGTTGCCGGGGCCGCGGTGTGTGTGGAAGGAGCGGGGCTGCGCCGGGGCACGGCGAGGGGCCCGGCCGAGCAGCACGGCACGCTCTGCTGTGCCCGAGGCAGCTGAACAAAGGCAACATTATCCCCTGTGCCGGGGAAGGAATGACTTGGACGCACACGCCGAGCCGCTCCGCGTGCCTTATAAATATCCCCGTCTGTGAAGGCCGAAGCCCAGCTGACCACAGCCACGCTGTCCGCCCAATAAATACGTGAATGAAAGAGCCAGGCCCTATTTTTTCTTGTTGTTTTTCCTTTCCTCTCCTGCACAAAAATCCCCGATGTCTTTTAGGTGATGCAGAGGTGGCTGCCCGCAGACGTACAAGGCGTTTCAGAGCGCGGAGCGGAGCGCGGCGTCCTCGAGGGCTGGAGCCTGCCCAGGGGTCAGGTCGGGATGCAGAGCCATGGTGGGTGGATGAGAAGTTCCTCAGCTGCATAAAGCAGCTTTTCTTTCCACGTGAGCGCTGGTGGAAGCCACGGAGAACATGGGCTCTGTTTGTCCTCCAAGCCAGAGTGGCGCGGACACCTCCTGTCCCCTCACCAGCATCCCCGTGCCCAGCCTGGCGTCAGGGTTTGCTTTGGGGCACACTTGGTGCTGGATGAGCTGAGAGCAGACCTGGAGGGACAGAGCCATGCTTGGAGGTGGCAGTGGAGGTCCTGTGCCAGGCTGGGAGCTGGAACCCTGCAGGAGGAGCAGCTGAGTGGTGACACAGCGGTGACACAACGGTGACACGGAGCAGCCAGGGCAGCACCACGGTGTGGAGCTGTGTGTGCCCACCAGAGCCCCACACTGCCCTGCTGTGGGGCCACCTCCAGCCGCTCCAAGCAGTGGGACAGCACAAGTGACAAGAGGCTGGATGAGGTGAGTGGAGAAGGACAAAGACCTCAAGGTGCCAAAGCCAGAAGAGTGTGGGCAAGCACCCAGGGCACTGCAGTGGCCAGGAATGCCACAAGTTGGAGTGGACTTTCCTCTGGCTCTGGATAACGGCTTAAGAGCTGCTGCTGCCTCTGCCCTGGCCATGGATTGGTGTGTGCTGCAAACCCTCCGGCAGCTCTGATTCCAGCTTTCACAACGATGCACTGACGTGTTCCTCACCACACCAGGACACCCGGCCTTGGCTGGTCACCAGTGACCCACGGGAGGTCCCCAGTGTGACCACAGCCATGGTTTCCCTCTTGTGCAGTGTGACAGTCCAGCACAGGGCCCTGGCAGGTGACAAAGCCCTGGGACCACGGCTGTTTCCTCACACAGGTTGACACAGGAGTGTGGCAGCAATGCTGGGTCACAGTCACCCTGTGTTTATTGTGGTGACAAACTGAGGAGTGCTGATCCTCACACACCAACACTTCAGCTGAAGCTCCCTGGAGAGCAGGGGAGGGTGCTCAGCTGACAGCTCTGTGCACAGAGCAGGGTCCTGGAGCTCGAGTCCCAATAACACAGATTTACACAGATGATTTACACAGATTTACACAGACCCCTGTGTTTTCTGAAGCTGTTCATGGAAACCTCCAGCAGCAGCTTTGCCATGACTTCATCCCACCTTCCAATGTGGTGCAGGGAGACAGGACAGGAGGATGTGACCCACAGGGGAGGTGCCTTTGCCAAAGGTGATGGTGGAATGCTGACCCTGCGCTATCAGAGCTGGCCCCAGCAGGCTGAGCAGAGCTGGACAGGACACCCGACACTGTGCATGGTGCAACGTGACCTCTTTAACACCTTGTGGTCCCAAAATTCATGGATCACCCATCCTGACCTGGCAAAATTGGGAAGGAGATGAAGGATGCAGCATCCTGGGCGTCTGGTGGCTTCTGACAGACCCTTCCTGCAGACACCTCAGTGGAGCAGAGAACCAAAATGGCCTTTTTTGTGTCCCCCACAGCTGCAAGGTGCCCACCACAGCACCCCTGCATCTCCAGGTACATCCCTGGGAGAGGGAGATGCTGCTGCATCAAAGAAGATGGGGAGCAGTGAGAGCCTCAGGTGCTGGTGCCACCCCATGAGCAGCTCCTGCAGGAGGGGTGGCTGGGGGGACTCTGAGAGAGGACAGGACAGAAATGGGGACTGTTAAAGATTTTTCTTGCTGAGCTCTCACCGTCTTCTCTGCACCCAAAAGATTTGCTGTTTTCCTCTCTGGATGAGAAGGATGGGGTTGGATGAGAAGGATGGGGCTGCTCATCACCCAGGATGGCGTCCAGGCTCTGCTCCCCTGGGCACAGCTCCTACCAAAGGGACTCCTGGTTTCTGCTGGAGCAGCGTTGCCTTTGTGGGGTTTGGTTTTGTTCCCATTCCCTGCACAATCCCAGGAACATCCAACAGGCTGGAGAAGGACAGTGCCCCTCAGAGGTGAGAAGAGCCCAGTTCTGGGCAGAATGGAAATGGAGCCTAAAGCCTTTCCTTGCTTCCCACAGTCTCTGGGACTCTGCTTGGGGTTCGTTTTGGGAACAGCTGGGACGGATGGGGCTGGCTGGGTGCCTGCTCCTCTGGCTGCAGGGATGTGCTCTGTCCCCTTTGCTGCTGCTCCTCAGTAATTCCCAAGCTTTTCCCAGTTGCTGTGCTGGCACAGAAATCCTGCAGCACTGGGGCAGCTCGGGGGGTTCCTCACAAGGGGAGCACCAGGATCTAGCAGCTCTCATGATTTTGGGATGTCCTGGTGTGGGGCAGATCCTGAGCCCTCCTGGCCATGGGGGAAGCCCTCAGGGCATTGGGACTGTCCTGCTGGGTTTGGGGACTGGCTCTGAGCACTGGGGCAGCTCAGGGGGGTCCTACCTAGGGAAGAGCCCAAGGGGAGCACCAGAATCTGGCAGCTCTCGTGATTTTGGGATATCCTGGTGTGGGGCAGACCTTGAGCAATCCTGGCTGTGGGGGGCACCGGGACTGTCCTGCTGGGTTTGGGGACTGGCTCTGAGCGCTGGGGTTTGCACAGCACCCACACACTGCAGGTGATGGGGACCAGGGCAGGGCTGGCAGCTCCAGGGTGCTCCATGCCTCCATTTCAGGGCACAGAGAGAGCTCAACACCACAGCCAGGGGGTGGGCAGTGGGCACAGCACCCACACACTGCAGGTGAGTCCAGGGCAGGGCTGCCAGCTCCAGCAGGGCACAGAGAGAGCTCAGCACCACAACCAGGGGTGGGCAGTGGGCACTGCCCCCCACCTTTAATCACACCCCAGATGGCCACAAGCCCCAGGGCAGTAATGGGCTTGGGGGGACTGATCTCTGGGTGCTGTGCCAGGGATGCTGCCCCTGCTCATCCCTCTGGCCCTGCCCTTCTCCTGCCACCAGCAGCGGCCCTTTCATCTCTGGGGGAGGTACAAATGGAGCTGTCAGATGCCATCAGCCCCGTGATATGACAGGCTGTGGGGCCAGGGCCCCTCGAACAGAGCAGCCTTGTCTGTCAGAGCCGCCTGACACTCCCCATAATGGCCAGATGGATGAGACTCTGAAAGTAGGGCCCGGCGCGTTTTCAACTCTATTTTGGGTGAAAACACTTCTTGAAAGATCTTGAAAGGAGCTGGCAGTTTAGTAGTTCAGATGATTAATGAGCACTGGCTCTGGCGGGTGGATTTCTCGAGCCGTGCCAGCAGCTGGGCTGCTCCAGCGGGCCAAGACACGCCGAGAGCCCCCGGCCCCCCTGGCCTTCCCGGAAATGACACCGAGGCGACAGGCCCTGCATATGGAAAAAGTTAAATATAAATTACTGCTGAAAGAGGCCTCGCCGAGCCGAGTTAGTTAAAAGATGTTTATGGATTCAGAAACACGGCCCTGCATATGTATTTAGGGATGACAAATGTGATTCAATAAGTCAGGAATTTCTCCGTGGGCTGAGGCGGGACCCGCTCTGCTCTGGGCTCGGCTGCTCCGTGCCATAAATCCTGCAGGCAGGCTCCTCGCTCCTCCCCGGCCTGCTTGGGGTTGATTTCTGCCTTTTTCCTGCAGCTCACCAAGTCACTGGAGATCCCAAACTGTGTTTGGGAGCAGCCCTGCTCTCTCCATGGGTTTGGGGGATTGGGAAAACCCATGAGGGCACTGGAGGCCATGCCACCACCAGTGCCAGGCACATCCCTTTCCCTGGGTTCTCTGTCCCCCCAGAGCTGCTCTGGGAGCAGCCAGGCCCTTCAGGACTGTCAGCAGATGATTTATGACCAACCTCCAGAACAAGTTTGGGATTTGACCTGGTGCTTCACGAGTTCAGCCCTAATTCTGCAGCCCCTTCATGCGGGGCAGCTTGGGGGCACCCATCCAAGCTGCCCCCTGTTCCTGCTGCTTTTGGGGTGCATCACAACAAACTGAAGCAGGAAACCCCTAAATTAAACTCCAGCTGTTTTGCTGGGGGCCTGGCATGGGTGCCAGGCCCATGGCA
The DNA here is from genome assembly GCF_027887145.1 of Ammospiza caudacuta. NCBI lineage: Eukaryota > Metazoa > Chordata > Aves > Passeriformes > Passerellidae > Ammospiza > Ammospiza caudacuta. Next base: position 5,438,451 of record NC_080618.1, read on the forward strand.
GGGGTACCAGGTCCATGGTGAGGGTACCAGGTCCATGGTGAGGGTGTCAGGCCCATGGCGGGGGTGCCAGGTCCATGGCATGGGTGCCAGGTCCATGGTGGAGGTACCAGGTCCATGTCAGGGGTACCAGATCGATGGCAGGCATGCTAAGTCCATGCCAGGGGTACCAGATCCACGGCAGGGGTGCCAAGTCCATGTCAGGGGTGCCAGGTCCATGGTGGGGGTACCAGGTCCATGTAAGGGGTACCAGGTCCATGTCAGGGGATGCTGGATTTGGATTTAGGGTGACAACCCCCAGCAGACCCACAGCAATGGGCAGTGCAGGATCCACCCCCTTGGCTCCCCTCATCCCACACCTCTGGGAGGCTCAGAGGGAAATGCTTTTCAGGGGGTCAGGGCCCGGCCAGGCCTTGGACCCACATCCACATTCCTTTGGTCTGATTTTATTCGTTAGCAACATTTGGCCTGGATATGGAGACAGCTAATGAGGGACGGAGTTTATTGCAGTTTGATTTTTCTGTTAAAACAATACAATAAAATAAATGCACTTGGAAATCTGGTCTGTGTTTGTACATAGGAGATTTATGGCTCTGAAGGCTTCCAGAGAGACGCAGCCTTTCATTCCCTTCCTTATTGGAACAGATCATGTTGCAGAGTTTAAAGGCCTCTGGAGCTGTGATTTATTTGAAGGAAGAAATAAGGGAAATCCAACTATCTGTTCCCTGGCTCGGATCATCCACTAACTCCCAGCCAAGGGGACAGATCTGCACCTCCTCCACAGATTTTTTTTTTTCTTTTTTTTCCCTCCTGTCACTTACATTATCCCACTCTAAATATATCACCGAGCCAGGGATGGCTCCTGACCTGGGCTTCAGCACCTCACAGAGGTTTCCCCAGCCCTTCCTGGAATCCCACAGATAAATAAATCTCTCTCCTAGAGCCCTGTCTGAGCTCCTCCACGCTGCTGATGGGATGGGACCTGTGTGGGGCCAGCTGCTGCCTTGATCCAGAGCTGAGGCAAAGGCAGGATCTTGGGGTTATCTCTGGATTCAGGTGATAAATTCACATCATCTGTTCCTGCTTCCCCTCCCTTGCTGCTCTCCTGGGCAGAGAAGAGCACGGAAGCAGCTTAGAACCAGGTCAGGATTTGTGCCTGCAAACCCTTGCCATGAACTTGGAAACTCAGCAGGATGATGCTGCAGCTCCCACACTCCAGGGGCTGCCACAGCCACCTCCCTCCCAACTTCACAGAGGAAAACTGTGTTTTCCCCTTCTCTGAGGTTTCCTGCTGCCCAGGGATGAAGCACCTGGAAGGCTCCAACCCATCCCAGTGGATCCTCCCAGCAGGAGCAAGGTGAGATCCTTCCCTGAGACATTTTGGAAGCATTTGGCATTTACAGGCTGGAGTTTCCTGGGTTCTCCTGCTTCTCCCAGGTATCTCCTGGACTTCTGGGAATGGTGTTGGTGCCATCATCAACCATCCATCCTTTCTTGTGCTGTTTGGACACACGTGAGAGGAGAATTCCCTTCTCCATCTCACTGCGGCTCAGGGAAGGAGTGACAGGATCCCAGCTGGGGAGGGGACCTGGCTGTGCCAGCCACTCTCCTCCTCCTGGAGCTCCATCCCAGCTCCTCCAGCCCATGTTTTTGGCGGGCTGCTCCCTCCCCCTGCACACAGACGGGCTCTGTTTGCCATTAGCTCCCCCCCCCCTCTGCCCCAGGAGCCCATCCCAGCACTAATTCTCACGCATGTTTCGGGTAAATCTACTTTCTTTGCCGGCCTGAATTGTGGTTTCCAAGCACCATTAATCATTTCCCTTTAGAAAACAGCATTGGGGGGCTGGAAACACATTGCTCCTTTCTTTGCTGGGGGATGACCTGGCACGCTGGCACCCGGCCACGGGGCTGGCGCCTGCGGGACGTGGAGAGCAGCCTCGGGGAGAACTCCCCTCCTGTGCTGGGAACTGGCTCCCAGTGGGATCAGCGACCCCAGGACAGAGCCCAGCTCCTGCGCAGGGGCTGGGGAAGGACGGGAGGAAAGGCTGGGAGTGCCAGTTCTGTAGGGCTTTCCCCAGAGCCTCCTCCCAGGGGTTGCTCACTGCGAGCTCGGTTGTCTCCCTGCTCTCTGCCCACCCCACACGCCCCTCTTGTGGGTCCTCAGCTCATGGTTTTGGAAGGAAGGGAGCCCCTCCTGCCCTGCTGGCCGTGGGGAGGGGGCACAGTGACCACGTGTGAGCTCTGGGCTGTCAGGGGATGATTAATGGCCAACGCCACCGAGCTGCCAAGGGCTGCATTGTTAGAGCTGACACGGAACGAGCCCCGACACTCTGGAACACAGCTCTGCCCCATAATCGGCAAATAACCTTCCATGGAGGCAGCTGGGGGAGTGTTCCCCCTCCCAGAGCAGGAAAGAGCCCAGCCAAGCAGGCTGCAGCTCCCAGCTCCTGCCAGGGATTTCCCTTCCTGGGATCCACTGCTCCTTCAGGTGTCAGCTAGGGGACAGCTGGGATGGGATGGGATGGGATGGAATAATGGGATAATGGGATGGGATAATGGGATGGGATCCATGGGATGGGGTGGGATGGGATCCATGGGATCCATGGGATGGGATCCATGGGATGGGATCTATGGGATGGGATCCATGGGATGGGATCCATGGGATGGGATGGGATCCATGGGATGGGGTAGGATGGGATCCATGGGATGGGGTGGGATGGGATGGGATCCATGGGATCCATGGGATGGGGCAGGATGGGATCCATGGGATGGGGTCCATGGGATGGGATGGGATGGGATGAGATCCATGAAATGGGATGGGATGGGATCCATGGGATGGGATCTATGGGATGGGATGGGGTGGGATTGGATCCATGGGATGCGATGGGATCCATGGGATGGGGTGGGATGGGATGGGATGGAACTGAAGATGGAGGCAGAATTTGAGATGGGCTCGGGGACAGGATGGAAATGGAGATGGAGGCAGGAGTGGGGTTGGGGCAGGACTGGCTTTGGAGCAGAGCTCTGCACCCCCCGCTGCAGCTGCACAGGTAACCTTAAACGCCAGAGCAGGAGCGCGGGGACGGAGTTTTTCCAGCCCTGTTCGCAGCTGTCAGGAGGTGATTAATGGCCAACAGCCTCGGAATTGCCTTTATTGCCAGCGCGGCATTGTTACAGTGACAGCTAACGAGGGCAGACAGGCTTTACAGCGCGCCTTGCCCCGCTCCGCCGGGAATGAGCCGGGACCGAGCCGGGACCGAGCCGGGATTGAGCCGAGAAAGAGCCGGGACCGAGCCGAGACCGAGCCGGGACCGAGCCGAGACCGAGCTGGGACCGAGCCGGGACCAAGCCGGGCCCATCCCGCCCGGGGCTGCCCCCGGGGAACCCAGCTGTGCCCATGGCTAATCCAGGTGTGCCCATGGGGAACCCAGCTATGCCCATGGCTAATCTAGGCGTGCCCATGAGGAACCCAGCTGTGCCCATGGCTAATCTAGGTGTGCCCATAAGGAACCCAGCTGTGCCCATGGCTAATCTAGGTGTGCCCATGAGGAACCCAGCTGTGCCCACAGGGAACTCAGCTATGCCCACGGGGAACCCAGCTATGCCCAGGGCCAACCCAGCTGTGCCCATGGGGATCCCAGCTGTGCCCACAGGGAGCCCAGCTGTGCCCATGGCTAATCCAGGTGTGCCCATGGGGAACCCAGCTGTGCCCATGGATAATCCAGCTGTGCCCAGGGCTATTCTAGCTGTGCCCAAGGCCATCCCATCTCTGCCCATGGCCATCCCAGCTGTGTCCATGGCTATTCCAGCTGTGCCCATGGCTATCCCATCTCTGCCCACAGCCACCCTAGCTGTGCCATGGCCATCTCAGGTGTGCCCACAGGTAACCCAGCTGTGCCCATGGCTATCCCAGCTGTGTCCATGCCCATCCCAGCTGTGCCATGGCTACCCCAACTACACCCACAGCCATCCCAGCTGTGCCCACAGCCATGCCAGCTCTGCCATGGCCATCCCAGCTATGCCCATGGCTATTCCAGCTCTGCATGGCCATGCCATCTGTGCCTATGGATAACCCAGCTGTGCCCATGGCCATCCCATCTCTACCCATGGCCATCCCAGCTGTGCCCACAGCTATCTCAGCTCTGCCCTCATCCCACCCAGGGCCTGCCTGGGTCCCATCCCAGCTCCATCCCCATGAATCCGGACCCACAAACACCCAGAGCCACCCAAATTTTCTCACTCAACTGCACAGAAAACCCCCCAGGATATTTTCACAAGGGCAGCGGGATGAGGTAGAGATGAAGGAGCTGGAGAGAACTGGGTGCAATAACCCATTTATCCCTCCAAACCATTTATCCCTCCAAACAGCCCTGTTAAAACCCCAAGCACCGTGGCACAGACACCACTGAATGTTCCTGGCCTCCAGTCCAGCGGTAATGATTTTTTTTTGGCTTTTTTTTTTAGGATTATTACAAATAATATTTACCTTTGTGCTGGTTCACATCTTGATGCTGTTAAACACGTGGCCACAGCTGGTTTCCCGCTCAGGGCAGTGATATAGTGCTGGTGTTATGAAGCAAAACCTCTGCTGCGAGCCAGAACACCCCACATTTAAAAACCTATTACTTTTCAATATTCCATGGATGCATTTTGCTCCAGCTCAGAGCAATTTCCTAGTTTACCCTTATTAAAATGAGAGGGGCTGAGCAGAGCCTTGTGATTTATGAAACACATACTAGATTCATTAAAACCTTTAAAGATTTAATACATTTTATCAAGGCCTTAAATCTGGGCAACTGCCTTTAAAAAAACACCAACTGCAGGGTGTTTTTCATCTCTGGCGCCCTTTTGGGCTTCTTTAAGAGCTGTAAAATTTGGATTGACAAATATCGTGGATATTTCATTCCTTATTCCTAAATGGCACTGAACCCTCCTGACAGGGTTGTTATATATAACCTCAGAGATCCATCACGAGGAAAGATCAAATCATTCTGCTTTAGTGACGTTTTTTTACGTGGTTTTTAAGGCTCTTTCCAGGATTTCAGAGCTGGATGATTCTGGTTGCTGGCCCGTCCCATTTCCTGTGATTGCCCAAACGAGCAGGGGGGTCTGTGTGGGGGGCAATGCAGGGAGAGGTCAGAGATGAAATAAAAAATGTTGTGGCTGAGAAATATAAATGTTGTGGCTGAGAACAATAATTGACAGAGGGGGGATTTGGGTTAGATATTAGAGTCAGATCTCCAGGAGCATTTGGACAAGGTGGGATTGTTGGGGTGGCCGTGCAGGGCCAGGAGTTGGACTGGATGACCCCATGGGCCCTTTCCAGCTGAGGGTCTTCTGTGGGAAACGTGGAAATAAGTGGAAAAGTGGGAGAGTAGAAAAGTGGTGGGAATGTGGAAAAGTGGGAATGTGGAAAAGTGGAAAAGTAGGAATGTGGAAATGTGGGAATGTGGAAAATGGGAAAAGGGGGAAAGTGGAAAAGTGGGAAATGTGGAAAAGTGGAAGTATGGAAAAGTGGGAATGTGGAAAAGTGGAAAAGTAGGAATGTGGAAATGTGGAAATGTGGAAAAGGGGGAAAGTGGAAAAGTGGAAGTATGGAAAAGTGGGAACGTGGAAATGTGGGAACATGGAAAAGTGGGAACATGGAAAAGTGGAAATGTGGAAAAGTAGGAATGTGGAAATGTGGAAGAGTGGTGAAGTGGGAATGTGGGGAATGTGGGAAATGTGGAAGTGTGGGAATGTGGAAAAGTGGGAAATGGAAATGTGGAAATGTGGAAATGCAGAAATGTGGAAAACTGGGAGTGTGGGAACGTGGAAATGTGGGGATGTGGAAAAGTGGAAATGTGGAAAAGGGGGAAAATGGGAAATAGAAATGTGGAAAAGTGGAAATGTGGAAGTGTGGAAACGTGGAAAAGTGGGAATGTGGAAATGTAGATATGTGGAAAAGTGTAAAAGGGGAAAAGTAGAATGTGGAAATGTGGAAAAGTGGAAATGTGGAAAAGGGGAAATGTGGGAATGTGGAAAAGTGGAAATGTAGAAAAGTGGAAAAGTGGGAAATGTCCCGGCCTGTGAGAGTCTTCTGTGGGAAATGTGGAAAAGTGGGAACGTGGAAATGGGGAAAAGTGGGAAATAGAAGTGTCCCGGCCCGTGGCAGGGGCCGCAATGGGATGAGTCTCGACTCCTCCGCCTCTCTCTGTCCCCCTGCCCGGGGGTCTCGGGGGTCTCCGCACCCCAACCCCTCGGGCGGGCGCGGGCGGGTCTCGAACCCGCGGCCTCCGGCTCCTCATTCCCCGCTCCTCCATCGCCCCCTGGCGGCGGCGGCGCGGGGGGGCGTCGCGCGGTGATGACGTCAGTGGCGCGCCGCCGGTGCCGCCGCCGCCGGTGCCGGGCATGGCCCAGCTCGGCGCCATCGCCGCCCTCGCCCTCGGCGTGGCGGCCGCCGCGCTGCTCTCGGCCGTGCACAAGATCGATGAGGGGCACATCGGTGTCTACTACCGGTGAGGCAGCCCGGCGGGGCTCCCTGCGGGGAGAGAGCCGCGTACCGGCCAGCCGCCGCCGCCGCTCACGGTTCCCTCCCTCTCTCTCTCTGTCTCTCTCCCGTTCCCTCACAGCGGCGGAGCGTTGCTGACCTCCACCAGCGGGCCCGGCTTCCACCTCATGCTGCCCTTCATCACGTCCTACAAGTCAGTGCAGGTGCTGCTGGGCGCGGGCCCGGGCGGGGCGGGCACCGGGGGGCACCGGGGCTGCTGTGGCCGTGCCCGGTACCGCGGACAGGCGGCTCTCGGTTAAAAATCCCGGGGAGATCCCTCTCCTAAGCCTCTTTTCTTCAATCCTTGCAGACCACGCTGCAGACGGACGAGGTGAAGAATGTCCCGTGCGGCACCAGGTGAGATGCTCGGTGATTGCGAACCGGCTGGGAGCTGCTCGGAACCGAGCTTAAACCGGGGACACCGGCAAAAGCGAGCTGCTCCCGAGCCCAAACCGGGGACAGTGACAAAACTGAGCTCCTGCCGAGCCCAAACTGGGGACAGTGACAAAACCGAGCTCCTGCTGAGCCCAAACTGGGGGCAGTGACAAAACTGAGCTCCTGCCGAGCCCAAAGTGGGGATAATGGCAACATTGAGTTCTTTTCAATCTCCAAACTGGGGACACCGGCAAAACCGAGCTCCTGCCGAGCCCAAACTGGGGATAATGGCAAAACTGAACTCCTGCCCAGCTCTAAACTGGGGACAGTGACAAAACCGAGCTGTCCCCAGCCCCAGATTTGGGACACTGGCAGAACCGAGCTCCTCTCCCGCTCCAAACTGGGCTCACTGGTAAAACTGAGCTCCCCCCAGCCCCAAACTGGCAAAACCGAGCTCCTCTCCAGGCCCAAACTGAGGAAAATGGCAAAAGTGAGCTCTTTCCCGTCTCCAAACAGGGGAAATTGGCAAAACCAAGCTCCTCTCCAGCCCCAAACTGGGGACACTGGTAAAACCGAGCTCCTCTCAAGCTCCAAGCTGGGCTCACTGGCAAAACCCAGCTCTTCCCAGCCCCAAACTGGGCTCACTGGGAGCCCCAGTGTGCTGGGCTGGTCCCACAGTCCCTCTTGGAGCCCCTCAGCCTCCTGCAAAGCTCATTTTGTGTTTTCTCCGGTTTTCTGCAGCGGGGGAGTGATGATTTACTTCGACAGGATCGAGGTGGTGAATTTCCTCATCCAGAGCGCGGGTGAGTCACAGAGCTCTGCCTTGGGGCTGGGCTGGGCTGGATTTGCATGGAGGGAGCCAGGAGGGGCTGGAATTGCCTGGAGGGAGCCAGGCTGTCCCACAGGAGGGGCTGGGCTGGGTTTGGTGGGAGTCAGCCTGTCCTACAGGGGGTGATGAGTTTGGAATTACCTGGAGGGAGCCAGGCTGTCCCAAGGAGGAGCTGAACTTGTCTGGAGGGAGCCAGGCTCTCCTGTAGGGGGTGATGAGTTTGGAATTGATTGGAGGAAGCCAGGCTGTCCCACAGAGGGTGCTGGGCTGGGTTTGGAGGGAGCCAGGCTGTTCCACAGGAGGGGCTGCTGGGCTGGATTTGCCTGGAGGAAGCCAGGCTGTCCCTCAGGAGGGGCTGGAATTACCTGGAAGGGGCCAGGCTGTCCCACATGGGGTGCTGGGGCAGGGTTTGGTGAGAGCCAGGCTGTCCCACAGGAGGGGTTGGAATTGCCAGGAGGGAGCCAGGCTGTCCCAAAGGTGGGGCTGGGCTGGATTTGGAGGGAGCCAGGCTGTCCCCAAGAAGGGCTGGAATTACCTGGAGGGAGCCAGGAATCCTGGAGGGTGCCAGGCTGTCCCACAGGAGGGGCTGGAATTACCTGGAGGGGGCCAGGAGGGAGCCAGGAATCCCAGAGGGAGCCAGGCTGTCCCAAAGGTGGGGCTGGGGCAGGGTTTGGTGAGAGCCAGGCTGTCCCACAGGAGGAGTTGGAATTGCCAGGAGGGAGCCAGGCTGTCCCCAGGAGGGGTTGGGTTTGTCTGGATGGAGCCAGGCTGTCCCCAAGAAGAGCTGGATGAGCCAGGAGGGTGCCAGGCTGTCCCCAGGAGGGGCTGGGCTGGGTTTGGAGGGTGCCAGGCTGTCCCTCAGCAGGGGCTGGGCTGGGTTTGGTGGGAGCCAGGCTGTCCCCAAGAAGACCTGGATGAGCCAGGAGGGTGCCAGGCTGTCCCACAGGAGGTGCTGGGCTGGGTTTGGAGGGTGCCAGGCTGTCCCACAGCAGGGTTGGGTTTGGAGGGTGCCAGGCTGTCCCTCAGGAGGGGCTGGGCTGGGTTTGGAGGGTGCCAGGCTGTCCCACAGCAGGGTTGGGTTTGGAGGGTGCCAGGCTGTCCCACAGGTGTGCCCTGAGCTCTGCCGGTCACCTCTGCCCCCTCCCCATGGAATTTTTGCTGTTGATCGTTTCTATCCCAGCCCCCCTGAGCTTTGTGCAGCAGGTTGGAGTCCCAGGGGGTTCAGGGGCTGTGAGCAAAAGCTCCTGGAGATCCACCTGGGCAGGCTTTTCCCAAATCCTTTGGGTTTGAGCATGGGAATGCAGCAGGGAGCTGTGTGTGTGTGCAGCCCCAGCACTGCCTGGGGCGGCTTCAGACAGGGCAGGGGACAGATATTGGTGAGCAAAACAGATATTGATGCCACAAAATAGCAGCAGTGAATAAACCTGCCCTGAGCAGAGGGTTTGAGAGCAGGGAGTGCCTCATTTCATTCTGCACTGAGATTGAGCTGCAGGGCTTTCCCTGAGAGTGCTGAGCCTGCTCTCCCTGCTCCATCCCCCCTGATCCCTCAGGATATGTCAGGGAAGGTGTAGGGTGGATATTCGGAAAAATAATAGGAATAGAAATAGAAATAGAAATAGAAATAGAAATAGAAATAGAAATAGAGTAGGAATGGAATGGAATGGAATGGAATGGAATGGAATGGAATGGAATGGAATGGAATGGAATAGAATAGAATAATATAATAGAAGAATAGAATGGAATAGAGTAGAATAGGATAGGATAGAATAGAATAGAATAGAATAGAATAGAATAGAATAGAATAGAATAGAATAGAATAGAATAGAATAGAATAGAATAATAAAGTACTGGAATGTTCTTCTCAGGGTAGAATCACCATCTCTGGGTGTGTTTATAAAAAGCCTGGACATGGCACTGGGTGCTATGGTCTGGGTGAGGTGTTAGGGCACAGGTTGGACTCAAGAAATCTCTTCCAACCTCATCATTCTGTGATTTTCTGATTCTGTGGTTCCTCTTCTCTCCCAGTGTACGACATTGTCAAGAACTACACGGCTGACTATGACAAGGCTCTCATCTTCAACAAGATCCACCACGAGCTGAACCAGTTCTGCAGCGTGCACACTCTGCAGGAGGTGTACATCGAGCTCTTTGGTGAGCTGCTGCCTCTGGGGTGGGCTGTCAGTGCAGAACCCCCAACTGTTGGGGGGTTTTATCCATGTTCTATCCATGAATCCCAAGTTTTGGGGGAGTTTATCCATGTTTTATCCATGAATCCCAAGTGCTGGGGAGTTTTATCCATGTTTTATCCATGTTTTGTCCATGAATCCCAAGTGTTGGGGGAGTTTATCCATGTTTTATCCATGAATCCCAAGTGTTGGGGGGTTTTATCCATGTTTATTCAGGTTTTATTTGTGTTTGATCCGTGTTTTATCCATGAATTCCAAGTTCTGGGGGGTTTTATCCATGAATCCCAAGTGTTGGGGGGTTTTATCTGTGTTTTATCCATCTTTTGTCCATGTTTTGTCCATGAATCCCAAGTGTTGGGGGTTTTATCCATGTTTTATCACGAATCCCAACTGTTGGGGGTTTTATCCATGTTTATTCACGTTTTATTTGTGTTTTATCCATGTTTTATCCATGAATCCCAAGTTCTTGGGGGTTTTATCCATGAATCCCAAATGTTGGGGGGGTTTTATTTGTGTTTTATCCATGAATCCCAAGTGTTGGGGGATTTATCCATGTTTTATCCATGAAGCCCAGGTGTTGGGGAGTTTTATCCATGCATCCCAAGTGTTTGGGTTTTTTTATCCATCTTTTATCCATCTTTTATTCATGTTTTATCACGAATCCCAAGTGTTGGGGGGTTTTATCCATGCATCCCAAATGTTTGGGGTTTTTTATCCATGTTTTATCCATGTTGTATCATGAATCCCAAGCTGGCTCTGCTTGCAGCAGGGTTCTTAGCCAGCTGCCGTGGTTTATCCCTGTTATCTTTTGGAGCTGAGTGCCTCAGTTCTGTTGTAACAACAAACTGCACAGCCAGCCCTGCCAGCAGCCTCCCTTTAGGGAAGGGAGCAGCAATTCTGTGCCATTCTCTGTGCATGTGCAGCAGCTGGCATGGATTGAATTGGTCACAGGACTGTCTGATCCACATGGAACAGCCTGGCTGTGCCTTTCTGCTCTCACAGAAACTCAGCACACTCCCCTGGCCACAGCTTTGGGCTGTAGCTGTGCCCACAGGGCTGGCAGGAGCTGCCCTGCCCAGCAGGCACAGGGCAGCAGAGAATGAGGGAATGCTGTGGTTTCCTGCAGTGCTGAGTGTTTTGTTTCTGGCTCTGGGCTCACAGGAAATCCTCGCAGGCTTTGGGCTGTTGGGGGCCCAGCAAGACAGGTTTTGTGTCTGGGTGAGCTCAGGGTGTTTGCAGGCTCCTGTTGGCTCTTCAGCCTGGCTTTCCATGGAGCCTTCCCACACTGGGGCTCAGCTCCCCCCAGTTCCCAGCTCCTGCTGGTGGCTGGATGAGTTCCTGGCTCGTGGAGGCTCCAGATGTTGGCAGCTGCTGCTTGAAATGGGCTGAAAGCTCCTGAGCTTGTGCAAACTCCCTGCAAGCCCTGGGGCTCTGCAGTGGGGCACAGCCCCTCTGAGCAGCCCCACATCACCCTGTGCCCCCACATCTGCCAGCAGGTGCAGGGAACTGATAGCAGCTGCTTCCCAAACTCCTGGCTGGCCTTCATCAGGAGTTCCAGAGAGGAAACTGGGACCAAAGCAAACAGTCCAGGAGTGTGATGTGATCCCTCTCAAGGCTGTTACTGTTTGATTTTTCCCTCTGCACTTCCCAGCAGGCCCCAGCTGGAAGCTCTGCCCTCCTTGGAGCTTTCATCAGAGCAGGGTTTAGGTTATGTTTCCTTTTGAAATCCTCAGCTGTGCTGGAGTTCTGGGTCTCCTTGAGCCAAAGAGACATTGCTGATGATTTTTGCAGCCTGTTAAAGTAACTGATGCTGCCATTTCCCATTCCTGCCTTTCCATTTGCTGGCACAGGTCACAATCAGTCAGGATTTACCTCATCACTCCAGGATTTAGTGGGGAATTTCAGTGGGGAAGGGGTTAGAGCACAGCTTGCTGGTTGTGAAGATGCTGTATGTGGCTCAGGAAGATTCCAGGCTGCAGGTTAAGGGAAACTTCAGGGTTTCCTTTCATGCCTGCCACATTCCTGTGGTGTGTCCCATAGCTGGGAGCCTGCCTGGGGTCAGCCCAGCACTTCTTCATCCAACTCCCATTTGTGCTTTCCAGGAATAAGAAATATGAGCCATCCCAGCTCACATCCCAGGAAACTGCTTTGGGGGATCTTTCATTCCCTTCTCTTTTCCCCCCAATCAGATCAAATTGATGAAAACCTCAAACTGGCTTTGCAGCAAGACCTAACCACGATGGCCCCTGGATTAATTATACAGGTAATCAGGGTTTGATTGAGATATTGAAGGGGCAGATTGTTGTGGCACTAGAGGCTCTTCAGAAGTTGGGGAGTCAAGCAATAAGATTGTGAAGAGGGGAAAGGGCTAAAAGGAAACAAGAAACTGAGATTTCTTTAGGAAATTGCTTTACAACACAAATTTCATTTAACCTGGGGAGTAGGAGCAGTGCCCTTCCTGTCCCCTCCCAGTTTTGGTGTGTTGAGTTTCTCCTGGGTGCTCTTTGCCCAGGTTACACTCTCCTGTCATTTCAGGAGACCTTTCAGTGCTGTTTCTCTGTGGGGTTTGGGCTTGGTCACAATCTGTGGCCCAGGTTCTCTGGTGTGTCTCTCCCTGCAGGCAGTTCGAGTGACAAAGCCAAACATCCCTGAAACCATCCGGAGGAACTACGAGCTCATGTAAGTGCCCAAAAAGGATCCAGAAGGGCACAAAAACTCAGGGTTGGGGCATTGTGGTGCCCTCAGCCTTCTTCCCCTCAGGATGGGGCTGAGGAGGAGCAGCTCTGAGCACTTCAGCCCTTGAGCACAGGCAGGGTTTGCCCTGGGGCTCCTTCCCCTGCTGAGCCTGAGTGGCAGAGGGATGGATTTCACCACTAATCCTCTTGTTTGACTGGGATGGAGAAACTGTTGATTCAACAAGCTGAAGACTTGCAAAGCTTTGAAATAACTCTCTTTGACAGCACTTGACAGTGCTGATCCCTCTGCAGTGCCCTGAGCCAGCTGCCAGGATTGGATCCCTCTCATCCACTCTGCTTCCCCAGCACTGCCTGTCACCTTTTGGGCTTGCTCGTGGTAAATCCTGTGTAATAAATACAGCAGGATGTGTTGAGAGACTCAGTTCCAGGGTCTCTTCCCTGACTGGGAGCAGGAGCAGAGTTTTTATTTATGTTCACTTAAAAAACTCATGAATATAAGTAAAAACCAAAAAGATAGAAAAGGCAGCAGGGCAGCCTGCAGGGATTGTCACAGGGAAATCTTCCTGCTGTGGAGAGGAGGAAAGAATGTTTTGATTCAAGCAAAAAGCTCTGTGCAGACATTGCTGATCCCACATGCTGGAAGGAGGGGAGAGGCAGCAGCTCGTTCTGGGGCTGTGCTGGGAGTCCCACAGCATTGAGGTCCTGGTTTTAACTGGTTTTTCTGCTCCCCAGGGAGAGTGAGAAGACAAAGCTGCTGATAGCAGCCCAGAAGCAGAAGGTGGTGGAGAAGGAGGCAGAGACAGAGAGGAAGAAAGCTCTGATAGGTCTGTGGGGCTGGGTTGGGACAGGGAAAGGGGGAACAGAGAGCAGAGAGACCCCAAGGAGGGGTTGGGAGAGGGAAAGGGGGGACAGAGAGCAGAGACCCCAAGGAGGGAGGGATGGATGCACCTGCTTCACTGAGACCTTCCCTGATCTGAAACATCCCCAAAGAAACTCGGGAGTTTCTCAAGTGGGTTCCAGCTTTGTTCTCTGCGGGCTGGAAATTGTTCCCACCGTTTATTTGCACCTGAAGTGGGTGATGAGTGAGGATTTTCCAGGGTGAGGCTGCTCCTGGTGTTAGGAAAACGTGTGATGACAGCGTGGGCATGTTCTTGTTTGCATTGCAGAGGCAGAAAAGATTGCACAAGTCGCTGAAATAACTTATGGGCAGAAAGTGATGGAAAAGGAGACAGAGAAGAGGATTTCAGAGATTGAAGGTGAGTGAGGGGTGAGCTTTCCTGTAAGTAAATCCTGAAGGAGTTCTTGAAGTGTGTGCTGACTGTTCTTCAGTCCAGGCTGACGTTCTCAGGGGTAAAGTTCCTGACCACAAGCAGGAGTAGGAATTTCTTCGCAGCCTGTGCTTCTTGAAACCCCCTTTCTCAAGGTGATCTTTGCAGGAGTTTCAATTTAAGAAGTTCTGATAAACTGCTTTGTCAAAGAAACTCCAGGGCGTGGAGAGGGCTCTGCAATTCCAGCTTGGGAGTGGCAAGGCCTTTTCTCCCCTTACATTCATTAGAGGCCCTGACAAGCTTTGCAGAAGCCATTGAGGAGCCAATTAAGAGTTTTACAGGTCAGCAGCTTCTCATTAAGAAGCTCTTTGCAGAAATACAATGGGATTTATTTCTTGTAACTGTGTCAGCAGGTGTCAGCCCTCAGTCTGGCAGAGGATTCCTGCCTCCTCCTTTTTTTCCTGGTGTCTCTGACTGGGCCCAAGCTCTGCTTTTAGCCAGGAGAGGAAGCTGTGGGCCAGACCATCCAGCTGTTTACAGGATCTTGAAGTGCAGCAGCTCCCAGGCCTCCCTGCCAGGGGAAGTAAACAAATGGTTTATCCAGCTGTGCAGCTCTCAGATGTTGCAATTGCAAAAAAATTGTGTGGCTCCATGCGTCAGGGGATGGGCAGGATTCCACTCATTTTATCTTTTCCCTGCTGGCCTGATAGCCATCATTATTTATCACTGGATGGATGCAGAGGCAGAGGGGGAAAGGAGTGCAGAAAAGGGGGAATGTTCCTTAAGTGTCTGTGCCAGGAGTCAGGAATTTCAGTATCCACAGAGTCAGAGCCTTGGAGCAATTGTTGATACAGCAGAGAAAAGGATTCAGAGATCCTGGCCAGGATCTCTGCAAGGGGCAGAGCCTGTAGAGGTTAAAATCCCCTGCTCTGCCTGCCAGAACTTCGTCTGCACATCCCAAATCCCATCTGGGAATCCCATCCACAGCCCAGAGAATCTGCTGGGCTGCCCAGGCTGCTGCTGGCTCTGGGCAGGGGCTGTGGGTAAATCCCACGTCTGCAGTTCTGCATTTCAGCACCAGAGTCAGCCCTGGCTCCAGAAGAAAGGCTCAGCTCTGCCCACGTGATGGGGATAATCAAACCTTGATGTTTGTCAAGTTCTTGGAGCTCTGCAGTTGCAGATGCAATTCGCTTCTTGGTGCTCTCATCCTGCAGCCATTTAGCTGTAAATTGAGCTCCCATTTCTGGGTTTCCCATTTTGTTCCCTCTTCCCTGTGTAGTTCAGAGGTGGCTCTGGCCACCTTCTGAAGAGTTACCAGCTGCAAACAGTACAAAGGGAAATAAAAATGTGATTGAGAGCATGTGTTTGCTTCCAGATGCTGCTTTTCTTGCACGAGAGAAGGCAAGAGCTGATGCTGAGTGTTACACTGCAATGAAGGTGGCTGAGGCCAACAAGGTACTGTGCTCTCCTTTGTGGTGCCTCAGGCTGTAGGGAAATACCAGCACCAGGGCAGGCAGTGATCCTTGTTTAAGTCAAAAAGCAAAGCAAGGCCGTGTCCTCTCAGCAAAGCTTTCATCTGAAACAATTAGTCAACAATTAGATCCTTATTTGCAAGTTCATTTTGTTCTCTGCAGGGATCAGTGTCAGGGTGTGTGAAATCTCTGCTCTGTCAGGGGCTCACAGGGCTCTCTGTGGAATATCACTTTCAGTGCTGCCCTTTCACACTGTTGTGATGAGAAATGTGCTTTCATTCCAGTCTCAAGTTGGCAGGGAGATCTCCAGGGTGACAGGCAGGGGCAGAATAAGGGAAAGAACTGATCTCAGACACCCTGGGAGAGCCTCAGTACTGCAGAAGTAAAAACAACAAAAAATCCAACGTGCAAACAGAAAAATAACATGGATAGAATGGCCAGGTGCGTTCCTGCCCACAGTAAGTTCCCAGCACATCCCAGCAGGACATTTCAGTTGTGTGGTGGTCAGGGAGAAGGAGCAGAGAACTGGGGTGTTTGTGCCCAGGGTTTGTCCTCTCTTAAAATGTCATTATCCTGAAGGAATGAGCCAGATTCACCCAGAGTCATTGGTGGATCTGCTCCCAGGAGAGAGCCAGGGATGTTTCCCTCAGAACCAGGGATATTTCCCTCACAGCCAGGGATGTTTTCCCCTCACATCCAGGGATGTTTCCCTCCTCAGAACCAGAGATGTTTCCCTCCTCAGAACCAGAGATGTTTCTCTCCTCAGAGCCAGGGATGTTTCCCTCCTCAGAACCAGGGATGTTCCCCTCAGATCCAGGGATATTTCCCCCCTCAGGACCAGGGATGTTTCCCCCCTCAGAACTGAACCAGGGATGTTTCCCCCCTCAGAACTGAACCAGGGATGTTTCCCTCCTCAGGACCAGGGATGTTTCCCCCCCTCAGATCCAGGGATGTTTCCCTCCTCAGAACTGAACCAGGGATGTTTCCCCCTCATAGCCAGGGATGTTTCCCCCTCACATCCAGGGATATTTCCCTCAGAGCCAGGGATGTTTCCCCCCTCAGAACTCTCCTTGCAGGGGCTGCAAGGGATGAGCCCTTGAGCCATCTCCATGCTTGGACTGAGCCTTTCCCCAGCTGCTCCCTTCCCTTTCCATTCTGCCATTTATTCCCTGGCATCTGGAGCTGCCCTCAGCCCTGCTGGAGGAAATCCTGGCTCTGGGCACTGTTTTCCCTGGGGAGGGCTGGCCATGCCCCGTGGAAAGCCTCATGTGCTCAGGTAGGAATTCCCTTTTCCCAAAGCTGAGCTGTTGTGACTGGTTTTCTCTCCGTGCAGCTCAAGTTAACTCCTGAGTACTTGCAGCTGATGAAGTACAAGGCAATTGCAGCCAACAGCAAGATCTACTTTGGCAAAGATATTCCCAACATGTTCATGGACTCTGCGGGGAGCCAGAGCAAATCTGCAGAGGGACTGGCAGAAGGAATCCAAGAGGAGGATGGAGCAGGAACCAGTGAGGACACAAAACTACTTCATAACATCAACTGAAAAGAGAGATTTCTATTCATTTTCTATCAAAAAATCACGAACTGGGAAATTCCTTTTAGTTTTCTCCCTTTTCCTGTGCTGAAAGAGATGAATCAGATTTAATCCTTTCAATCTTTTATATGACAATTAGACCACAAGGACTTTGGTATTTATGGGGTGGGTTTTCTGGTAATTTCTAAGCTCCAGGTATGTTCTGTAGCTGCACCTCCCCAGCTCTTGGGTCACCCAGACCAAGGATTTGGGAGATGCTGTCAGGGCTATCAGCTGGGTGGGAACCTCATTTGGGATTGAAGTAGTTCAGAGCAGTTGCAGCTAAAGAAAAGTTGATGTTTTGGAAGGAGGGGAATTGCTGCTACAACTTGTTTTGGGGTTTTTTTGTTCCTAAAAATTCCAAGTACTTTATTTCAATCCCCTCTGAAAATAAGGTGCTAGATTTTGTACATTACATACAAGTGGCTGCTCCAGGCTGGGGCCAGCGGCTGCTGAGCCCACATGAGGTGACCCCATGAGGGACAGAGGAGCCCTGCAGGTCCCACCCATGGGGGGATCAAAGCCTTAGACCACATCACACTGAGAGTGACCCAAAAATCTTCATTTTCTGTGTCCTGACTGCTTTGTTTTCCATTTGTCATGTTGTTGTGGGGCACAGGAGAGTTGTCCCAGCAGTTCAGCTGCAGCATCCTGGAGTGCAGAGATTTTCCTGGGTGAGATTTTCAGTGAAACAATGGAAATTGTCACAAAAAACCAGAAAGAAAAGAATTTTTGTCTCAGGGACCCTGACTGTACAAAAGGCCTTGCTGGGGAGGAGCTGCTGGAGAGTTTTTCAGTTTGTTATCTGCTCTGTGGGAGCAGCTGGATCTCAGTGTTTACAGTGTCTGACTAGAAAAAGGACCTTCAGGTGAGCTGAAGTGATCTCCTGTGGGATTGGGGCTGACTGGACCTTGTGGAAGGAAGATTTCAGGACAAACCGTGATCCTGAGACGAGCAGCTCTTCCTGAACCACCTAAAGATGGATTCCCCTTCTTGTCTCAGAACACTTTTCCAGAATGTACCTTCCCCTCCAGAGAGCTGATCAGCTCCTCACATCCCAGGTGCAAGGATGGAACAGAGATTTCTTTTCCACACGTGCAAAATTGGAGGATAAAAGTCCAGGCCTAGAGAGAACATTTTTTTTTCCCTACCCAATCCAGCAGCAGAGCCTGGTGATTAATTGCTGATGTAATTAGAGGCCAGGATGCTCTTCTGAGATGATGCCAGTGCTCCTGCCCCAGATTTTTGCTGCCTGGTCTCACCTTTCAGTGTTCAAACCTTCATCTCTCTGTGTTGCTCTGAGAGAGAGCTCAGGTGAATCTCAGCTGCTGCCTCCAGGGTTTTTACAGCAGTTTTCTCTTCCCTGTTGATGCTTGAAAATGCAAAATAGAAATGAAGCATTAGAGTCCCATCCTCTTTGTATTTCTTAGAAAATATGAACCTACATCAGACTCAATTCCCTCCCCAGGGAGGCTGTGATATTCCTGACTCATAATTAGGTCTGTGCAGCCAGATCCTAACAGGGAATAGCAGAAATTTCACCATGAGGATGAGCTCAGTTGAGATTGTTCTGTGTTCATGCTTGAGGTTTCCATCAGCAACTAACACCTCCTTTTACACAAGTATTTTTCACTAATGAAAGGACCCTACTAAGCCAAAGTGGTATTATAAAGGCTTTTTTTTTTTTAATGTGTGATTTCACAGCAAGATAATAGCTTGGGATAAAGAGCTCTTAATGATTTTTTTTTTAATTAAAACCCTGACTGCTGAAGTATTAGTGTAATTTAGTTAAGTTGTTCTAAGAGTAAAAAACGAAAGCAAAGTTGAGTGTGTCAGTTTTCATAAGCCAAAATCCTTTGTTGTGTCTTCATTCAGGTTTTCTTCACTCTAAAATGTTCTGAATGTTCCAGAGTGGATCAGTCTCCATGTAAACCTTTATTCCTCTGTTTTTAACAGGCAAGTTGTCCTGTTTATGTAATCCTGAGATGAAGATCTGAACTTTAAACCCACTCTATAGCAAAGGGAACAGAGGTTTGTGGCACTGCTGATAGCTGGGAGCACGGAAGTGCTCTGCCAGAGCAGTCCTTGATCTTCTTATGTACTGAATTCAAAGCCTTTTTATTTTGGTATTTGCTATGACAATAAAATGGCCTTCGATTTTAGAATCTTCCACTGTTACCATCAGGGTTTGTGGGTGGAATTTAGTAGGAGATGTTTGCAGGGGAGGATTTTGCAGAGGGAAGGTCAAGGGGATTGGGGGGTGCTGGGGGTAGGGCTGGTTCTCCTTTTCCACTGAGGAGGAAGGTGGAAGAAGGAATCCCATTTCTGTCAGCGCCTGCTTTGCTACGGAATGAGCAAAAACACCAGATTGGAGCAGCAAACACCTCGGATTTGGTGAAGTTCGCAGAAAATCCTTGTCGTGTTTTACCAGACAAAGGGCAGGAACCTTCTGGGTGTTTTTAGCCGGCTGTGTCAACACTGGATCTGCAGAGGGCCGGTGAAGTTCTGCACATTAAGGCAAATATTTGAGTTAATGTGTTCCAGCCGGCGCTTTCCCGGGAGCTCCTCCATAAAGCCGGGCCTTGTCCCGGCCCCTCCGGCTGCTGTGCGGCTCTGGCCGCGCTCCAGGCGCTGCCCACACCTCAGGGACAATTCCCGTTCTCTGCTGCGCTTCCATGGCGCTTTTTCCCCTCACAAATTGAAACTGAGCCCCTTGGAGGCGGCTCCTCGTGCAGGGATAGCAACATCATCTTTGGGGGTGGGACCGTGACGGTGGGGTGGGCTGGTGGCGGCGTTCGCTGCTGTTCCTGCGGGCACGGAATGATTTGGATTTGTCCCCCAAACCCTGGGAAGGGAAGGGAACAAGCGGGGATCCGCTGTCCCTCAGCGCCGCCATGGCGGCCGCGACCTTCCCAACATGGCGGCTTGGCCCCGCCCCCTGCTCCCATTGGCTGACGGCGCTGTCGGAGCGATCTGATTGGCGGAGAGCGGGGGCGGGGCAGGTGTGTGGCGGAAGTGGCGGCGGGGGGGATGTGGAGAGCGGGCATGGCCGCCGGGGACGGGCTGGGCCCGGCGCTCCGCGCCGTCACCGAGCAGGTGCAGCAAGCGGCGGCGCGGCGGCCGCAGGTGAGCCCGGGGACACGGGGGACAACCCGGCGGGACACGCGGGGCGGGGTCGCTGCGGCTGCGACAGACCTCAGTCACCATAGGGACGGGCCCGCGCTGTGGGCACAGGTCAGCGGTGACCGTGGGGACAGGCCCGCAGTGGGGACAGGCCCGCAGTGCCACCGGGATGGGTCCCGCCATGGGAACAGGTCACCGGTGACCGTGGGGACAGGCCTGTGTTGCCACCGGGCCAGGTCACTGGTGACCATGGAGACAGGCCCGCAGTGCCACCAGGACTGATCCCATCCCACCATGGGCACAGACCCGCAGTGTCACTGGGATGGGTCCCACCATGGGCACAGACCCACAGTGCCACCGGGACTGGTCCTACCATGGGTACAAGCCGCTGGTCACCATGGAGACAGACTGGCTGTGCCACCAGGATGGGTCCCACCGTGGGCACAGACCCGCAGTGCCACTGGCACAGGTCACCGTGGGCACAGCTGGTCACCGTGGGGACAGACCCACAGTGCCTGCAGTGCCGTGGGGACGGGTTCAAATGTGGGCACAGACCCACAGTGCCACCGGGATGGGTCCCACCATGGGTGCAGGCTGCTGGTTACCATGGGCACAGACCCG
Source organism: Ammospiza caudacuta (assembly GCF_027887145.1). Classification (NCBI taxonomy): domain Eukaryota; kingdom Metazoa; phylum Chordata; class Aves; order Passeriformes; family Passerellidae; genus Ammospiza; species Ammospiza caudacuta. Next base: position 5,459,120 of record NC_080618.1, read on the forward strand.
CAGTGCCACCGGGATGGGCCCTACCATGGGTACAGGTCACTGGTCACCATGGGCACAGACCCGCAGTGCCACCAGGATGGTCCCTACCATGGGGAGAGATCACCGGTGACCATGGGGACAAACCCACAGTGCCACTGGGACTGGTGCCACCATGGGCACAGACCCGCAGTGCCACCAGGATGAGTCCCACCATGGGCACAGGTCACCCGTGACCGTGGGCACAGACCTGCAGCGGCACCAGGATGGGTCCCACCATGGGCACAGACCCGTAGTGCCACCAGGATGGGTCCCACCATGGGGACAGGTCATTGGTGACCATGGGCACAGACCCGCAGTGCCACCAGGATGGATCCCACCATGGGGACAGGTCACTGGTGACCATGAGGACAGACCCGCAGTGCCACCAGAACGGGTCCCACCGTGGGCACAGCTGGTCACCGTGGGCACAGACCCGCAGTGCCCAGGGCCAGCACACCGGGGTGTGGCCGTGCACACCCCCAGCAGCGGAGCCGGCCCCGCTATCGCGACAGCGCTCCCTCCTGTCGCGCCGGCACTCCCCGCCGGGGCCGGGCTCCGCGGTTCCCCCGGGCTGGGCTGGGCTCCCCGTGCTCACCGTCCGTGCTCCCGCAGGGGCTCCCGGCCGTGCAGCCGCGGCTCGTGGCCGTCAGCAAAACCAAACCAGCAGAGATGGTGATGGAAGCCTACAGCCACGGGCAGCGCAGCTTCGGGGAGAACTACGTGAGTGGGGGGGCTGGGGAGGGTTTGGGGGGCTGGGAAGGGTCAGGGCTGGGAAAGGGTTGTGGGGCTGGAAAGAGTCAGCAGGGCTGGGATGGGGTCAACAGGGATGGGAAGGACTGGGGGGCTGGAAAGGGTTAGGGCTGGGAAGGGCCGGGGGGCTGGAAAGGGTCAGCAGGGCTGGGACAGGGTCAGCAGGGCTGGAAGGGTTGGGGGGCTGGGGAGGGTCAGGGCTGGGAAGGGTTGGGGGGCTGGGATGGGTCAGCAGGGCTGGGATGGGGTCAGCAGGGATGGGAAGGATTGGGGGGCTGAAAAGGGTCAGGGCTGGGAAGAGTCAGCAGGGCTGGGACAGGGTTAGCAGAGCTGGAAGGGTCAGAGGGGCTGGGAAGGGTTGGGGGGGCTGGAAAGGGTCAGGGCTGAAAGGGTTGAGGAGCTGGAACAGGGTCAGCAGGGCTGGAAGGGTTTGGGGGGCTGGGAAAGGTCAGGGCTGGGAGGGGTCAGCAGGGCTGGGACAGGGCCCCTGCAGAGGACACAGAATCCTAAAATCATTCCAAGCCCTCCAAGGACATCAAATCCAAGCTGTGCCCAATTCCCACCTTGTCACCCAGCCACCTCCTGAGTCCTTCCTTGGGCACCTCCAGGGATGGGGACTCCAACACACCTCCCTGGACAGCCCTTTCCAGTGTTCAACAACCTTTTCTGTGAAGAAATTCCTCCTGAAGGCCCTGGGCCAGCTCAGTTTGGGTGGCTCTGTGGTGACACATCATTCCCTGACCTCGTGTTTGTGAGGCTCAGCTTGGCCCCAAGATCACACATCCCAAAGACACCAATCCTCTGCCTGCTGTGGGTTTAACAGAATTTAATTCTCCTTCACTCTCCCAGGTTCAGGAGCTGCTGGAAAAGGCATCAGACTCCAGGGTAAGCACAGGGTTCCCTTCATGCTTTTTTACCATGTATAGCTGTGTCCTGGGAGCTGCTCAAAGTCCTGGGCTTTGTTAGGGATTTGGTTGGATCCTTATCTGTGCAGATAAATGCTGGGGTGGGTTATTCTTGGCTCAGTGCCTCTGCCCTGCTCCCCCTCCTGCCTTGCTGGCTCCATCTGCCTCAGTCATGATTTGTCTGCACAGAGCTCTGCCTTTTGTGCTCTCTTTAGGAGAAGCACAGTCCTTGTTAAAAAAAAAAAAAAAAAAAAAAAAAACAACAAAAAAAAACATGTTAGCACTCAGTTTGGGGAAAATATCATTTTATGAGTGTTGCACAATGTTCCCATAGACAGCAATCCCTGCAGCCACAAACCCATCCCTGTCCAGGCTCAACCTCAGCACAACCACAGGCTGAGCCTTCAGGATCAACAAACAGAGAAATTGGGTGTCTGGTATTCGGTTGTGGGCAAACTAAGACTGAAATGCTGCTTGTGGGGAAGAGGGAATTGTTGTTCCAACCTGAGCATTCCCTCTGCTTTCAGATTCTCTCATCCTGCCCAGACATCAAGTGGCATTTCATTGGCCACCTGCAGAAGAACAATGTCAACAAGCTGATTGGTGAGTGCTGCTTGGTTTGGTGTGGGCAGTGATCCTCCAGTGCTCAGGTGTGTCAGGGAGGGCCAGGATTTCACAGAAAGGCTTTTCCCCCAGAGGGTGCTGAAACGGGCACAGCCCTGAGGCTGCCAGAGCTCCAGGAGGGTTTGGATAATCCCCCAGGATGGGATTTTGGGGTGTTTGGGCAGGAACAGTTGGACTCAGCCATCCCTGGGGATCCCTTCCAGCCCTGAAACAATCCCCATGAGCTCCCAAACAATCCCATGCAGAATTCCCTCAGGCTTTGTTCTCTCCGCAGCTGTCCCAAACCTGTTCATGCTGGAAACAGTGGATTCTGTGAAGCTGGCAGACAGAGTGAACAGCTCGTGGCAGAAAAAAGGCTCACCCCAGAGGCTGAAGGTCATGGTGCAAGTTAACACCAGCGGGGAGGACAGTGAGTGGCTCTTGGTGACAAATGCCTGGCTTGGCAGGGAACTGGGACAGGCTGGGCTCTGAGAGCAGAGCTGGGCACTGATCCCCCTGTGCTTTTGCAGGCAAGCATGGCCTTGCCCCTGGGGACACCACGGCTGCTGTGGAGCATGTCATCAACAAGTGCCCCAGCCTGGAGTTTGTGGGGCTGATGACCATTGGCAGCATCGGCCATGACCTCAGTAAGGGGCCAAATCCTGACTTCCAGGTAAGGTTTTCTCAGAGGAAGTGTCACTGTGGGCTGGTTTCCTGGCCGTTTGTCTGTCCCAGTCAAATCAGGGTAAGTGAGGCTGTCAGGAGGGAGGAACACCTTGTGCAGAGCCCTCAGTACTGTAGTGAGAGTCCTGTGTATTGGATAAGTGGGTCCTAGTTATTCCAAATGAGCCACAGCTGTGAAGTCCTTAGTTGGGCAGCAGCTGTGGCTTGCAAAGATAACTGGGATAAAAGGGGTTGGGTCGGGAGCCCAGGAGGAGCCCTTGTGAAGCCATGAGGAACTGCACAGCAGAGAGGAGCTGCATGGTAGAAAACCAGCTAGAAGGTATGGACTTTAAGAATAACATAACAATAGTATGGGACTCGAGAAATATGAAATAGAATGAGATAGCAACAATACAGTACCAGTGTCAGTGCAGGTGGGAGGAACACCTTGTGCAGAGCCCTCAGTGCCAGTGTCAGTGCAGGTGGGAGGCTTCTTTCTGCTCCCAGGGTGTTGCTCCCAGCCATGCTCTGAAGCTGCAGCCAGGATTTTGGAGCCCCAGGTGAGGTTTGAGCCTCCTGTGTGCTGTCAGTAAATCTGGGCAACCTCCAGACACTGTTATGGTGCTTCCATGGGAAATGTAGGAGCTGCAGGTCCTGTGTGGAGGAGACATCTGGGACAGGCAGGAATCAGGATCAGTGGAACAGAGCTGGTGTGGCTGTCCAGGTGTGTCACCTCTGCTGTCCCCTGTGCCCTGCAGGTGCTGCTGTCCCTCAGGCAGGAGGTGTGTGAGAAGCTGAACCTGCCCCTGGACAAGGTGGAGCTCAGCATGGGCATGTCCACAGACTTCCAGCACGCAGTAAGTGTGTTCCTGCCCCTTCCCTGGGCCTGCACCCCAAATTCCAGCCCAGGTGCCACCCAGACAGGCCTCTAAAGCTTCCCCTTGGGTGAAGATCCCAGTGCAGCTCTCCTGGTCCTGGGGGAGATTCCTGGCATCAAATCAGCCCCTGGGTGTAGCTGTGGGTGCTGAGTCCATGGGGAACCATCCTGTGAGAGCTGTGGGGTGCTGGCAGCCCTGCCCTGAGCTGCTCCTCTCTGTCTCTTGCAGATAGAGGTTGGATCCACCAACGTCAGGATCGGGAGCACCATTTTTGGAGAGAGGGATTATTCCAACAAAACCACTGGAGGCAAGGCTCCTGCAGGGGGTGGAGGCCAAACAGAGGCTGTGACAGTGCAGGGCCACTAAAGGGGACACAAGTGGCCTCAGCAGAGCAGAGACCTCACTATGCATTTTACCTCCCTCCGTGTCGGCACCCGCCCTGATGGTGAGAGGGAATTCCTCAGAGCAGGGGCCAGAATGCCTCATGATCATTGTGATTCTAGAGTACCCCTAAAAACTGGAGATCTGCATAACCAACAAGGAGATTGAGGGTTGGAAGTGACTGTGGTGTCTTGGTTCCTCAGGGTCATCAAGGACAGAGACTTTGGGGTAACTGGGCTGCACAAACACACACCCAAAGGTGTTTGTCAGGCTGGAGTTGCTGCTGAGCTGAGCAAGGTGGGTGGCACTGCAGCAGTGCTGGTGGTTGTTTTTGCTGAGGACTTCATTCAACACGTGATGATCTTGCCAGAAAACTGTAAATGTTCCCCCAAATACAAGTTTTGCCCGTGGATGGTCACACAGGAGCTGGGATGGGGCCCAGGAGAGGCCATGGGGAAGGGTGAGTGACAGGCACAGGGGACTGAGGAGCTCAGCTGCCACTGTGAGTTCATGCTGTGAGGCTTTGGCTGCACATCACAAGTGTGGGAGTGACTTTTCAGCTCAATTTTATCCTTTTCAGGCTGACACTAACTTTTCCCATGGCTGCCCAAATGTGGAATGCTTTCCCCCCTTCCCCTCCTCTGTTGCTGGGAATTATTTTCATCCTGCCTGGTATCTTTGCTGCTGTTTTTTGGTCAGAATGGGGGTTTTCTGCCAGCTTGCTGCTGCTTTCCAAGGTGATTCCCTCATGGTTTGGTGCCTGTGCCATCCCCTTTACACCTGTGTGAGGGTAACAGTGCTTGGCTCAGGGCAGAATAATTCAGAAAAGGAACTTTTATTGTCTCACTGCATTCTGGATTCCTGAAAAAAAATCATTTGGCCGCTGAGAGAGCTTCTAGGCTGTGTCTTAACATCTTCTCTTGCTTTTGGAAGAGGGAAATGGGAAATGCAGTAAGTTCCCTTCAGGTGTGAGCAGAAGCTCCTGCCTCATCCTGTGTTGTTCAGCCAGTCTCACAACCCATGTCCCAGCTGATTTTTGGGCTTTTTTGTCTGCTGAGAGGAGGAGGAGAGCTCGGCTGCCAGCAGGACCATCCTCCCCAGGCTTTGCTCTGTGTGCTCCGTGTGGTTCCACCTCGCTGTTGGTTTCACTCTCTCTAAAATCTGAATGTAAACGAGAAGAGAACTCCACCCCCAACCTGTCGTAGCTCCGTGGTTTAGAAGCACCGAGGGGTCGGGGCCGCTCCCCTCGGCTGCACCGTGTGTGGTTCATAGTCCTGTAATAAACAGTGCTCAGTGCAATGCCATCTGTGCCAGCTCAAAAGCTATTAAAGATGTTATTTTTATGTCCCAGCGTGGTGAATAAATGCCCTGAGCTGCCCTTGGAGCTGCTTCCCCAGCCTGGGGCGGGGAGAGGAGGGTGAAAAGCAGCTGAGATGGAGCTGGCAGAGAAAGCGAGGCGGGTTTGGATCAGGATGGTTCAGAACTCGCTGTCGTGTGTCACGAGCTGTCGTGTGTCACGAGCTGTCCCCGCAGGAGCCCCTGGGTGGCGCTGCCCGCCCGAGCCCCCAAAATCGCCCTGTGCCCACCTTGCTCAGGTGCTGAGACGCTCGGGGATGCGCTTTGCCCAGGACACCTCTCTGGGCTGCTCCACGAGGCCATCAGGGACAGCCTGGGTGACTGTGACCGTGTTCACAGGGGTCTCATGTTGAGGGAAGAGACAAGGATCTGACTCCATGGTTCAGAAGGCTTGATTAATTATTTCATTATATATATATTACATTAAAACTGTACTAAAAGAATAGAAGAAAGGATTTCATCAGAAGGCTAGAATAGAATAGGAATGATAACAAAGGTTTGTGGCTCGGACAGAGAGTCTGAGCCAGCTGACTGTGATTGGCCATTAATTAGAAACAACCCCATGAGACCAATCACAGATGCACCTGTTGCATTCCACAGCAGCAGATAATCAATGTTTACATGTTGTTCTTGAAGCTTCTCAGGAGGAAAAATCCTAAGGAAAGGATTTTTAATGAAAAGATGTCTGCGACAGGTGACAGCCTGGGGACAAAGCTCTGGACAGGAGCACGGATCTGCGACAGCTTCTGCTCCTTCCTCGCAGCTCCTTCTCCCATCTGTGCAGCTTCCAGCTGATTTTTCTCGCTGTGCACCAAAGGTTTGCCTGCTCCCCACGGCTCTGAGGAGCAGAGGGCGCTGCCCAGGGGCACCTCCTGGGACGGGCGGGAGCGGGGATGCGGCATCAGTGGCACAGGGCTCAGACCACCCATCCCCTCTGCAGGGCTCACCCAGCAGATGGGAGCTGCTGGTCACTGGAGTGCAGCCAGCGGATGAAAAAGCCCTGAAAGAGCCCTGAAAGAATCCTCGGCCTCGGGATGAACCTCGGCCCCCGCCCCCGGCTGGGTTCGCGTCCAGCCCAGCCCCGGCAGAGGCAGCTCGGGCTCCCCGAACCGGCCCTGCCTTGCAGGACTCTGCCACCCTCGTGATTTCCAGTGGTCAGCGGTGCTGGGTGGCCCCAGGATCCCCAGAGGTCCCCTGAGGTCACCACATGTCCCTTGGGTGGGGGTGGACCAGGCTGATGCCCCTAGAACCTCAGCACTTCACATGCTCTGTGATGAAAAACTTCCTGGGGCCTTGGAGCATGGCCATGGGCAGAGTTGGATGATTCTAGGGAGAATAAACCCCTTGATGGTGCTGGATTTGCTGCTGCTCCTGGGAAATTATTCATCCTCACCCTTGGGGAAGCACCAGGGCCCAAAGAGCAGAGATGGGGAACTGGGGATCAGCTCCCTGCTGCTCCTGGTGGGAGCTGGGACAGCCAGAGCAGTTTGGATCCCCCTGCAGCCCTTCAAAGTGGGAAGCGTGTTTATTTCTGGGAAAAACTGCTTGGAGCACACCCATGGGCAGATTTGGCTGATTCTAGGGAGAGTAAACCCCTTGATGGTGCTGGACAGGGCGATTTGCTGCTGCTCCAGGGAAATTATTCATCCTCACCCTTGGGGAAGCACCAGGGCCCAAACAGCAGAGATGGGGAGCTGAGATCAGCTCCTTGCTGCTCCTGGTGGGAGCTGGGACAGCCAGAGCAGCTCAGATTTGCCTGATTCTAGGGAGAATAAACCCATTGATGGTGCTGGACAGGGCGATTTGCTGCTGCTCCTTCTTCATCTCCTGGGAAATGAGTTATCCTCACCCTTGGGGAAGCACCAGGGCCCAAACAGCAGAGATGGGGAACTGGGGATCAGCTCCCTGCTGCTCCTGGTGGGAGCTGGGACAGCCAGAGCAGCTCGGATCCCCCTGCAGCCCTTCAAAGTGGGAAGTGTGTTTATTTCTGGGATATCGCCTTTCCGGCAGGAAGGACGGCCACTGCCAAGGTTTTTATTGGATCCCGGTGAAAGGAACTGAGAGAGTCTCGTGCTTGTTGTCTTTCCCCATGCCTGCAGTTAAGGGGGATTTTTTACCTTCGAGTGGGAGGGAGGGAGGGACACAGGGATTTGGCATGCAGCACCGTGGAGATGGAGTTTCAAACCCTGCCTTGTCTCCTGGGCTGGAAGCATCAGGAGGGGTCAGGGCTGGAAAAGCAGGGAGAGGGGCTTGGAAGCACTTGAAAGAACCTGAAGTCTCAGGCTCAAAGCATGTGGAAAGTGTTGCTTGAGCTGCTCTCCTCCAGCGGGGCTGGGGCAGGGTATTCCACACGTCGCAGCTTGGACAAGGTTCTCACTGTTCTTGGAGGGAGTTTAGAGGCTGAAATTCTGAAGGGCAGGCACAGCAGCGTGATTGCTTCAGAGTGTCATGGATGCAATTCCAGTGCTGGAGCTCCTGGACACTCAGATTTCTTCATTTTGGGGTTTATGCAGTGAAAGGAGGTGGCTGTGCCTGGTACCCTGAGGAGTTTTGGGGTGTCCCTGTGTGGTGATGTGTTGGGTGTGTTGTGAGAGACTCCTCTCCCTTGTGGGAATGCCCAGGGGGAGCAGCAGGCTCCAGCCTGGAGCTCATCCCCCCCAGGCCACTCCTGCTCTGGGCAGTGCTGGAAGGGGGCTTTGGGAGTGTCACAGACATCTTATGAAAAATCTTTTCCTTAGGATTTTTTTCCTCCTGAGAAGCTGGGAGGCCTCAGGAACAAAATGTAAACAATGGTTATCTGCTGCTGTGGAATGCAACAGGTGCATCTGGGATTGGTCTCGTGTGGTTGTTTCTAATTAATGGCCAATCACAGTCAGCTGGCTCGGACGGAGACCCACCAGGATCTTTGGTGCTGCACAGAACAACCTCAGGACAATCCCACCCTGTCCCTGAGACCCCTTGAGCCAGGGGTGTCCTGTGCCAGGGCTCCCTCCTGGGGCCGCGTCATTCCCCAGGCAGGGAAAATTCTGCTCAGTGGAAAAAAACGGGAAGAAAAAAAAAAAAAAAACAACAAAAAACGGAAATACGTGGGACACCTCATTGTCTCTCAGCAGCAGGATGATGATGCTGCTCTCCAGGGCTCCACAGCTGAACCCTGGTGCCAAAGTGGGAGGTCTGTAGGGGTGAGACTGGCCATGGAAGATCCCTTGAGGCCACAATCCTTGTCCCTGCCTGGGTGCCTGGGGCAGGAGCACATGTGGGAGCAGCCTGGGCTGTGAATTGAGCAGTTCTGGGTGTGAGCTGAGCAATTCTGGTGTGAGCTGAGCCGTTTTCTGCTCCCCGGCGTCCTATTCTGCCACGCCGGGTCCTATTTATTTAAAGAAAGGAGTAAATTTCTTTTCCCCTCCAGGAACTGTTGGTCCTGGAGAGAAACCGCATTCCCAGCGTCGTCTCGTCGTCCTTCCATGACCCTTTCCCTCCGCTCCCTCCTGGCACGGGGTCCCGCAGGCTTCACTGCCGCCTTTTGATCCCTTTTGATTCGGCGCTGCAGCGAGCCGTGGCCTCGGAGAAGCCGAGCCCCGGGGCGGCCGGGAGGGCTGCGGGGACGTGGGAGGGGGGAACGGCAAGAAAAATATTGAACTTAGTGAGAAAAGCAGCGAAGCAAACAGGAAGCCGGGAGGGGACAGGGCAGCGTGACCACGGAGTGAACTGTGAGAGCTGCGGGACAGCACAGAACTCCCGAAAAACTCACAAAAAGAGCTCCCGGGTGGGGAACGCTGGAGGGCCTCAGGCAGGTGACACCGGGCTCTCCATCCCACTTGTGAGCTTTGCTCTCAGGGCCCTTCCTTGTGTGTCAGCCCCTGTCAAACACTCGTGGGGACTTTCAGTTTTTTGTCAGTTTGTGTTTGGGGAAATCATCCCATGCCACATCCCTGCTCCGGTGCCTGCCTAGCTGTTCCCTCCACCCTGCGCCCTGCGCTTGTCACAGCCGGGATGTCGCAGCGAGGTGGCCACAGGGACCCTGCGGGCTCTGAGCCACGCTGGGCGCGGGCTGGGAGCACCCGGAGCGCTCCGTGGGACCGGGACATCGCCACTGCCGGTCCTGCGGGACCCCACGGGCTCTGATCCACACCGGGCTCAGCTCGGCCCGGGCTGGGACCGGGGCACCGCCACTGCCGGTCCTGCGGGACCCCACGGGGCTCCCGCTCGGTGCCGTCGGCGGGGCCGGGGCGGGCCGGGGCGGGCCGGGGGAGGCGCCAGGGCCGGCGGCGGAGCGCGGAGAGCGAGCGGGGGAGGCGGCGCCGCCGGAGCCGCCCCGGGGATCGGGGCGGCGGGCGCGGAGCCGGAGCCCGGAGCCGTGGCCCGGGGCCGGGGCCATGCGGAGGGCGGCGGCGTTGGTGCTGCTGGCGGCGGCGCTGAGCGGCCCCGGGGCCGGCGCTCGGAGCTGCCCCGCGCTCAGCCTGGGCTGTAAGTGCGCGGCCGAGCGGGCCAAGGCGGGCGGCGGCCCCGGAGCGCCCCGGAGGAGGGTGGTCTGCAGCGGAGCGGGGCTGCCCGCGCCGCCCGAGCCGCAACTGCTGCCCGAGGGCACCGTCACGCTGTGAGTACCGCGAGCGGCAGCGGCCGGGCATCCCCTGTGCCCCGGGCACCTTCCTGGGCATCTCCCTCGGGGCACCTCCTTGGGCATGCCCCCTATCCCCGGCATCTCCCCTGGGCGTCTCTCCCGGGCATCCCCCTCTGTCCCCGGGCATCTCTCCCGGGTATCTTCCTCGGGCATCTCCCCGGGCATCTCCCGCTGCCCCGGGGCACCCCGAGCGGGATAAGAGCAGAGCCCACGCGTGGCTGGCGCTGAGCCCTCTCCGTGCCCGGCATCGCCCCGTGCCCGGCGGATGCTGCGGGGTCTCGGGCAAAAATTCCTTTTTCCTCTCGGTGCACCCGCGGAAGGGTCGCTCGGTGCTGCGTGGCGTGGTTTAATCGCGATAAAGGGTCGCTCCGTGCTGCGCGGTTTAAATCGCGATAAAAGGGTGTCGCGGCTCTGCGCTGCTGAGCTGGAAATGCAGGAAACGCGCTCCTTCTCCCTCCGCAGCGTTCTGCGTGCTGGGGAACATGTTTTTGTTTGAAAGTCCCTGGAAATGTTTCCTGCGAGGCCATCGGGAGCGGTAAATGGCTCTGGCTTTGCCGCTCCATCCCCAAAGGCTCCTCTCTCCCCGTGCCGGGGGCTGGGGTTCGGCCGGAGCTGGCAGCCGTGTGCTGCTCGCTGCAGGGTTTATTTATAACTCCAGAGGAGATGTTTGAATTAAAATCTGGATTGGAGGCTGGGCTGGCGGCTCTGCAGCTGGGGGGAGCGTGGCTTTTCCCCGGGCTGTGCTGCAGCCTTGCCCTCCTGCCTGGGGCTGGGACAGAATTGGGTCTGGGGGTGCCTCACATGCCCGAACCCATGGGCTGTGTTGGCATTGCTGTGGTTTTTTGGGTGCTGCTCGCTGCTTTGGGGTGATGGTGGCACTGAAAGTGACCCCGGTGGCACCACTGTCCCCACTGGAGTGTGGCTGTGAAGGCACCAGAGCCACAGATGGTGCCACGAGCAGGACCTGAGCGCAGCAGCCACGCCAAAAGCAGAAATTGTCCCAGAACAGCAGCGCTGGCGGGTGTCTTGGTCTTCCCGTGGTGGGGGACACTGGGCTCTCCATCCCATTTGTGAGCTTTGCCCTTTGTGTTTTTCCTCTTAGGGCCCTTTCCTTGTGTGCCAGCCCCTCACAAACACTCACGGGGGACATTCGATCCTTTGTCAGTTTGGTTTGGGGAAATCATCCCCTGCCACATCCCTGCTCCCAGCTGTTCCCAGCGGTGCAGGGGGCTGTGCTGAGCTCTGCTGGCTGCCTGGGAGGGGCTGGGATGACCGTGCAGAGGCATTAGGGCATTACACGATCCCACTAAAACGTGACATGAAACCTACAGGCGTAGGCACAAACCTACAAATATGCGGTGACCCTGGCTCTGCTCTCGTGCAGTAAACATGATTTATTCCAAACCCTTTCCAGATGCAACAATCAAAACCAGAGGCTCCGACGTTGGGAGCGTCTCCTGGAGCCACTGGGGTGCGGGCAGGGAGTGGAGGGGCCCAGGCATGTGGCAGGGGCTGCACGTGCCTGGGGATCATCCTGCTGGGGACGGGCAAAGCTTGAATTCTGAGGGTGAGCTGGGCGTGAGCAGGGCTCCTACGTGTGCTCCAGGGTGCCAGGTCCTGTCTGTCCCCAGGGCTCCAGGTCCCCTCTGTCCCCAGGGTGCTCAGCAGTGCTGTTGTCCCTGCTTCAGGAAATGTGTTTGTGGCAGTGACACAAATCTTGAATTTTGGGGATGAGCTGGCTGTGAACAGGGCTCCTACGTGTCCTCCAGGGTGCGAGGTCATGTCTGTGTCAGGTCCCCTCTGTCCCCGGGGTGCTCAGATCCCCTCTGTCCCCAGGGTTCAGGGTCCCCTCTGTCCCCCAGGATGCTCAGGTCCCCTTTGTCCCCTCTGTCCCCAGAGTTCCAGGTCCTGTCTGTGCCAGGTCCCCTCTATCCCCCAGAGTTCCAGGTCCCCTCTGTCCCCCAGGGTGCTCAGGTCCTCTCTATGTCCCAGGATGCTGAGGTCCCCCTCTGTCCCCAGGGCTCCAAATCCCCTCTGTCCCCAGGGCTCCAGGTCCCCTTTGTCCCCAGGGCTCCAGGTTCTCTCTGCCCCCAGGGTTCAGGGTCCCCTCTGTCCCCCAGGGTTCTCAGATCCCCTTTGTCCCCTCTGTCCCCCAGGGTTCAGGGTCCCCTCTGTCCCCAGGGTTCTCAGATCCCCTTTGTCCCCTCTGTCCCCCAAGATTCTCAGATCCCCTCTGTCCCCCGGGTTCTCAGATCCCCTCTGTCCCTTCTGTCCCCCAGGATTCCAGGCCCCCTCTGTCCCCAGGGTCCCCTCTGTCCCCTCTGTCCGCAGGGTTCTCAGCGCTGCTGTTGTCCCCCCTGCAGGAAATGTGTTTGTGGCAGCGTCACTTCAAAGCAGAGCCGAGCTCCAGCTCCCATCCGGCCCAGCCCGCAGCCAGGAGCGCCCAGCACGGGGGAGGCTCTTCCCTGCAGGGCAGGGAGGGACGCTGGCCCTGCCCGTGTCCAGCTGTCCGTGCTGGGGACAGACAGACAGACAGCCAGAGAGGCCTGGGTGGCTGCAGGAGGTCTGTCACCCTGTGGCTCCCCTGGTCCTGCCTCCCATTTGGCTTTTCCCACATTCTCTCTTTATTTATCTTTAATTACCAGCCTGTGCCGCAGCTGCTGCGCGTTTACCCCCATTGAGGAGGGGCAGGGCAGGGCTGGGGCACCAGGGACAGGGGGTGGGGGATCCCTGTGCCCCCAGGGGCCTGCCCTGGGCTCAGCATGGGCCCAGAGAACCAGGGATGGCTGCGAGCCGAGCTGTGGCTCCTCTCCCCTCATAGGGATCTGCAGGGAAGGCTGTGGGGTCCCCTGTGGGATGCCAGGTTCCCTCTGGGATGCTGTGGGGTCCCCTCTGGGGTGCAAAATTCCCCTCTGGGATGCTATAGGGTCCTCTCTGAGGTGCAAGGTTCTTTCTGGGATGCTGTGGGGTCCCCTCTGGGGTGCAAGGTTCTTTCTGGGATGCTGTGGGGTCCCCTGTGTGATGCTGTGGGGTTCCCTCTGGGGTGCAAGGTTCCCTCTGGGATGCAAGGTTCCCTTTGGGGCTCTGGGGTTCCCTCTGGGATGCTGTGGGGTCCCTTCTGGGGTGCTGTGGTGTCCCCTCTGGGGGCTGTGGGGTTCCCTTTGGGGCTCTGGGGTTCCCTTTGGGGCTCTGGGGTCCCCTCTGGGATACAAGATTCCCCTGGCTCTGGGGAGGGGGTGATGCTCACACATCCCCTGCAGAGGTTTCTCTGTGTGTGCTCTCCGTCACCCACCCCATTTTACACCCATTTGACCCCCAGGTTGTGCCCAGCTCCCCGCAGGGAGGAAGGAGGGGTGCCAGCCTTGCTGCTTTGCCGCCCGGCTGTGTTGGCAGCCCCAGGGGGATTTGGCACCTCTGGGCCGTGCCTGGGAGGTGCGGGGGTGCTGCAGCCCGGGATTAACGGGGTTTAATCCCCCCCGATGAGCCCGTGCTGATCGCCCCATGGAAAAAACGCCACCTCCCCAAGGAGGGCCGGGCCAGCCCCGCTGTCGCACGGGCGGGAGCCCAAACCTCTTCCAGATGTGGAATCCCAGCCCTGGCCTCATTTATGTGCACAGCTTGATTGCACCGAAATTACAGATTGTCTGCAGGGAATAGAGGGCTTTGACTTATGACCAATTTCCAGTTCTACTTGAACTCCCTGCTCCGAGGCTGCTCCATCCCGGGCCCTGCACATGGTTTCTTTCTCAAAGCTTCTTCAGCTTTTTATTTGTTGTTTCTTGGGCCTGCAGCTCCGTCGGGTTTGGGTTTTGCAGGGGCTGCGGGTCGCGGTGCTGGCTCGGCAGGCTCTGCCCTCGCTCCGGGGCTCCTTTTTCCTGCGCTAACAAAAGCCGAGGCTTGGAACAATAATTGTCACCATCCGAAATAGCCCGGAGTGACGCGAGGCTGCAGGAAACGCCCGGGCACGGCGCGGGGAGGGGAAGAGACCCCGAGCACCCAAACAGAGCAGGGAGGGAGGGCAGGACCACCCCGGGCTGGGCTTCTGCAGCCCCAGAGGGTGGGAAGGTGTGGGGTCCCCTCTGGGGCCTGTGGGGTCCCCTCTGGGATCCAAGGTTCCCTCTGGGGTGCTCTGGGGTCCCTTTTGGGATGCAAGGTCCTCTCTGGGGTCCCCTCTGGGATGCTCTGGGGTCCCCTCTGGGATGCAAGGCTCCCTCTGGGATGCTCTGGGGTCCCCTCTGAGATTCTGTGGGGTCCCCTGTGGGATGTGTGGGTCTCCTCTGAGGATGCCGTGGGCTCCTTCTGGGTGCTGTGGGCTCCTTGCTGGAATGTGGGCTCCCTTTGAGATGTTGAGGGCCCCTCCGGGGGCTGTGGGGTCCCCTTTGGGAGCTGCGGGGCCCTTGCTGGAATGTGCTTCCCCCCGAGATGTTCAGGGCCCCCTCTGGGATGCTCTGGGGTCCCCTCTGGGATGCAAGGTTCCTTCTTGGGGACTGTGGGGTCCCCTCTGGGATGCTGTGGGCTCCTTGCTGCAATGTGGGTTCCCCCGGGATGTTGAGGGCCCCTCTGGGATGCAAGGTTCCCTTTGGAATGCTGTGGGGTCCCCTTTGGAATACAAGGTTCCCTCTGAGATGCTGTGGGGGCTGTGGGGTCCCCTCTGGGATCCAAGGTCCCCTCTGGGATGCAAGGCTCCTTCTTGGGGGCTGTGGGATCCTCTCTGGGATGCTCTGGGGTCCCCTTTGGGATGGAAGGTTCCTTCTTGGGGGCTGTGGGGTCCCCTCTGGAGTGCAAAGTTCCCTCTGAGGTGCTCTGGGGTCCCCTCTGGGATCCAAGGTTCCCTCTGGGGGCTGTGCACTCCTTGCTGGACTGTGGTTCCCCCTGGATGTTGAGGCCCCCTCTGGGACGCTGCAGAGCCCCCTCTGGGATGCTCTGGGGTCCCCTCTGGGGGCTGTGGGCTCCTTGCTGCGATGTGGGTTCCCTTTGAGATGCTGAGGCCCCCTCTGGGATGCAAGGTTCCCTTTGGAATGCTGCGGGGTCCCCTTTGGAATGCAAGGTTCCCTCTGAGATGCTCTGGGGTCCCCTTGGGGGCTGTGGGGTCCCCTCCGGGATGCAAAGCTCTCTCTGGGATGCTCCGGGGTCCCCTCTGGGTGCTGTGGGCTCCTTGCTGCAGTGTGGTTCCCCCGGGATGTTGAGGCCCCCTCTGGGACACCGCAGAGCCCCCCTGGGATTCCCTGGGGTCCCCTTAGGTTGCTGCTTGTCCCCCCCCCCCCGTGGTTCTGCCTCCCCCAGCTCCTTCCTCCGTGCCAGAGCCTCCCGCAGCTCTCGGCAGCCCCGGGGCCCCTCCGTTCCCTCCCCAGAGCCCGGAGCGGAGCAGCGGAGCCGCGCTGGGGGCTCAGCCCGCTCCGTGTCTGCCGCTCCGGGCATCTGCTTTGAATTACCGGGCTGGGAGAGCGGCCCCCCGGCCCTGGGAGCCCCCGTCCGTCTGTCCGTCCGTCCGTCCGTCCGCCTCCCCGAGTCCTTTTTTGGTTGGGTCCAGAGGAAGTTTATTGTTTCAGCAGCCCGGTTTCTGGAGCTGTTATTTATCCAAGTGGATTCCAGCACGCTTGAAAAAACAATCTTGGTGGGGTATTTTTTTTTTTTTTTTTTCCGCGTTTTTGGCTCCTCTTTTTGAGATGAAAAAAAAAGAGGAGAAAAAGAAGAGAAGGGATCTGTATCTCTCTGCCGGCAGCCTCGAGGGCTCCAAGCTCCCCCGGATGGGGGAACATCAGAGCCATGTTAGAACTCAGGAAGTCAGGATCATTTTTGTTTAGAATTGTAGAACCACTTAGATTGGAAAAGACCTCTAAAATCATCGAGTCCAGCCATTAATCCATGCTCACCATTAACCATGTCCTCAAGAGTTTGTGCCTTTTGCATTTATTGATGTTTCAGGAGTGTCCAAGCCTGCATCCCCGCGGTGGGAGGATGCTCCTGGGGTTGTGGGCACAGTGACTCCATTGTGTTTTGGGGGGGTCTCAGTTGATTTTTGGAGGTTCTCAGTTAACATTTGGGGGTTCTCAGTTAATATTTGGAGGTTCTCAGTTCATTTTTCAGGGTTCTCAGTTAATATTTGGGTGTTCACAGTTAATTTTTGGGAGTTCTCAGTTAATATTTGGGGGTTCTCAGTTAATATTTGGAGGTTCTCAGTTAGTATTTGGGGGTTCTCAGTTAATATTTCAGATTTCTCAGATAATTTTGGAGGTTCTCTGTTAATTTTTGAGGGTTCTCTGTAAATATGTGGAGGTTCTCAGTCAATTTTTGGAGGTTCTCAGTTAATATTTGGAGGTTCTCAGTTAAGATTTGGGGGTTCTCAATTAATTTTGGGGGTTCTCAGTTAATTTTTGGGTGTTCTCAGTTAATATTTGTGTGTTCTGAGTTAATATTTGTGTGTTCTCAGTTAATATTTGGGGGCTCAGTTAATTTTTGGGAGTTCTCAGTTAATTTTTGGGGATTCTCAGTTAATATTTAGGGGTTCTCGGTTAATATTTGGGGGTTCTCAGTTAATTTTTGGAGGTTCTCAGTTAATTTTTAGGGGTTCTGAGTTAATATCCTGTAAGGGGACAGTGCCAAGGACCCACACACAGCTCTGCTGCCTGTGGCCATGTGGGAATGGAAAGTGCTGTAGAGCCTGATGAGAACTTCCTGGGGAAAAAAATAAAAAACAACACCAAAAAATCCCTTAAAAACCCAAACACAAAACAATTTGGAACATAATCTCCATGAAACTGGAGAAAACAAAACAAACCCGTGCTGGAGGATGTGGCTTGTGACTGGGGAGTGCGACCCAGATGGCTGCTGTGGGACAGGGAAGAAAAAAGGAAAAATTTTACTGTGAGGGGGAAAATTCGGGCAAACCATCACTGTCAGCAGAGCATTTTTGTGCCAAGGCCTCCTTTTTTAGTCAAGGATTTCTGCTCCTGGGTGCCCTGAGCTGGGCAGGGGGACTTTTTCTGGAGGGGCTCCAGGGGTGGATTTGCAGCCTCAGGTTGGGCTGGGGATACCAGGGGCTGCAAATCCTGCTGGAAATGTTTTAAGGAGGGAATTGTGGTGTTGTAGCAGAGGTGCAGATGGTCCTGAGGGTCTGAGCGAGCCTCCCTGGGCTCGGTTGAAGGCTGCGGGTCCGGGGCTCCCGTTCTGCCCCCATGGCCGTGGATGCAGCCCCAGGTCGGGCTGGAGATGCCAGGGGCTGCAAATCCTGCTGGAAATCTTTAAAGGGGGAGTTGTGGTGTTGTGGCAGAGGTGCAGATGGTCCTGAGGGTCTGAGCGAGCCTCCCCAGGCTCGGTTGAAGGCTGCGGGTCCGGGGCAGGTCGGGAGCTCCGGTTTTGCCACCGTGTCGGGCTGCAGATACCAGAGGCTGCAAATCCTGCTGGAAATCTTTAAAAGCAGGAGTTGTGGTGTTGTGGCAGAGGTGCAGATGGTCCTGAGGGTCTGAGTGGGCCTCCCCGGGCTCAGTTGGAGGCTGCGGGTCCGGGGCTCCCGTTCTGCCCCCATGGCCGTGGATGCAGCCCCAGGTCGGGCTGGAGATGCCAAGAGCAGCCAATACTGCTGGAAATCTTTAAAAGCAGAAGTTGTGGTGTTATGACAGAGGTGCAGATGGTCCTGAGGGTCTGAGCAAGCCTCCCCACGCTCTGTTGAAGGCTGCGGGTCCGGGGCTCCGGTTCTGCCACCGTGTCGGGCTGCAGATGCCAGGGGCTGCAAATCCTGCTGGAAATCTTTACAGGGGGAGTTGTGGTGTTGTGGCAGAGGTGCAGATGGTCCTGGGGGTCTGAGCGAGCCTCCCCGGGGTTCCGGTTCTGCCCCCACTGGCGCAGCCCGTGCCCTCGGTTGTGAAACCTCCTGGAATGAAAACCCCTTGGAGCCCTCGGGGACAGCTCGGCCTTGAGCAAATCCCGCAGCGATGCCGTGGTGGGGAGCTGGGGCGCGCCGGGGGCTGCAGGGGCCGCGCAGCAGCGATGGGACAGCCCTGGCAGCTGCTCCTGCCCTGGGGCGAGCCGAGCCCCGGCCCAGAGCGGTCCCGGCGGGGAGGAAGGGCCCGGCACGGCTCTGGCCGTGGCGTGTGGAAGCAATTTGCAGCCGCCGGGGCCGCCGGACGTTTCCGCTCCCCGCCGGCCGGTGCGGGGCCCCGCGGACGCGCCGGTGCCCGGCGGCGGCTCCTCATAATGAGCGCGGGATGCGGGGGCAGCGCTGCCGGACCCGGCCCTTCCCTCCCCTCCCTCCCGGTGCCGGTCCCGGCCCGAGCTCCGCGGGCAGCGCGGCCGGAGGGCCCGGGCGGAGCACACAGCGCCCATTGAGCCGGGCCCGCCCGTGTGCGAACAGCCCCGGGCCGCCCTCAATGAGCCCTTTCTGCAGCGGCTGCCCCGGCCAGGCCTCCAGGATGCCCTCCCGGCCCCCGCTCCCTCCGCCGGTGCCCGCACGGAGTTCCGCTGGTCCCCGAGCGCCGGCTCTGGCTCTGCTAATTGGGCTAATGAGCTTTAATGAGCTCCTGGCTGCATCTCCGCGGGCTGGTGCCCTCCGTCCATTCCCGTCACCCCGCAAGGGGCCCTCGGGAGGGCAAAGCTGTTTGTTTTGGGGTGAAATCTCAATGCTGGGAGGCTCCTGGGCGAGCCACAATGAGCAGCAGGAGCTGGGGGGCTCCTTGGTGCTGGGGTGGGGGTCACCTCCTGCCCCAGGAACTCCTGGCACCAAGGTGATGCCCCAAGAGGCAGCAGGGGGATCCCATGGCAGTCAGTCCGTGTGTCCATGGCAGTCAGTCTGTGTGTCTGTGGCAGTCAGTCCGTGTGTCCATGGCAGTCTGTGTGTCCATGGCAGTCAGTCCGTGTGTCCGTGGCAGTCTGTCTGTCTGCTCCATGCCAGTCAGTCTGTGTGTCCATGGCAGTCATTCCATGTGTCCATGGCAGTCCGTGTGTCCATGGCAGTCAGTCTGTGTGTCTGTGGCAGTCAGTCCGTGTGTCCATGGCAGTCTGTGTGTCCATGGCAGTCTGTCTGTGTGTCCATGGCAGTCAGTCCGTGTGTCCATGGCAGTCCGTGTGTCCATGGCAGTCAGTCCGTGTGTCCATGGCAGTCTGTGTGTCCATGGCAGTCCGTGTGTCCGTGGCAGTCTGTCTGTGTGTCCATGGCAGTCATTCCGTGTGTCCATGGCAGTCAGTCCGTGTGTCCATGGCAGTCTGTGTGTCCATGGCAGTCTGTCCGTGTGTCCATGGCAGTCAGTCCGTGTGTCCATGGCAGTCTGTCTGTGTGTCCATGGCAGTCAGTCCGTGTGTCCATGGCAGTCCGTGTGTCCATGGCAGTCAGTCCGTGTGTCCATGGCAGTCCGTGTGTCCGTGGCAGTCTGTCTGTGTGTCCATGGCAGTCATTCCGTGTGTCCATGGCAGTCTGTCTGTGTGTCCATGGCAGTCTGTCTGTGTGTCCATGGCAGTCAGTCCGTGTGTCCATGGCAGTCTGTCTGTGTGTCCATGGCAGTCTGTCTGTGTGTCCATGGCAGTCAGTCCGTGTGTCCATGGCAGTCAGTCCGTGTGTCCATGGCAGTCTGTGTGTCCATGGCAGTCAGTCTGTGTGTCCATGGCAGTCAGTCCATGTCCATGGCAGTCTGTGTGTCCATGGCAGTCAGTCTGTGTGTCCATGGCAGTCAGTCCGTGTGTCCGTGGCATGAGGAGCACACAGAGCATCCCAGCCCAGCTCCTGCATCCCCACTGCATTCCCTGGTCCCACCTGGCCATGCAGGGGACACCTCCGTGGCCACCACAGTGGCACAGCCATGGGTGTCTGTCTGTCCTCGCTCCTGCCAGCCCCTGGGCACTGCTGGGGGCTGTGGCAGGTGAGGTGACAGCGCTGCCCCTCTCCCTCTGCTCTTCCCACAGGCTGCTGGGCAACAACAAGATCACGGTGCTGGAGAACGGCTCCTTCTTCGGCCTGCGGGCTCTGGAGAAGCTGTGAGTGGGGCTGGGGGGCACCGGGGGGGCTTCCAGGGTGGGTGGGAGCGCCCTCACTCACATTCTGCCCCCGATGTGCTACAGCAGGAGCAGCCCTGCAGTGCAGAATTTGCCCCTGGCACCGCCGGGCGTGGCGGGGTATGAAAAGCGACATTGTCCCCCCGAACAAAGTCAACTTTCTTATCTCTCCATGAAAGGCATCTCTATGGAGGGAGCTGTGAGGAGGGGAGATTTATGGCCCCCAGATGGGTTTGATCTGTAGGTATGCAGGCGCAGGGACCGGCACTGAGGGCGTTTTGTTCCCCGCTGCCGTGGCCCTGAGAGGGTCTCACACATTCCTGAGCTCTGTGGGCTCTGTGGAAACCCCCACAGGAGAGGCAGCACCTTGGGGACACCATCCCACAGAGCAGATGCACGGAGCTCTGCACCCCCCAAAGGTCTCCGTGTCCTGGGGGGTCTCGGCTGCCCCAGAGAGGAG
The DNA here is from genome assembly GCF_027887145.1 of Ammospiza caudacuta. Classification (NCBI taxonomy): domain Eukaryota; kingdom Metazoa; phylum Chordata; class Aves; order Passeriformes; family Passerellidae; genus Ammospiza; species Ammospiza caudacuta. Next base: position 5,479,736 of record NC_080618.1, read on the forward strand.
CAGGGCTCTGCACCCCCGAGAATCTGGGGTCCCCCTAAAGATCTCTCCATGTCCTGGAGGGTCTCAGCTGCCCCAGGGAGGAGAGGGAGGAGCAGGGCTCTGCACCCCCATGAGTCTGGGGTGCCCCTAAGGGTCTCCATGTCCTGGAGGGTCTCAGCTGCCCCAGGGAGGAGCAGGGCTCTGCACCCCCCGTGATCCCAGGGTGCCCCTAAAGCTCTCCCTGTCCCGGCAGAGCAGCTGCCCCAGGTCACCCCCTGCCCACGCGGGGTCAGAGGGGCCCGGGCCGGGCGGGCAGCGCTCCCCCAGCCCCGCCGCGCCTGATTGCCCCCGACAGGAGCCATAATTGCTCTCATGGGGTCGCTTCGGGGCCGTGCCCCGTGGGGAGCCCGCGTTGGGGGCTGCAGCGCCCCTCGCCCCCCATCCTAAAGCTGGCAAGGTCTCTGCCCACCCTGGCACCCACCGTGGGGGCTTTGGGGTCGCAGCAGAGCGGGGAGAACCCCATTCCCTGCGTGTCAGGGGTGCCCCCACCCACCGCCTCCCCCCGGCTTGGCATCCGCGGTGATTTGTGGCGGCGTAATGAGATTAATGAGTCTGAGCGGGGACGGTATGCGGCGGCTCATTAGCAGAGAGAGCCCCGCTCGGGAACGGCCCCGGGGGCTGCCAGGGGGCTCGGTGGGTGACAGCGGGGACAAGGATGGGCTCCGTCCGTCCGTCCGTCCGTCCGTCCGTCCGTCTGTGCTGGGCTGCAGTGGGCGCACAGGGAGTTGTGGGCTCACTCCAGGCAGTGATTTCGGATGGTTTGGATCCTTGGGGACGGGGTTTGCTGCGGTGGGGTCTCTGTGCCCTCGTGGTGATTGGGGTCCCCTTGCAAGTGTGGGGTCCCCTTGCAAAAGTGACACTGAGCTGCTGCTGCTGGCTCTCCTGCCCCTGCCTGGGGGAGGAAGGGGCTCGGGACCGCAGGAAATGCAAAAGCAAATGCGCAGAGCAGGGAAAAGCGGAGCTTTATCGGAAATCAGCAGCAGCAGCCCCGGCCCGCGGGAGGAAGTGCCGGGGTGAGGAAGGGAGGAAGGCCAGCCTGGCTGCAAACCCTGGGGCCCAGCACGGTGCCCTGTGTGTCCCATCCCCGGCTGGGGGTCCTGCAGCCCCCAGACCCCCCAAACCCGAGCCAGGTTTGTCACTGGAGATGTGTTCTGGCTGGCAGGGTGTGCTGGGGGGGCTCTGGGGGTGGGAATCCCTGGGAAACCCAGCAGGACGGTGGCCAGGGGGTTTGCAGGACGGGGGTTTCTAGGATGGGGTTTGCAGGATGGAGTTTGCAGGGCAGGGTTTGTGGGACGGGGTTTGCAGGATGGGGGTTTGCGGGTGGGGGTTTGAAGGATGGGGTTTGTAGGACGGGGATTTGGGATTTACAGGATGGGGGTTTGCGGGACAGGGTTTGCAGGATGGGAATTGCAGGACGGGGTTTGTGTGATGGGGATTTTGCAGGATGGAGTTTGCAGGATGGAGTTTGCAGGATGGGAATTGCAGGATGGAGTTTGCAGGATGGGAATTGCAGGATGGGAATTGCAGGATGGAGTTTGCAGGATGGGAATTGCAGGATGGAGTTTGTAGGATGGGGTTTGCAGGATGAGGGTTTGAAGACGGGATTTGCAGGATGGGGGTTTGTAGGATGGAGTTTGTAGGATGGGAATTGCAGGACGGGGTTTGTAGGATGGGGTTTGCAGGATGGGGATTTGCAGGAAGGGGGTTTGTGAGCTGGGGGTTTGCAGGATGGGGATTGCAGGATGGGGTTTGCAGGATGGGAATTGCAGGACGGGGTTTGTAGGATGGAGTTTGCAGGATGGGATTTGCAGGATGGAGTTTGTAGGATGGGGTTTGCAGGATGGGAATTGCAGGACGGGGTTTGCAGGATAGAGTTTGTAGGATGGGGTTTGCAGGATGGAGTTTGCAGGATGGGAATTGCAGGATGGGATTCGCAGGATGGGGTTTGTGAGTTGGGGGTTTGCAGGATGGGAATTGCAGGATGGGGTTTGCAGGATGGAGTTTGCAGGATGGCGTTTGCAGGATGGGGATTGCAGGATGGGATTTGCAGGACGGGGTTTGTGGCAAGGACACTCCTGCTGGTGCAGGTGGCGGCGCAGGTGAGAGCGGAGCTGTTCCTTCAGCACCAGCGCTCACCTGTGCGCACCTGCCTGCCCAGGGCGGCTGTCTGTCTGTCCGGGAGCGGCCGCCGTGCTGGGCAGGGCTCTGGCATCAGCCGAGAGGGCCGGGGTGACCCGGCTGCGTCTCCTCTGGCCGAGGGGCCCCTCTCGTGTCTCTGCCCCTCGCACCCCGGCTCCCCATCCCGGTTTGGGGCTGTGGCTCACGGGGTGTCCCCAGAGCTGCAGAGACCCAGCGAGGAGCAATAAATCAACACGGCTCCACACGGATCCCATTTCCTCTCCCGGACATCCCCGGTGCTCAGCAGAAGCTGCCGCGGGTCCCAGGGGGTGCCCAGAGCAGCCGATGCCACCAGTGCTGCCAGGCGAACCCCTGATTAGATGTGCGCCTGTAATCAGGCTAATTGCTCAAAGGAGCTGTCAGGGGCTGTGCTCTTATCGCGCACAGGGGAGATAAGCCGGCGGGAGGAAGCAATGTGGGGCTGGTGCCAGCAGCCAGTGCCAGCGTGCGGGACACCCACAGGGCACCCATGGGCTGGCATCCCCCCGGGATGCCCCTTCCCTGCATCTCTCAGAGAGATAACGAGAGAGAAATGGGATGGCAAACTGCTCAAAGGCCTCGCAGGGGGTGGGCAGCACCACGGAGTGTAGGAGCATCGGGGGTAGGATGGTTGGGATGGGTGGAGATGAGAGATCTCTGCAGCCAGAGTGTGGAATTTGGGGTTCATTGCAAAGGGCCTGGGTGCAGGGCCCTGCTGGGAGCTGCCAGGCACAGCTCAGAGCAGGCCCCAGAGAGGAGAGGGGTAGGGAGGGTGAGAGGGTAAGAGAGTGAATTTCCCCCTTACAATACAATAAATCTTCTGTGTTGAATATTCTCATTCTCACTAACCAATGCAGTACAAGATACAAATCCTACAGCATTTCCATACAGCCTATAAGAATCATTACATTACCATCCTGTGTTACATTTTAAACCCTACAAACTCCTCTTTGGGCCCTTCTGCCAAGCTGTAGGGTCTGCTCTGAGCCTTGGAGCTGTCTGCAAGCAGAGGGTGTTGTTCCATCAAAAGGGGATCACCTTCAGCCAGCCACACCATTGTTTTCCAGTTGTTCAGTAACTGAGGGATCTCAAAGCTTGCTTTCATTTCAATCTCACTTATAGTTTCCATATTCTCAAAATTTTTTGCCAGGCAATCATATTGATAAGGCTTTCCTGTTTCATCTTCTCCAACAATGGAGGGGATGGGGTGGGGGTGGCATGGGTGTGCTCATGCTCTCAGAGCTGTGTCTCCTGGAGATGGGGCTCCCCAAAACACCCCCAGAACTGTGCCTGTCTCCCCCAGGGACCTGAAGAACAACCTGATCAGCACGGTGCAGCCAGGCGCCTTCCTCGGCCTCCCCGAGCTGAAGCGGCTGTAAGTGCTGGGGCTGGCCCTGGGGACAACAGCGGGGACAGTGGGGCATCCCCAGCCCTGATGGCCCCTCCGCTCTCCTGGCAGGGACCTCTCCAACAACCGCATCGGCTGCCTCAGTGCCAGCGTCTTCCAGGGCCTCCACAACCTCCTCCGGCTGTAAGTGGCTCCTTGGGACATCCTGGCCAGCCCTGTCACATCTCCTGAGAGCCAGGGGGTGTCCCTGGTGTCCCCACAGGTGTCCCCTCTCCCAGCAGCAGCCCCCTGGCCACCTCCATGCCATCTTTCTCTCCCATTTCACAGGAACATGTCTGGAAACATCTTCTCCAGCCTCCCGCCCGGTGTTTTTGACGAGCTCCCGTCGCTGAAAGTTGTGTGAGTTGGTGCCCTGGGATTTCAGTGCCTGGGGAGAGGGGGTCCCTGCTGAGGGTCTCGGGGCCTGTGGGTGCCCCACCCCTGCAGTGACACCATCCCTGCAGTGACCCCTGCTGAGGGTCTCAGAGCCAGTGGTTGCCCTACCCTGCAGTGCCACCATCCCCTTGCTTCACCACCGTCCCCTTGCTTGCCACCTTGCCAAGGGTCTCAGGCCCTGCAGTGCCACCATCCCTTGCAAGGACTGTGCCACCCTGCCGAGGCTCTCAGGGCCCATGGGTGCCCCAGCCCTGCAGTGACAGCATCCCCTTGCTTTGCCACCATCCCCTTGCTCTTCACCCTGCCAAGGGTCTCAGGCCCTGCAGTGCCACCATCCCTTGCAGGAACTGTGCCACCCTGCCGAGGGTCTCAGTGACACCATCCCTTGCAGGGGCTTTGCCACCTTACCAAGGGTCTCAGGGCTGGCAGATGTCCCATGGTTACCCCTGCCCTGCAGTGACACCATCCCCTTGCTTGCCACCCTGCCAAGGGTCTCAGGCCCTGCAGTGACACCATCCTGGGTGGGTGGGTCCCCCAGCCCTGCAGTGCCACCATCCTTTGCAGGGACTTTGTCACCTTGCCGGGGGTCTCAGTGCCAGTGGTTGACCTGCCCTGCAGTGACACCATCTCCTTGCTTTGCCACCCTGCAGTGCCACCATCCCTTGCAGGGACTTTGCCACCCTGCCAAGGGTCTCAGTGCCACCATCCCTTGCAGGGACTTTGCCACCTTGCCAAGGGTCTCAGGGCTGGTGGTTGCCCCTGCCCTGCGGTGACACCATGCCTTGTAGGGACTTTGTCACCTTGCCAAGGGTCTCAGGGCCCATGGGTGCCCCAGCCCTACAATGACAGCATCCCCTTGCTTTGCCACCCTCCTGAGGGTCTCAGGCCTTGCAGTGACACCATCCCTTGCAGGGACCGTGCCACCCTGCCAAGGGTCTCAGTGACACCACCCCTTGCAGGGACCATGCCACCCTGCCGAGTGTGTCAGGCCCCGCAGTGCCACCATCCTGGGTGGGTGGGTCCCCCAGCCCTGCGGTGCCACCATCCCTCGCATGGACTTTGCCACCCTGCCGAGGCTCTCAGTGCCACCATCCCCTTGCAGGGACTTCGCCACCGAGTACCTGACGTGCGACTGCAACCTGCGCTGGGTGCTGCGCTGGGCCCGCGAGCGGCCGGCGCAGCTGTCGGAGCGCACGGCGTGCGCCTTCCCCGGGCAGCTGCGCGGCGTGGCGCTGCGAGGGGCGCGGGACGGGCAGCTCCGCTGCGGTGAGCCGGGGCCGGGGCGGGGGCGGCGGCGGCGGCGGGGGCGCGGGCTCACCTGTGTCCCCCGCAGCGGGAGCCCCGGAGCTGCACACGCACCAGCTGATCCCGTCGCTGCGCCAGGTGGTGTTCCAGGGCGACCGGCTGCCCTTCCAGTGCACGGCCACCTACCTGGATAACAGCACGCAGATCCGCTGGTTCCACAACCGGCAGCCCGTGCGGGAGGATGAGCAGACGGGTGTCATCGTGGAGGAGAGTCTCATCCATGATTGCACCTTCATCACCAGGTCAGGGGTGGGGCCGGGATTGCCACCGTTCCCTTGCTTTGGGATGGAGATGGAATTGGGATTGAGAGAGCGATGGTATGGGAATGGAGATGACCACAGGAGTCACGGGTGTGTGGGTACCTGTGGGAATCCACAAAATCTGAGGGTTTTGGGAAAGCTGCAGAAGGCAGGCCTCAGACACAGCAGAACTATGATTAGAGCTAAGCAGCAGCCATCAGACAGGTCAGCAGAAAAATTATTTAAAAGAATTATAGTAAATAATAATTATTTACTGTAGAAAAGCAAGGACAAATAAAACAGTAATCTGTATATTAACCCTTATCTAGAATAACTCTCTAAGCTACAGAAAAGTTTATCTAGCGAGATATTAGGAAGGTTGAAGCTTAATAATGGAGCTCTGTGCCTTGTGTTTTAAGGCTTACAAGCAGGTATTGTATTTGACATAAGCAAGCATTGTTTTAACCATGTGCGCTTATAGGGGTTGGATAGAACTACTGTCAATGTGCTTTTGCTTTGTGTGATGGGTCAAAAAACTCATAAAGTGAGTTGTAACAGTAAGTTCTCGGTCTGCTGCCTGGGATGTGAGCTGCTGGCATCTTCCCATTGTCATAACCATGGAATGAGGCTGATGCTGGAAAATCAAACAGCTCAAGGCACGTTCCCAGCAGTCCTGTCCTGTTTGTGATTTGCACAGAGCCCCCAGCTGGGGTCAGGTACAGAGTGCTGTGGGTGGGCTGCAGAGGGTGGGCACCTTTGGTGCTCCATGGCCTGTGTCCCCCTGTCCCCAAGCCTGGGGGATCACCGTGCCAGCCCCTCTCCTGTGCCCGCAGCGAGCTCATCCTCTCCAACATCCACGTCTCCGCCAACGGCGAGTGGGAATGCGCCGTGTCCACCTCGCAGGGCAACGTCAGCAAGAAGGTGGAGATCGTGGTGCTGGAGACCTCTGCATCCTACTGCCCTGCCGAGAGGGTCACTAACAACCGTGGGGACTTCAGGTGAGGCCCTGGGTGGCACAGGTGTGGCGGCAGGGGGGACACACGGAGAGTGAGTGGTGCGTGCGGGGCCCCGCTGGCCGCAGGTGACCGCGCGTCTGGTAGCGATTAACGGGGCGGCTTTTGAAGGGCTTCCCGTGCCGGCGGCGCAGCCTGGCTCCAGCAGCAGAGGTGTTGGAATTTCTCTGGCACGAGACGAAAGGCTCCGGGCGGCCGCCGTAACCCCGGCGGGGCCCTTATGGAATATAAATTACTGGCACACGCAATGTGGATTAAATTAGCAGTGCCCCCCACTGCCCGCTGCTTCCCCTGTGCTGCCGGAGCCGAGCAAGATACCGGGATGGAGAGGGTGGTGGGGTTTGGGGGAGCACCACATCAGCATCCCCAGAGCCCAGGAGCGCTGAGGGTGCTGTGGTGTTGCTGTGTGATGTTAATGGCCTGTTTCAGTCATCCTGGTTCTTTCCCCAGGTGTGCCAATAACCTCTCCCTTGCACAAAACCGCGTGGTTGCTGTGTCTTTTAACCCCAGGGAGAGGGAAGGGTTTTAACCCCAGGGAGAGGGGAGGGAAGGGATAGGGATCCCACCAACCAGGTAAGGTAGGGGGAAGTCTCAGGGGACAAATGACACCCAGATGGCCCAATGTCCCCAGGGCTGAGAGGTATCTTTTGAACTTTGCCAATCACTCGACGCCCTTGCTGGAATGCCAGGATTGACAGACAGCTCTAAGCAAGGGAGGGGAAGGGAGAGGGTATTGGCACACCTGGGCAAAGAACCAGGATGACTGAAACAGGGTATTACATCACACTGGTGCACAGGGGCAGCACGGGGGGAGCAGGCTCGGGGCAGGGCTGCCCCGGGGTCACCGTGTGGTGCCCACTGCAGGTGGCCCCGCACCCTGGCGGGGATCACGGCCTTCCAGCCCTGCCTGCAGCACCCGTTCGCCGCGGGGCCGGCGGGCGCGGGCGCGGCGGGCGAGAAGCAGGCGTGGCGGCGCTGCGATCGCACCGGGCGCTGGGAGGACGGCGACTACTCCCACTGCCTCTACACCAACGACATCACCCGCGTGCTCTACACCTTCGTGCTGGTGAGTGGGGGGCCCGGGGGCTCGGCTGTGAGCCCCAGTGAGCCCCCAGTGACACACCGTGGCCGTGACACCCTGCAGATGCCCATCAACGCCTCCAACGCCCTGACCCTGGCTCACCAGCTCCGCGTCTACACGGCCGAGGCAGCCAACTTCTCAGACATGGTTGATGTCCTCTACGTGGCCCAGATGATCGAGAAGTTTATTGGTTATGTGGATCAAATCAAGCAGGTAAGGAGCACTGCGGGTGTCCCCTGCCTGCCCCAGTGCAGCCTGGTGGTTTTGGGGCAGAAAAGCGTGAATTGGGGTGTTTCCTCGGGGGACGGCGGTAGCTCTTTGCAGAGCTGCTTGCTGTCCCCAGCTGACAGAAGTGATCGTGGAGATGGCCAGCAACATCATGCTGGTGGACGACCACATCCTGTGGATGTCCCAGAAGGAGGAGAAGGCCTGCACCAGCATCGTGCGCTCCCTGGAGAGGATCGCGGCGCACACGCTGGGCAGCAACTCCCAGCACATGGCAGTGGTGAGGGGGAGCACAGGGGGCTGGGTGGGGTCTCTGGCAATGCCAGGGGCTCTGTGCCCATGCCAGGGCTGACGATCTCTCCGTGGTGCTGGCAGAACTCTCGCAACATCGCCTTCGAGGCGTACGTGGTGAAGCCCGAGAGCTACGTGGGGCTGAGCTGCGTGGCCTTCCAGCGGTGGGATGGGACCCCCAGCCCCCCAGGACGGCCCCCCCAGGCCGAGCGGGGGGCAGAGCCCACCCCTGACCAGCAGCTCCGGCTGCGCTGCACCACGGGGCGCCCCAACATCTCCCTGAGCAGCTTCCACATCAAGGTACGGGAACGAAATTTTTGACAAAATTTTTTTTCTCAAATCATTAGACCGTATATCCCTACATTTTCCAAATCACTTGTCATCAATCACTTTCAATTAGCCTTCCTCTATATTTCTTAGTATCAAAAACAATAATCAACTGTCATCATCACTCCATAACCACCCCCAAACAGACATGTCCCTGAGCAGCTTCCACATCAAGGAATGGGCTTGGGGGGCTGGGGTTGGGGGCTGGGGTTGAGGGGATGGGCTTGGGGGCTTGGGGTCAGGGGCTGTGCTTGTAGGTACCCTCCCATCCCACATCACATCAATCCAAAACTCCTCCACACGAGAACATCTCCTCATAGCCCTCCACATAATCCCCATGATAGTTCTAATCCTTAAACCCAAACTAATCTCCGGCATCCCCATGTGCAAGTATAGTTTTAACCAAAACATTCGACCTTGACTCTAAAAATAGAAGTTAAACCCTTCTTACCTGCCGAGGAGAGGTAAAACCAGCGAGAACTGCTAACTCTTATATCTGAGTATAAAACCTCAGTCTCCTCACTTTCAAAGGATAATAGTAATCCAATGGTCTTAGGAGCCACTCATCTTGGTGCAAATCCAAGTGAAAGCAATGGACCTCTCACTAGTCCTAAACCTCAGAAACACCCCCAGCACAATCATAAACACAGTTAAAGCTTCCTTTTTAATCGGGGGGGGTCGAGGGGCTGGAGTTGGGGGGCTCGGGGTTCTCACCAGTGCCTGCACCCGCAGAACAGCATCGCCCTGGCCTCCATCCAGCTGCCGCCCACCCTGTTCTCCAGCCCCACCCCAGCCACACCCGGGGCCGACTGCAAGCTCCAGCTGCTGGTGTTCCGAAACGGGAAACTCTTCTGCAGCACCGGCAACTCCTCGCGCCTGGCCGACGATGGCAAACGCCGCAGCGTGGCCACGCCGGTCATCTACGCCGGGACCTGTAAGGGCGGCATGGTGGGGGGCTTGGGGTGCCCCGTGGGGCTCCTGGGGCATTGTGCTGGTGCTTGGGGTGCCCCGTGGAGCTCCCTGGAGCTTTGTGATGGTGCTGAGCCGTCCCTGGGGTCCTCATGGGGAGGTGGCAATGTGTGGGATGTCCCCTGTGCCCAGCCCCTCTGGGGTGCAGGTGGAGGGGTGTCACTTGTCCTGCTGAGCGGGTTTTCTGTGGCTGCAGATGGCTGTGGAGTGGGGAACCTGTCCGAGCCGGTGGCCGTGTCCCTGCGACACCCCGGGGAGGGCACGGACCCCGTGGCTGCCTACTGGAACTTCGAGGTGCTGGGGGGCATGGGGGGCTGGAGTGCTGAGGGGTGCCAGCTGGCTGCCCGTGAGCCCAACGTCACCTCCCTGCACTGCCGGCACCTCAGCAACGTGGCCGTGCTCATGGTAGGTGTGGGGACAGCACCAGGGGGAGGAGGGAGGTGGGGGGTGTGTGTGAGTGTGGGGGTGTCAGGGGCACAGGGCTGCTCTGTGGGGTCTGACGGGCTGTGCTGTGCTGTGCAGGAGCTCAGTGGCTTCCCCAGCGAGGCACAAGGAGCTGTGGAGGTGCTGCACCCGGCCATGTACACCTGCACGGCCGTGCTGCTGCTCTGCCTCTTCACCACCATCATCACCTACATCGTCCACCACGGGTGAGAGAGTGTTTGGTGCCTGTGCTGCTGCTCTGGGCGCTGGGCTGGGGGTCTCTGTGGGCAGCAGGAGAAGCTCCCCAGGTGCCCCAGCTCCCCAGGTGCTTCTCCCCAAGCCAGGAGAAGGTGTGTGGGCATGGCCATGCAGTGACACGGCCCTTTAGGACAGGGGTTCTCAGGACAGTGAGGGAGCACATTTTCAGAGAATGTGCTGCTCTGCAAGTGGCCCTGGGTCCTGCTCCTTTACCTGTGTGCATGCACCTACCTGTACATCCCCTGCAGGCTGCTGGTGCCTCCCCCAGGTGCAGCATTTATGGCTCGCTCAGGACAGGTAGGATCTCACAGGTGCCCTCCGTGCTCTCGCTCTTGCAGCACCATCCTCATCCCGCGGAAGAGCTGGCACATGCTGCTGAACCTGTGCTTCCACATCGCCATGACGGCCGCCGTCTTCGCGGGAGGCATCACCCTCACCGGCTACCGGGCCGTGTGCCAGGCCGTGGGTACCGGGTAGCGCCCAGCCCTGCGTGGGCACCGGGCACCGGAGCGCTGCGGCATCCCCGCGCCAACCGCCGCCTCCTCCCGCAGGTCGGCATCATCTTGCACTACTCGTCGCTCTCCACGCTGCTCTGGATGGCGGTGAAAGCGCGAGTGCTCTACAAGGAGCTGAGCTGGAAGGCGCCGCAGCAGCCGGACAGGGACGCGTCCCAGGCAGCCCCCAGACCCATGCTGCGGTATGGACTCCCTGCCCCCACCTGCAGCAACCCTCTCCACCTCCATCCTATTCCCTCTTCTATCCAACGACCTCAAAAATACCCCCAGCACAATCAAAACTTCCTTCTTAATCAGCCTAATCCCAATAACAAATTACATCCACTCCAGAACAGAAAGCCTCACCTCCTTATGGGAATGAAAGTTCATCATCAACTTCAAAATAAGTTTATCAATAAAGTCCCCATCAGGCCCTCAGAGGCTCAAGGGGCTGGGGTGGGATTTGCTGCCCTGGATGAGACCATCCCAAGCTCTCCAGGTGTGCAGTGACATTTCCCCTCCCTGCAGGTTCTACCTGATCGCCGGCGGGATCCCCCTCATCATCTGTGGGATCACAGCAGCTGTCAACATCCAAAACTACCACGACAACAACCCCTAGTAAGTGTCCCTGCTCAACCCTTCCTCCCTCCCAAGTGGGTGGCCTCCCTCCGCTGGGGCAGGGAACTGGTGGCACTGGGAATCTGGCATCGAGACCATCTGGTATTAGCAGACATCTTTCAGGTGTGAGCTGAATGCTTCTGTTTAAGCTACATCTTGGTAGCCTAAGTGCACCTTGCAGTACACTTGCCTTGTTACGACTTACCTTGTTACGACTTACCTCATCTTTGGCTGGATAGCTCGTGAGCTTATGAGAGCCCTGCCATGAGGGCAGAGGTGCCCTCTGAGCAGCTCCAGGCCGCTCAGAGCCCCTCTCCTCCCACACAGCTGCTGGCTGGTGTGGCGGCCCAGCCTGGGAGCCTTCTACGTCCCCGTGGCATTCATCCTGCTCGTCACCTGGATTTATTTCCTCTGTGCCGGGCTCAGCCTCCAGTGCCGCCCCTCGCACCAGAAGGACATCCCGGAGCCGCTGGAGCCCCCGCCGCGATTGGGAGCCGCCGGTGACCTCCTGACAGACTCTGGCTCCATCTCGGTGACGCTGAACTCGGGGCCTCCCTGCCCTGAGGGGGACGGTGTGTACTCCCTGCGGGTGCAGTTCTGGGCTCTGGTGGCCACCCACGCCCTGTACGTGGCCCTGTGGACGTTCGGCGCCATGGCCATGTCCCAGCGCTGGTACCTGAGCATCGTCTTCAGCTGCCTCTACGGCGTCACCGCCGTGGCGCTGGGGCTCTTCATCTTCATCCATCACTGCTTGCGCCGCCGGGACGTGCTCAGCTCCTGGTTCTCGTGCTGCCCCTCGTACCGCAACGCGCTGCCCATGCAGGCCTACGTGCACCCCGGGCTGGGGCCGGAGGATGGCTCGCAAGTCTTCATCGGCTGCGAGCCGGAGGCCGCTCGCTCCGGAGCCTCCTCATCCTCCTCACCCAGCAGCGCTGGCTCTGCTGGAGGCCACTGCAAGCTCACCAACCTGCAGGTAGCCCAGAGCCAGGCGGAATCGCGGCCGCCGCCCTGCCCGGAGCCGGACACTGCCGATGGGAAGCCCGTCAGGCACAGCAGCAACGTGCACGGCCGCAGGAGCCACCGGGGCAGGACGAAGCCGTGCCGCGACGGGAAGCATCACCGCTTGAAAATGCTGCGGGGCCCCTCGGAGCACCCGTCCAGCGAGAGCGGCAGCCTCCACAACAGCCACTCCGAGAGCTACCCCAGCGGCAGGACCAGCCCGGCCAGGATGGGGATGCCGCAGGACGGGGATGCGCTGCCCAGCCCCTCGGAGGGCAGCGATGGAGGGAGGAGGATGGCCGACATCGGCGAGGCTCGCCGGAGGAGCGGCAGCCGGGACAACCTGCGGCCGGGTGGAGCTGAGAGGGAGGCGAAGCGGCGCTCGTACCCCCTCAACGTGGGCAGCCACAACGGCGGCCTCAAGGGCAGCAAGTATGACATCAACCTGGCCAGCGCTGACAGCGTGGCCGGCATGAAGACCGGCCTGTGGAAGAGCGAAACCACCGTGTGAAGGTGGGGAAGGACGGACGGACGGCGTTTTCCCGTTTTCCTCGTGCACTAGCAGGGATGGGCGGCACAGCCGGGGGGCACAGCACGACCCCGGGCCCACCCATCGCCCCGAGCTTTTCCAGCAGCGGTGCAGGAATTGCAGCCGTGCTTTAATCGCTCCTGCATGTCACTTGAGATTGATCCTAAAATGCTATTTTATATTCTACAGAGGAAATGTCTATTTTTCAAAGCTATATTATTGAATGTATATATGTATAGACAGAGCCGTAGGTGACGCCAGGGCCCCGCTCCCGGCCCCGGGTGCCACGACTGCAATATTCCCGCCGAGGGACCACTCCAAGTGCCCTTCACGTGCAGGCACACAGCCCCAGGATGAGCACACTGCTTCTGGAGAGCAGCTGCCGCCTCTGGAACGTTCCTGCTGTGCCAGCCCTGGGGGCTGCGCCGTGCCAAAGCCATATTGCAAAGCCAAGCACAAGGTAAGAGGAGCCTCAGCTCCAAGGTGAGGTGATTGTCTGCACTGCTTTAATGCCAGACACTAAAATAAGGGCCTGGAAAGGCTCCAGACACTAAAACCACAGCCAGAAAATGCTCCCAAGTCCTCAGAGGCTCAAGCCATGCAGTGGGGTGGGCTGGCAGACCTGTGCTGCTGCCAGGACTGACCCTCTGTGCCAAAGCACCAAAGAACCAAGAGGTGGGAGAGGCCCAGAGCAGCTCTGTGTCCTTAATCCAGGCTTCAAGCTCAGAAAATACCTAGGCTTGCTCTTAGGAAGGCAGAGGCCATTCTGGGGAGCAGGGAGCATTCCTGGGCCGTTCTGGGGGAGCAGGGAGCATTCCTGGGAACACAAGAGAACAATGCCAAGGAATTGGGGACCTTCCTCGGACGGTCAAAGGGCTGGAACCTGGAGAAGCACTTATTGTTCCCATTGGAAAACAAATTTCCCTTTTTTCCCAGCACACAGGTAAACCAGCCAGGCTGCAGAGGAGGAAGGTGGGAGCCTGGTGCCTCCCCTGCCCTTTCCAGCCTCCCCTGCCTCAGTTTCCCCCACCTGCAAATGAGTTTAATGACATAGCTACCTCTGAGGGGTCGTGGGGCTGGCAGGGCCACTAGCCAGGGGAGGAAAAAAGCACTTAGTGGGGATAGGTCCCACCTGGGAACCACTCACCTCACAGGGCTGGGGCACCCCTGAGCCTAACCTGCCACTCCCTGCCTGCCTCGGCTTCTCTGCCCAGTTAAAAGTTTAAATATTTCATTGTCCCTGGGATTTAACACAGTTTAAACCCTTCCTGCAGCTCCTGCAGCCTCTCCCCAGCCTGGCTGATGCCCCGTGGTTCTATTGCTTGCTGCATTGTGACAGTATTAGAGAAAAAGCTTTGTATTCTTAATTACACTTCGTGTGTTTACAAGCCAATGACATATCAACAGAGCTTCCTGCAATATCCGGGGGGAGGGGAGGGAAATATGCCAAAGAAATGTCTTTAAAGGGGTCTTTTTTGCATTTTTATATGAATAGAATGTTTCTAGCAGATATGTTTTGTTTAATATATTAAAGATATGCCAATCTGCCAAGATCTACTGTGTGATTTCTCTCAGACTTTGTGTTCAAATGCAGTGTTTGACCTTCACAAAGACTTTCTGCTGAAGAATGAGAAATCCAAGGTGAGGCTGCCCTGGAAAACCTGGCACCTTTTGTGCTTTTATTTACTTACAACAGAAATGTAAAATAACCTGAAGCAGTCACTCCATAAAATGCCCCATTCCCTGGGCGACTGTCCCAGCAGCACAATCGCTCTGTAACTGGTGGACTTCACATTTCTGGTCCCCAAATTGTCCCGCTGGGCCAGGGACACCTTCAGGACCAGGCCTTGGCCCTCCTGAAGGCTCTGATCTCCTCGGGGCTCCTCAGGTACTGCTCGATCTCGCTGTCTGAGATGGGCTCATCGCCCGTCACGGCCGCGCCCGCAGCGCTCGGAGCCGCCGCCCGCAGCCTCTTCCTGGGGTGGAGGAGGCAGGGGGGCAGCAGGGGCCTCAGGGTGCCCCTCTGCTGCTGCTGCCCTGCCCAGGGACTGCCCTGCTGCTGTGGCACTGCAGGAGAGCTGGGGGGAGCCTGGGCTGGGGAGTTGTTATTCACAGAGTCCTTATCCAGGGAGCCTGGGCCCACAGAGCCCTGGGCTGGGCAGCCCTGGTTGGGGGAATTCTTATTCACAGAGTCCTTCTCCAGGGAGCCCTGGCTCACAGAGCCCTGGCTGGGGGAGTCCTTATCCAGGGAGCCATTATCCAGAGAGCCATTATTCAGGGAGCCCAGGCTCACAGAATCCTGGCACCGCTGGCTCAAAGAACCCTGGCTCACAGAGCCCTGGCCTGGGGAGTCCTTATTCACAGAGTCCTTATCCTGACAGCCCTGGTTCAGAGAGCCCTGGCACTCCTGGTTCACAGAGCCCTGGCACCCCTGGCTCACAGAGCCCTGGCACTCCTGGCTCTCAGAGCCCTGGCACTCCTGGCTCTCAGAGCCCTGGCACCCCTGGCTCACAGAGCCCTGGTTCACAGAGCCCTGGCACCCCTGGCTCTCAGAGCCCTGGCACCCCTGGCTCTCAGAGCCCTTGCTCACAGAGCCCTGGCACTCCTGGCTCTCAGAGCCCTGGCTCACAGAGCCCTGGCACTCCTGGCTCACAGAGCCCTGGCACTCCTGGCTCTCAGAGCCCTGGCTCACAGAGCTCTGGCACCCCTGGCTCTCAGAGCCCTGGCACTCCTGGCTCTCAGAGCCCTGGCACTCCTGGCTCTCAGAGCCCATGCCCAGGCCCGTGCCCTGCTGCTCCAGCCCGTCCTGCTGGCTGAAGGCACGTTTCAGCAGGAGCAGCCGGTGCTGCAGCAGGTCCCCGATGTGCTTCACCACCGTCTTCTTGTCCAGGCGGAAGCCGCGCAGCCAGGAGAGCTGGGAGGCCATCGCCAGCAGGATCTCCAGCAGCTCCTTCAGCCTCAGCTGGGCTGGAGGGGGCAGCTCCACCCCTGCCAGGCGGCAGAACCGTGCCAGGGGGCACGAGAGGCGCGGGCCGGGCCGCAGGGACTGCCAGGCCAGGAACGCCGCGGCCGTGACCACGGGCACCGGGTGCCGCCCGGTCACCAGCCACGTGGCGCTGGCCAGCTCCACAATGGCCATGGTCCGGGCCACCAGCTGCTCCTTGTCCTCCAGGAAGGGCCCAGGGATGTTGGCATTGGGCTGGACCAGCCGGAAGCTGCAGGGGAAAGAGCCACGGTCAGGGGGAGCATCGGGGACAAACACATCTGTCATTGTCACATTTTAGGGAAAAATCCCTGGGAAGCTGGAAAAGTCTGTCCTGGGAAGCTGAAAAGCCTCAAAGAAAATAATTATCTGCTGCTGTGGAATGCAACAGGTGCATCTTTGATTGGTTGTTTCTAATTAATGGCCCGTCACAGTCCAGCTGTCTCAGACTCTCTGAGAGTCACAAGATTTTATTATCATTCTTTCCTTTCCTTTCAAGCCTTCTGATGAAATCTTTTCTTCTGTTCTTTTAGTATATCATTTTCTTTTAATATAATATTTAACATAAAAGAATAAATCAGCCTTCTGAAACATGGAGTCAAGATTCTCATCTCTTCCCTCATCCTGGGACCCCTGCAAATACCACGACAAATCCCTTTGCCAGGATTTCTCTCCTGGGAAGCTGAGAAGCCTCAGAGAAAAAGGAAAACAATATTATTTAATTTGTTTCTCCTGTGTTTTGCTGCTTTGGAATATGGTTGGAGATTGTTTCATTGGTTTCATGTGAATTGTTTTTACTTATTGGTCAATGACGGCCAAGCTGTGTTGGATTCTGAGGAGAGAGTCAGGAGTTTTCATTATTATCTTTTTAGCCTTCTGTCTGTATCCTTTCTGTATTCTTTAGTATAGTTTAGTATAGCAGAATAGAATAAAATAGAGTAGAATAGAATAGAATAGAATAGAATAGAATAGAATAGAATAGAATAGAATAGAATAGAATAATAAATCAGCCTTCTAAGAACATGGAGTCAGATTCATCATTCCTCACTTCATCTGGGAACCCCAAAAATCCAAGACACACCCTGCTCCTGCCATGGCTGCTGCTTGAGGACACCAGGAGGAGTTTCTTTATGGAAAAGGTTCCCAGGCACTGGAATTGCTGCCAGGGAGGGGGTGGTGTCCCCATCCCTGGAGGTGGCACTCAGTGCTCAGGGCTGGGTGGCAATTTGGGCATTGGGCACAGGTTGGCCTCAGAGATCTTTTCCAAGAGATCTGGGATTCCCTGATCCATGGTGCCTCCCTGAGCACCTCTGTGAGGAGAATGGAGCAGGATGAGAATCACAGCCTGTGACGGTGTTCACAGGGCTTCTTGGATGAGGGAAGAGATGAGGATCCGACTCCATGTTTCAGAAGGCTTGAGTTATTATTTTATGATATATATTATATTAAAACTATACTAAAAAGAATAGAAGGAAAGGTTTCATCTCAGAAGGCTGGCTAAGCTAAGAATAGAAAAGAAGAGTAAAGAATGATAACAAAGGCAGCTGCCTCAGACTCTCTGATTGGCCATTAATAAGAAACAACCACATGAGACCAATCACAGATGCACCTGTTGCATCCCACAGCAGCAGATAATCAATGTTTGCATTCTGTCCCTGAGGCCTCTCAGCTTCTCAGGAGGAAAAAATCTTAAGAAAAGACTTTTAATGAAAAGATGTCTGCGACAACAGCCCAGCTGTGACAAGGGAGGGACAAACGCCAGCCCAGCCCGAGCTGTGTCACACCCCATCCCCTCCACCCACCAAAGGCTGCCCCCTCACCTGCTCAGGTGCGTTGTCACCAGGTCTGCCAGGCTCAGGGCGGGCACAGAGAGCCCCAGCTCCCTCTGCAGGCTCAGGAAGACGCTGGCAAAGAGCTCCTGCTTGGCGTAGAGCAGGGAGCACACGGTGCCCATGGTCAGCGGCCAGCGGCGCTGCCGGCACGTCACCAGCACACAGCACCCCCCCAGCAGCTCCTTCTTCTCCAGGCTGACCAGGTGGAAGGCAGGCAGCTCCAGAGCCCTCTGGAAGTAGGACACAGCCGTTTCCTCAAAGGCTGCTGGCAGCTTGAGCACCTTGCAGAGGTCCTGCACCCGCCGGATGCCTGTGGGGGAAAAGGAATTTCAATTTCTGCTCAGAACCGTTTGGAGCAGTGTGAGTTGCTGCTGGCATAGTCCAGGGTAAGGAGGCAAAAAGGATTTTTGCATAATATCCACAGATGTTTCATCAGTGGATATTATGCAAATAATACCCACGGTGAGATGTTCAGGTGAGATGTTCAGGTCCCAGCAACCACACACGGAGAAAGCACAGAAAAAGCACCCACAGAGAAAGCACCCACACAGAGAGAAAGCAACCACACACACAGGGAAAGCACCCACACACACACACAGAAACCACAGAAAAAGCACCCACACACACACAGAAAAAGTATCCACACAGAGGAAGCACCCCCACACAGACAAAGCACCCTGCAGCTTTCACCCTACAGGGCCCTGGGGGCTGTCCCTGCTCTCACAAAGGTGAGGGCTCATCAGGGAATAGGGGAGGAGTGGCTCAGAAACATAGGAACAGATGTAGGAACAGGGGAAGGAGCCAATGGGGTCTAACAGCTTTTTGAGGGAAGCTTCTTGTGTCTCCCAAAACCAGGGAATGCCCCCACAGGATCTCCACAATTCCCTGCTTTTATATTAAGGCTTTTTTTATTATTAAGGCTTTTTCGTATTAAAACTTTTTTTATACTAAAGCTTTTTTATATTAAAGTTTTTTTTTATATTAAAGCTTTTTTATATTAAAGCTTTTTTATATTAAAGCTTTTCTTTTATTATTAAAGCTTCTCTGGAGGATCAACTGAATCAACACAAAACGATGACAAAAACAAGCAGCACTCACCCAGCCCTGCACGCACTGAAGTCCCTCTCAGTCCCTCGGGGCAGGCAGCACCCAGGGCACTCCCCTGGATCAGTTCCAGGGGTTTTTGGCATTTTTCACTGTCAGAATGAGGTGAAACAAGCTGGAGGACGGGGAGTTTCTCTTACCTCGCTGCAGGCAGCGGCTCAGCTGCTCCTTCTGCCCGGTGCTCTGGGAATAGGCGACCTCTGGAAAACAGGGAGGGGAAATCTGTCAGTCCTGCAGGGAATGCAGGGACACAGAGTGTCTGTCAGTCCTGCAGGGACGCAGACATTTGGTTTTGGGGCCAGCAGGTGCCCACAGAACCGAACTGCAGCAATCAGAGCTGTTTGAGGGCCCTGAAAACAGGTAAAAGTGAGATCGTGGATCTCCAGACAGAGCCAGCAACAACCTCAGGGCTGCTCTGCTGCACTTCCAGCTTTTCTAAGAGATTCCAGTGAGATTTTAATAATCCCTTTTAACGATAAGAGATTCATTAAATTTAAATTTTAAAATTTCAATTTAATTAAATGTAAAGCTCATCACCGGCTCCAAGCCAAACCTGGCCGGGAATTGCTGCGGGTGGGCTGGAAACCCCCGCTGGTGTTTGGGGCGATGGAGAGAGGGGTCTGCCCGGTCTGACCCGACAGTGCCCGGTACAGACACAGCTCGGAGCGCTTCGCTGCTCGGGCCGGCTCGGTCCTGCCCCCCCGCCCCGGTTCCGGTAGCGCACCCCTCAGATGCTCCTCGTCGGTGTAGGTGGTGGTGAGGAGCCCCTCGGACAGGACGCAGCCGCAGGCGGCACACACCAGCTGCTGCTGCGCGTAGTGCGCGTCCTCCACCAGCGAGCCTGAGCCGCACTCGGGGCACCGGCCCCGCGCCGCCATCGCCGCCGCCGCGCTGGGGGAGCACCGGGGCGGGTGCACCGCCAACAACCAATAGCGGCGCGGCCCGCGGTCCGTCCCCATTCCAGCCCGGCCGCGCTGCCGCCTCTGCGCGCTGCGTTCCGCCCCCCGGTAGTTCCGCCGGGGATGCTCGGGGACCGGGGGACAACGCGGCCGCCACAAACGGGAACGGGGCCCTCATGGCCTCCTCCTCCTCCCATCACCGCTGCCATGACGACCCCGAGTCCCTCCGCGCTCCCTGGTGCTGCTTTACAGGAACCTCCGGGGCTGCCTGTGCGGACGAGTCCGTCCGAAAGGTGTCCCCAGTGTGAAAAATGCATATTTTATGATTAAAATGAATATTATATGTGTTGCGTTACAAAGTGATGCAGTGTTAATTCTCTTAAGTACTGTGTTAAATATAGTTTTAGGTTATTGCAAAATGTTAAAATAGAAACGATGCTATGGAGGATACTTTGTTTAAAGAAAGGACTTGCAGGGAAATAGCAGCCACAGGACACCTGAATCTTTCAGAGAAAGAGAATTTTTTGCTCTCTTATCAGAAGAAACGAACTTCTTGCACATTGAAGGCGCTGTCAGGATTCAGAGGAAGAAGTTGATGATGACCAGACAGAATCCTGTGTTTGAATGGAATTTATGCATCATGGATGAGGTGTATGAATGAATATGCAACACTTGAGTCTGAACATGAGCTACTGTCTCAAGTGCCTTCAACCCAGACCCAGACAAACCCACAGCTGGAACTGCCACAGGGGATGAGCAGAGAGGCACAAGGAGGGGACAAAGCCCTTCAGAATAAACACAGGGTGCTCAGAACTCTGGGTTTAAATTGTCTTTATTTTAGTGTTCCATAAAACCAACAAGTGTTTAAAACCAAACAAACAGTACCTGGGCTAAAAGCAGAGAGTACAAACAGGGAACATGCACGAAATCCTTCAATAACAAACAAGAAATTTGATTCTTAAGGCCCTTGAGGATGTAAAATGCCAGTCCCCCCACATTAAAAGAAGGATTTAATGAGTGTTGTCAATAAAAATGAGGTGTGAGGGCTGAGGGGGTCGAGGACTGGGACCCCCCCTGTGCCCCCAAGGACAGCAGAGCTGGGCTCAGCTTGGGTTTCACCCAACACCCAGGGCTGGAACTGGCACAGAAAGGCTGCCCAAGTGTTAAGGCTTCATCTCTGCTAAGAGCAGAATATTATTAATTTTCTGCAGAATAATATTATTTTCTGCATAATACCATTATTTTCTGAGTAATAGTATTATTTATTGCTTTGGTTCTGTGCAGGTCACTCTTCCCAGCGGAGAAAAAGTCTAAAATACAAATTGATCAGTGAGGTACAGGATCCTGTGTGCAGAGAGGAGGAAACAAATCAATCCTTCATCTTCCTCACTCGAGAAGGCACAGGAGGGAGCAGCAGCAGCACTCAGAATGAAACCACCACCAAGGCTGCCTCACTCAGAGCAGAGGGGGCAGCAGGAAGGACAGAACACCCTCACTGCTCAAATAACACTAAAATGAGATTAAAAGATCTGAAGTCTTGCAAGACTCTCAGCTCTTAAGGCTTGTTTGAGGTCAGAGCTCAGTAAAGCTCCAGACTTTGGTAACAAGAACAAAAATGTCATTTAGAGCATTTCTTTGATTTTTCTAATAAATGTTTACATCTCTGTGCAAATCTATCAAACTGCTCCTCGCTACAAAATCCAGCATTTGGGATCTCCAGTGGTTTGTGACATTGCAAGCAGACTGCTCACAGGGTGAGAGCTGCTCCAGTCCCCCAGTAAAGTGCTTTCCTGTGGAAAAATGGAATTATAAACTCACCCCTGGGCCAGGAGTGACCCCATAACCCAACCATTTCCAAAGGCAGGAGTGTTTATTTCCATAGAATTAAGGCTGGAAAGGTTTGAGCTTTGGTCCTCAGGAAGCTTTGGTCCTTGCAGGGCTCTGTTGGTTTCCCAGCTTCTCTCTGAGCCTTCCATGGACTCTCCCTACCCTGGTAAACCATCCTTTGGAAGGTACCTTTGGAAGGGCCTTCAAGGTGAGCCCAGCCCCAAACCCCAAAGGATTTCTGTGTCCCTCAAAAGGGAAAAGTCACAGAGCTCCCAAGGGCACAAGGGGCAGAGCCAGGGCAGCCTCTGCCTGCTCTGAACAAGCTCCAGAGCAGAAATTTAAGACATCAAGAGAAAAATTTCTGATTTAAAATGTACCTTTGGAAGGGTCTTCAAGGTGAGCCCCAGCCCCAAACCCCAAAGAATTTCTTTCTCAAAAAGGAGAAGGTCAGAGAGCTCCCACAGGGCACAAGGGGCAGAGCCAGGGCAGCTTCTGCCTGAACAAGGTCCAAAACAGAAATTTAAGACATCAAGAGAAAAATTTCTGATTTAAAATGTACCTTTGGAAGGGCCTTCAAGGTGAGCCCAGGCCCAAACATCAAAGCATTTCTGATTCCCTCAAAAGGGAAAAGTCACAGAGCTCCCACAGGTCACAAGGGGTGAGAGCAGAGCATGGGGCAGAGGCAGGACAGCCTCTGCCTGCTCTGAACTCTACTCTCTCCAAGTGTCTTAAATTTAAGCTCCAGAGAAGAAATTTAAGACACTAAGAGAAAAATTTCTGATTTAAAATGTACCTTTGGAAGGGCCTTCAAGGTGAGCCCAGCTCCAAACCCCAAAGGATTTCTGTGTCCCTCAAAAGGGAAAAGGTCACAGAGCTCCCAAGGGCACAAGGGGTGAGAGCAGAGCACAGGGCAGAGCCAGGGCAGCTTCTGCCTGCTCTGAACAAGCTCCAGAGCAGAAATTTAAGACATGAGAGAACAATTTCTGGTTTAAAATGTACCTTTGAAAGGGCCTTCAAGGTGAGCCCCAGCTCCAAACCCCAAAGGATTTCTTTCTCAAAAAGGAGGAGGTCAGAGAGCTCCCACAGGGCACAAGGGGCAGAGCCAGGGCAGCCTCTGCCTGCTCTCAATAGCCTCCAAAACAGAAATTTAAGACACTAAGAAAACAATTTCTGGTTTAAAATGTACCTTTGGGCTAAATTAATGCCATTCCTATGGTAGAAACATACCATGAACTTCAATGTCTCCTACTCCAAAAAACCTGAAAACTTTGCCTTGAAGGACTCTTGGGAATGTCCACTTGATGAGATGAACTGAGATTTTGGTCAGCTTACAGTCAGGGCATTAATTCCTTTTAAATTACAGCCCAGCTCTGAAGCTGGGCCATCTTTGGATTTCTCCAGTGTAGTTAATTATTATCATTTTAAAAACAATCAAATCCTCAAGCTCTACTGTCCAAGGATTTATATTGCACTACAACTTCAGATGTGGAAAGAAAAGTAACTGATCTCTAAAAGCTGCTACAAAACAAAACAATTTTAAAAAACCTTCCTAAAGGATCATCAGTGCCTTGCTGGGAAGCAAAACACATCAACAACCCTCCTCCTTCCCATCACAGCCTTGGCATTAATGCCTGACCTTCCCAAATAATGGGAAGAAACCAAGAAAATAAATACAGCAAGGTGACCTGATGGAACTATTAATCAATCTGAGGGTTGCTCAAGGCAGGAACAGGAAAAACTCATTTTCTGTGAGCAGCACAAGCAGCACCAGCAGCTCCTCACCCTCCCCTGAGGGGGATCAGTCCTTGCCCACCAGACCCTTCACATCTTCCCAGCTTTTTTGTTGCCAGACACGGAGACTCTGAGGATGTTTGGGGTTTCCTCCATGACTCTGACCAGCAGGTTGTCGATGTAATCCTCGAGCTCCCTCACCTGCAGGTCCTTCCTGGTAATGGTATCCTTCTGTTTGAGCACCAGCTGGATCAGCTCATCGTGTGTCAGCTGAGCATAGGCATAGGCAGGGTCTGAGGGATCATATTTCTGCAGAGGGAGGCAGGGAAGGCAGGCTCAGAGCAGGCACAGCACATTCCAGACCAGACACACAACACACGGTGACAGCTGCTGCCAGACAAACCTGCAAAACCTTCAAGCAGCTGCTTAGAAAGCCAAATTCAGGTTAGACAGCAAGAAACAGCCACCCAGGCTTTTGCTGGTTCTTCTTATTGCTTTGAAAAATCTGGTTTTAAGCCTCAAGCAGCATGAGAGGTACCGGGCAGCTTGAGGGTTAAAACCAGATTTTAAAATTTTCCTTTGAAAAATCTGGTTTTAAGCCTCAAGCGGCATGAGAGGTACTGGGCAGCTTGAGGGTTAAAACCAGATTTTTAAATTTTCCTTTGAAAAAATCTGGTTTTAAGCCTCAAGCGGCACGAGAGGTACTGGGCAGCTTGAGGGTTAAAACCAGATTTTAAAATTTTCCTTTGAAAAAATCTGGTTTTAAGCCTCAAGCGGCATGAGAGGTACCGGGCAGCTTGAGGGTTAAAACCAGATTTTAAAATTTTCCTTTGAAAAATCTGGTTTTAAGCCTCAAGCGGCATGAGAGGTACTGGGCAGCTTGAGGGTTAAAAACAGATTTTAAAACCAGATTTTAAAACCAGATTTTAAAACCAGTCAGCTTCTGCTGACTCCTGCAGCTCCCAGAACACTGCCCAGGGAAGGAGTGTGAGCACAACAGGCTCCAGAGGGGCATCACACAATTGAGGATGTTCATGTGCTTCAAAGAAGTGGCTGTGCTGAGAATTTCCCCCACAAAACACAAACCCCAGCTCTATTTATAGTCACTCTGCAAAAAAATAAGAATTTAAGGATTGCTCCCACTCTTGGGGGCTGACCAAAAGGGCATTCATGTCCCAACTAACTGGAATACACAATTCTTAAAACCTCAAGCAGCATGAGAGGTAGTGGGCAGCTTGAGGGTTAAAAGCAGATTTTAAAACCAGTCAGCTTCTGCTGACTCCTAGAACACTGCCCAGGGAAGGAGTGTGAGCACAACAGGCTCCTGAGGGGCATCACACACAACTGAGGTGCAATCAGAACACCCATTGCAAGTTTTGAACCCTTTGTTGCAAGTTTTGAACCCTTTCTCAATCTGAATCTCTCAAATCCCGTCCTCTCCCCTCTCACCAGGAGGAGGCACTGCTGTTATTTCAGTTCTAAATTCCCCATTTCCCAAAAAAAATCCCTGAGAGACCATAAGGGGAGCTGGGATTTTCCCTGCTGAGCCAGGGATGCTCCCAACCTTTCATTTCAGCCTGCAGGGAAGCTGTGCCTCAAGCCTGGAGGTCTCTTTTGAGGCCAGGATTAAGCTGAAAGCTCCTCTCAATCCCACTGCTGACCCAACTGAACAACTGTGCTCCAAGAAGTGGCTGGGCTGAGAATTTCCCCCACAAAAAATGAGCCCCAACTCTATTTATAGGTCAGTCAGCAAAAAAAATAAGAATTTTTAGACTGCTCCCACTCTTGGGGGCTGGCAAAAGGACATTCATACAGAAACTCTTCAAATAAATCAAAGCTTGGGCAGTGAAATTGCCACTTCCCTCCATACCTTCACACTCATTTCCAGCAGCTTTTCATTCATGGTGCTGATGACATTCAGGTTCTTGCTCTGAGGTTTGTTTGCCATGGCATTCATTGGCTTCACAGGATGGAGTCTGCAACAGGAAAAAGAAAGGGTCCTGTTGTTCAGGCAGGAGAGGAAACAGCAGCATGACAAAGATCTTTAGAATGAGAACAAATACAGCAAGAAATTGGGGATGATTCCCTCCCTGCTCTATCTCCTGAAAGAAAAGAGATTCAGCTTCAGGAAGACAAGGTATTTCTAAGCCACAGAGGTTCTGTAAGTATTTTAAATATTTTCCAGTTCTCTGCTATCTTTACTGACTTAAGGTGTTGGAGATAAAGCAGCAGCAGGAAGGGAAATACATCCTGTGTGTGTCATGGAAGAAAAGCCAGGTCAGGCTGCACGAGGAGACAGAACACAGGGCAGCTACTGTGATCCCTCAGAAACTGGTATTTCAGGCTGCCTTTCCTAATCAGAACATATTTGTGATCTTACAACACACCAAATACTTCTGCTGGCCTGAGACAAGTGTCAGGCCTTGGCCAAGCTGAACTGACACCACCAGCTGCAAGGAAGTGCTGGCATTATTTGCCTACACAGGACTTACAGCACACAGGGACAAAAATTTATTTTTATTCCAGCAAATATTGGCCCTGAGGTGTCCTAGACCCCAGGCAGAGATCTGCAGGTGAAGTCTCAAGGGCTGACAGGACAGTGGCACCACTCCACAGAGCAGGTGAACCCTGAGGAGCCCACACAGGCAGAAAATGAAGCACCACCTCATTTATCAGGTGTCTGACAAACAGCTCAGCCCCAGGCCCTTCTGCCAGTGGGATGGAATGGTTCCATTCCCCCTGCACTTTCCCTAAGCTCCCCTAAGAGCTGTGAGGAGCAGCTGCTCCCCTGAGGAGCTGCACAGACCCTCCTGCAGCAGCAGCAGCCCCACAGCAGCCAAGCCCTGACAAACCCAGCCCCCAGATGAAATCAGGGCTGTCCTGGCCTCGTGCAGCAGCCTCAGGGACAGAGGGCAAAGCAAAGCTCAGAGCTCACTGCTGTGACCCCCACACGTCTCACCTGTGCTGGGGAGACGCGGTTTCACGTGGTTAGGGAATGTTTCAGAGGGTGAAACCCATGCCTGGAGAAGATTTTTCTCCTCAGGGTGCTCCCCTTGGCAGCCAAGCCCTGACAAACCCAGCCCCCAGATGAAATCAGGGCTGTCCTGGCCTCGTGCAGCAGCCTCAGGGACAGATGTGCACCCAGAGGGCAAAGCAAAGCTCAGAGCTCACTGCTGTGACCCCCACATGTCTCACCTGTGCTGGGGAGACACGGTTTCACCCCATGGGGGGTGGTTAGGGGACGTTTCAGAGGGTGAGACCCGTGCCTGGAGAAGTTTCTTCTTGCCCGAATTTCGCGCTTTATCTGCGAAGCCCTCGGCTCTCGGCTTTTTCGGAGACTCTGCTCTACAACTCAGGGTGTCAGAGAGGAGGGAATGAGAGGAAGAGTGGGGCTGGCAAGGACTTGACAGGGAGGAAGAGAAAGCAGAAGGCTCAGAGAAGTCACACTCTGCACGCTCCTCAGCACCTGCACTCCTCTCCAGCTGTCGTTTCTCAGAATGAGTGTCACACTCCTTGGAATGAGATGTCACAGCTAAACCTGAGTCAGCTCCTTGGACAGAGACCCTGGGAGCCCCCAGTGCAGCAGGCAGCTCAGCCAAACTCCCTGGCAGCTCAGCCAAACTCCCTGGCAGCTCAGCCAAACTCCCTGGCAGCTCAGCCAAACTCCCTGGCTCACAAGCACCAGGCATGGCTCCTGCTCCTCCTCCTCCTGGAGCAGCAGCAGAATTATCAGAGAGCTGTCTCTGCTCTCCATGCAAAGCTGTCACACCTCTGGGCTGCCCTCCACTCCCCAGAACACCTCTGTCACCTGCAGTGGCCCCACAGCTGTCCTGGCAGTCCCCCAGCAGCTCCTCATCAGAGCCTCCCTCAGGGATCACGGGCAGCACCGAGCCACGGTCCCCAGGAACAGGAAGGGCAGACCTGACATTTGTCAGACAGACAGACAAACCATCACCACCCTCCTTTTCTACAGGCCTGCTCTGTCCTCTTTGGGGACTGACACCTCTGGGTGCCACTGCAGGGGTGACAGTCCCCAGGGAGCCCCCCTGAGCAGCTGAGGCCTCAGGGAATGGGAGCCCTGGGGTGGAATTTGCAGCATCCCCTGGAGCAGGAGCATCAGCCTGGGGGGTCCCTGGGGGTTTCCTCAGCAGCACAGCCACTCGTGGGGCTGGCTTTGGGGGCACAAGGAGCTCCCTGCCGGCCCTCCCTGCACCCCCTTCCCTAGGGGACACCCTGCAGGCTCTCAGTGTGGGCTGGACTGGAGGAAGTGGCTGATTGCCAGCAGGTGGAGGTGCCTGGGGCTCTGACATGGGCACATGTTCTGCCCACTGCTTTCCACAGGGCTCCTGCTCCTCCCTGAGCTCACTCTTGGGGCATTGTGCCTGCTCAGCCTCTGCCACGAGGCTGTCACTGCACTTGGAGAGAGACACAAAACCTTTGCTCACACCAGTGACCTCCACAGCTGCTCCATCACTGCTCCAGGTGGGATGTGTGCTGTCCCCAGAGAGCTCTGTTGATGGGTCACCCCCAAACCCTGCTGGCTCTCCTGCTGCCCCTGAGCTCATCCGTAACCTCCCCCTGGGATCCAGGGGCTGCTCTCCACCTGCATCACCTGATGGAACACCCTGCCAACCCCCAAGGACAAAGGACACACATTTCCCAGGGCCTGGCTTGCTGCTTTCCAAAGAACCCCCAGGCTGAAGCTGTGCAGAATCCCAGCGTGGCTCTGGAGCCAGCCCAGGGGGGCCAGACAAGGTGCCCAGAGGGTGTGGCACAGCTGTGACATCGCTGGTCAAAGCCACCTGTGCAGAGCCCCCTGAAGCACCACGAGCAGGGGGTCCTGCAGAGGAACAATCCTCCCCAGCAGGAAGGCAGGAAGGGGCAGAACCAGCCTGGGCAGCTGGCACTGCCTGTGCCCCACGCCTGGACACGAAGGGATTGCTGTCATTGAAAGGACAGCCAGAGGGGACAGAAGGGGTGTGTGGGTCAGAGAGACCCTGGGAAGCCTCAGAGCCCTCAGGACCCTGCCCCCAGTCAGCAGCAAAAGGATTATTGCCCCTGGCAGAGACCTGCCCAGGAAGAGGCGCTGTGGGAACACAGGCTGCAGGATGATGGGATGAAGGGAAATGGGTGATGCTGTTGGGATCCAGGGCTCTGGATGCCCTGTCCCACTCAGCACTAAAAGGGTTCTTGTCATTCCAGAGCTCTGCAGCAAAAGCAGGAGAAGTAAGAGAGGCAGGAGTGATGTTTTCAGAGTCTGGCACTTGGACTGTCTGCCCCGCTTCAGAAATAAAAGGATTATTGGCACTGCTGATAGGGTGCACTGACAGGAAAGCAGGGAGGGGGGCAGGTGCAAGAGTGGGAAGCGTGGCTTTGGGTTCCTCCTCTGGAGACAGGCCCAGTCTGCAAAAAGGGACAAAAAACTTGCATGTCACTTGCAGATGCAACACGAGGCAGGAACAGACAAGCTTTAGCACCAGCCTCCATCAGCTCTGCCACTGGAGATGAGCTACACCTTACAGAGACCTCAGAGAGAGGTGTCCCCTTGTCTGTGAGACTTTGCATCCTTAACTGCACCTTTATAAGCACTGGGCTTATGCCAGAACTCTCCTGTCACAGACATCTTTTATGAAAAAGCTTTTCTTTAAGATTTTTCCTCCTGAGAGGCTGGGAGGCCTCAGGAACAAAATGTAAACAATGGTTATCTGCTGCTGTGGAATGCAACAGGTGCATCTGTGATTGGTCTCATGTGGTTGTTTCTAATTAATGGCCAATCACAGTCAGCTGGCTCAGACAGAGAGTCTGAGCCTCAAGCTTTTGTTATCATTCTTTCTTTTTGTATTCTTAGCCAGCCTTCTGATGAAATTCTTTCTTCTATTTTTTAGTATAGTTTTAATGTAATATATATCATAAAATAATAAATCAAGCCTTCTGAAACATTGAGTCAGATCCTCTTCTCTTCCCTCATCCTCAGACCCCTCTGAACACAGTCACACTCTCCTGCTGCAGAGCTTGGTTTTGCTGCTTTAAGCACCCTCTCTTTGCACCCCAAGCAGGTTTATTAGTATGTAAAACACTGCACAGGCAAGAAACTCAGACTTGAGAAGCACTGAAAATGAGGAGTTAGGGGGACACACAAAACACAGCCTTATTAGTAGGGCACACCTACAAATATATATATTATATACCTCATACACAATTTATATATTTGTATGAGAGATAAAGGAGCAGAATTTCTGAAAAAGCCTCGTGACCAAATCCACACCAAACCCCTCTGTGCTGCTGTGAGCAATGCCAAAAGCAGAAGGGCTCCAAGGCCACCCTTTGGGAGAGCACAGCCAAGTAGGGAAGAGGAAAGCAGAGATGTTAGAAGGGGCATTTCAGACCCTGGGGAGGCTGCAGCCACACAGCTCTGACAGAGTTAGTTTGTGCAAGAGATCCAGCAAGAAAATTCACCCCTTCAGCACCTGCACAGGTGCCTCCTGAGCTAGAGAACCACTATTTCAAGGAGCACCCACATCCATCTTTTATTCACACTGAGGAAGAACATGGGAGTTGTTCTTTGCTATCAAAGCTCCCAACACCAGAGTAAAACCCACAGGCACCCACAGAGCAGCACCTGAGCCCAGGTGTGGCAGACACAGCCTGCTGCCACCTGCCACCAGCAGTGCCCATGCCACTCCTGCCAGCAGCTGGGGCTCACCTGGGTTTCACAGCTTTGGTCTTGGCTGCTGCAGCTTTCTCAGGTTTCTGTTCCTCCTCACAAGGGCTGAGCTGCTGCTTGGTTGTGATGGCCTCCTCTGCATGGTGAGCATCTCCTGAGGGGCTCCCTCTGCCCACATCTGCTGGGGCTTCAGGGCATTTGGTCTCCTCCTCACTCTTCTCTTCTGGAATTGTATTTTCCTCACTCTGCAGGGTCCTGTCAGGAATAATCTCAGCATCGCTGGGCTTCACCGTTTCCTTCTTCCCAGTGACCAGGGAGAGCAAGGCAGACTTTTTGTGGTCTGGTTTTTTGGTCTCTCTGACAGGCTCAATGCTTGGTGGAACGCTGGTGTCCAGGTGCTCCTCACTGCTGAGCAGTTTGTATGATGGCAAAGTCATGGATTTGAAGGTCTCCAAGGATGTGGAGCCAGAGAATGCCTGCCCAGGAGAGGTTCTCCCCATCTCTTCAGGTGGTTTAGTGGACCTGGAGGACAGGTTCTCCTCTGAAGCAAAGAGCTGCTTCCTCCTGAGGTTGTGAGGAGAGGGGGAGGAGGTTGGAGTCTTGTCCTTTGTCGTGGTCTCTTCCATATAGACGTGACTGCCATTGATGCACAGACTGGACTTGGACACGGGATCGTTTTTGGATTTAAGGCCACTGAACAAAGAGAGCCCATCCTTTTTGGTGTGGTTGGTGGTTCCCTGGGTTAGCTGCCTACTGTCCAAAAAGGCTGGTTTACGAGATTTGAACAGAGGAGAAGGAGCTGGCTTCTGTTCTGGCACACTTTCAAAGGATCCTGGGGAAAAAAAAAAAAAAAAAAAAAACAAAACAGGGAGAAATTGAAGATGCAAGAACAATCCTTTCTCTGACACTACTGCCAGCCTCAGTGCTAGCAGGGAGGATTTGGTCAGAAAGGAGAATTTAACCAGGGCTGTGAGAAGTGCACAGAACCCTTTGGGGGAAGGTTTTGTGCCAACACTCAGTTCTCAGGCAGGAGAGGTCTGGGACTCCTCCTCATCCCACTCCCCTCATCCTCCTCATCCTCATCCCCTTTTCTACAACACTACTGCCAGCCTCAGTGCCAGCAGGGACTTTCTGTGGATTTGTTCAGAAAGGAGAATTTAACCAGTGCTGTGAAGAGTGCAAAGAACCCACTGGGGGAAGGTTTTGTGCCAACACTCACGTTCTGAGGCAGGAGAGGTCTGGGACTCCTCCTCCTCCTCATCCCACTGTGCCTGGAAGTCGCCGGGCCGCAGCCGAACCCTCGGGGTGAGGGGCTGCTGGGTGGGCAGCACTGACATGGACTGGGACAGCGACGTCTTCTGCAGGCCAGGCTTGGAGAACAGCGCTTTGAACTTGGATTTCTTCTTCTCCTTCTCCACTGCCTCATCCTCGCTATCAGCAGGGGAGTGGGAGGTGCTGGGGACGATGGCTGACGCTGTGTCTGAGAGACCACTGCTCCTCTTGCCCTTGAGTTTGTCTTTGAGCTTCCCAAAGGGAGAGCGGGGCTTGTCCTTCATGGACAGATCAAACATGCTGGCTGTCATGTTGCTCCTCATGAACTGGATGTCCACCTCGATCTCCCCTCTCTCCTTTTCCTTCTTCCCAGGTTTGGAGCGAAGCTTGTACCACCTGCAGCAACAAGGAGGTTTCTTTAACCACCAGTGTCACAGACATCTTGAATGAAAAATCCTTTCCTTAGGATTTTTCCTCTTGAGAAGCTGGGAGGCCTCAGGAACAGAATGTAAACAATGGTTATCTGCTGCTGTGGAATGCAACAGGTGCATCTGTGATTGGTCTCATGTGGTTGTTTCTAATTAATGGCCAATCACAGCAAGCCACAAACCTTTGTTATCATTCTTTCCTATTCTATTCTTAGCCAGCCTTCTGATGAAATCCTTTCTTCTATTCTTTTAGCATAATTTTAATATAATATATATCATAAAATAATCAATCAAGCCTTCTGAAACATGGAGTCAGATCCTCGTCTCTTCCCTCATCCTCAGACCCCTGTGAACAGTCACACACCAGTAATTGAGAACACAGAAGGTGCTTTATGGCTGAAAAATCAAATCAGCCCACAGTGCAGGAAAAGAAAGACTTTAATCTTATGGTGACGTCACCTTCACAGCCCCAGGTGCCAAAGAAAACATTCCTTATCATACCAAAGTGATTAATAAGATTTGGTTTTAAACCAGATAAGGAAGGGTTAAAAAAAAGGGAGAAAAAACAGAGGCACAACACGGAATTCCTGCATTTCAGCTCAGCCACTCTCCTCTGCCCTTTCATCTCTCCTCCTGACACGGGCAGGGGCCACAGCTTTGAAGTGGAGCAGAGCAGCAGCCTCAGAGCTGCACACGCTGTCCCACACCCTCATACCTTTCATTCCAGCTCCTTAATGCCTGCTAAGCCAAGGAACCCCTAATCAAGAGCAGAGAGCCAACCCCAGGCTCCCAGAGCTCGGGCACTTCCACTCCCCTCTGCAGGCTCGTGTCAGGGCATTGCTCAGGCAGAGCCCTCTCCCTCCCCACACACAGCTCCCCAACAGTGCCCAGGGCATCCCAAACCACGATCCCACCACCCACACGCCCTCAAGCACCCCTGGGTGACACTCAAACCACATCTGAGGCAGCACAGAGGATGAGCAGCACTGCACACCAGTGTGGTTATGTTTGTTGTAGCGTTCCCACCCCACAGAAGCCATAGGAAAGGCTGCCTGGAAACTGATGGGTTTCTTCCTCCAAATAAAGGCAGCAAACAGAGCATGTAAATGTGCCCTGCCGTCAAATTTGCACTTCAACCTCCAAAGGTACACTGGAAGCAATAAAAGAGAACAGGAAAAGGTGACTTGCTCCAGAGAAAATGCAAAACTAATGGGGATAACTGAAGGAGATGGATTCAGGAATCTGCTACAGACATTTCAGAGGGAAATGTGGAAGAAATTTTTCCCTCTGAGGGTGGTGAGGGCGTGGTCCTGGAGAAACTGTGGCTGTCCCTCAAAGTGTTCAAAGCCAGTTTTGGAGCAATGTTCTAGTGGAAGCTGTCCCTAGGCAGGGCAGGGGGTGGAACAAGATGGGCTTTGAGGTCCATTCTGGGATTCTGTGATTCTAAACGAACTGGGCTTAGAAGACACCCACGGAAGGATTTTTATCAGGAGACCAAGGCTTTGCCCAGTCCCTGGAGCTGCAGCAGCCCCAGAATCACAAAACCCCTGTGCCTTTAACACGAGCCAGCTCTGGGCACTGTTGTTCCAAAGTGATTTCTAGGAGCATCCCGTGCCACAATCGATCCCGTGTGTTCAGCAAAGGCAGCTCAGCCCTGCCTGAAAGCAGCACCCCTAGGGGTGGCTGGAAGGAAATCACCCACTGACAGCCCCCAAACCACAAAAAAAAAAAAAAAATCTCATTAGTGGCATCTATGGTGTTAGCAAGCACCTGTCAATCAACATTATCTATTTTCCAAATAAAACTACTCCTTTATGGCTACACATCACCATGGCAGCAAGAACAAAACAGGCTTCAAACAGGAAACCGAGGCCTACAAACAACTGAAAACACCAGAAATTTCCCCGGGAGCACCAAAGTTGTGTTTTGTTTGGTTTTTTTTTTTATTCTCCCTCTCAATTCTCCTTTGCCCAGACACAAAGGAACGCCTGGGAGCCCCGAGGCACCGGCCCTGAGCTCTGCTGACCAAGAGGCTCTGCAGTGTAAACACAGCCCAGTCTGACACAGCCTTAATGAACCTAATTAAGCCTTGATGAACGGGACGGCTCGGCGGTGCTCAGGTGAGGCAGAGGAGGAGGAAGGTGACTCACCAGCACATTACAAGGCTGCTGACTCCCAGTAAAACCCTCCCGGGCACCACCCCTGGGTTTCACCGTGCCCGTGTTTGTGTTCAAAGCAGCGAGTGTGTGACACACAGAGCTGGAGCTGGGCAGGAGCGGCCCGTGGAAGGTGGAATTATCCACCCTGACACGCTTCAAGTGTTTGTTAGCAAAAATAAATTAGTGCTCAGGCCGTGCTGGAAGGAGGCAGCACTCTGAGGACATCAGGTTTCGGGTTCAGGCTGGCTGTTTTTTCTGTCGGTGTTTGAAAATCAAACCCAAGGACCAGGCAGGACTGGATGGGAAAGTTGTCTCGGGGACCCCCAGCTTCCTCCAGGGGAAGGCATTCCCCAGCTGTGGGGGCTCATAGGGGTGGGATGCACAGGTCCCTTCTAAACCTCTCCATGAGCCTGAGAGCCCCCCCAAACCTCCTCTCCATCCTCTGCGGGACCCAGAGGGGCCTCTCCATCCTTCCCCCCAGCTCCTGTGGGGCACAGAAATCCCCTCACCATCCTCCACAGACCTTCATGGGACACAAGGGTCCCCCCCAAACCTCTCCATGGCCCTCGTGGGCCTGAGAGCCCCCCAAAACCTCCTCTCCATCCTCTGCAGGACCCAGAGGCGCCTCTCCATCCTTCTCCTCAGGTCCTGTGGGACACACAAATCCCCTCATCCCTCTCCCAGCCCTCCGTGGGGTGCACAGGTCCCTCCCAAACCTCTCCATGGCCCTCGTGGGACGCATAGATCCCCTCCAAACCCCTCCATGACCCCCGTGGGCCCCCAAAACCGCCTCCACATGACGCGGAGGGGCCTCTCCATCCTTCTCCCCAGCCCCCGTGGGACACACAAATCCCCTCATGGCTCTCCCAGACCTCAGTGGGATGCCCCAAATCTCTCCATGACCCCCGTGGGCCTGAGAGACCCCCCCCCCAAAACCTCTCCATTCTTCTCCGCAGCTCCTGTGGGGCACACAAATCCCCTCCAAACCCCTCCATGACCCCCGTGCGCCTAAGAAACCCCCCCAAAACCTCCTCTCCATGACCCAGCGGGGCCTCTCCATCCCCCTCCCCAGCCCCCGTGGGACACAGAAATCCCCTCACGGCTCTCCCAGACCTCTGAGGGGCACACAGGTCTACTCCAAACCTCTCCATGACCCCCCCAAAACCTCCTCCCGAACCTCCGCAGGACCCAGAGGGGCCTCTCCACCATTCTCCGCAGCTCCTGTGGGGCACACAAATCCCCTCCAAACCCCTCCATGACCCCCGTGCGCCTGAGAGACCCCCCAAAACCTCCTCCCCATCCTCCGCATGACCCAGAGGGGCCTCTCCATCCTCCTCCCCAGCCGCCGCAGGACACCGCAGCCCTCACACCCCTCTCCCTGCGGGTGCCCATCCCTCCCGGAGCCCCCCGGAGCCCCCCGGTCGCACCTGGTGTGCCGCCGGCCGCCGTCCTCCCTGAGCGGGCCCAGCTCCACCTCGGCGCGGCCCAGGAACTTGTCGGCGCCGGTGAGGGCGCGGTGCAGCACGGTGAGGCGCAGCGCGGCGGCCTTGGCGGGCAGCTCGAACGTGGCCTCCTCCCGCCACAGCGGCTCGCCCCGGCAGCGCTCGGCCACCGACGTGCGGAACTTGTCGCGGCCCAGCGCCATCACCGCGTACGCGTCGCTGCCGCCCGCCGCCGCCTTGGCGCGCAGCCCCCGCGCCCGCAGCACCGTCACCCGCACGTGGGTGGGCGCCCAGCCCGGCGCCGCCATGGCTGCGGGAGAGCGAGCGGCGGC
This sequence comes from Ammospiza caudacuta, assembly GCF_027887145.1. Classification (NCBI taxonomy): domain Eukaryota; kingdom Metazoa; phylum Chordata; class Aves; order Passeriformes; family Passerellidae; genus Ammospiza; species Ammospiza caudacuta. Next base: position 5,515,159 of record NC_080618.1, read on the forward strand.
ACCGGGGATGGGGACGGGCCGAGAATGCGGCGGGACGGGACGGGACGGGAGCGGCGGCGGCGGCGGGCGGTGAGCACCGCCCCGCCCCGCCCCTCTCGCGAGAGCGCGGAAAGGGCGGGGCCTGAGGGGCGGGGCCTGGGCGGACAGGTGAGTACAGGTGTGTGCAGGTGTGTACGCAGGTGTGTACAGGTGTGTGCAGGTGTGTTCAGGTGTGTTCAGGTGTGTACAGGCGTGTACAGGTGGATACCGGTGGGTACAGGTGTGTACAGGTGTGTGCAGGTGAGTACAGGTGGGTACAAGTGTGTACAGATGCGTACAGGTGTGTGCAGGTGTGTAAAGATATGTACAGGTGAGTGTGTACAGGTGTGTACAGGTGAGTACAGGTTATACAGGTGTCTATCCATGGGTGTGTACAGGTGTGTACAGATGAGTACGGGTGTGTACAGGTGTCTATGCAGGTGTACAGGAGAGTGCAGATGAATGTGTACAGGTGAGTACAGGTGTATACAGGTGAGTGCATACAGGTGTCCATGCATGGGTGTGTACAGCTGAGTACAGGTGTGTGTACAGGTGTATGTGTACAGGTGTGTACAGGTGAGTACAGATGAGTACAGGTGTGTACAGGAGAGTGTGTACAGGTGAGTCCAGATGAATGTGTACAGGTGAGTACAGGTATATATAGGTGGGTGCATACAGGTGTCCATGCATGGGTGTGTGCAGGTGTGTACAGGTGTATGTGTGCAGGTGTGTACAGGTGAGTGTGTACAGGTATGTACAGGTGTATGTGTGCAGGTGTGTACAGATGAGTGTGTAAAAGTGTGTACAGGTGTATGTGTACAGGTGCATACAGGTGAGTGTGTACAGGTGTGTACAGGTGAGTGTGTAAAGGTGTGTACAGGTGTGTACAGGTCCCTTCAGGGACACCCCGCAGCATCCCAGGTCGGGTCCCTGTGCAGGCGCTGGCATTTCCCTGGCACAGGAGGTGGCACCGGGCAGCTCGGCAGCTCCAGCCCGGCTTCTCCCCGCCAGCCACGGCCCCGGGAGGGGATGGAGCCCCCAAACCTCTGGGAACAGCACATGGAGCAGGGAACTGCACATGGGAACAACACCTGGAGCAGAGAACAGCACATGGGAACAACACCTGGAGCAGAGAACAGCACCTGGAACAGCACATGGAGCAGGGAACTGCACATGGGAACAACACCTGGAGCAGAGAACAGCACCTGGAACAGCACATGGAACAGGGAACAGCACATGGGAACAACACCTGGAGCAGAGAACAGCACCTGGAACAGCACATGGAGCAGGGAACTGCACATGGGAACAACACCTGGAGCAGAGAACAGCACCTGGAACAGCACATGGAGCAGGGAACTGCACATGGGAACAACACCTGGAGCAGAGAACAGCACCTGGAACAGCACATGGAGCAGGGAACTGCACATGGGAACAACACCTGGAGCAGAGAACAGCACCTGGAACCGCACCTGGAGCAGGGAACTGCACATGGAGCAGCACCCGCTGCTCAGGACAGATGTGGAGGCACCACAGAGATCCAGAGGTTTATTTCACACTTGTAGAGGGGACACAAACTGTGCAGTCACTGAACATCCTGTGACAGCAGCTTTGCCCAGAGGTGCTGCGGGGCAGGGCACGTCTGCACGGTGTGAGATGAGAATGAGAATCCACCTCCTGTACCCCAGTCTGTCCCAAACGAGAGGGGGAAACTGCCGAGAGAGCCGACACCATCCCGGTTCCTGCGTTTGGAAGTGCTCCGCGCATTCCCCTGAGCTTTCCCTTTGCTGAAGGGATTGCACTCAGCCCTGGGCAGGGATGGAAATCCTGGGAAGGGCTTGAGCCTGCAGGAGGCTCCTCTGTCCTTCTCGGCACACTGTCCGAAACTGGCCAAGCCTGGGACAAGAGCGTCCTTTGTCCTTCAAGAACGCAGAGCTGGCAGTCTCCACATCCGTCTGCCAGCCGTGCCAGGAGCACCCAAATGGGAGTTTGTCCTGTCCACACATCCCTGAGGCTGTGCTGCCCCTTTTTGAGCAGCTCCAGAGCTTCTCCCCAGCTCCAGGTCTCCAGCACCGACGGCACGAAGGAGCTGGTGCTGTCCCAGGGAGATCCTCCTCCTCCTCCTCCTCCTCCTCCTCCTCTCCGGGTCCTGCCAGCACCGTCACCCCTGGCGCTGCTTCTGCCACCCCGGCCCTGCAAGGAGAGGGTGGGGGGTGACACAATGCCCACCCAGCAGGCTCGGCTGGGGACAGGGACCCGCGGCCACCACCCCGGCGGGCACAGAAGGGATTTGGGAGCGCCAGGCACCAGCACAGGGAGGGTTAAAGCGGCTCTGGCCAGGCTGATCCGGACTCACATGCCCGGAGCCGGGCAGCAGCCCGGGGCTGGCTCTGCTCCCCGGGGAGGGCGGCCAAGGCGGGCAGAGGAGAGGCCGGGGCGATGATGATGATGATGATGATGATGATGATGACCCGGCCGGGGAAAGCGCTCTCCTCCCGGCTCTCGGCTGCTCCGAGTCAGTCGGATGGACCCGAGGGCGTCTCTCCGCCAGCAAACCTGAAATGGGGGAGCGCAGGGGTGAGAGCCCAGACCCTCCCACCATCCAGCGCCCCGTGTGCCCAGCATGGGTGAATCCTGCCCAGGGAACACCTCCAGCACCTCTACCCGCACGTTTCTGTCAGGAAACCTCTCCTGCCCTCAGGAGAAACGCGGTTACAATCCACAGTAACCAGCAGAACTCCAATTTTGTCATACTAATAAAAAAACTCAGCGTGGAAAAACCCCACCCTGAAATTGGAGGTGGAAATCCGTGTCGGGGTGCTGGCAGGGCAGAACCACAGCATGGGTGTCCCCATCACTCCTGCCAACCCTTGCCAGCCCCTGCCAGTCCCCAGTAGCCCCTGCCATCCCTGCCAGCCCCTGCCAGCCCCTGCCCCCTGCTCTGAGCGGGCTGCCGGCTCCGGGAGCACATTTCCCGTCATGGAACACAGCAGGATGAAATGAATTCCCTTCCCAGATTTACACCGCTGGAGGGCAAAGCAACCTGCAGAACCCAGAGTGGTCAGGGCAGCCGGAGCGCCTCGCTGCCGAGGGGGTCACTGAGTTTTCCTTCTTTAGCAGCAAAAAGTGGGATCGGGAAAAGGGGAAAATGCCGGGTTTGGGGACACTCAGCTGGTTTGCTTCGCCGTTCACCACCCGTGTTTCCTTTAGCCAGAACAGCAGAGCAGGTCCTGGCGGGCTGGAGGGGGACTGGTTGGGACCCCAATTTTGCAGCCCAGCAGAGGGGCCAGAGTTCAAGGGGAACAACAGGGAGCAGGGCAATGATGCCCAGTCCCACATCCCAGAGCCTTTCCCACGTACCCCAGGGTCTGCCTGCTCCCCCAGCACCGACCCCCAAAGGGCTGGAGTGGAACTGGTTGGGACCCCAATTTTGCAGCCCAGCGGAGGGGCCAGAGTTTTAGGGGAACATCAGGGAGCAGGGCAATGGTGCCCATTACCACATCCCAGAGCCTCTCCCATGCACTGACACCCCCCCAGTCACACCCCAAAGGGCTGGAGTGGGACTGGTTGGGACCCTATTTCTGCAGTCCATGGGAGGGGCCAGAGTTTTTGGGGTTTTAGGGGAACATCAGGGAGCAGGGCAATGGTGCCCAGTCCCACACCCCAGAGCCTCTCCTGTGTACCCCGGGGTCTGCCTGCTCCCCCAGCACCGACCCCAAAGGGCTGCACCGAACCCCCCAAGCCCCTCCCGAGCAAATACCTACTCATGCAGCTGGGAACACAGCGAGCTCTGCGCTCCCTGCAGCCGGGACTCGCCCGGGGGGTGCTGCCGGTGGGGCAGAGGAGCCTCCTCCGTTCTGCCCTCGCCATCCTCCCTGAGGGCCGCCTTGCTGTCCCCTGCGGGTCCCCCCCGAGGGCTGAAGGCAGAGGGGCAGCGCTGCAGGTCCCGTGAGACGGCGTGGAGCCGGCGGTCAGCGCGGCGGGGGCAGCACAGCAGCTTGCGGAAGGCGCTCCTGAAGTCGGGGCTGCGGCAGTAGATGATGGGGTTGAAGGCCGAGTTGATGTAGCCCAGCCAGTTGAGGAAGAGGAAGAGCTGATCCGGCACCAGCGAGCGGCAGAAGACCTTGATGATGTTGGCCACGAAGAAGGGCAGCCAGCAGAGCGTGAAGACGCCCATGATGATGCCCAAGGTCTTGAGAGCCTTGTGCTCCTTGATGGCCAACAGGCGTGAGGGCCTCCTGCGCCGGCTGCTCCGGCCCGTGGGGCTCGGCGGCTCCCGCACGAACCTCACCTTGTCCTTGCCGATGAGCCGGACGTGCCGCGAGGCCACGGCGAAAACCCGCGCGTACACGAAGACCATGACGAGCAGCGGCACGTAGAAGGAGATGGTGGACGACACGATGGCGTAGGTGACGTTGGTGACAAAGTCGCAGCACCGCGGGTCCTCGTAGCAGCGCGCCGCCCGCTCGTCCCCTCCGTCCCTCCACCAGTGGTTCATGATGGGGAGGAAGGAGATGAAGGCAGAGATGGCCCACACCAAGCACACCACGGCCCGGGCGCGGCCCTTGGTCACCAGCGCCTCGTACTGCAGCGGGGCGGTGACGGCCAGGTAGCGATCCACGGCGATGGCGCACAGCGTCTCGATGCTGGCCGTCACGCACAGCACGTCCAGCGAGGTCCACAGCTCGCACGCCGTGGTGCCGTAGGGCCAGTGGCCGCTCAGCAGCATGGTGGCCCCCGGCGGCACCACCAGCAGGCCCATGATGAGGTCGGCGCACGCCAGCGAGGTGATGAACACGTTGGTCATGCTCTGCAGCCGCGGCGTTTTGGCGATGGCCACGATCACCAGCAGGTTCCCGGCCACGGTGACCAGCACGGTGAGGGTGATGGCGGTGCCCAGCACCCACTGCCGGCCCAGCGCAGCCCCGCTGCAGTTCCCGGAGCCCCCCCAGGCGCTGCCGTTGCCCGTGGGGAGGGGGCTCATGTCGGCCGGGCTGGGCTGGGGGCACCGGCCCCGCCGTGCGCTCCCCGCCGCGCTCCCGGCGCAGCCCTCGGGCCGGACCGGCGGGGCCGGGTCCCCTCCGAGCCGGAGGAGGAGCCTTTAAAGGAGCGGGGCGGCCCCGGGCTGCTCCGGAGGGCGAGGGAAGGGCAGCGGACAGCGAGCGGCACCTCCTCCCCCCGGCCCGCCCCGCTCCCCCGGCATCCCCGCCGGACGCTTCAGCCGCTGGCCGTGCTCTCCCGCTCTTGTCCGTGCTCTCCATCCCCTCTCTGTGCCCTCCAGCCCCTCTCTGAGTCCCCGTTCCCACACGTCTATCCCCGTTCTGCACCCTGCCGTGCGCACCATCTCCTCCCTGTGCCCTCAGCCCTCTGTACTGCCCTCACCGTGCCCCTCTCCGTGCCCCCCTGGCCATGCTCTCCCACCCTTCTCCGTGCTCTCCATCTCCTCCCTGTGCCCTCCATCCCCTCTCTGTGCCCTCCATCCCCTCCCTGTGCCCTCCAGCCCGTCCCTGTGCCCTCCATCCCCTCCCTGTGCCCTCCAGCCCGTCCCTGTGCCCTCCAGCTCCTCTTTGAGTCCCCATTCCCACACCTCTGTCCCTGTTCTGCACTCTGCCGTGCTCTCCATCCCCTCCCCAAACCCTCAGCCTTCTGTGCTGCCCTCACCGTGCCCCTCTCCGTGCACACCTCGCTGTGCTCTCCCGCCCTTCTCCCTACTCTCCATCCCCTCTCTGTGCCCTCCATCCCCTCTCTGTGCCCTCCATCCCCTTCCTGTGTCCTCCATCCCCTCTCTGTGCCCTCCATCCCCTTCCTGTGCCCTCCATCCCCTCTCTGTGCCCTCCATCCCCTCCCTGAGCCCTCAGCCCCCTGTGCTGCCGTCTCCGTGCCCCCCTCGCCGTGCTCAGACTCTCTCCGGGCAGGACACACTGCCCCTGGTGGGGACAGTGACACCCCGACATCAGCACAGGGCTGGCAAGGTGACAGCCAGTGACACCCAGGTGACAACCAGGGCCACAGCCACCACTTCACCTCCATAGTTATTGCCTGAGCCTCCTGCCCAGTGGATGGAGGAGACCTTCCCTGCTCCCCTTCCTGAATTTGGGGGGTGTGGTGGTGTTTGGAGACCCCCACCCACATCCACCCTCCATCCACATTTCCTGTCCTACTTTGGAGAGCCACCAAAGCTCAGGGAGGCTCCACAGCCCCATCCCAGTTCCCAGGGCCCCTGGGCAGGCTCCAGAGTGGATCATTCCCTATCAGTTATTTATTTATCCAAATCCTGCAACTTCTAAGACAGGCAGTCTCCAAACGGGGCGGTTTGAAGTTCCAGCCAAATGGGGGAATGTTGACAAAGACGGAAAAAACATGTGTAAAAACGATCTGGCTGGCATTCCTTCCCATTCATGAGCTACGAAAGCAGAGCCCTGCTTTTACAAGCTTCATCTTTACAAGGCTGTTTTGGATTTTCAGAGCCTTCAGCCAAAGGGTTGATTCAATCTCACTCAGCTCCCAGCTCTCTGCTGCCTGGGAATGAGCTGGGAATTGCTGAATTTGTGCCCCTGGCACACACACAGGGGCAGAGACGCTGTCGTGTGTCATCCCTGCACATGCAGCTCCGGGTCACACTCACATTTTTGGGTCTGAGAGCAAAGCAGGAGCGCCTGTCCTGCTTTGAATGTCCCTTTTTTGAATGTCCTTGGGTGATGAGGGCTCTGAGGAGTCACCAAAGGGGCTGCTGGCTTCCCATCCTCGCCTCCTTTTCCATCCCTGCCTCCCCTTCCCTGGCATCCCCAGCTGTCCCAGGCTCTGTGCTGGCCCCCAGACCCCCAAGGAGCTGCCAGACCCATCCCCAGGGATTTTCCAGCCTGATTTTCCAGCCTGTTTTCCTGCACACAGCCCCTCTGGCATTGCACCTTCCTCCCCCTGCATTCCCAGGCTTTGGTTCTGGATCTTTGTCCCACTTTTCCAGCTGGAAAAGCTGAAGCACAAAGGTGCTGGGTCTCACCAGCTCTCACCCCCATCCCTGCTGCTCCAGAGCTTTGATTCAAGGAATGGAGACACCAGGAGAAGCATCCTCTTCCCTTTCCCAGCCCAGGACAGACAGACAGACATCCAGCCCCTCATTCTGACGCTTCTCTCTGCATCTCAGAGGATCAGGCAGGGCTGGGGAGGGGAAGGGACATTCTCAGGGTTTCCTCAGCCCTGGGGAATTAACGTGGTTCTGGATCTTTGTCCCACTTTTCCAGCTGGAAAAGCTGAAGCACAGAGCTCACCCAGCCCTCACCCCCATCCCTGCTGCTCCAGAGCTTTGCTCCAAGGAATGGAGACACCAGGAGAAGGATTCTCTTTCTTCCCTCTCCCATCCAGGAGAAGGATCCTCTCCCCTTTCCCATCCAGAAGAAGAATCCTCTCCCCTTTCCCATCCAGGAGAAGGATCCTCTCCCCTTTCCCATCCAGAAGAAGAATCCTCTCCCCTTTCCCATCCAGGAGAAGGATCCTCTCCCCTTTCCCATCCAGGAGAAGGATCCTCTCCCCTTTCCCATCCAGGAGAAGGATCCTCTCCCCTTTCCCATCCAGGAGAAGCATTCTCTCCCCTCTCCCATCCAGGAGAAGGATCCTCTCCCCTCTCCCATCCCTGCCAGGACCTCTGGCCTGGCTCTACCTGGGGGAGGCAGAGCCAGCCTGGCAAAAGGCCACAGGAAGCCAAGGGGTCAAGGGTTGTTTAGAAAACTCTGGGAAAATCTGTTTACGCCACGGATCAGAGCAGCTCCTTTGGCTGTTGCTGGAGGATGAACAATGGGTATTTAAAAATAAGTTTTACACACAGAGAATTGGAATTAATTAGGGGAGATCCCTGCCTGGGGAGAGCAGGGAGCAAACATCTCCTGGCTGGGCAGCACATGGAGTTCCTGGTGCCCAGGGATGTGTTTGGAGAGAGGAAACAGATGCCTGAGCTGATCCCAGACACATCTGAGGGCACACGGGCTCTGCTTGGTCACACAGAGTGAGGGGTGAGAGCTATGGATAAAACAAAAGCTTTTTATAGCTGAGAACTCGCTGCCTCCCTGGCATGTGGCTGGTACAGGGCACGAGATAAACCCATCACACGCTGGAGTCACTGTGCTGCCACTGCTCCTGGCCACACCAGCTGTGGGGACACCACCAGAGCCCCCTCTGCCTCATCTTCCTCAGCCTCCCATTGTGGGAATCCATAAATCAGAGGGTTTTGGGAAAGCTGCAAAAGGCCTCAGAGACAGCAGAACTGTGAGCAGAGCTAAGCAGCAGCCATGAGATTGGTCAGCAGAAAAATTATTTAAAAAGTAGAAAAGCAAGGACAAATAGAACAATGGTCTGTGTATTAATGCATGTCTAGAATAACTCCCTAAGCTACAGAAAGTTTATCTAGTGAGATATTAGGCAGTTCTAAGCTTAATAATGGAGCTCTGTGCACTGTGTTTTAAGGCTCACAAGCAGGGATTGTATTTGAAATAAGCAAGCATTGTTTAACCAAAGGTACCTGTGCTTATAGTGATTGGATGGAACTACTGTCAATATAGAATATATACTATACAGATATAAATACTGTCAATGTGCTTTTGCTTTGTGTGATTGGTCAAAAAACTTATAAAGTGAGTTGTAACATTAAAATCTTGGTCTGCTGGCTGAGATGTGAGCTGCTGGCATCTTCCCGCTGTCATAACCATGGAATGGGAGTGATGCTGGAAAATAAAGCACCTCAATACACCTTCCCCTGCAGTCCTGTCCTGTCCTTGATTTGTACATGGATTTGTCGGCAGAAAAATTATTTAACAAGTAGAAAAGCAAGGACAAATAGAACAATGATCTGAGTATTAATGTTTGTCTAGAATAACTCCCTAAGCTACAGAAAAGTTTATCTAGTGAGATATTAGGAAGTTTGAAGCTTAATAATGGAGCTCGGATTGTATTTGAAATAAGCAAGCATTGTTTAACCAAAGGTACCTGTGCTTATAGTGGTTGGATGGAACTACTGTCAATGTGCTTTTGCTTTGTGTGATTGGTCAAAAAACTTATAAAGTGAGTTGTAACATTAAAATCTTGGTCTGCTGGCTGAGATGTGAGCTGCTGGCATCTTCCCGCTGTCATAACCATGGAATGGGAGTGATGCTGGAAAATAAAGCACCTCAATACACCTTCCCCTGCAGTCCTGTCCTGTCCTTGATTTGTACATGGATTTGTCGGCAGAAAAATTATTTAACAAGTAGAAAAGCAAGGACAAATAGAACAATGATCTGAGTATTAATGTTTGTCTAGAATAACTCCCTAAGCTACAGAAAAGTTTATCTAGTGAGATATTAGGAAGTTTGAAGCTTAATAATGGAGCTCGGATTGTATTTGAAATAAGCAAGCATTGTTTAACCAAAGGTACCTGTGCTTATAGTGGTTGGATGGAACTACTGTCAATGTGCTTTTGCTTTGTGTGATTGGTCAAAAAACTTATAAAATGAGTTGTAACATTAAGTTCTTGGTCTGCTGGCTGGGATGTGAGCTGCTGGCATCTTCCCATTGTCATAACCATGGAATGAGAGTGATGCTGGAAAATCAAACAGCTCAAGGCACGTTCCCAGCAGTCCTGTCCTGTTTGTGATTTGTACAGAGACCCTTGGCCAGTGATACCCATCCCAGCACAGGCTCCACAGCCAGCCCAGCGCAGCAGGTGATGGCACCAAAGCGTCACCCTCAGGGTGTTTCACCTGCCCATGCCAAGGGGGGACACCTGGGGACAGCACAGCACAGGGATGAAGGCTGTGGGATGCTCTTCCTCTGCCTGAGGAGATGCCAAGGAGAAAGGAGAACGACTTCACCCAAATTCCCTGCCCAGAGAGGGAGCTCTGGGCTGGCTGGGGTGGGCACAGGGCCAGGCTGGGCTCTGGGAATGGCCCTGCCCCAGCCGTGTCCCCACAGCAGCGGCACACTCCCCTGGATTTTCAGAATGCTTCCCGTATCAGCTGCGCCAATCTCGCTTTGAAGTTGTTTGGGATTCTCTGTCACCACATTTCCTTGTCAGCACATAAACAGGCTGTGATGGAGCTCTCACCCCTGGGTACTGCCTGTCCCAGGAAGCCCTGCAGGAAGCTCCACATAAACTCAGAGCCCCACACAAACCCTCCTCCCCTGGCAAAGGCGGGCACGGAAGGGAAAAAAATCCCTGGGCCAGAAGAATAAAAAATGATTAAAATGTGCTGTTTCACAGGCATGCTCAATATCCCGAGGCAAATATCCCACAGACAGTTTGTATCCCACATTTCCAGGGCTCAGGCAGGGGCTGTGCTGTGGTTTTGGGGTGCTTCACACCCTGCTGCACATCCAGAACCTCCCCTGCCCCATCACCCAGTGGGACAATCCTGTCATTATGATTAGGGTTTAAGAATCAAAACTGTTTTTATTTTATGTGTTGTTTAGCTTATATATTCTTAACAAATTATATTATTCTTATATTCTAGCATAATCTTAAGTTATCAATTATATAATAATCAATTATGTATAATCAATTCTATAATATTATATATAATATTATATTTATTAGTGTAAAGTGATTAGCGTTAATAAAATATAAATAAAAATTTTACACAAATTTAATAAAGCATCTATACACATTTACTTATGCCCGTACTTCAGGTTATAAAAGTTTTCATGTATCTTTTCTAATCTGCTTCTATGCTAACAACTTTATTTGCTTCTTTGCCGTAAATACACTCAAAAATCGTCAATAATTATTTCTTCTATTAATTTGACTTCTTTTCTAATCTGCTTCTATGCTGACAACTTTATTTTCTTCTTTGCTGTAAATACACTCAAAAAATTATTACTTCTTCTATGAATTCAACTTCTTTTCTAATCTGCTTCTATGCTAACAACTTTATTTGCTTCTTTGCTGTAAATATACTCAAAAATCATTAATTATTATTTCTTCTATTAATTCGACTTCTAATCTGCTTATGTGTCAACAACTATATTTTCTTCTTTGCTGTAAATACACTCAAAAATAATTATTATTTCTTCTTTTAACTCAACTTCTTTTCTGCTCTGCTTCTATGCTAACAACTTTATTTGCTTCTTTGCTGTAAATATACTCAAAAATCATTAATTATTATTTCTTCTATTAATTTGACTTCTTTTCTAATCTGTTTGTGTGTTAACAACTATATTTTCTTCTTTGCTGTAAATACACTCAAAAAAATTATTATTTCTTCTATGAATTCAACTTCTTTTCTACTCCGCTTCTATGCTAACAACTTTATTTGCTTCTTTGCTGTAAATACACTCAAAAATCATCAATTATTATTTATTTCATGGACGAAACTTTGCAAACCAGCTGTCGAACCCCTCCATAAGATCCCTGTGCCACCCCAGCCTGGCACCCCAGGGGCTCCCACGTCTCCAGCACGCACATCCTGTTTTCCAGTGAAGCTCCTGGGAGCTGCTGCTGGTGGTGAAAGAGGCACCAGCAGGGCCACAGCAGCACGGGGAGAATGAGGGAAAGGGGCAGCGAGCTCCTGAAACCCAGCCAGTGCCAAGGGCAAGCCCAGCTCCTGCTCCTGCCCCCCAGATCCCTGAGCAATAAGTTCCAAATTAAAAAAATAAATCGTAGTAAAGCTGTTTTTTTCCTTGTATTGCTTTCCTGTGACAAGCAGCGGGGCAGCGCCTGTAGCTGTTATTCCCAATTTCTGCCATTTTTAGCAAAGCTTGCAGGTTCCATTTCTGACAGGTCCCTCCAGCTGCTGAGAGTCCTCGTGCTGCCTTGAGGACCACAAAGGCTTTACAGATGTTTGCACAGCTCCTTTTCCCCTTGTTTCTGGTTTTCCTCCAGCTGTTGCTAAAGCAAACTGGGGTGAGGGGAGGGAAGGAGGGAGAAGTTTGCAATAACATGGACCCGGATTTCACAAAAAGTGTGGGAAATACCGAGAAAAAACAACAACAGGAATGACCTCAGAGAGAGCTGAGCTGTCAGGGAAGGCTTTCTGAGGGAAAAAGGAGCATCCATGTGGCACATCTCCCCTTGCCCCCTCCAGGCTGTGCTTGCTTCCAGCCCCATGTCTGCAGGGAGGAAAAGCAGCAAAAACAAGGAGGAGAAGGAGGAAGAGGAGGAGGAAGAGTCAAATACTCCCCTTGTGGCTCTGGCCATGGGTACTGTTGGGGAAGATGGAACAGGAAAGCCTTATAAATATGATTGCCTGGCAAAAGATTTTGAGAATATGGAAACTATAAGCGAGATGGAAATGAAAGCAAGCTTTGAGATCCCTCAGTTACTGAACAACTGGAAAACAATGGTGTGGCTGGCTGAAGGCGATCCCCTTTTGATGGAACAACACCCTCTGCTTGCAGACAGCTCCAAGGCTCAGAGCAGACCCTACAGCTTGGCAGAAGGGCCCAAAGAGGAGTTTGTAGGGTTTAAAATGTAACACAGGATGGTAATGTAATGGTTCTTATGGGCTGTATGTAAATGCTGTAGGATTTGTATCTTGCACTAGATTGGTTAGTGAGAATCAGAATATTCAGCACAGAAGATTTATTGTATTGGAATGGGAACCTCAGTCTCTCATCCTCTCTCCCCCTCTCCTCTCTCAGCCCTGCTCTGAGCTGTGCCTGGAGCTCCCAGCAGGGCCCTGCACTTGGCCCTTTGCAATAAACCCCAAATTCCATGACCAGAAGAAGATTTATTGTATTGGAACAGGAACCTTGCCCTCTGATCCTCTCTTTTACTCTCTCATCCCCTTTACCACGCTCTTTCCTTCTCTCTCTTTACCTCTCTCTCCATCTTTGGGCCTGCTCTGAGCTGTGCCTGGCAGCTCCAAACAGGTCCCTGCACTTGGCCCTTTGCAATAAACCCCAAATTCCACGACCAGAAGAAGATTTCTTGTATTATAATGGGAACCTCACTCTCTCATCCTCTTTACCCCTCTCTTTACCTCTCTTTCTCTCTCTCAGCCCTGCTCTGAGCTGTGCCTGGCAGCTCCCAGCAGGGCCCTTTGCAATAAACCCCAAATTCCACCACCTGGCTTCGAACATCTCTCATCTCCCTCCGTCCCCACCATCCTGCCCCCATTGCTCCTACAGGGTGCCACGGTGAATCCCGTGCCACAGAGGATGTTTCCATCCCAGTGCTGCGTTTTGGGGTGCTGAGCACCCCCAGCAACGCCAGAGCCATCCCAGGCAGGGTTTCCTGCTCAGGGCCAGCGGAGATGCCCATCCCAAAGGCAGGATGGGTTTGTTTATGGGGCAGCCTTTATCTGGACGAGCAGCCCTCGGGGATGACTGTCCTTATCGGCAGCCGCCATCGGAGGGGAATGTAAACAGCGGGACATCCTCAGTGCCACCATCCTCCCGCTCCACACCAGGGGCAGGGGCATTCCATGGCTTAGAAACCCCCAGGATTGCTCTCACACCATTGACAGGGGCATTTCATGGCTTAGAAACCCCCAGGATTGCTCTCACACCATTGACAGGGGCATTTCATGGCTTAGAAAGCCCCAGGATTGCTCTCACACCATTGACAGGGGCATTTCATGGCTTAGAAACCCCCAGGATTGCTCTCACACCATTGACAGGGGCATTCCATGGCTTAGAAACCGCCAGGATTGCTCTCACACCATTGACAGGGGCATTTCATGGCTTAGAAACCCCCAGGATTGCTCTCACACCATTGACAGGGGCATTTCATGGCTTAGAAACCCCCAGGATTGCTCTCACACCATTGACAGGGGCATTTCATGGCTTAGAAAGCCCCAGGATTGCTCTCGCACCATTGACAGGGGCATTTCATGGCTTAGAAACCCCCAGGATTGCTCTCACACCAGGGGCAGAGGCATTTCATGGCTTAGAAAACACATTTTCTCCCCCAAGTCTACTCTCATACTATAGGCAGGGGCATTTCATGGCTTATAAAACGTTTTCTCCCCCAGGATCACTCTCACACCAGGGACAGAGGCATTTCATGGCTTAGAAAACACATTTTTCTCCCCCAGAACCACTCTCACACCATAGGCAGGGGCATTTCATGAGTTATAAAACACATTTTCTCCCCCATGACCATGGGATAGGAGCAGTTCATGGCTTAGAAAACACATTTTCTCCCCCAGGATCACTCTCACACCAGGGACAGAGGCATTTCATGCCTTATAAAACACATTTTCTCCCCCAGAACCACTCTCACACCATAGGCAGGGGCATTTCATGGCTTAGAAAACACATTTTCTCCCCCAGGATTGCTCTCACACCATAGGCAGGGGCATTTCATGATTTATAAAACACATTTTCAACCCCAGGACCCCTCTCACACCAGGGACAAGGGCATTTCATGCCTTATAAAACACATTTTCTCCCCCAGGATTGCTCTCACACCATTGACAGGGGCATTTCATGGCTTATAAACCCCCAGGACCACTCTCACACCAGGGACAGGGGCATCTCGTGTCTTATAAAACACATTTTCTCCCCCAGAACCACTCTCACGCCATAGGCAGGGGCATTTCATTATTTATAAAATACATTTTCTCCCCCAGGATTGCTCCCACACAATGGGATAAGAGCAGTTCATGGCTTATAAAACACATTTTCTCCCCCAGGATTGCTCCCACACCATGGGATAGGAGCAGTTCATGGCTTATAAAACACATTTTCTCCCCCAGGATTGCTCTCACACCATAGGCAGGGACATTTCATGGCTTAGAAAACATTTTCCCCCCCAGGATCCCTCTCATACCATCAGCAGGGGCATTTCATGAGTTATAAAACACATTTTCTCCCCCAGGATTGCTCCCACACCATGGGATAGAAGCAGTTCATGGCTTATAAAACACATTTTCTCCCCCAGGACCTGCCAGAGGAGCGAGCCCTGCCCCAAACCCAGCCCTGCTCAGCTCACAGGGATCCAGCCCAGGTCAGGAGCAAAGGCAGTGCTGGAGGAGAGCCGACACCTCGGAGAGCACTTCTGCTCCCGATTTAGAAGGCAATAATGTGATAACTGTGCATCACATGAGGATGACAAAGGAATCCCGGCAGAATGGGCAGATAAAATGCCCTGGAGAGGAACACCCTGTAACCCCTGTAATCCCTCTGGCTGTCCTGGACTGCCAAGACCCCTGCCAGGGGGCTCAGAGACCCTGGCACAGAGCCCAGAATGAATGCCCGTGTGGGTTTGATTATGACCCATGGAGCAAGTTACCAACCTTAGATGAAGATCTGCAGGCCATGACAATTTAAGGAGAATGATAGTGAATTTATCACAAGGTGAAAAAGTAGATTTTGGGGTTTTTAGAATGGGGGTTCAGGCAAGATGGAGAGATCTGAGCGTGTCCAGCCTTTCTCCTTCTTCTTCTTGGCCTCCATCTTCTGCTGTGATGGTGGCACTGACAGATGGGTTTAGAGTAGAAGCTCACTGTCTAACACAGGTGACAGGTGTTGGGAAGTAATTGTAAATAATGCGAAGTAATAAATTGTAAATATTGGAAAGTAATTGTAAATATTGTAAAGTAATAAATTGTAAATATTGGGAAGTAATTGTAAATATTGTACACGTAGGTTTTAGTATAAAAAATAACACCGCCCTGGGGCAGGCAGAGTGCCTGGAACTGTCCTGCTGGACGGACCTGGGCAGGGCAGGAGAAAGAATTTTATAGATAAGACAAAATAAACAACCTTGAGAAGAGAAATGAAGAGCTCTGATTCCATCTTCAACTGCTGGGCTGGGAAAAGAGACTGTAACATATCTCGGGGTCGCTGTGAGCAGCTAAAGATCCCGACATGGGAGGGTGACACAGTGGCAGGGTGTCACCCTGACCTTCCCCAGTCCCTGACCCCACCAGGGTCCATTCTGGAGGAGGAGGAGGAGGAGGAAATGGCAGCGGCCGCCTCTCTGGGCTGGGGGTCACTGCTGATGTCATTGCATGCAGGAAATGTTGTTTTCCTGCCCCAGTGCCCGCTAATGCATCCAGCAGCTGGCACAGGGCTGCCTGCCTGGCACCGGGGGTTCTTGGGGTCACCGCAGCCTGCCGGGGGGTCCCACGGGAGTTGGGGGGCAGGAACAGCCCTGTCCATCCCCTGGCAGCGCAGCGCTGCCCTGCACGCCCAAATGCTGCCCCAAAAACGCTCAGAGCTCTCCGCGGGAGGAGTTCGGCCCCAGGCTGGGTCCGGAGCTGAGCGCGGCTGCCGAGCTCCATCTGTTGGAGCTGTGTGCTGTCACAGGCATCATTCCTGAAAAATCCCTTCCCCGGGATTTCTCCTCCTGGGAAGCTGAGAAGCCTCGGAGAAAAAGGAAAACAACATTATCCGATTGCTTCTCCTGTGTTTTGCTGCTTTGGAATGTGGTTGGAGATCGCTGGTCTGATTGGTTTCATGTGAATTGCTTTGGCTTAATGAGCAATCACGGTCAGGCTGTGTCGGGGCTCCGGAAGCAGGCATGAGATTTAATTGTCATTTTTTGTAGCCTTCTGTATGTATCCTTTCTCTATTCTTTAGTATAGCTTTAGTCTACCATTAATATAGTATAGTATAGTATAGTATAGTATAGTATAGTATAATAAAATAAAATATAATGTAATATAATATAATATAATATAATATAATATAATATAATATAATATAATATAATATAATGTGATATAACGTAATATAATATAATATAATATAATATAATATAATATAATATAAATATCATAAAATAATAAATCAAGGGAAAGGGGAGGAAATGGGAGGAAACGGGAGAAAAGGGGAGAAAGTGGGAGAAAAAGGGGGGAAAATGAAGGAAAAGGTAGGAAAAGGAGGGAAAAAATGGAGGAAAAGGGAGAAAGTGGGAGAAAAAGGGAGAAAAGGAGGAGAAACGGGAGGGAGGGGGGAAAAAGGGGGAGAAAAAGGGAAAAAAACGGAAAAATTGGGAGAAAAAGGGAGAAAAGGGGGGTCCCGCCCAGACCCCGCCCATTTAGCGCTAAGCCCCACCCCTGTCCGGGCTAAGCCCCGCCCCCGTATCGGGACGCTTCATTAGCATAACTCCGCCCCTTTGCATTGAACCGCGCCCACTCCCGTGTAGGCCCCGCCCACCCTGCGACCCGCCCGGTGCCGTTCCCGTTCCCGCGGCGGAAGGGGCGTGGCCCGGGCCGGAAGCGGCGGGCGGGCGGCGGCGGCGCTGGTGCCGCTCCCGGTCCCTGTCGCGGTCCCGTCCCGTCCCGGTCCGGTCATGTCGGGCCGCTGCTGCCACGGGCAGACGCCCAGCCGTGACATCCCGGGCCCCGGGAAATGCCTCGCCCTGCCCGACGGGGCCCCGCTGCCGCCCGGCGACTACAGCACCACACCGGGGGGCACCGTGTTCGGGACCACGCCGGGCGGTGAGCGCCGGGACAGCGCGGGAGGGAGGGCTCGGTTCCAGCAAGGGGCAGGGAGCGCTCCCGTCCTGTCCCGGGATAGGAACCGGGAGCTCCCGCCCGGTACCGGGGCTCGGTGCGGGTTTGGGGGAACCTCGCAGGGAGCAGCTTTGGCCTCCGCGTGGTTACTGATTAATTGTAATCTCCAATATTTGCTGTTTTCCCTGGCAGCCAGCAAAGCCTGGGGGCTTTTTTTCTTTCTTTCTTTATTTTTTTATTTTTTTATTTCTAACCCCACACCGCTCCAAATTCTGGAGCTGCAAACGCGCCATGGGCTCCTTCCCTCTTTGCCGGCCAGGAGAGGAACCTCCTGTAGGGACTTGTCCTTAAGTAAAGTAATAAACTGATTATGCCAAGGGTTCCTCTATCAGAGAGGTTTTGTGTCCCCAAGAGTAATAAACTGATTTTGCCAAGGGTTCCTCTATCAGAGAAGTTCAGTGTCACCATCTCTCCTTGGCACTTGTGTGTCCCCATCTTTCCGTGGCAGTTTTGTGTCCCTATCCCTCCATTTTTGCCAGTTTTGTGTCCCCATCCCTCCTTGCCAGTTTTGTGTCCCCATCCCTCCATTTTTGCCAGTTTTGCGTCCCCATCCCTCCATTTTTGCCAGTTTCGTGTCCCCATCCCTCCTTGCCAGTTTTGTGTCCCCATCCCTCCATTTTTGCCATTTTGGCCCCCAGAGAAGCAGCCCCAGCTCCAGGTGGTGGCACAAGGTCAGTGTAGGGGATTCCAGCCGTCTCTGCTGCCCCCAAGCCGGGTTTTGGGGTGATTTTGGGGTGATTTTTTTTCCCCCACACCTTGTAGAATCTCCCCTTTGCCTCCCTATCCAGGCGGGTGTAGCACCAGGAATGGTGAAGGCAGAAAAACAAACCTTGGGAGGGCATGGAGGGGTTGTTGTCCCGCAGGATTTGAGGGGTTAAATGGCAAGGGGAGAAGGGGAAGTGACACTGCTGATTCACGTGTGCAGAACAGCCGGGTTTGGGGTGGGTTTGGCCGGGTTTGGGGTTGTTCTGGTCGTGTTTGGGGTGGTGTTGGCCGGGTTTGGGGTGGTTTTGGCCGGGTTTGGGATGGTTTTGGTCGAGTTTGGGGTTGTTCTGGTCGGGTTTGGGGTTGTTCTGGTCGGGTTTGGGGTGGTGTTGGCCGGGTTTGGGGTGGTTTTGGCCGAGCTTGGGGTGGTTTTGGCCGAGTTTGGGGTTGTTCTGGTCGCGTTTGGGGTGGTGTTGGCCGGGTTTGGGGTGGTTTTGGCCGAGTTTGGGGTTGTTTTGGTCGGGTTTGGGGTTGTTCTGGTCGCGTTTGGGGTGGTGTTGGCCGGGTTTGGGGTGGTTTTGGCCGGGTTTGGGATGGTTTTGGTCGAGTTTGGGGTTGTTCTGGTCGTGTTTGGGGTTGTTCTGGTCGTGTTTGGGGTGGTTTTGGCCGGGTTTGGGGCTGTTTTGGACGTGTTTTCCCTCCTCTGGAAGCAGCGAATTGCTGAAGGCTCCAGCAGCACCTGTGGGAGCCTTCCCCAACCCTGAGTAATGCAGCAGAAATGAAATGAAATGAAATGAAATGAAATGAAATGAAATGAAATGAGCAATTAGCACAGCAGAAATGAGATGAGCAATTAGCGCGGCAGAAATTAAATGGGCGATTAGCAGCGTGCAGTAATGAGCCCTCCAGGGCTGGCAGCCCTTTGTCTCCTGCGTGTTTGGAGCAGGAGGAGAAGCTGGCCTGGGTTTGTGGCCGGGGTGTGCCCACCTGGCAGTGCCCGGGGCTGTCCCTGTTGGGGACACCGTGTTGGGGACACCGTGCTGCCCAGCCCTGCTGTGGTGCTGAAGGGAGAAGGGACTCAGAGCTGCTGGGGGACAGAGCCACGGGGCTGTGTGTCTGTCCTGTGGGGCTCTCAGGGGGCACAGCATCCCGTGGAGTGTGGGTTTTGCTGCTAAACACGCCCTGGCAGCACCCAGAGCTGTGGGGAATGTGGGTCTGGGTGGGTGCAGGAGCCTCTTGGTGACAGCCTGGGCTGGGTGTCCTGTCCGGCTCCATCTGGGTGTCCTGTCCTGCTCCATCTGGGTGTCCTGTCCTGTCCTGCTCCATCTGGGTGTCCTGTCCTGTCCTGTCCTGTCCTGCTCTATCAGGGTGTTGTATCCTGCTCCATCTGAGTGTCCTGTCCTGTCCTGTCCTGTCCTGCTCCATCTGGGTGTCCTGTCCTGCTCTGAGTGTCCTGTCCTGTCCTGTCCTGCCCCACCTGGGTGTCCTGTCCTGCTCCATCTGGGTGTCCTGTCCTGCTCTGAGTGTCCTGTCCTGTCCTGTCCTGCCCCACCTGGGTGTCCTGTCCTGCTCCATCTGGGTGTCCTGTCCTGCCCAGGGTGTCCTGCTCTGAGTGTTCCTGTCATGTTCCATCTGAGTGTCCTCTCCTGCTCCATCTGGGTGTCCTGTCCTGCCCCGAGCATCCTGTCCTGCTCTATCTGAGTGTCCTGTTCTCCATCTGAGTGTCCTGTCCTGCCCAGAGTGTCCTCTCCTGCTCCATCTGAGTGTCCTGTTCTCCATCAGAGTGTCCTGTCCTGCTCCATCTGAGTGTCCTGTCCTGCTCCATCTTGGTGTCCTGTCCTGCTCCATCTTGGTGTCCTGTCCTGCTCCATCTGAGTGTCCTGTCCTGCTCCATCTTGGTGTCCTGTCCTGCTCCATCTTGGTGTCCTGTCCTGCTCCATCTGAGTGTCCTGTCCTGCTCCATCTTGGTGTCCTGTCCTGCTCCATCTTGGTGTCCTGTCCTGCTCCATCTTGGTGTCCTGTCCTGCTCCATCTTGGTGTCCTGTCCTGCTCCATCTGAGTGTCCTGTCCTGCCCTGCTCCTCCTGGCCACATCCCCCTGCCTTTCAGGAGCTCTGTTGGAGGAAGGTGGAAGCTCCCATTGCTGCTACAGAGCTGCACTTCCAGCAATCCCTGTCCTCTCCTCCCAGGAATTCCACACCCCTCTCCCAGCCAGCTAAATGTAGAGATGGATCCTCCTCCTGAAAGAACTGGAGTTCAGAATCACCAGTGAGAAGTTTTTTGGTGTTTTGAGAACTCCCTGGCAGAGCTCCACAGGAACACAGCTGCTGGACGTGTTGTTTTATGGATTTATTGTATATTTACAGTGCTCAGACCAAAGGGAGTTGCTTGTGCCAGGACAGATGGTGGCAGGAGCTGTTTGCCCACACTTGTGTACTTTAGTTAACACTTTTGGGGAGGGCACAAGGACAAATCCCTTTCCCTGTGGCTGGAACGGGAGCAGAGCAGGACACACCTGATCCAGAAGGGGAAGCAAACACTGGCTTAAGGCTGTGTGGGCTGTTTGGAGGGATCCCTGCTCTGCCTGTGGTTTTTGAGCACTTTCCATAAATTCCTTTATAAGGAACAGGGTGTTCAGTGCTGTTCCTAGAAATCCATGCCTGCAGGCTGGAGCTGGCTGGTTCCTGGTTCAGCTTTGGAGCATTAACCACGTGTGTAAACCCTGAGCAAGGTGTGTGTAAGTGCTGCTGTGCTGAGAGAGGTGCCCATGCAGGAATTCCACCTGTCCACCTGCAGCTTTTAGCCCCATTTCTGGCCATGACTGGGAATTAAATTCAGTTTTCTATTTGCTCTGTGGGCTGCTGTGACCTTGGGCAAGGTGGGAAGGGTTGGATCTGCTGCTTCTAGGGGTTTTGGAGCCCAGGGACCCAGAATTCTGGAAACTGAAGTGCTACATCACATTTACCACTTAAATACCCAATCCCTGAGCGTTTTGGGCTGTAAGGGAATTTAAAAATGATGGAACGCTGTCCCCCCAGGTACCAGGATTATTTATGACAGGAAGTTTCTGATGGAATGCCGCAATTCCCCCGGTGCCAAAACCCCTCCCTCCGACCTTCCCGACATTCCAGGAGTCACCAGCCCCAGCGTGGAGGAGCTGAAGGTGGAAAATCACCACGTGCAGAGCTGTGAGGAGAAAGTGAGCGCAGGTGAGTGCAGGCAGCAGGGCCCAGACAGCTTCTGAGGGGCTCTGCTGGCTCCTAGAAGGTCCAGAGCTGCTTTGGAGCCAGGAGATTCTCCAGAAACTTCTTGGAAAGGCTCGGTGTCACAGGGTTTTGCAGTTGTTTGATCCTCAGCAACGTAGCTTTTGCAGTTTTAGGTGTAATTTAATATGATTCCCATTAATTCAGCCTTTAGGAGGCTCTGCTGGTTCCTAGAAGTTCCAGAGCTGCAGTGGAGCCAGGAGATTCCCAGGAAATTCTCCAGAAGCTTCTTGGAAAGGCTCAGTGTCACAGGGTAGCAAAGGTTTTGCAGTTGTTTGATCCTCAGCAACGTGAGTTTTGCAGTTTTGGGGTGCAATTTGAGATGATTCCCATTAATTCAGCATTTGGGAAGCTCTGCTGGTTCCTAGAAGGTCCAGAGCTGCATTGGAGCCAGGAAATTCTCCAGAAACTTCTTGGAAAGTCTCAATGGACTCAATGTCACAGGGTTTTGCAGTTGTTTGATCCTCAGCAATGTGGCTTTTGCAGTTTTGGGGTGTAATTTGATAGGATTCCCATTAATTCAGCATTTGGGAAGCTCTGCTGGAATGGAGCCAGGAGATTGCCAGGAAATTCTCCAGAAACTTCTTGGAAAGTCTCAGTGGGCTCAGTGTCACGGGGTTTTGCAGTTGTTTGATCCCCAGCAACGTGAGTTTTGCAGTTTTGGGGTGTAATTTGATAGGATTCCCATTAATTCAGCCTTTGGGAAGCTGCTGTTGGATCAGGAGCCCTGTGCAGAGCAGAGGAGCAGCTGCTGCTGCCTCTCCCTGAGCTGGGCTGTGCTGCAGCTGCTGGAGGTTCAAGTTACAATTCAGAGCAGGATTTACTTGGGTTTTTAATATCAGCCTGAGTGGGAAATTCCTCCTGCCTGTTTCTGACCCCATTTAGTGACAGGGACACTTCTCTGAGGCCCTGCTGCAGCAACACAAGCCAGTGCTGCCTTGAAAAATTGTTTTTAAAATTATTTGAGGTTATTTCTGAACCTACCAAGTGGAAGCATTTATCTCCTCTCTCTAAAAATAAAGATCTAAAAGCTCTCGTTGTGTGATTGCTGCAAGTAAAACCTTTCCAGGGTCAGGATTGCCCCGTGCTGTGACCTGAAATGGCTCAAGGGACACCCCTGAAATGCTGGGCCAGAGAATCCCTGTCCTCAGGAGCAGCTCCTGGCTGTCAGGCTGTGGGATAAGGGCTGTGAAATGTGCCTGGCTGGGTTCTGTCCTCAGTGTGGTTGTTACAAGGAAATCCAGGGGGAAGAATTGATTATTTAAAGGGCATTATTTAAAGATCCATCCCCCCCCAGCAGCGACACCTTTAGCACAGCTTCACAAGCTGATTTTCACACCAACCCTGCTGCCTGAATGCACCTTTTAAACCCAGACTACCCCATTCCTGAAGCACAGCTGCCAGCCACCGCAATCTTTGCTGTTTAATGTGGAATTTCGGGGCCTCACCTGTGGTTTTTGTCCCTCCCAGCAGGTGAGGAGGAGCAGTTTGACATGGACATCTAAACACACCTGCCCTGGAGTGATCCAGTGAAGCAGCAGGACTTGTCTGGAGGATTCTCACCAGCAGCCATGCCTTGAGTGCCTTCCTGCTCTGGGAAAGGCAGATTATTCCCTCAGGAGAGCAGGGTTTGTCCTGTTCCAGGGGCCAGGCCAGGGGTGCTGCAGGGGAAACTCTGCCCCACCTTGGTTTTGGTTCCAGTTTTATGCTTTTTGTTAATCATTTTAATACTGTAACAGTAACGGAAATGCAATCGAAGGGAGAAATAAAAATCACGTGGAGTCTCCTGGTGTGGAGATGAATGCAATGAATGTGATTTCTGTGCCTTATTTCAGCAAGAAACTGCCAACCTGAGGGGTTAAATGGTGCTCCCTGGGGCTGCAAGCATCCCTGGTCTTTGGGGGAATTTTATTGTGCCAAATCTGCCCCAGAACAGAGACAAAAACTGTCCCAAGTCCTTCCAGAAGGTTCTGTCACGAAATACTGTAACAGAAATGCAATATAAGGGAGGAATAAAAATCACGTGCTGGTGTGGAGATGAATGCAATAAATGTGATTTCTGTGCCTTATTTCAGCAAGAAACTGCAAACCTGAGGGGTTAAATGGTGCTCCCTGGGGCTGCAAGCATCCCTGGTCTTTGGGGGAATTTTATTGTGCCAAATCTGCCCCAGAACAGAGACAAAAACTGTCCCAAGTCCTTCCAGAAGGTTCTGTCACGAAATACTGTAACAGAAATGCAATATAAGGGAGGAATAAAAATCACGTGCTGGTGTGGAGATGAATGCAATAAATGTGATTTCTGTGCCTTATTTCAGCAAGAAACTGCAAACCTGAGGGGTTAAATGGTGCTCCCTGGGGCTGCAAGCATCCCTGGTCCCTGGGGGTGTTTTATTGTGCCAAATCTGCCCCAGAACAGAGACAAAAACTGTGCCCTGATGTCAGAACTCATTGCATCCCTCTGGGTGTCCAGAGTTGCTGAGGACCCCGTCAGGGGGCTCAGAGACCCTGGCACACAGCCCAGAGCACCTGGGGATTTGATTTTGGCCCCTGGAGCAAGTTGCCAACTTTGTATGAGGATGTGAAAGTCACACAGGTTTGAATGGTGGAATAACAAAATGATCACAGGGTGAAAATGTAGATTTTAGGATTTTTGGTATGGGGTTTATGGGGACAAGATGGAGGAATCTGGGTGTGTCCAGCCTTTCTTTCTTCTTCTTTTTGTTGTTCTCCATTTTCTGCAGTGATGTTGGCACTTTGGGGTTGGTCTAGAGTAGAAGTGCACTGTCTAACACAGGTGATGGGTATTGGGAATTAAGTGTAAATATGTTACACGTAGTTTGTGGTATAAAAGGACAACACAGAGTGCCCGTGGCTGCCCTGCTGAGCAGATCTCGGCTGGGCAGAGAGAAAATTTTATAGATGAGAATTAATAAACAACCTCAAGACTGAAAAGTGAAGAGTCCAGACTCCTTCTTCAGTTGCACGGGCTGAAGCAGAGACACCCTGCACATCCTGGGGCAGCAAATATCAACCAAACCCAAGACCCTGAGTGCTTCCAGAAGGTTCTGCCACAATTGGTGTTGCAGCCTGGCTGAGCTGCAGGTGGGGATGTTTGGGCACAGTTCACCTGGAGGCTCTTGGAGGGCTCCTGGCTGTGCTGCCCTCCAGTTTTGCCCCTGTAATTCTGATTTTTCTGACATGTGCCAGCCTGGGTTTGTGCTCCGTGGTGGAATTTCCCTGCTGCTTTAGCCTTGCTTCTCTTTTTTTATCCTGAGGTGGGCAGGGGAAAGAGCTTTGGGGAAGAGGTTTAGAAACAAAAACAGTCTGGTTTTGAGAGGGGAATTTTCATCAGAGAAATAATTACATTTTTATTATTAATAATAATAAATTTAAATAATAATTATATTAGTTATAATTAATTATAATAATATAATTTCTATATTAGTAAATATATATAATGATATATAAATGTATGTAATTAAATATATACTATAATTATAATATAATTAAATAATAAGTACATTCTATTATTAATATTAAATTTAAATAATAATTATATTCATTATAATTAATTATGATATATTTTAATATATTATTAAATATATAATTACATATAAATGTATATAATTAAATATATAATTTAATTCTAATAATATAATTAAATAATAATTATATTCTATTAACAATGATAAATAAGTATTATATTTGTTATAATTAATTATAATAATATATATTTTATATATTAATAAATATATAATTATATATAAATGTATATAATTAAATATAATTTACTTCTAATAATATAATTAAATAATAATTATATTATATTAATAATAATACATTTAAATAATAATTATATTATTTATAAATAATAATAATTTTTAAATATATAAAATTATACTTTTATATAGTATTAATTCTAGAATTATATAATTAAATATATAATTTAATTCTAATAATTAAATAATAATTATATTATTATATTAATAACAATGAATTTAAGTAATGAATAAAAAATAATAAATTTAAAATAATTTTAATTAATTGTGCTGTTTGGGTCCCCAGAGCAAATATCTTCATTTTTAGCCTCTGTAATGTTTGATAAATGTGGTCAGGACATTTATCAACCTCACAGAGTCTGTAAAACGTTGCTGTGTTGCTGCTGGGGGGTGGAAGAACCTCAGAGGAGGAGAATCCTGAACTTCAGACTTCCCAAAAACCACAGGGAGTGTCTGTGCCCACCAGCTTGGGCAGATAGCATTTAAATATCTGCTAATGATGCTCGGTGGTGACATTATGATATGCAAACCCTCCATAATGAGTAACAGAACAAAGCAATTGCTGCAGATAAACCTGCATTTCTCGAAGATAAGATTGAAGGCTTTCTCTGAAACCTTAATGGGAACAAATCCAAATTTTATTGCCCTCAGGTGTGACTTTATCTGGGTTCTGAGGATGGTTTAGAGAGGAGCTGCTGCAGCTGGGACTGACTTTTTTCTATTTTAAATTGGTGGTTTTGGTTTAAAATAGCACTGCTGGGCTGCGGTGCAGCTGCAGCTTTAGTTTTAGGAAAATTCCCGTGTTGATGTAAATTCCCCAAAGTTCCCCCACTGCAGGGAGGACTGAAATAGCCCTGACAGGCTGGGCAGGCTCTGCAGGGATAAATCCCTGTGCTTGTGCTGGGGTTCTCCTGCTGGCCCAGCCAAAATGAGGAATTCCCACTCTGCTGTGGGTTTGTCTGGGTGTCACCTCCCTGAGCTGTGTGTCTGGGCAGTGTCCCTGTGTCACCAGCGCTGTGGGTTTGGGGGGCACACATAATTCTGGTGACCCTGGCATCCCCCAGGTGCCATCCCAAGCTGAGGGCTGCATGGCCAGGAAGGTTTGGGATTCCTCGAGGTGCTGAGGGCTTCACATCCGTGCTGTTTTGGGGTCCCCTGAGGTGTCATCCCAAGCTGCATATCCAGGCAGGTTTGGGATCCCTCAAGGTGCCACCTCAAGCTGCACATCCAGGCAGTTTTGGGATCCCCCAAGCTGCACATCCAGGCACTTTTAGGATGTTCCAAGGTGCCATCCTAAGGTGCATGTTCAGGCACTTTTGGGATCCCTTAAGGTGCCATCCCAAGCTGCACATCCAGGCAGGTTTGGGATCCCTCAAGGTGTCATCCCAAGCTGCACATCCAGGCAGTTTTGGGATCCCCCAAGCTGCACATCCAGGCACTTTTGGGATCCCTCAAGGTTCCACCTCAAGCTGCACATCCAGGCAGTTTTGGGATCCCCCAAGCTGCACATCCAGACAGACTTGGGATCCCCTGAGGTGTCATCCCAACCTGCATATCCAGGCACTTTTGGGATCCCCCAAACTGAGGGCTACACATCCAGGCCATTTTGGGATCCCTCAAGGTGCCATCCCAAGCTGCCCTTCCAGGTAATTTTGGGGTCTCCCAAGCTGCACATCCAGGCAGGTTTGGGGTCCCCCAAACTGCACATCCAGGCAGTTTTGGGATCCCTCAAGGTTCCACCTCAAGCTGCACATCCAGGCAGTTTTGGGGTCCCCCAAGACGCACATCCAGGCCATTTTGGGATCCCTCAAAGCGCCATCCCAAGCTGCACATTAGGCAGGTTTGGGATCCCTGAAGTGCCATCCTAAGATTTTGGGATCCCCCAAGCTGCACATCCAGGCAGTTTTGGGATCCCCCAAGCTGCACATCCAGACTATTTTGGGATCCCCTGAGATGTCACCCCAAGCTGCACATCCAGGCACTTTTGGGATCCCTCAAGGTGCCATCGCTGCACATCCAGACAGTTTTGGGATCCCCTGAGGTGTCATCCCAATCTGCACATCCAGGCAGCTTTGAGATCCCCCAAGCTGCACATTCAGACAGGTTTGGGATCCCCCAAGCTGCATATGCAGGCAGGTTTGGGATCCCCTCAGCTACCACCCCAAGCTGAGGGCTGCACATCCAGGCAGTTTTGGGATGTCCCAAGCTGCATATTCAGGCAATTTTGGAATCCCTCAAAGTGCCATCCCAAGCTGCACATTAGGCAGGTTTGGGATCCCTGAAGTGCCATCCTAAGCTTTTGGGATCCCCCAAGCTCCACATCCAGGCAGTTTGGGATCCCCCAAGATGCACATCCAGGCAGGTTGGGATCCCCCAAGATGCACATCCAGGCAGTTTGGGATCCCCCAAGATGCACATCCAGGCAGTTTTGGGATCCCCCAAGCTCCACATCCAGGCAGTTTTGGATCCCCCAAGCTCCACATCCAGGCAGTTTTGGATCCCCCAAGATGCACATCCAGGCAGTTTTGGGATCCCCCAAGATGCCATCCCTGCACATCCAGGCATTTTGAGCAGAAATGAGCTGATTTCAGCCTCGGCCAGCCATGGCTGTTGGAGTTGGCCTTTCGTGCTGGTACAGAAGTGGCTGCCTGGTGTTTGGGGGTGTCAGGTATTGCAGGTAATGCCCTTAAATGCCATTCCTGCCACCTGCAGGAGAGGTAACACGTGCTGGAGGTGTTAATGCTTTGTGTCCCGGCAGCAGCTTTGGCAGCTTTGCATCGGTATCTGCAGCTTATGCAGATGGGGGAGCATCAAAGCACCAGGTGCCTGTGCCAGAGGGAGGGAGGAAACCCTGTGAAACACCTGGCCAGGTGTCACCGGGGCCCTGCTGGGTGCTGGGTGCAGGCCCTGGGGCCATGGGTGCGTTGGGATCGTTATGGGGGCACACAGAGCCTGACCAAAGCCTGAAGTGATGAAGGGATGTGCACATCTGCTCTGGGATGGTTTTGGGGGCACACGGAGCCTGACCAAAGCCTGAAGTGATGAAGGGATGTTCACATCTGCTCTGGGATGGTTTTGGGGGCACACAGAGCCTGACCGAAACCCCAAGGTGAGGAGGTGATGTTACCACAAAATGATAAGAAGAGATGTTAAATACTTCATATTTATTCATGTTTATTCGTATTTATTCAAGCATGGAATTGTAGAGTATGGCAACCAAAAATTACTCAGATCAGGACATGATAATAAGAGATATTAAATGCTTCATATTTATTCATATTTATTCAAGCCTGGAAGTGTACAGTATGGCAACCAAAAAGTACTCAAATAAATATATGTCATGTCCCTCAGAGATATTTTTTTGTTAGAAGTTGTCCCGACAGCAACACTTTTCCTTATTTTTAGGGATTCTTTTATTAAATCTTTGCTTACTGATCTCAAAAAAGCTCATCAATTCGGTTCCACTGTGCACAGGGCACATCTGCTCTGCTGCAATTTGTCCCAAACCCGTCCCTTAAACCTCTCCACCCGTGGTGTGGGACCAAGTGGTGTCAGCATCCCATTGCTCTGGTCCTTCACTCCCTCCCTTCCCCCTGACACCCCCAGCTGCTGCATCCTTCATCCACACGTTTTTGGGCACATCTCCCTCATGCTTTCACCTTCAGAGCCCTTCCAGGAGCAGCTTGTGAGATGCAAAGCTGTGTTTCGTGTCAGGTAGTGTGACTGCGAAATGTGCAGACCCCGACAATGGGAGAGCTGTGAATTCTAATAATAACTGAGGAAAATAAAGCATGGAAAAAGGCCTTTGAACCTATCTGTTGTTTGCAAATTAACCCTAGTTGATTTAGGAGCATTGGAATTAAGGTGTTAAACATGTTGCTTTTTGCTTGCATTTAATCCATAAAGAGCTCTGCAATAATAACCTTTTGAAGGATAATTTTAGAATATTACTTGTGTCCTTGAAACTATAGCTTTGGAATATATATAAAGGAAATATGCTTATCTCATGCCTTATTAAAGCAGAGAAAAACAGCTTGAGAAAGGAAGATGAACATCACCTCAAGGGTTTATGGTTTCGACCAAAGCGAAGCTGGACATCACTGTTATGAGATTTATAGGCTTTGCAATTAAAAGGTGGACACACATCTGGGGAGCTGGACCCCACCAGATGGGATTCCTCTTTCTTCTTTTGGAAACTGGACCGTCACCATCTGAGAATACTCATTCGAGATACATCCTGAGAAATTAAAATCACAGTAGCGTATAGAATTGTGATGTAATGATTTGGAATAAAAATTGCTGATGAGTAAAAGATTGGAAATAGAAACTGCTGAAAAAAAACTGATGAGTGCCCCTATAAATACCTGTAACCATCAATTATCGGTGTGCAGCTGGAGGGAAAACTTCCCCCACTGTACCCAGCGCTGTATTGCTCACACTTTACCACATTAAATAATAAATTGATCACTGCTTGAATATTGGCCTAGTCAAGCTTCTCATTCATAACAAGCTCAGCATCCCAGGGCACATCCCTGCTCCCCAGGCTCTGTTCCTCACCCCACACTTGCTCTCCCAGGCCCAGGAGCTGCTTTTGGCACGGGCTGAGCCCCGTTGAGCACGGTGGGAGGGATGGAGGCAGCCGTGGGTGGCTGAGGCACAGCTGGGATGCTCCAGGGAGGTCCAGGCGCAAGTTGGCTTTGTCCTTGCATTTCCCATCCCAGCCCCTTTTTGTCTCAGCCCGCTGTCCCTGTGTCCTGTGTCCCTCAAACACCACCTGCCTGGCCAGGCTTTAAAGCACCATTTGTACAAATACCACCCCGGCTCTGTTTGTTCTCACTCTTTCCTTTTCACGTGTCCAAAGTCATCTCGGCCCTTCCCAGAGCACGAACCTGCCAGTTCCTGAAATCTCAATAATTCATAACATTATTGTTATAAATAAGAAGCTTGACTAGGCCAATATTCAAGCAGCAATCAATTTATTATTTAATACGGTAAAAGTATGAGCAATACAGCGCTGGGTACAGTGGGGGAAGTTTTCCCTCCTACCGCACACCCATAGTTGAGGGTTACAGGTATTTATAAGTGTATTTATCAGCTTTTTCAGCAGTTTCTATTTCCAATTTTTTTTTACTCATCAGCAATTTTTATTCCAAATTATGGCATCACGATTCTATACACTATTGTGATTTTAATTTCTCAGGATGTATCTCAAAAGGAGTATCCCCAGATGGTGATGGTCCAGTTTCCAAAAGAAGAAAGATGAATGCCATCTGGTGGGGTCCAGCTCCCCAGATGTGTGTCCACCTTTTAATTACAGAGACTCTAAATCTCATAACAGCGATGTCCAGTTTCCCTTTGGTCAAAACCATAAACCCTTGAGGTGATGTTCATCTTCCTTTCTCAAGCTGTTTTTCTCTGCTTTAATAAGGCGTGAGATAAGCATATTTCCTTTATATATATTCCAAAGCTATAGTTTCAAGGACGCAAGGAATATTCTAAAATTATACTTCAAAAGGTTATTATTGCAGAGCTCTTTATGGATTAAATGCAGGCAAAAAGCAACATCCTTAACACTTTAATTCCAATGCTCCTAAATCAACTAGGGTTAATTTGCAAACAACAGATAGGTTCAAAGGCCTTTTTCCATGCTTTATTCTCCTCGGTTATTATTAGAATTCACAGCTCTCCCATTGTCGGTGCCCACACATTTCACAATCACAACTACACACATCGCCTGTTTGTACATGACACGGAACACAACTTTGTATTTCACAGACAGATGAAGGTGTCATGGCTGAAATTCCATTGCTGGGTGCTGACTGAAAGGCCAGGCAGACAATCGGAGCATTTTTCCCTCGCTGTCCTCTGGCAGGGATGATAACCACAAGGTGCCTGTGCCCATCGCATTCCCTCCTCCTCCAGCTGCATTACACTTTACCTTCCATTCCAAAATATAATTGAAGGCTCCTGGGCAGGACTGGGGCTGTGTCCCCGTTTATTGTCCTCATGTCTGGGTTCCTGTGTCCCCCAGCCGATGTAGATTGGGGCAGGGGCAGGGCCAGAGCTCTCCCTGCTCAGATCAGATCCCCCCTCCCATCTTTAGGCAGAACCTCGCCTGAACCCGACTTTATTGTCATTGCCGCGCACTTTGATGTTTTCCTTACAGCCCTGGAATCCCGGCCTTTATTTTTCCACCCAAGGGAACGGCTGCTGCCTCCCCCTTGGCCCGGCACAACTTTTTGAACCCTCTGCTGGATTCCAGGCAGGCGTGACGGAGGGGCAGAGATGGCAGAGATGAGATACAGAGCCCGATGGAGGGGCAGAGATGGCAGAGATACAGAACCTGACAGGGCAGGGGTCCCGGGGGGGCATTGAGGGTGTAAATCCTCCTGCTTTGGAACCCTCTGTGAGCAGCAAAACCGCGCAGAAAGAAAAAGGCAAAACGCCGCAATTTTGCATCCCCCAGGCTGTGCTTTGCCTCCTGCCGGGGGTCAGCCCCGCGCCCCCGGCCCACCCTTTGACAGCTCCTGCAAATGACCCTCTAATGACGGGCTGGTGGCGGTGTGAAAGCTCCCGGAATATGGAAGCGGCCCCGGGGAGGGCTCGCTGAGCTGGGGGAGCTGCAGACACGCTTTGTTTATCCGCCGCCCGGGATGTGGATTGGGGATAATCAGCCCGGGCTGGGATGTGGAATGGGGGCTGCTGCTCACAGGAGGGGCGGGCTGGGGATGGCCCAGGGACAGCAGGGCCACCAGGGCCAGCAGGGCCACCAGGGCCAGCAGGGCCAGCAGGGCCAGCAGGGCCAGCAGGGCCACCAGGACCACCAGGGACACCAGGGCCAGCAGGGACACCAGGGCCAGCAGGGCCACCAAGGACACCAGGGACACCAGGGCCACCAGGGCCACCAGGGACACCAGGGCCAGCAGGGCCACCAAGGACACCAGGGACACCAGGGCCACCAGGGCCACCAGGGCCAGCAGGGCCAGCAGGGCCACCAGGGACACCAGGGACACCAGGGCCAGCAGGGCCACCAGGGACACCAGGGACACCAGGGCCAGCAGGGACACCAGGGACACCAGGGACACCAGGGCCAGCAGGGCCACCAGGGACACCAGGGCCACCAGGGCCAGCAGGGCCACCAGGGCCACCAGGGACACCAGGGACACCAGGGACACCAGGGCCAGCAGGGTTTGGAGTCCCGCCCGTGCCCTCTGCTGTCCGGGGGTCCCCAGGCGTGATTTGTGTCCCTGTCCAGCTGTGAGCCTGGGGGTCCCGGCGCTGCCAAACCCGGACTGATCCCCCCTCCTCGGGGCTGCCAAACCCGGCCAAACCCAGACTGATCAATTCGGCCAAACCCAGACTGATCCCCTCTCCCCAGAGCTTCCAAACCCGGACTGATCCATTCAACCAAACCCGGATTAATCCCCCCTCCCGGGGCTGCCAAACCCGGCCAAACCTGGACTGATGAATTTGGCCAAACCCAGATTGATCCCCTCTCCCCGGGGCTGCCAAACTGGGCCAAACCCGGACAGATCCATTGGGCCAAACCCGGACTGATCCCTGCTGTCCAGGGCTGCCACACCGGGCCAAACCCGGACTGATCAGTTCGGCCAAACCCAGACTGATCAATCCGGCCAAACACGGACTGATCCTCTCTCCCTGGGGCTGCCAAACCTGGCCAAACCCGGCCAAACCCGGACTAATTCCCCCTCCCTGGGGTTGCCAAACCCAGACTGATCCATTCAGCCAAACCCGGATTAATCCCTGCTCCCGGGGCTGCCAAACAAGGCCAAACCCGGACTGATCCCTGCTGTCCAGGGCTGCCAAACCGGGCCAAACCTGAACAGATCCGTTTGGCCAAACCTGGACTGATCCCCCCTCCCCCAGGTAGCCAAACCCGGCCAAACCCGGACTGATCAATTCGGTCAAATACGGACTGATCCATTCGGCCAAACCCGGACTGATCAGTTCAGCCAAACCCGGACTGATCCCCCGTCCTTGGGGCTGCCAAACCCGGCCAAACCCAGGCTGATCCGTTCTGCACACCCGGACTAATTCCCCCTCCCCGGGGCTGCCAAACCCGGACTGATCAATTTGGCCAAACCCAGACTGTTCCCCCTCCCCGGGGCTGCCATGCGGGAGGACACGCTCACCCCGGGGCTCTTGGGACCCCAACATCTCCCCCAGCCCCATCATCTCCCCCAGCCCCATCATCTCCCCCAGCCCCATCATCATCCCCAGCCCCAACATCTCCCCCAGCCCCATCATCATCCCCAGCCCCATCATCGCCCCCAGCCCCATCATCACCCCCAGCCCCAGCATCGCCCCCAGGACCCCTCTGGATGGTGCCTGCACCACACAGCTCAGAATTCCCTGCTCCTACAGGGCACGGCCCTTCCCCTATCTCCCAGGGGTAAATAAAGCAGGAAAATCCCTTCAGCCTCCCCTTCCACGCTTGCAGGTGCCTCCTTGAGCAACCCAGGGTGGGAACAGTGCTTATCTCAGGCGAGATTTGGAGCTTTGCAGCATCTCTTGAACCCCTCACTCTGGTAAGTTCCAGAGGTCACCTGCTCTCAGAGCAGGGAGGAGCTGTGGGTGCAACAGAGGGGACACAGAGAAAGGGACACTCACACCCTGGCACGCCATCAACAGCAAAAATCAGCAGAACCCAATGGGCATTTTTAATAGATATAATTTATTGATGAATTGTACAGCTGTGACCTTTTCACTACCAGCCCTTCCAATGAGGGGGAAAAGGCTCGAGCAGAGCTGTGCTTATTTGTTTGTAACATCTGCCCAGCTGGGGCTCTGGACACTGACAAATACATTCACTTGTCTGAGTTGTCATAGAAAGGTGACAGTTTTAATAGAAATATAATAAAATTGTTGGAAGAAACACTTAAACCCGCGGGGAAATTGAACACCCCAGTGGTGTGTATGCTCAGCATGGCCAGACCCTGGAGCTGCAAGCTCCTGAGAACCTCTGGCTCCTGGTGATTCCCATGGCTGGGAAAAGCAGCTGAGCCATGGCACGGAGCCGTGCCCAGCCCCGCCTCTGTCCCACACAGGGCACCCTCCAGCCCCTTGGCAAACACTGGGCGCAGCCTCAGGGAGGTGCCTGGTGACTTTTCCATGTAGAGCCTGGATCCAGCCAGGCACTGTGGCCGTGCAGAGCTGCCGGGCACCTTCTCCTCCCCAGCTCCTGTGCCAGCTTCAGGGTCACCCTGCTGCTCCGTGCAGCGCTCCTGGGGCATCGAGGCACTCCTGTGCACCTTCCTAGCGGTGCCTCAGTTGCAGCCACACTCCTCGACGATCATGTCCTCGTGGTGGCGGACCACGACCTCGCCCCTCTCGTAGTAGAGCATGGAGAGGGGGCTCATCTTCACCGGCGAGCAGGCGGGGCACGGCACCAGGTTGGGCTTGTAGAGCTGCAGCAGACTCTGTGGGAGACACGGGAAGGGCAGAATACCCCCCTGATGGGGCGAGGGGGTGAGGGGGATGCGGGGGCAGCACCCTCTTACCTGGATATAGGCGTGGTTGGTGGGCTTGAACGTCTCATCCACGGGCGAGGGGCACAGCCCCTCGCAGCGATACGCGTTGTACTTCTTGGGGTACACGATCCAGCTGCCCCAGCCCGTCTGCTCGAAATCCACCATCATGTCCACCCTGCGGCACAGCGGCCGGCCCTGCTGCCGGCCCTGCTCCCGCGGGGCGCCGCCTTTGATGCGCTGTCTGTCCGTCCTGGTCCTGCGCTGCCGCCGCGGCCCCGCGCCCCTCCAGCCGCTCTCCCGCATGATGTACTTGGAGGTCTCGGCCGTCCTGATGAGGCTGTGCTCGCCTGGAGACTTGTCCTTGGAGAAGACGAGCAGCAGCACGCTGTCCGCCGCGTCCCCGCCGCTGTCGGCGTCTCCCGGTGCGGCGGGAGCGGCGGAACCGTTCACATCCCACCGGCTCTGCTGCCCGGCGGGCACGGCCTGGTGCAGCCAGCCCCGCAGCAGGTTGGTGACCTCAAAGACTTTCCAGGAGGCTTGGCTGGCAGAGGGGGTGCCAACCACGGTGCCCAGGAAGAGCTGGTGGGGGCAAGCCCCGTCCGGGCGGCACCGGCGGCGCTGGCTGTGGTAGATGTCCAGGGAGGCGTTGTGGGCGCGGGAGAGGCCGGACAGACGGACGCGGAGCTGGGCCAGACTGACCTCCTGGCTGCTGGACAGCGAGGACATGTCGAAGGAGAGCGACCAGCGGGAGCCGTTGTGCATGGAGCCTGAAAGGCGAAGGAATGGTGAGGGGAGCGGTGCCAGGGGTGCCAGAGCTGGGGGGGACGGGCACCAGCCCTGCCAGGGGAGCCTGAGGGTCGGGAGAAAGCAGCTGGATCCACCTGAGAGGCACCAGAGCCTCGGACAGGGCTGGGATGCCCGGGACAGGGGGAACCGGGGACAGGGATGCGCGGGGACAGCGCTGGTCCCGGGACAGGGACAGTGGCAGTCTCGGGAGGAGGGATGGTGCTCATCCCGGGGACGGTGCTGATCCCGGGGATGGGGTCTGATCCCGGGGACATCAGCACCGGGAACGGTGCCGGTCCTGGGAATAGTGCGGGTCCCGGGACAGGGATGCTCAGGGTCGGTGCCGGTCCCGGCACAGGGATGCCCGCGGCACCACTCACCGTGCGGGGAGAGGCTGAGAGCGGCGGCGGCGGCGGCGCGGAGCGGGGCGGGAGGGGCGCGGAGCAGCTGCAGCATCAGCGGGGGACAGCGCGGCGGGGCGCGGGCCGGGGCGGGGGTCGGTGCCCAGGTGAGCGGTGCCCGGGGGGACGCTCCGGTCGGTGCCCAGGTGAGCGGTGCCCGGGGAGACGCTCCGGTCGGTGCCCAGGTGAGTGCCCGGGCGGGAGCGCTGCCCAGGCGGAGCAGGGCGAAGGCGCAGAGCGCCAGCGCGGGCACGGAGCGGAGCGGGACCCGCATGTCTGCCCGGGCCACCCGCAGCCGCCCTATTTGTACAGCGGCCCCGAGCGCCGCCCCGGCAGCCCCCTCCCCACAGCCCCCTCCCCTCTTCTCCCCGTCCCTCTTCCCATCCCTCCGTCCCTATCTCTGTGCTCCCTCCCCTCCGCCCCCATCTGCCTCCCGGCCATCCCTCCCCGTTCCTTTGCCCTCGTCCCCCGCCCTGCTCTTTCTCCGTCTGTCCTTCTCCCCATTCTTCCCCCGCTGCCTCCAGCCTTATCCATCCATCCATCCATCCATCCATCCATCCATCCATCCATCCATCCATCCATCCATCCCTTCATCCTTGTCTCATCCCTGCATTCCCCCAGTTCTCTTTCTCCCCGTCCGTCTGTCCCTCCGTCCCCACCACCCCTCTCCGTCCTTCTGTCCCTGTGGCCGGGGTTTGGGGGCGGCCACCCCCGCTCTATGCGATGTCACCGCTGTCCCCAGAGCCCGGGGACGAGCGGCCCGGGCACATCCCAGCCCGGTCGGTCCTTGGCGGGCGGAGCAGCACGGGGGGCACCCCTGGCCCCCAATCTCCGTGGCGGGACACCCAGAGAGGCCACACTCGTCCTT
Organism: Ammospiza caudacuta; assembly: GCF_027887145.1. NCBI lineage: Eukaryota > Metazoa > Chordata > Aves > Passeriformes > Passerellidae > Ammospiza > Ammospiza caudacuta. Next base: position 5,551,895 of record NC_080618.1, read on the forward strand.
GCTGGGAGGAAATACGCTCATTCCTCCCGCAGGACACCGGGACCCGCTCCCGGTTCAGCCCCCGCTGTCAGCCCCGCTCCGGTGACGTCACGGCCGCTCAGAGTGACGTCACACCTCCCCGCGGCTCGCTCCCGGCGGCCGCCAGCAGGGGGCGCGCTCCCGGCGCCCCAAATCTCGCGAGATCCCCGCGCTTCTCGCGGCAGCGGCGCGAACATGGCGGCGGCAGCGGCGGCCGAGGGCGCCGAGCCCCCCCCGGAGCCACCCCCAGCCCCGGAGCCCCCGGCGCCGCCAGAGCCGCCCGCCACCGACGCCGAGACCGGGTATGTCCCTCCCTGGCTGTCCCGTGGGAGCGCCGCGCTGCCCGGGCTCGGCGGGACCTGGTCGCGTTACCATGGGAACGCGGATGGGGGGCCCGGCACTCCGAGACTCCCTCAGCCCCAGTCCCGCCATGCCCCGGGTCCCGACCCTCCGGGGCTCCCTCAGCCCGAATCACACCGGGTCCCGGGGCTCCCTCAGCCCCAGTCCCGCCATGCCCCGGGTCCCGGGGTTCCCTCAGCCCCAGTCCCGCCATGCCCCGGGTCCCGGGGCTCCCTCAGCCCGAGTCACACCGGGTCCCGGGGCTCCCTCAGCCCCAGTCCCGCCATGCCCCGGGTCCCGACCCTCCGGGGCTCCCTCAGCCCCAGTCCCGCCATGCCCCGGGTCCCTGCCGTGCCCCCGAGCGCCGGTGCGGGCTCCGCTCTGATCTCTGTGCCCTGGCAGGGGGGACGCCGCCATGGTCGATGCCAGCGCGGCCCTGGAGACCGAGTCGGCCAACGGGAAGGAGCCGCTGGTAGGTGCCGGTGCCGTGGGCACGGAGGGGTTGGTTCGGCCGGGGAGGAGCATCCCTTAAGGCCAGCTTGGGATTTGCTTCCTTTGCTTCCTTAAAGGATTGTTTTGGAAGTTAAATCTCCAGAGTGGAGTGTACAAAACAGCTCCAGGCTGCTCGCAGCAGGGCCGTGGGTTAGGGGAAAGGATTTATTCCCTCTCAGATTGCTGCCTGCCCCGGGCACTGTTGGATTCCTGGCTCTGCTCCGCTTGCAGGACGCTGCCGGGGATGGCGCTGAAGCCATGGATGCTCAGGGCGGTTCCGGGGACGAGGAGAACGCGCGGCAGCTGGGCGAGATCGAGCTGCAGTGTGGCATCTGCACCAAGTGGTTCACGGCTGACACCTTCGGCATCGACACCACGTAGGTGATGGCTGGCAGGGCCAGCACGGGGCTTTAAAATGGAGTGTTTGGAGTCTGAGCTCCCAAGGACCTGGCCGTGTCCTTGAATAGTTGGTGTGTTGTGTAAATAAAGCTTTGTGATAAAGGCACCCCCGTGAAATACCACTGTTAGCAGTCTGTGCTTTTAGGGAGGGAAGGAATACTTGGAATAATTAATTTCTTAACCCGGTGTAGTAAAGAATAATTAATTTTCTTTCACTCCAAGAAGAACATTGAGGGGCTGGAGTATGTTCAGGGAAGGGAACGGAGCTGGGAAGGAGCTGGAGCACCAGGAGGGGCTGAGGGAGCTGGGAAGGGGCTCAGCCTGGAGCCTCAGGGGGGACCTTGTGGCTTGGCTTTTCACCTGGCATAATTACTTTCTTAACCCAGTGCAGTAAAGAATAATTAATTTCTTTCACTCCAAGAAGAGCGTTGAGGGGCTGGAGTGTGTTCAGGGAAGGGAACGGAGCTGGGAAGGGGCTGGAGCACCAGGAGGGGCTGAGGGAGCTGGGAAGGGGCTCAGCTTGGAGAAAAGGAGGCTCAGGGGGGACCTTGTGGCTCTGCACAGCTCCTGCCAGGAGGGGACAGCCAGGGGGAGTCCCAGGGAACAGGGACAGGAGCAGGGGAGGTGTCCAAGGAAGGGCTGGAGGTGGCACTGAGTGCTCTGGGCTGGGGACAAGGTGAGGATCAGGCACAGACTGGACTCAGAGGGCCTTTCCAGCCTCACAGATTGTGGGATTCTTGAACCTGATGCAATAATTGCACTGTACCCAGCCCTAACAAAGCTGATTTTCCCCCAGGTCGTGTCTGCCCTTCATGACCAACTACAGCTTCCACTGCAACGTGTGCCACCACAGTGGGAACACCTATTTCCTGAGGAAACAAGCCAGTGAGTTTGGGAACAGCTCCTTGGGAGATGTTTTGTGCAAGATCATCCTGGAGGCTTGGTTTTGTCTGAAATCAGTGGGTGGGCTCTGCTGAGACTTGTGGAAAATGACCCAAAATCCCAATTTTACAACCATGTGTGGCTCCTAAAAACGTTTTGGTATTGATTTATGAAGGTGTATAACTGGTTCAGGACAGAATTTGGGAGGTTTTGCAGTTTTCTCAGGGTGATCACTGTGTCTGGGTGTCTGATTTTTCCCCCAAGTGTAATTGGGGTGTTTTGTTTCTCAGATCTGAAGGAAATGTGCCTTAGTGCTCTGGCCAACCTGACGTGGCAGTCAAGGACCCAGGATGAGCACCCCAAAACAATGTTCTCCAAGGATAAGGTCTGGTTCTTGGGGAGCTCACAGCACTGGTGGTGTCAGCCAGCAAGAGGAGGAGCTCCCACAAATGTTTTCTGTTCCTACAGGACATTATCCCCTTTATTGATAAATACTGGGAGTGTATGACAACACGGCAGAGGCCTGGCAAAATGACTTGGCCCAATAATATTGTCAAAACCATGGTAAGGATTGAGGGGAAATCTGTGGCTTTGGGTTTCTGACATCTGGGCTTGGAGCTGCTGATGTATCATTAATAGGAACTACTGGGGTTTAAAAATTGTTAATGAATTTGTTGTGATCTTACCCTGTGTAACTAAAACTCCTCTGTTTTAGTGTAAAGAAAGAGATGTGTTCCTGGTGAAAGAGCATCCAGACCCAGGCAGCAAAGACCCAGAGGAAGATTATCCCAAATTTGGGCTTCTGGATCAGGTATGGGATGGGAGACAGGAGGAAGGTGGGGTCCCACTGATTCCTTTCTGCCCAGTCAAGGGGCAGATTTTGGGTGGGTGGGAGCCCCAGCAGGCTCAGAGTGTTCCCTTTGATCTCCTGCAGGATCTTGCCAATATTGGTCCAGCCTATGACAACCAGAAGCAGAACAACGCTGTGTCCACGAGTGGAAGCTTAAATGGCAAGTTCTTCACTCAGGGGGGGTTTGGGTATTTGGGACTAAGCTGCATTTCCCAGTGCAGTGAAACTGTCCTGTAAACTGACCTTATGCTTATGCTCAGAAAGTCTCTCTGTGCCTTTTTATAGAAAGATTAACTGTGTGTCTTGGGAAGGTTCAGCCCTTTCTTGACTGTGACGAGATAAATCAAGGTGCTCGCTGAAGGCTGAGCTTGTCACTTTGCTCCTAGAATGGTTTTAAATTTCCTCCTTGACTTATTCAGATTTCCTGTTTCCCATCTTGCTGAGGGTACTCAGGGCAGCCTTGCTGCAGTAAATTAACTGTTAATGACTTTATGTATTAATAATCTTTATTAAACACATCCCAGTAGTGCAGGCAGGAGGTTTTTGGGTCTTTTTAAAGCAGGTTAGAGATATCTCAGGTGTGTTGTTTCCATGTCATGCACTGGTTGTTTTTTGTTCCATTTCTGGGAGACTGACAAACATGTGGTGCCACTTCTGTTCTCGCAGGTGGAGCCTCCCTGGGAGGTAAATATTTACCTTTCAGCTTCTAAAACTTAAGTATTGCTGTTTGCAAAGCTTTTCTTGCTCGATTCTCTTAGAAGCCAAAGTCAATCAAAAATGAAAGCGTGCCCTGATGTGATTGCAGTTGGACTTCAATACAAACCAGCAATTCCAGTCTTTAATCTCAGTAGTTAGAAGCTTTTAATTGCCATATTCTGCCCTACTTGACTGATTTAAAGGTTTTATTTATTTATTTTACTCCTATGTTTGTTTTTTCTGTATCAATTGACCTGATGTTGTAGTTTTAATGCTTAAACAATTGGTCTGAAATTTACAGTGCAGTGGTTTGTTGGGCAATAATTGGTTTTTTGGGCAAGGCTGACAAACTGGAGAGCCTGAATGTTTGTCTGCACTGAAATCAGGGAGTGCAGCTGGGTCAGGTCATGTTTGTGCAGAATATGGCATTCCCTGGATGGTTTGGATCCCTTACACTGTAAGGGAGTGCTGGTAATGGAAGAGCTGACTGGAGTTTTAGTTACCACACAAATGTGGTTTGTGAAGGTGTTTGTCTACAGTACATGAAATTTCCATAGTTTTCCTTGTAAATCAGCAGTGATATCTTTGGAAATAGCAAGATGACAAAATGCATGTATGATTTAATTTGTTTAAACCTGCTGATATTAATTTAAGTTTGACATGTAGCTTTTCCCACACTCAGTTTTATTACTGAGTGCTGAGTTCAAACTAATTTGCTGCTCAATCACAGAACTGATTTCAGTAGTACTGAAGAGAAACACCTCTTGCTTTTCATTTTTCCTCAACTCAGGTGTATTTTATTTTGTAGATGGAAATTGAACACTGAGTGCTTTTTGTTGGTTGGTGTCAGTGTTCCTCCAGCACAGGGTCACTGGGTTGGTGGCTGTGATTTGGGCTGTGACTGGAATCCCCAATAATAATAATATTAAAGCCTCTGAAGTGGATCCCAGTGCTGCTGCAGAAAAAGATTCTTAATTCTCACCTGAAAAGCTCAGATTGAGCTTGTTTTGCTGCTCAATCTCCTTTAGCTCCCGCTCTAAATTCAGAGCCCTCAAAAGCTGAGCAGAAGCCACATGAAAGTTGTGGGCTTTGCTGTGCTCGTTGGCAGTGAAGTTTGGTTCACAGCACCTGTGGCCAAAGGCACCTGAGCCCAGGAGCTGCTTTGGTGTGGCTGCTCTGCCCCTCTGTGCCCAGGGATGCCGTGGGGCTGGCACTGGCCAGCAGCAGCTCCTGAGCAGGGCTGGTTTGTGTGTGCAGGGGGAATGGCTGCAGGGGGCAGCGGCAAGGGCAGAGGGGCCAAGCGCAAACAGCAGGACGGGGGCACCACGGGCACGGCCAAGAAAACACGGAGGTGAGAGCTGGGGGCCATGGAGGGCAGGGATGGGCACGGGGGATGGCACAGGGATGGGCATGAAGATGGCACAGGGATGCGTACAATCGCTGGCTGGGGGCTCTGTACAAATCACAGACAGGACAGGACTGCTGGGAACGTGCCTTGAGCTGTTTGATTTTCCAGCATCAGCCTCATTACATGGTTATGACAATGGAAAGATGCCATTAGTTCATATCCTCAGCAGCAGACCAAGAACTTGGTGGTACAACTCACTTTAAAAGTTTTTTGACCAATCACAAAGCAAAAGCACATTGACAGTAGTTCTGTTCAACCACTATAAGCACAGGTACCTTTGGTTAAACAATGCTTGCTGATTTCAAATACAATCCCTGCTTGTGAGCCTTAAAACACAACACACAGAGCTCCATTAAGCTTAAAACTGCCTAATATCTCGCTAGATAAACTTTCTGTAGCTTAGGGAGTTATTCTAGACAAGCATTAATACACAGACCATTGTTCTATTCGTCCTTACTTTTTTACTTTTTACATAATTTTTCTGCTGATTTATTTTATGGCTGCTGCTTAGCTCTAATCACAGTTCTGCTGTCTCTGAGCCCGGCCTTGTGCAGCTTTCCCAAAACTTTCTGATTTTATGGATTCCCACAGGTACCAGTCAGGGACAGTGGCACTTGTGATGCCCTAAGCTGCCTCCCAGCTGTCTCTGCCCTTGGTGGGTGTCTGGGGGTCACTCCTATGATGTCACTGGTGACATCAATCATAGACCTGATTTCAGAAACACTTTTTGCACTGATGACATCATGAGTGACTGATGGGTCACAGGCTATCAGTGATTTGCAGTACATGACTGCGCTCGGAGCGTGCAGCCCCTGAGCACAGGGACAGCTCTGCAGGGGGTGTCCTGGGGTGACAAGTGGCAGCCCCTGGGGATGCCACTGTGGTGTTTGTGTGTTCCAGTGACCCGCTGTTCGCAGCCCAGCGCCTGCCCCCCCACGGGTACCCTCTGGAGCACCCCTTCAACAAGGACGGCTATCGCTACATCCTGGCCGAGCCTGACCCCCACGCCCCCGACCCTGAGAAGCTGGAGCTGGACTGTTGGGCAGGAAAACCAATTCCTGGGGACCTGTACAGAGCCTGCCTGTATGAGAGAGTCCTCCTGGCACTGCATGACCGAGGTACAGAGCTCCTTAGGGTGGGCACTTGTGTTTCCTTCCAGAGGCATCTCAGTCAGAGCTTAAATCCACCTCTGTGTTCACTTGCCTTTTGACATCGCCACGTTAAAAATGACAAGTGTGTGCTCCCCTGCAGCTCCCCAGCTGAAGATCTCTGATGACAGGCTGACTGTGGTTGGGGAGAAGGGCTATTCCATGGTGAGGGCCTCGCACGGCGTGCGGAAAGGAGCCTGGTACTTTGAAATCTCCATGGATGAGATGCCTCCAGACACAGCTGCCAGATTAGGCTGGTCACAGCCCTTGGGTAAATAATCTTACAAAACATTTCTCAGCAGGTGCTCCTGCTGCATTCCCTGTGTTCACCGTGAAGGGTTTGTTTCTGCAGGGAACCTCCAGGCCCCTCTGGGATACGACAAGTTCAGCTACTCCTGGCGCAGCAAAAAGGGAACCAAGTTTCACCAGTCCATAGGGAAACACTATTCCTCTGGCTACGGACAGGGAGATGTCCTGGGGTTTTATATCAACCTTCCAGAGGATACTGAGACAGCCAAATCCCTGCCTGACACCTACAAAGACAAGGTGAGGTGCAAGTTCACTGTTGGATTAAGCATTGGCAGGTGGAAAACTGGAAAATGAGCTGCTGTGCCCCTTTTTGTGCCCATCCTGCCTCTTGATACCTCTGTGGTTCCTGGGGGAGAGGCCCAAAGTGTTGATCTCAAGAAAGCAAAACACTCCAGGATGGGATTGCCCACATCTCCTTTCACCTTCCCCTCCTGGCTCTGAAATCTCTGAGCTGTGGGAGTCACTCCTCACAGGTACTCTGACACCAGGCACGCCTGGCCCTGAGCAGGCGACAGGTAACAGATTTTGGGCTTGTTCCTGATGTTGTTTGCTGCTTTTTTAGGCTTTGATCAAATTCAAAAGCTACTTGTACTTTGAAGAGAAGGATTTTGTGGACAAAGCAGAGAAGAGCCTAAAGCAAGCCCCTGGAAGCCAGGTGAGTTTTTGCTGTCACTTCAACTCGTGCCTGACCTGAGTGAAAGGGAGCAGGCATTAATCTTGTCAGGGTTGCTGTGTCCTGACAGCCACCATCAGTGGGAAAACCTTTCATTTTTCAGATCATATTCTTCAAGAATGGTGTCAACCAAGGAGTTGCCTTCAAGGACATCTTTGAGGGGGTTTATTTTCCTGCTATCTCTCTGTACAAAGGCTGCACAGTAAGTGAGGGGTGTTTGAAAGGGAGTCCCTAAATCCATCAGTTTCACACACCAAGTGTGTTCATGCACAAAGTGTGGGCATCCAGGAGTGTGCCAAGTGAAAAGGAAAGATGGGAATCATTTTAGTGACTCTGGAACAATCTTGCTGTTCACATGTGTAACAAGATTATCAAATTGCTGAAGTAACATCAGCAATGTTTGTTCCTGTTTGCTTGTACAGGGTGTGGAGAGGCTCAGGAGTAGGAAGGAATGAGAATGGAGGACTAAAGAGATTTCCCTGGATTTTTAGATTTAATGAAAATATGTTTTCCACAGGTTTCCATAAACTTTGGGCCATATTTCAAGTATCCACCAAGAGACATCACTTACCATCCTGTAAGTAAAACTGAACTTCGTACTTCATTTGAAAACCTCATTATTTAAATCAAAGATGTTTTGGTGTGATTCATAGCACACCTGTACCTGCCCTTCAGTCTCAATACCTGGACTAAAGGAGCCAAAAGGATTGTGTTAAAGTATATGTAAGGACAGATATCCAAATGAATCATTACATTTTAATTAAATAATAGGTGCTATTATCTTGTTCCTCTTGGTAGATTTTTGGCCTCATTTGTCAGTAAGGGGGCTGAATTGTTGTTCAAGGAAACACTTGGAATTTCCCCCCTGCCAGAACTGTTTTGAGGAGGGAAACAGCCCTGGGCTGTGTGGTCCCTCCTTGTCCAGGAGTGCAGCTCACTGTGCTTCCCCCTGCAGATGAGTGACATGGGCTGGGGGGCCGTGGTGGAGCACACGCTGGCAGATGTCCTGTACCACGTGGAGACAGAGGTGGATGGCAGGAGGAGCCCTCCCTGGGAGCCCTAAACCCCAGCACTGTGGCTTTGCTGCAGAGGAAGCTCCATCTGTGTCTCAGTGATCAGCCAAGGAGCCAACAGGCCGAGGACGGTGCAGCCCTGGCTGGCAGGTGTTGTGTGTGTGTGTGTGTGTGTGTGTGTTCACAGCTCCCCACGGCCCCAGGAGGGTGTTTTGTGCTGCTGGGGGTGTTGAAGAACCTTCTCCCAGGCTGTGACAGCTCAGGACCTGCCAGCTGTGGCTGCAGTGACCCTGTGCTCAGGTGTGTTTGGCTGGTGGTGGCCAACAGCTCCCAGCCAGGATGGCTCTGTTGGAACAACACGGCTGCATGCAAGACTGAAATTTGGGCTTCTGTCCAAACTGTATTTTTTTTCCTCCACAGACTGGAAACCAGTTTAAAAATAAAGGCTTTAACTCTTCTTTTTATTCTTGTTTTTGTCTTGTAAATTGTTACAAATGACATTGAAACTCAAAGTAGCTACACTTTGAGATCTTTTGAGCTGAAGATCTCCTGTGCACAGGAGTTACATGGGGCCTAATGATCATCATTGCAGAGCTTTGGGTGAATAAATAATTTGACATTTCTTATTTGTTGGTACAGGAAAAAAAATAAATTAGAGCTTAACAAAATTAAGTAAGTGGTGTGTTTGAGCTTAGGGAGAGTAAAAGTTGAGGTTCAGTCAGGCTTGTGTTTGCCTCACTGAGGATGTACCTTCCCAGTCAGCTATTAGCCCAGACCTTTAATTGTAGACAGCACTAATTAAAGCTTTATTTATTCATTGAAAGTAATTAGGGAGGGTGGAGTTGGCTGATTGGGCCAGCACATGCTCAGTTAAGCAACTGCAGGAATTAAATTTTTAGTCCTGCACTTACACAACAAGCTTCAATAAATAAACTATTCTATTTATTGAGTGTAACTGTGCATTAATTAGTGGAGTCTGCTATTAAAGGCCTGGCTAATTGAAGTGACACGATTCCATACTTGGTTCCTGAAGGAAGCCCTGCACAGGGTGGTCAGCAGGTCATGGTCAGTAGGCTGTGGTCAGGTGGTGATCAGCAGGTCGTGGTCGTCAGCAGGCTGTGGTCAGCAGGCCCTGGTGGTCAGCAGGCCCTGGTCAGTGGCTCATGGTGGTCAGCAGGCTGTGGTGGTCAGCAGGCCATGGTCAGTGGCTCATGGTGGGCAGCAGGCCATGGTCAGTGGCTCATGGTGGTCAGCAGGCCCTGGTGGTCAGCAGGCTGTGGTCAGTGCCTAATGGAGGTCAGCAGGCCGCAGGCACCGGCCGGGCCAGGCGCTTCCGCAGGTGTTTGGCAAAGTCCACCTGTGTCTGGGACAGGACCTGGTTGATGATGCTCTTGGGCAGCCACCCCTGGGGAGAGCAGACACAGCCTGTGAGCAGAACTGGCCTCCCTCAGTGCCCCTGGCTCCCCCAAAACCCCTGGCTCCCCCAGGCTCCCCCAGCCCCAGGTACCTTGAGGTCAATGCTGAGCAGCCAGGTGAGCCTGGTCTGGGAGGGGCTGCCGGGCAGTGGGCGCAGGACCATGCAGGTGGGACCATTCTCAGCCCTGGTGGGGAGAGAGGCTCAGGTCAGACCCCAACTTGGACTTTCCAGCCTCAAAAATGCACTTTGGGCTTTCTGCAGCAGCTCCTGCTGCCTGTAGAAACCCAGCGACCCTAAGCCTGCAGTAAAACCCTCGTGCCCTGTGGGAATCTCCTCCCTGCTCACACATAACAAGGCTGAGCAGGTGTGGGTACCTTATGAAGCCCTCCTGCTCGGGCATGGCCCCGTAGGTGGTGGACATCCCTGCCAGCACACAGGTGGAGCCGCGTCTCCTGGAGCAGCGCACGCTCACAAAGTCCCGCGGCCCCACGATGTTCCCGGGGGTCGCGGCCGCCTTCTCGTGGGTGATCACCGTGTCCTTGCCAATCTTCTCCAGGATCTGCAGATCAGAATTAAAGCTTTCACTGACTGCAAGCACAGCTAAAAGCTGCCTTTGGCCACCAGGTGTTCAGATACAGGGTCTGACAAAGACTTGACAATGACAATAATTCCAAATACTTGCTGTCGCAGACAACTTCTATGAAAAATCCTTTCCTTAAGATTTTTCCTCCTAAGAAGCCTCAGGAACAAAATGTAAACATTGATTATCTGCTGCTGTGAAATGCAACAGGTAGACCTTTGATTGGCCCATGTTAGATGTTTGTAATTAATGGCCAATCACAGCCCAGCGGGCTCAGGCAGAGAGCCCAACCACAAACCTTTGTTATCATTCTTTCTTTTTCTATTCTTAGCCAGCCTTCTGATGAAACCTTTTCTTCTATTCCTTTAGTATAGTTTTAATGTAATATATATCATAAAATAATAACTCAAGCCTTCTGAAACACGGAGTCAGATCCTCATCTCTTCCCTCATCCAAGAACCCCTGTGAACACGGTCACACTTGCTTGCTCCCAGGTGAGAGGTGTTTTTAATTCCTGAGTGAAAAACTATTCCCTTACTGCCTCTATGATTCTCTGTGCCTATTTCTTCCCCAGTCAGCCCCAACTTCCAGCAGAACTGGCAGCTCCTTGCAGGAAAATGCAAGGTGTTTCCTTACACTTGCATTAATTTCCTGCAGAATTAATCACACAGAAACTGCTCCAGACTCGCCTCAACACAGATACTGCAAAACCCCCTCTGCATCTGCAGCAGGAAATGCACTGAACACAGGCTGGCAGTGACAGGTGTGACACATTTCTCCTACCCTGACTTCTTTAACATTGGGGTTCCAGTCTCCCATCTGCTCCATGTTGTCCACCAGCTCTCCATACACCGTGTCCAGGGGCTGGTCCACCACCACCTCCAGCCGGAACACCTTCCCCACGTCTGGCAGCACCTTGCTCAACACTTTGTCCCCGTTTCCCTGCAGAGGGGAGGGCAGAGTTAGCACCAGAGCTGCTCTCAAGGGGAGGGAGGGCTGCAAGGCAGCACCACAGGGCACAGCACCCACCGCCACCGTCTCTGTCTTCCAGTCGTCCTGGTCCTCCAGGATTCTGAGGGATTTCTGCAGGGCCTCCTCTCCTTGCTTGATGTAAGACATTTCCATCTCACTGAAGGGTTTCTCTTCCAGCCTTGAGCCTGCAGACAGAGGCAGGGCTGAGCAAGAGCAGTGTAATGTGCCAGATGAGCTTTATCCACACCAATACCCTTCTCTGTGCCCAGGGGATGGCGATTACACCCAGTTCCCACTCTGCCTTTGGCTCGCAGAAGCACAGCCCGCCCTCAAGCAGGTTTTCCCCCAGCCTGTGAGGGTCTCTCCCCAGCAGGAAGGAACAGACCCCTCAGGTGTGTCACTTACTGAGCAAGGAGCTTCTCCTGCGCACCTGGTGGATCCAGGTGCTGGGTCCTGGGCTGTGGCTGGCCAGCCTGCTCAGCTCCTGGCTGATGGCCACGGCAGCTTGTCTCCTCAGACCTGGGGAGAGAGCATGTCACCCACCTGGCCCTTACCGTGGTCTTTTCCCCCATTTAAACACACAACATGGAAAAGTCCCTGCTTGTCACCATCTCGGTGTCCCTACAGGCACAGGGAGCAGCTGGCTGCCATCACACTGCCCTGGGGTAGGTGATTCTAAGCAATCCTGAGCTTGGATCCAGCTCCAAACCATGCAGCAGTAAAAGCACCGAGGAGCATCGTGCAGGAAAGAGCATGGAAATGGAGCACAGAAGTACAAAACCCTCACAGCCAGGGGAGTGTGACCCAGAGCTGGTCACAGGGACATGAGCCAGCCCCTTAGTGACAGGGCTCAGGGTTTCAGGGACAGTAAACCACAGAACCCAACATGCTGCAGAGCGGGGAGAACATCGCCGAGGCCCCAGCCACCACTCTGAGGAGTTCGGGAAGAAAGAGAGCCCTTTGTGGAGCCTGTGACTCAACAGGAGCTTCTCTAAAAAACTTGTCAGAAAATCTGACTCTGCCTGTGACAGTGGGGAGAGAATCCCTGAGCCCCAGGCAGCCGGACAGGAGCAGCCTCAGTCCCATCCTGTCCCAGACAGCCGGACAGGAGCAGCCTCAGTCCCATCCTGTCCCAGACAGCCGGACAGGAGCAGCCTTGGCCCTGTCCTGTCCCAGGCAGCCGGACAGGAGCAGCCTCAGTCCCATCCTGTCCCAGGCAGCCGGACAGGAGCAGCCTCAGTCCCATCCTGTCCCAGGCAGCCGGACAGGAGCTGCCTTGGCCCTGTCCTGTCCCAGACAGCCGGACAGGAGCAGCCTCAGTCCCATCCTGTCCCAGGCAGCCGGACAGGAGCTGCCCCGGCCCGCAGCCGGACTCACCGGTCATGTTGCGCAGGTGGCGGTAGGAGATGGCGGCGCAGAGCTTGGACGTGGCTGGCAGCATCTTCTGAGGGCTTGGAGCGTCGGCTGGGCAGTGATAGTGACAGTGGCAGTGGCTGTGCCCTCAGGGATGGCCGCGCTGTCCCGGCGTCCGTCCGTCCGCACCGATCGCTGCTCTGGCCCGGCCCCGCCGTGCTCGGCCTTAAGTACGCGGTGCTGAAGGATTCTGCCCCGTCAGGCGGGAGATAAGCGCCGTCACTGCGGGCCCTCACGGCGGGCCGGGCCCCCGGGCCAAGGCCGGGCCCGCTCCCCGCGCACAGCACACGGGGCCGGGAGCGTGAGGGCCCCGCGGAGCTGGCCCGGGCCCGGGCACGGCAGAGCCCCCATTGAACAGCCCCGGCCCCGGGCACGGCAGGCAGAACGCCCCCGAACAGCTCCGTGATGTTTTCTGAAAAATCCTTTCCTTAGGATTTTTCCTCCTGAGAAGCTGGGAGGCCTCAGGAACAAAATGTAAACATTGATTATCTGCTGCTGTGGGATGCAACAGGTGCATCTGTGATTGGTCTCATGTGGATGTTGGTAATTAATGGCCAATCACAGTCCTAACCCTAACCAGACTGTCTCAGTCAGTCACAAGCCTTTGTTATCATTCTTTTTCTATTCTTAGCTAGCCTTCTGCTGAAATCCTTTCTTCTATTCTTTTAGTATAGCTTTAATATAATATATATCATAAAATAATAAATCAGCCTTCTGAAACATGGAGTCAGATCCTCGTCTCTTCCTTCATCCTAAGACCCCTGCAAACACCACCACAGATATTCCACAAATTGTGGAATAACGAGCCAGGCTGAGACTCTGTGCACAGGAACCCACAGAAAGCTGAATATTAAAACCATTGAGCTGCTGAGCCTGGGGCTGAAGTGAGGAGCAGCCCCCCTACTCCCCAGGCGCCGTTATCTGCCCCAGCACGGCGGAGCAGCGATAATGCTCAAGGCTGAGATGACATTTCTGGCATGAATTACGGCCTGGAGAGCAGCACTCGCAGGAACCTGTGAATTCCAGCTGCTTCCTTTGACGTCAGCCCCTGCACCCTCTGCAGGGAGCCTGACCTTGCTCCCCCATTTCAACAGCGTGGCCCAGGGGGAGGTCACCCCCTCACTACGCCAGCAGCCCGGCCATGGGGAGCTTTTTGTCCCCCCCTGCCTGTCCCCCAGCTTTCCCGAGGTGATTTGAGTCCCACCTGCCTTCCAGAACGCTCCTGCTGCTCCCCAGGGCTGCCATTCTCCACACGGGCCAGGTCAGCATTGTGGGGTTGCAGGGAGGTGCTGCAGGGAGCAGGAGGAAGCCAGCAGCTGCACCATCCCTGTCCAAAACCTTTGCTGGGAGCTCCTCTTCTGTGCTATCCCTGTCCAAAACCTTTGCTGGGAGCTCCTCTTTGCAGCCACGCTCCCACAAGTGTGATTCCCAGGTCATGGCACAGCTCTGGGCTTCACCCACCTGCTCCCACCGCCCTGCACAGGTGGGGAGAGAGGGTTTGGAAGCCCTGGGAATGCCCAGCCCAGAGCTCTGGCCGAGCACACACTGACAGGTCTGGGTGTTGGGGACACCAGAGACACCCCAATATTGTGCTGTGCCCCAGCCCTTGCAGTCCCCCTGCCCTGGGAGTGAGGGCACACAGCCCTGGAGCTGTGAGTGATCCAGGGTTCTTATCCCAGATCCAGGGAGCCCCTGGCTGGAGTGATCCAGGGCTGTTTTCCCAGATCCAGGGAGCCCCTGGCTGGAGTGATCCAGGGCTGTTTTCCCAGATCCAGGGAGTGATCTAGGGCTCTTATCCCAGATCCAGGGAGCCCCTGTGAGAGATCCAGGGCTGTTTTCCCAGATCCAGGGAGCCCCTGGCTGGGAAGGATCCAGGGTTCTTATCCCAGATCCAGGGAGCAATCCAGGGCTGTTTTCCCAGATTCAGGACTGTTATCCCAGATCCAGGGAGCCCCTGGCTGTGAGCAATCCCCAGATCCAGGGAGCCCCTGGCTGGAGCAATCCAGGGTTCCTATCCCAGATCCAGGGAGCCCCTGGCTGGAGCAATCCAGGCTTCTTATCCCAGATGGAGGCGCCGCTCCCAGCGCGAGGCCTCGGCACAAGGACACGCAGTTGTTTGTGAGAAGAACCAAAACAAACCATGCAGAGCCACCCCTCTGGCTCCAGGCTGGAGGGCACCAGCCCAGCTGTGCCCTCAGGAGGGGACACAGGCACACTGTGCCACAGCATGGGAGGAAATGCTGCCGGTGAGCAGGACACAGAGCCCAAAAAGGCAGCAGGAACCCTCAGGGGGATCTGGTTAACTGGGACAGCTCAGCCCCCACAGACCCAGACTCCTGCACAAAGTCACCACACACAGGGCTTGCAGTACAAATGTACAAAATGTACAAAAACCAAAATGATGCCAACCAAAGGCACTGGAGCTTCACCAGGACCTGAAGGCTCAGGGACCCAAGAACCCTCCAACCTGCCCAGCTGAGCTTCCTTCTAGAACATTCCCCTCGCCCAGCCCGTTCCCAGGCTCTGTCAGGGTGACCCTGTCCCTCTGCAGCAGCACAGCCCCATCCCAAGGCTGCCCTGGTGCTATTTGGAGAGCACAGACAGACCAGAGTGCCACAGAGGTAACACCCAATACCCCGATAAGATAACAACAGCAAGGATGGATCCATGTCCTGACCCCCACCATCTCCTTACACCCCCAAAGCCCTGGGCTGCAGAGATGGGACCCCAGCACCAGGCTGGGCAGCCCTTGCCTTCCTAGGCATCTCTGTTATGATCCCCCCTCACCCCAAAACACCCCCCAAACCAACAGCAGCAGCACAAACACCCCCAAAGAGCCACCCCTGCCTGCCAGAGACTTCCCAGCCACAGGCACCAGCTCCATTGATGCTTTTTATTCAGTTTTGTTAGAACAAGAAATAGCATTTCCTTGTTTAAACCTTTGCTACCCCCAAACCCACAACACCCACTCCAGCCCAACGGGGCAGAAACGTTTCTCCCCAAAGGGAGCGAGTGAGAGTGGGCCAGCACTGGCCACAACAGCTGCCAGTGCTCAGCCCCAGCAAGCTGGGCTTGTCCTCTGTCCCCCCAGCGTGGATTCTCCACCCAAAGAACTCCCAGGGGAGCAGCCCTGCGTTGTCCCCGCCGAGGTTTGCCCTTCCCTGCCCACACCAGGAGGCTCCTGGGGCCTGGCAGCTGCCCAGAGCCAGCCCTGAGGCCAAGGACTCTCCTCCCCACGGGAGGAAGGGCCAGGACACCTCGGGGCAAAGCTGACACAGCTGCAGCAGCTCCCCCAGCACCATGGAACAAGGAGGGGCTGGAGCTCCAGGCTGTGCCCAGGTGCAGCAGCTCTTCAGCAGCAGGTAATTAGTGGGTTCAGCTGGTAATTAGCAGGCTCAGCTGCAGGGGAATGGCACAGCCTGGCTGGGGGGGGTATGGCTGGTCTGTGTTGGGGTACAGGGGTTCTGCTGCCCTCTGCGTTGGGGTACCCAGGTTCTGCTCCCTTCCCACAGCAGGATCTTGCCACAGGCTCCAGCATTCTCTCAGAGTGGAGCAGGGGTGCCATCTGTCCCTGCACAGCACACATACAGGGGACAAGAGCTGGCCTGAGCGGTGTTCATCCTGAGAGACGGAACTGCCAGGGCCAGAACACGGGAAAACCATCGAGGTCAGGATCAAGGATTTATTTACATGTCAAGGAAACTCTCACCCAGAGTCATGTGAGGAGGAAAAAGCAAACAAAGCCAAGGAGCAGTGATTTGCCTCCCAAACACAAATGCTTGCACTCCCAGTGCGCTGGGCCCTCCTCATCTCCTTCTCCAGAAGGAGACCAAAGGCATGATTTGTGTACAGTTACCAGCACCACGGAAAAGACAATCTGAAAATGAAACCTGCCTTTCCAGGCAGTGTGCGCCTGCCCAGGGGGGTCCTGGAGCAGCCCTGGCTCCCTGCAGGAGAGGAGCAGCCCCTCAGTACTCATCCAATGTGTCAGCACGTGGCACGGAGAGGCCCCGCTCCTTCAGAGCCTGCACCTTCAGCTTCTCTGACTCCTGCTTGGCCTGCTGCTCCACCCGCTGCTCCTCCAGGATCTCCTCGATGGACACCTGCTGCAGAGGTGTGTCACTCTCCTTCTCCAGGTCCTGCAGGAGAAAGGAGCCTTCAGCACATACAGTCACCTGTGGCCATGCAGCAAGTCCCAGCAAACAGTGGGGCTGACAGAAAACAGAGGTGCTGGAAGTGCTCTGAGGGGTGGGGATGTGGGCAGGGATCTCCTGGGAAGGGGATCCTTTAGCAAACAGTGCTCAGCTCCTCCTGAGCCCATCCCAGACAGTGCCTGCTGGGGCAGAGCCAGCAGGGAGGTAGCAGGCAGGCAGCAGTGCCACCCTCCAGCAGTGCCACACCAGCTGGAGTTGTTCTTTGTCCTTGTGTCATCCCAGAGGAGCTGTGGCAGCAGGAGGCAGCCCTGCCCTGCAGGCTGGCCTTTCTGTGATGGCTCAGCCTGAGCTGCCTCCAATTCCAGCCCAACACAACAGCAACATTTCACAGCAGACAGACAGACAGACCGAGCATAACCCCGCCCAGCAGTGAGATTTGAGCACTTACAATTTCCCCCAGCAGCACCACATTCTCGCCCCTCACCACGAAGATGCCCCGAGGGATGTCGCCGTACTTCTTGCCCACGTGGATGCGCTCCACAGTCTGGTGCAACACCAGGTTCGCTGCAGCAAAACAACGACACAGACACAAAACCAGCGACGTTCCACCGTGAACCGCGGCTGAGCAGTGTCCCCCTGTCCCCTGGCACTCGGTGGCTGCCGGAGCCGGGACACTGAAGCCACCGAGACCCAGCGAGCTCCGAGCTGAGCCCACCCGAGACCCCCCAGCACAGAAGACGATGGTGATGCTCTGAGCAAGGATGGCCGGGAGGATGCAGGAGGAGGATGAACATCACGGGTCCGGGAGGAAGATGATGAACATCGCCCGGTGCTTCTGCCCATCAAGCAGAACCACAGCGCTGGATGCACCCACGGCACGGGGAGCGCCCAGTGCAGGAGAAACCCCCGTGAAGCGCCCGGTCCAGAGGTTCAACCCCCAGCACAACCACACTGGGAAAGCAGCACGGCTCCCTCCTCATCTTCCTCCTCCTCCTCGCCATCCCCGGTGCTCCCCGGCCCAGCCCGGCCGTACCGAACTGGTCGATGCTCCGCAGGTACCCGATGAGCGTCCGGCCGTCCCTCAGCAGCACCAGGTGTTTCTCTACGGGAAAGAAGAGCGGAGCATCGGGCACGGCCCCCGCAGCACCGGGACCCACCGGGCTGCACGGGGAACGCGGAACCGCGGGGCAGGACCGGGGGAAGCGGGATGCCGGAGCCCACGGCGGGGCGGCCCCGGGACACTCACTGTCGATGTCCTGGATCAGGCTGGCCGTGCCGGGCATGTAGTTCATGGTGCCGCCGCGCCCGCAGCGGAAGCGCCGCCATGCGCCGGTGCCGCCGCCGCCGCCCCGGAACCGCCCGCGCCGGGCGGGGCCCACCCGCCGCTGCCCTTTTAAGCCGCGCCAGCCGTGCGCGCGGGGCCGCCGCCGATTGGTTGGGGCCAGAGGGGAGCGGCAGCCGATTGGGCACGGGGCGCGTTGGGGGCGTGGCCCTGGCGGCGGCCATGGAGTCCCGCACGGCCGGGCCGGGCCCGCCCGCGGCGGCCGCGCAGGTAACGGGGGCGAGGGGCGGGCACGGATACCGGGACGGAAACAGATCCCGGGATGGAAACGGCCCCAGAGGAGGGCACGGCCCCGGGGATCGGACACAGCCCCCGAGGCGGGCACGGCCCCCGGGATCGGATAGCGTCCCCGGGACGGAAACGGCCTCTGGAACCGGACAGGGGCCCCGGGATGGACAGAGCCCCCCGGGAGGGCACGGACCCCATCACGGAAACGGCCCCGGGGCGGGCGGGCAGCGCTCAGCCCGGCCGTGCCCCGGTAACGGGCGCGCAGGGCGGTCCCCGGGCGGGCCTGCCCGCAGCCTCCCACGCCCCGCCGGCTCTCGTGGCTCTGCTCGCGGGGCCCTCCGGGCGTGTAACGGGGCGGAGAGCAGCGCGGGGAGGGAGGGAGGCGCTGCACCGGGACGTGTCTGGGGCACTGTGCTGGTGCGGAGATCCCGGGAACCCCGGAGCGCTTTGCGGAGCGGGAGGGCCACGGTAACGGGGCCGGGCATTGCCGGGTCCGGTGCCAGGGCTGGGGGTTACCGGGTCCGTTACCCGCGGGGTTGATGGCAGCTGGGTTTCGGGCTGCCGTGCAAATTCCGTGTGATGAGAAGGGTTTGCCGTGGTTTGGTTTGGTTTGGTTTGGTTTGGTTTGGTTTGGTTTGGTTTCTCCTCTGGGCTGTCAGGATGGTCCGGCCCTTCTATAAATCCCGGCACACAGGTTGTGCAGCCTGCACTGTGGGAAGCAGCTCAGGGTGGAGAAATGCTGCTTTGCCCGAAGGTACAGGGAAATCCTGTCCTTCAGCATCCCCTCTGCCAGGTGGAAACTCAAGTTCCCTACACATCAGTTATGGGATGGATCCAGGTAAATTCTCAGACGTGGCCTGGGTGTGCAGACAGAGACTCACATGAGCTGCAGCTCCAGGAGCTGAACGCTGGCTGGCAGAGCTTGTCTGTTTGAGAACGAGCTTTTCATGAACACTGGCTGGCAGAGCTCGTCTGTTTGAGAATGAACTTTCCTGGAGAGTTTTCCATCTTCCCACTGGTGATGCAGAGCTGGCGTTGAATCCTCCAGGAGCCGCTCACTGTGAGGGGCTGCACAACTCCCCCTGAGGCCAGCTGGTACAGCCAGGTTAGACCAGGAAAGCCTAAAACTGGGGCAGAACACTGCAGGAAGAGCCAGACTCGTTCCTGGATCACCTGTGCCCGTGCCCCATCACCTTCCCTGTGCTCTTCCCCTGTCCCCAGGCGATGGATTCTCCCTATGCCAACGGAGCCTACAGCCCCCCGTACCCGCACTACGCCAGCCTGCCCCAGCCTCGGGGCTTCTACTGCTCGGGGCCCCCGCGCAGCCCGTACCCCCCGGAGCCCGCGGGCCTCTACCGGCCCCCGTCGCCCGCCCCCGCCTGGAGCTACGTCCCCCCGGAGTGTCCCCCCGAGGGCTCGGCCCTCCGCAGGCAGCAGGTGCCCGGCTACTCCCCGCCACAGGTAAGGGCAGGGCGTGTGGTTCGTGGCACGGGTGGCGGGGCTGGGACAGGGGGAGCGGCTCTGGTGGCTCTGAGGGCCTGGTGCTGCCTGGTTTTGCTCTGAGCAAAAGTGGTGGGCAGCCTGTTCTCTGGAGAGCCTGAGCTTTTGGGTCAGGGAAGTGGGAATGGGGCAGACAACGTGAGCTGCTGCTGCTCCATCCAGCTGCCAGGGCTGGGTGAGGGTGCAGTGACCCCGCTGTAACACCTGTCCCAGGGCTGTGTGAGGAGCAGGGCTGGGAATGACCCCCCTGTAACGCCTGTCCCAGCTGCCGGGGCTGTGTGAGGGTACAGTGACCCCTCTGTAATCCCTGCCCAGAGCTGTGTGAGGGTGTTGTGACCCGCATGTAACGCCTGTCCCAGGGTGCAGGGCTGGCAGTGAGCCCCCTGTAATGTCAGTCCCATCTCCCAGGGCTGTGTGAGGGTGCAGAGCTGTGTGAGGGGTCTGTGCCCCCCCTATAACACCTGTCCCAGGGCCGTGTGAGGGTACAGGGTTGGGAATTACCCCCCTTTAATGCCTGTCCCAGCTCCCAGGGCTGTGTGAGGGGTCTGTGCCCCCCCTATAACACCTGTCCCAGGGCCGTGTGAGGGTACAGGGTTGGGAATTACCTCCCTTTAATGCCTGTCCCAGCTCCTAGGGCTGTGTGAGGGGTCTGTGCCCCCCTTATAACACCTGTCCCAGGGCCGTGTGAGGGTACAGGGTTGGGAATTACCCCCCTTTAATGCCTGTCCCAGTTCCCAGGGCTGTGTGAGGGGTCTGTGCCCCCCCTATAACACCTGTCCCAGGGCCGTGTGAGGGTACAGGGTTGGGAATTACCCCCCTTTAATGCCTGTCCCAGCTCCCAGGGCTGTGTGAGGGGTCTGTGCGCCCCCATAACACCTGTCCCAGGGCTGTGTGAGGGTGCAGTGCCCCCCGGTCACTCCTGTTCCCGTCCCTGCAGACCCCAGGAATGCCGATGCCGCAGTATCAGTACGGAGACAGCAGCGCAGGAGTGGCAGGGCAGGGCCCAGTGCCACAGCCCCGAGCCCTGGAGGACACCTGGAGCCCCCACTCTGGTTTTGGGGTGCAGCCCCGCTACGCCTGGCCCGCCTCGGGGCACGGCAGCCTCTACATCTCGGATTCACAGCCAGCCTGGAGCGGCAGTGGGGCCCCTTCCCACCCTCCCTCCTGGGACTCACAGGGACAGGTGAGCTCCTGTTTGCACACAGAGCACTCAAACCCATGGCTGGGATTCTTGTGAAGGGTAAAATGTCCTGGGTGGGTCTTGAAATGGGTCTGACAGGCTTTAAAGTGACTCCACTTTTTTGGTGCCCGGTAGCAGCCCTGATGTGACCGTGCTCACAGGGGTCTCAGGTTGAGGGAAGAGATTCTGTGTTTCAGAGGGCTTGATTTATTATTTTATGATATATATTACATTAAAACTATACTAAAAGGATAGAAGAAAGGATTTCATCAGAAGGCTAGCTAAGAATAGAATAGGAAAGGAATGATAACAAAGGTTTGTGACTTGGACTCTCTGTTCAAGCCAGCTGACTGTGATTGGCCATTAATTAGAAACAACTAACATGGGACAATCACAGATGCACCTGCTGCATTCCACAGCAGCAGATAACCATTGTTTACATTTTTGTTCCTGGTGCTTCTCTGCTTCTCAGGAGGGAAAATCCTAAAGAAAGGATTTTTCAAGAAAGATGTCTGTGACACCCTGATGGGGGTTCAGGGGTTCAGATTCCTCCTCTGCACAGGTGCCCCTTGCTGGGGTGTTGTTTCTACCATAGGAGCAGAGTACAGCTCCCTGTCCCAAGCATCCCCAGCCCTGTTGGGTGCAGGATGAGAGCAGGAAGCTGCAGGTTAAAAGGAAATGCACTTAGAGATGTTTTCTCCCTCTGACTGCAGGACTCTGTCTACAGCAGAGCTGAGCAAAGCCCCACCCAGCACAGTTACTACCCTGATGGCAACCAGCGGCACTCAGGGCCAGGAAATGAGCACAGAGTGGCCAAGGCTGCCCCATCCCAGCCCAGGGTGCAGTACAGTGCCCAGCCCCAGCTCTACGACCTCACCTCACGGAAACCCACGGCCAGGAGCCACGAGCTGGGCTTCAAACCCGCTGAGCAGCCTGCCACACATCCTGCAGCCCTGCAGCCGGAGATTCAGAGGATCCTGCACGTCATGGGCGAGGCCGAACAGCTGGAGGAGGAGGTGGATGAGTTTGTAGGGAAAAAGACAGATAAATCCTACAGGCTGCTGGAGGAGATGCTGACCAAGCTGCTGCTGGAGCTGGATTCCATTGAGACTGGGGGCCAGGACAGTGTCCGGCAGGCCAGGAAAGAGTCCGTCCACAGAATTCAGGCCATACTGGAAAAACTGGAAAGAAAGGGGTTGTGAAAGCACATGAGCCACAACACACAGCCTGTTGTTGAGGTTCCAAAGAGTTCTCTTAAATCTCAGCTCGTTCTGCTACGCACTATTTGACAATGGAATAGCAATAAGCCCTGAGTTAACAAATCAAATCCAACCCACCAAAAAAGCCAGCCCAGAAAGCCCAGCCCTGACAAACAGCTCAGCAAAGGACAAATGGAGGGAGGTTTGAAGCAGCAAAAGTGTTGGATGAAGGTGTTGAAGAGAAGTGGGCCAAGGATGGAGCCCTGTGGGGTTGTGCCCAGTCTCTGGGTGCCTCCCACAGCCACAGCCAGGCTTCAGACACTCCTCAGATGTGCTGCAAGGTGCAGCCACCAACCAAGACTCTGGGCTTGTCCTCACTGCCTGTAATTTCAGCTTCAGCTCCCTTGCCATGAGCCCCGTGTGTCCTCAGAGGGGTTGTTTGGGTTTAGTGCACTCAAGGAGCAGCACTGAGGTGCTGGAGGGAGGGACTGTGCTGGCACATGTCACATCATGTGGTGCAGAGCCAGTGTGGGGTGTCCCTGTGGGCACAGAAACAGACCTGAAATCCCCGTTGTGCCACTGAGAGGAGTGCAAGTCAAGGCAAGAGCAGGGGCAGGATGCTTGGAAGTGATTTCCAGGTCACTTGGGTCAGAATCCCCTGTTTTATGTCCCTCTCCATCCTGTGAGTTGTGCAGCACCACGGGGAGGGAACAGCTCGGCCTGTTCCAGCCTCCTGCGCAGCAACTCACTGCTATGTGTGGCACCTAATAAACCCTGACCAGTTTTAAATGTTATTTTGTAATTGAGATGTCTCAAAGTCTCTTTTTCTTTAAAGAGAAGAGGTGAGGAAGGTTTTGTAACTCAGACTAAAGCTCCAGCCCAGCAGTACCAATGAACAGAACATCTGAGAAGGCTCTTTTGGGGTGCCCTATTGCTTCCCAGGCAGTGCAGATGCTCCAGGAGCCTCCAGCTGTGGCTCTAGGGCCGGTGTGAAAGAGGGTTTGGAAGGGATTTAGGATGCCTGGCCATGCCCTGTGTGCTCCCAGCCAGCCAGATGAGGTCCTGGAGGCAGATCCCACATTCCCAGACAGGGCTGTGGCCACAGGATGACCTTTGGAGCTTGTTGAGATGTGTCCATGAGCACACGTGGTCAGTTTGCACAGCCAGCCACATCCAGGCTGAGCTGGCAGTGAGCTGCATGTCGTGGGACAGGGAAAGGCTCTGCTGCTGCTTCATTCTGTGTCAGGCAGGGAGCAGTTCTGAGCTGTTCTGTGCTTCCAGCCTGGCAAGTGCCTCCTGAGGGCTGCTGGCTGTGCTGGGAGATCAATAATTCACATATCAGAGAGTGCTGCCCTGTCACTGTGCTGGTGAGGTGAGTGCCACCCCTTCCCAATCAGCTGAACCCATCCAGGTAGGATATTCCTGAGCAATATTGCTTGTCCCTGCCTCCTTGGTGGAGGGTTATGTAAATCCCTGGAGAAAAGCCCAAGATGAAGGGGTGGGCTGAAACTGGAGGTTATCATTGCAGGGTGTGGGGATCCCACAGCTCTGTGGGACACCGTGGCTGCCTGGGACACTCCACATCCCTGGGTGGGTTTTGTGTGTTACCCCCAGAGCTGAGCTGGATCAGGGGTCAGGCACACATCCCACACCTCATCCTGCAGGAAGCTCTGCTGTAATAACCCATCTCTACCTGCTGCCTCTGCCTCTTGCAGGCAGGACCAGAGTGATCTGAGTGGGGACCGTGTGACACGGACAGGAGCTGTGTCAGCACCCACTGCTGCAGGCTCTGCAGGGCCTCCAGCTGCACAGTGGGAAGCTGAGCACTCCTGACCCTCCTGTTCTTCTCACCAGTCCCTGCTGTGCCACTGGGACAGCAGTTCCTGGCAGCTGGTTCATCTTGCAGCATCCACTTGCAGCATCCACCCACACCACAAGCCCCAAATTAGAAAGTCTGTCTCTGTTTATCGCTGGCCTCATCTCTACAGAAACCAAACTCTTACTCTGGGGTTGCCCCTTGCCTCTCCAGCACTGCTGGAGTTTCTCAATCCCCACGGAGGCTGAAGTGTCACAGAGGGACTGAAAAACAAACATGAAATCAGCGCCGTGTGGTTTGTGCTGCAATCAGCCCGTGCTGGAGTGTTTGTTCGTGCTGCAGCTGGCACTGGGCTGGTGTTTCCCTGCACCCCGGTGCCCCTCATCCAGCTCGGGGCCAGCATCACCCCCACCTGGGCAGGGAACGTGGGCAGGGGGCACAGGGAGGGAGCAGGGGCAGGGGACAGGGACCAAGGGAAGGGAATGGGAGCAGGGGACAGGGAACATGGGCAGGGAACAGGGACCAAGGGAAGGGAACATGGGCAGGGACCAAAGGAAAGGAACGCGGGCAGGGGGCACAGGGAGGGAGCAGGGGCAGTGGACAGGGATAGGGACCAAGGGAAGGGAACGGGAACAGGGACAGGGACCAAGGGAAGGGAACACGGGCAGGGAACATGGGCAGGGACCAAAGGAAAGGAACGCGGGCAGGGGGCACAGGGAGGGGACAGGGAGCAGGGGCAGGGGAGCAGGGAGGGAACAGGGACAAGGAACAGGGACCAAAGGAAGGGAACATGGGCACGGTTCACAGGGAGGGACCAGGGATAGGGACCAAGAGACAGGGGCAGGGAACAGAGACAAGGAATACGGGCAGGGAGCAGGGGAAGGGAACACAGGCAGGGTTCACAGGGAGGGACCTGGGGCAGGGAACAGGGACGGAGGCCAAGGGTAGGGACCAGGGGCAGTGGTCACAGGCAGGGATAACAGGCAAAGGTCGCGGGCAGGGATGGCGGGGCTGCGGGCGGGGATCCGGAGCAGGGGCGCTCCGGCGGGCACTGCGGGCACAGATTGCGGGCGATCCCCGCTCCGCCCCGGCCGTGACGGCGAGGGCGGGCCGCGGGCAGCGCCGCCCCGGGCTGGGCGGGCACCGCGGCCGGAGCGGAGCCTGCGCTGCCGCCCGGGCCGGGCCGGGCCGCTGGGGCCGCAGCAGCCGCGGGGGCACCGGGGCCGCTCGGAGCCGCTCGGAGCCGCTCGGGGCCGGTTCCCGCGGAGCCCCCGGTGGTGGCGGCGGGAGCGAGCGGCGCCTCCGGCCCGGCCGCAGCAGCCCCATGGCGGCGCAGGAGCCGCCGCGGCCGCCCCCGGGCAGCGCCGAGCCGCTGGAGCCGGAGCCCGGCGGGCGCTACGAGGCCGTGGTGCCGCACTGGTTCTACTGCAAGGTCACGGACACGCGGGAGCGCTGGGTGCCGTTCAGCGCGCAGGACTCGGAGCGCCTGGAGGCGGCGCACGGCGCAGGTACGGCCGGGGCGGCGGGCGGGGGTCCCGCGGTGCCCCCGGGCACGGCTCCCACCGCCCTCCGCTTCGCCATCCCCGCTCTTGGAAAACCCTAAGTGTGGTCGGCCTGCTGAGCTTGTGTTTGCGATTCTTCCCGTGGCTTCCACCTGCGATGCTAAATTCCCTCGAGGGATTCTAAATTCTGGCTTTTTTTTGGCCGTGTGCCTGCCCCCAGTAACCGAGCGGATGCATCAAATGGTCTGACCCCATTCAAGTGGTGCCGTTCTGAATTATATATAATCACGCTGCTAAGCATCCTCTGGTGAGGCCGGGAGAACGCTGCCAGGATGGCAGGAATTCCTCTGGGGATTCCTCTGTGCCTGCTGTGGCAGCGAGGATTGCAGGTGAGCCCCAAGCCCTTGTGTGCCAAATGTCGCCATCTGTGCCACCTGCTGCTGCTGCTGCCGCGGGCACAGCTCCGATTGCCCAAGGATTGGCTCGCCCAGGAAGTTTCGGATTAGAGGCTGTGCTGCTCATCCCCAGTGCTGCTGCCTGGCACAGGGTCCGCGGGCAGCCCCAAAAGGCAGCAAAATTCATAATTTGAGGCCTGTAGAGAGTTCTCTGTTTTGGAGAGAGACAGGAGACCCTGGTGCACCCTCACTGTCACACAATGCCCTTCCCAAGGCCTCCCAGTTTCACTTCTACCCTCCAGGCCAGGCAGGAGAGGCCACGTAAGCGTGTGCCCAAACTGGAGAGAAGGACAGGGTACAAAGTGGAGAGAAGGACAGTGCAGTGGAATGTTTTCATCTTACCTCCTGGAGCATTGTCCTGGATGTTGTTTGTTCTGTTGCTGCTAAAACCCTGCCTGCTCCCTGGGATTCCAGTGCTAACCCAGCCTCAGAAATGGTGGGAATTGGCTCTGCTTGGTGTCCTTGGAGCAGGAAAACCCTCCTGGAGTGGCTGCGCCCCCTGTGCCATCCCCCTGGTGTCCCCAGGGCATGCTTGTATTTCCAACCATATTTAACCTCATTAAAAGAGGGGAGAAACCATCTTCTCCAAAAAATCCCACCAGATTTCCCTCTGGGGGAAATCTGAATTGGGGCATCTCGCCCTGACAATAAGTTTGGCGGTGGTGCTGTGGTGGCTCTGAGATGTCCAAGAGGGTGAGTTTGCCGTTCCTGGCCGTGTGAGGGTTCACTGCAGGTCCTGTTCCGCAGGGAAGGAGCAGGCTGGCGTGGTGGTGCCCACCTCGGGGGGCAGGTACGACGTGCACCTGCGGGAGCGGCGGCGCGTGGCCGTGTACTGGGAGGAGGAGGCGGCCGAGGTGCGGCGCTGCACCTGGTTCTACAAGGGGGACAAGGACAACAAGTTCATTCCCTACTCTGAGGCCTTCAGTGAGGAGCTGGAGGTAAGCACACCCTTCCTCTGCTGGTTTCCATCCCAGTTTCTCCTGGTCACACAGTGCCTCTGATGTCCCAAACCCTGTACGAGGCCGCTGGGGACATGAACTCCAAAGAGGCTTTGGCAGGAATTCCTGCAGCAGATTGATGTGACTGTGAGCTCTGCTGTGAGCTCCCCTTCCCCTGCCCTCAGTGCATCCTTCCAGCACCCCTGAAAGTGCCAGGCTTTCCTTTGGGATGATGCAAATTCCAGCACACCTGGAAATGCCAGGCTTTCCTTTGGCATCATGCAAATTCCAGCATGCCTGGAAATGCCAGGCTTTCCTTTGGCATCATGCAAATTCCAGCACGCCTGGAAATGCCAGGCTTTCCTTTGGCATCATGCAAATTCCAGCATGCCTGGAAATGCCAGGCTTTCCTTTGGGATGGTGCAAATTCCACCTGAAAGTGTCAGGCTCTCCTTTGGCATGGTGCAAATTCCACCACACCTGAAAGTGCCAGGCTTTCCTTTGGGATGGTGCAAATTCCACCACGCCTGAAAGTGCCAGGCTTTCCTTTGGGATGGTGCAAATTCCACCTGAAAGTGCCAGGCTTTCTTTGGCATGATGCAAATGCAGAAATATATAGAAAGATATATAAAAATACCCATCTTGGCAGTAATCTGCATTCTGATGTACCAAAACCAGCTCTCAGGGGATGGGAAGGTCTGATGCTGCTGCTGTCAAAGCGAGGAGCTCTTAAGCATTCTCAGCAGGTGATCCTGGGATGACCCTGCTGCTCCTCCAGCTGATTTCTCAGCTTCTTTTGCACAGTATTGATAAGAGATTCTGAAAATTGGGTGGGGAGTGTCCCAGGAGGGTGAACACTGATGGGCAAGCTTCCAGCTGACTCACAGTGGGTGTTCCCTTCTGCAGGAAGCTTACATGATTGCCGTGACCCTGGGTGAGTGGAAGAAGAAGCTGGAGTCCCCCAACAGAGAAGTCATCATCCTGCACAACCCAAAGGTGAGCAGGGCCTGGTGAGGACATGCCCTTGGGTCTCTTGGTGCTGTTCCCTTCAAATGGGTTGTCCCAAAGGCATTCCACTCCCCTGTGCCAACAGCTGAGCCTGCCACCAGCCCCACATTCCTCTCCAACGCCTCTGTGGGCAGAGCTCGCTCTGGTGCCGCCCTGTGCCAGCCACAGCTGCTGCCGCTGTCCTGCTCTGGGTCACTGACAGGCTCTTCTTGTTCCCAAGCTGATGGTTCACTACCACCCCGTGGCCAGCTCTGATGACTGGGTCTCCACCCCCACGGAGCAAGGCCGGCCCCGCACTGTGAAGAGAGGAGTGGAGAACATTGCTGTGGAGATCCCCAGTGGTGAGCCCATCCCAACCCTGCTCCCATCCCAAACCCTGGGTGAGGGTGTCCACAGGGCTCTGAGAGTGAGGGAAGAGAGAGGATCTGACTCCATGTTTCAGAAGAGTTGATTTATTATTTTATTGTATATATTATATATTTTATTTATATTATTATATATTTGTAAACATATTTATAAATATATATAACATATAATATATAATGTATAATATATCATATATATATTGTATATTATATAGTATACAATAAACAATATATTTTATATATTATATATTGTATAATATATTATATATCACACATTATATATTATACATTATATTTATATATAATATTTATAATATATAATATATCTAATATCTAATATATAATATCTTATATCTTATATATTATATATTATATTTATATATTATATATTACACATTATATATTATACATTATATTTATATCCAATATATCCAATATATAATATATAATATATAATATATAATAGATAATATATAATAGATAATAGATAATATATAATAGATAATATATAATAGATAATATATAATAGATAATATATAATGTATTATATATTATCTATTATATTATCTATTATATTTTATTATATATATTATATTTATACTAAAATAATAGAAGAAAGGATTTCATCAGAAGGCTGGCTAAGAATAGAAAAGGAATGAATGATTACATTCCTGATGTAATGATTAAAGCTTCTATCTCGGACAGAAAGTCTGAGCCAGCTGACTGTCATTGGCCATTAATTAGAAACAACCACATGAAACCAATCACAGATCTACCTATTGCATTCCACAGCAGCAGATAATCAATGTTTACATTTTGTTCCTGAGGCCTCTCAGCTTCTCAAGAAGAAAAAATCCTAAAGAAAAGATTTTTCATAAAGATGTCTGTGACAACCCCGGGTGGTGTTTTCCACCCTGCTCACAAAGACTGGAGGGAGCTCCCGTGATCCTTTAAGTCAAGTGCACGTCAAAACATTTTGTGCCAAAAGGATCCAAATGGTTTCAGAAACCTCCCCAGCCCCTGCAGAGCTGCAGATCCAGGGGAGGGCGCAGAGACAGAGCTGCTGGCAGCTCTGCAGTGCCTGCAGTGACCCCTGAGATTTCGATTTGTACAGGAGGGGAGTTCCTTTCCCTGCTAGGGACACAGTGCTTTGTCACTCACCTTTGTGCTGGTGACTCTCTGGGACACCTGCTGTCCCCATCTCTGTAGCCAAGGGTCAGCTCTGTCCCCTCCCAGCTGCCCTGAGCTGCCAGTGGTGCTCAGCCCTTGTCCCCATGAGGACACCAGGCAGTTGCTCCATTTTCCATGGGTGCCTGCCCTCATACGCAAACCAAGGTGTGTGGGAAGCAGGGAACAAGCCCTGACTCCACCTGGGCTCTACCTGGGAGATGCAGCTCCATGGGGCTCCTCAGGGTGGGCTGGGCATGGGGCAGCTGCACTGAGCCCTCCCTGGTCCTGAAAATTCAGCGCTGAGACCTCCTGGTGCTGAAATTCAGCAGTGACACCTCCTGGTGCTGAAATTCAGCACTGAGCCCTCCTGATGCTGAAATTCAGCACTGGGACCTCCTGATGTTGAAATTCAGCACTGAGCCCTCCTGGTGCTGAAATTCAGCACTGACACCTCCTGGTGCTGAAATTCAGCACTGAGCCCTCCTGATGCTGAAATTCAGCACTGGGACCTCCTGATGTTGAAATTCAGCAGTGACACCTCCTGGTGCTGAAATTCAGCACTGAGCCCTCCTGATGCTGAAATTCAGCACTGGGACCTCCTGATGTTGAAATTCAGCACTGAGCCCTCCTGGTGCTGAAATTCAGCACTGGGACCTCCTGATCCTGCAGTTCCCTGTGCTGGGAAGTGAGGATGAGCCACCAGCCCTTCCTCTGCTGTCCTGTTGGTCCAAATCCATCCCAGGGCAGCAGAGCTGAGCAACCCCAGCAGCCTTGAGGTGTAAATGCAGGCACTGAGGAGGGTTTTCATGGGCCCAGGTGAGGGTGGGAGGCTCCAGCCCTGCCCAGGGCTGTCTCCAGCAGTTCTGCTCAGCAGCCATGCCCTGAGCTGCCCTCCCCTCCTCAGGAGAGCCTCTGCAGATCGACCACCTGGTGTTCGTGGTGCACGGCATCGGCCCCGCCTGCGACATCCGATTCCGCAGCATCGTGCAGTGCGGTAGGGCTGAGATGGGAGGGGGAAAATGGGGGGGAAACTGGGAGGGGAATCTGTCAAGGGAACGTGGGAGAGGAACATGGGAGAGGAATCTGGGATGGCAACCTGGGAAGGGAACCTGGGAGGGCAAAGTGGAAGGGGAATCTGGAAGGAGAACCTGGGAGAGGAACCTGGTGGGGGATCCTGGAAGGAGAACCTGGGGGGAAACTTGGGAGGGGAACTGGGAGAGGAACCTGAGAGGGGAACCTGGGAGGGGAACCTGGGGGGAAAATGTGGCAGAAGAACCTGGGGGGAACCTGGAAGGAAACCTGTGAGGGAAACCTGCAGGGAAAATGTGGCAAGAGAACCTGGGAGAAGAACCTGGGAGGGCAACTTGGGGGGGAGCCTGGGAGGAGAACCTGAGGGGGGAACCTGGGAGAGGAACCTGGGAGGGGAATCTGTCAAGGGAACGTGGGAGAGGAACATGGGAGAGGAATCTGGGATGGCAACCTGGGAAGGGAACCTGGGAGGGCAACTGGAAGGGGAATCTGGAAGGAGAACCTGGAAGGAGAACCTGGGGGGAAACTTGGGAGGGGAACCTGGGAGAGGAACCTGAGAGGGGAACCTGGGGGTAAAACCTGGAGGAGAACCTGGGAGAGAAATCTGGGAGGGAAACCTTGTGGGGGGAACCTGGCAGGGAAACCTGGGAGGGGAACCTGGGAGGGGAACCTGGAATGGCAACCTGAGAGGGGGACCTGGGAGAGGAACCTGGCAGGGCACCCTTGGAGGGGAACCTGGGAAGGAAACTTGGAAGGGCAACCTGGCGGGGGAACCTGGGAGGGCAACTTGGGGGGAAACCTGGGAGAGGAACCTGGAAGGGAAACCTGGGAGAGGAACCTGGCAGGGGAACCTATAGGAGAACATGGCAGGGGAACCTGGGAGAGGAACCTGGCAGGAGAATCTGTCAGGGGAACCTCACCCTGGGGCTGCCACGCTGCCTCAAACCACGCTGACCCTGGCAGGCTGACTGTGGGCAGTGTGAGCAGAAGGCTCCCTGACCACCAAATCCACCTCCTGACAGGGTTTAGCCAGCTGCTGCTCCTCAGTTTTGCTTCAGAACAGAAGCAAATTTGTTTCTCATAAATTTCTGTAAGTTTCTTATCCTGCCCCCTGTGAAGGAGGTGCAGATGGGGCAGCGAAATCCAGTAGCACACGTGGCAGGGCATGGAGCCTCCCCTGATCTGTAGTTAAAGATTCAGGGACTTAGGGGAGCAGCAGCAGCTTAAAGACCCCACTGGGATTTCCCCTTAATGATCTTTCATGGTATTAAGCGTGGTTGGTGGCACGGGCTGGCCCCGGAGCCTGGTGCATCTCGCTGAGAGCTGTTGTGTTTCACAGTGAATGATTTCAGGAACGTGTCCCTCAGCATGCTGCAGTCCCACTTCAGGAAGGCCCAGGAGCAGCAGCAGGTGGGCAGGGTGGAGTTCCTGCCTGTGAACTGGCACAGCTCCCTGCACTCCACTGGCGTGGATGTGTGAGTATCCTGCAGCCCCTGCCCCAAAAGGGGCACAGGCAGCCTCCTGCCCTGGAAAATCCACTTCTTCTGTTGGGAAAGCTGTGAGTTTTTAGGGTAGGAGGGAGCAGGGACCCCCAGAGCCCTCCCCACTGCCATTCTGCAGCTCCCATCCCATCCTCAGAACAGAAATTTTTGCCTTGCCTGGCTGTTCTCAGGAGGGACGGGAGATAAAATCAAATATGGCAACCAACAGGATGCTCTAGTTCCCTAACGATTTTCTTTCTCTTTTCTTGTTTTATTTTTGGTTTTGTTCCCATTCATCATTGCAAATAGTTTATTTGTGTTATTTCCTCGAAATAAGGATATTTTTTTCTTTTATTCATCTCCAGAGCTATCACATACTAAATCAATATTGAGTATTAAGGTGTTAGATGAGAAAATTCTCTCGTAGCCTTCAGTATGAGATTTGTGTAACTTACAGAATTCTTAATGTACTTGGAGATTGTTTTTAGCCTTCTTATTTAAGTTACATAGTTACATCAAACAAAAATGAAGCTTACAGTGATCTCAAATTGAATATTTGAACCTTGCCATCGTGCTACACATTGCTGAAGCCTCTGAGAGCTGAGTGCCCCAGCAAGGGCAGAAAGCAGGGCAGGCTCTTTATTCTCAGAGTGCAACAGCACAGGCTGTGCTTTGCCTTCTGAGGGTCTGGATTACAGCACACCACGTTGAAAACTGTGCCCGTCCTCATCAGAACTCATATTTTGCTGTAGAAACAGGGTGGGGTTCAGCGGTTTCCCCGTGTGCAGCCCCTCTCTGTCCTCTCCCCGCAGCGACCTGGAGCGGATCACGCTGCCCAGCATCAACCGCCTGCGCCACTTCATCAACGACACCATCCTGGACGTGTTCTTCTACAACAGCTCCACCTATTGCCAGACCATCGTGGACACGGTGGCCTCGGAGATGAACCGCCTGCACCGGCTCTTCCTGCAGAGGAACCCGCGCTTCAAGGGCGGCGTGTCCATCGCGGGGCACAGCCTGGGTGAGAGCCGTGCCAGGGGCACGGAGGGCACAGCCGGGCTGCTCGCGGCTGGGAGGGACGCCAGACGTGAAACCAGGGTGCTCCAAGCCCTGCCTCAGCTTCCAGAGGTGTGGCAGCCACAGATTCTCTGGGCAGCCTGTGCCAGCGCTTTGCCGAGTAATAATTCCTTTACCGCGTAATAATTTCTTCACTGAGTGATAATTTCTTCCTGACATCTAATCCAGCCTGTCCTCTACCACTCTAAAGCCATTGTACCTTTTCCTGTCACTGTCTGCCTGTAAAAAGGCCCAGAGTGCAGCTCCTCCATCCCAAAAGAGGATTTTCCCTCCCTCCATCCCCAAAAAGAGGTGGCTCGGGTTCTTCCCCTCCAGGTGCTGATGCTCTGCCCATGCCTGGTTTCTAGAGTCACTCATTTTGTTAGAAGGGACACCAGCCATGAAACCAGGCTGTTCCAAGCTCTGCCTCAGCTTCCAGAGGTGTGGCAGCCACAGATTCTCTGTGCTTCACCACCGAGTCATAATTTCTTCACTGAGTAATAATTTCTTCCTGGCATTTAATCCAGCCTGTCCTCTGCCACTTTAAAGCCATTGTACCTTGTCCTGTCCCTTTTCCTGTCACTGTCTGCCTGTAAAAAGGCCCAGAGTGCAGTTCTTCCATCCCAAAAAAGGATTTTCCCTCTTTCTCTCCCTCCATCCCAAAAAAAGAGGTGGCTCAGGCTCTTCCCCTGCAGGTGCTGATGCTCTGCCCCTGCCTGGTTTCTAGGGTCACTCATTTTGTTAGAAGGGACACCAGCCACGAAACCACGCTGTTCCAAGCCCTGGTTTGTGTGTGGCAGCCACAGATTCTCTGGGCAGCCTCTGCTGGTGCTTCACCGAGTGATAATTTCTTCACTAAGTAATAATTTCTTGCTGGCATTTAATCCAGCCTGTCCTCTGCCACTTTAAAGCCATTGTCCCTTGTCCTGTCACTGTCTGCCTGTAAAAAAGCCCAGGGTGCAGCTCTTCCATCCCAAAAGAGGATTTTCCCTCTTTCCCTGGTGGCTCAGGCTCTTCCCCTGCAGGTGCTGATGCTCTGCCCCTGCCTGGTTTCTAGGGTCACTCATTTTGTTTGATCTCCTGACGAACCAGAAGGCTGATCCTGAGGAGAAGGAGCGCTGTGTGCAGGTAGGGGAGGCCACTGCCCCCTCCTGCAGCTGCATGGGGATGGGGCAGAGGAGCAAAGAGGTGAGCACAAAGTGGTGTGATCCCTCCTGGATGTGTTCACAGGGGTCCAGGACAGCCTCAAGCACGGGGGGTATTGAGGAGGTAAAAGAAATCCTGAAGAAGCTGGAGCTGTCTGAGTACTGTGATGTTTTTGAGAAGGAGAAAATGGACAGGCAAGCACTGGTGAGAAGTTCCTCTGTTTTTCTGGCTCTTGTGGCTCTTCTTTGCTTTTCTTCCCCATCATCCCAGCCCTGCACATTTCCTGGTACTGAGTCACACATGAACCATTGTGACCGTGTTCACAGAGGTCTCAGGATGAGGGAAGAGATGAGGATCTGACTCCGTGTTTCAGAAGGCTTGATTTATTATTTTATGATATATATATTACACTAAAACTATACTAAAGGACTAGAAGAAAGGATTTCTTCAAAAGGCTAGCTAAGAATAGAATAAGAAGGGATGATAACAAAGGCTTGTGTCTTGGACAGAGAGTCTGAGCCAGCTGACTGTGATTGGCCATTAATTAGAAACAACCACATGAGCCCAATCCCAGATGCACCTGTTGCATTCCACAGCAGCAGATAACCATTGTTCACATTTTGTTCCTGAGGCCTCTCAGCTTCTCAAGAGGAAAAATCCTAAGGAAAGGGTTTTCCATAAAAGATGTCTGTGACAAACCATCTCTGAGGTTCACACAGTCCCACAGGACAGAGACCTCACCATCCCTCTGCTCCTGGACTAACACCAGCCTTGCTTATTTTCCAGCTCTTGTGCACAGAGAACAACCTGAAAGAAATGGGAATTCCCTTAGGGCCCAGAATGAAAATACTCCATTACATCAGCTCTGAGACAGGGATGAAGGTTTGTTCTCCACATGGCTTGTGCTCATCCCATCCCACCCCACTGCACCCCTCTGACACCAGGACCCCTTTGTGCTGCTGCAGGGTCGGAGCTCTGAGCCAGGGTCCCCATCCCAGCTTGGGGACAGCTCTGAGGATGGCAGGAGCTGCCAGTACCGGGACGTTGGCTTGGGACAGGTACAACAGAGCTCTGGCTGCACCCCAAACCCTCACGAGACAGCACAGGGATTGTCTGATGAACAAATCTGAACATCCCCCATTCCAGGTGTCAGCAAACTACCCCCAGCTGAACTACAAGCCCAGCATCTTCTTTGCCTTTGGCTCTCCCATCGGGATGTTCCTCACGGTGCGGGGAGTGAAGCGCATCGACCCCAACTACAGCCTGCCCACCTGCAAGGGCTTCTTCAACATCTTCCACCCCGTAGGTATAAGAGCCAGAGCTGTGTCCTGTGTGACACACACGTGGAGCACGAGCCCTGGCCGCTGTCACTGTCCCCCTCTCGTGTGCAGTTTGACCCCGTGGCGTATCGGATCGAGCCCATGATCGTACCAGAGATGGAGTTTGAGCCCATGCTGCTGCCCCACCACAAGGGCAGGAAGAGGATGCACCTGGGTATGGCACAGGCAGCCCCTTTGCCCCGGGCTGGGGTCGCTGCTGCAGCCCCCAGCCCCACAGCCAGCCCCCTCCTGCCTTGCAGAGCTGAAGGAAGGGCTGACCCGCATGAGCGTGGACCTGAAGAACAACCTGCTGGGCTCCCTGAGGGTGGCCTGGCAGTCCTTCACCCGCTCCCCCGTGCTTGCCCTGGAGGCTGGGAGCTCGGAGGCTGAGGCAGAGGCAGAGGCTGGCACTGAGAAGCAGCCAGGTCGGTGATGGGGGCATGGGGCAGCCAGGGGTGCAGCCCTGGGAGCTGTGCCCAAAGGTGGGCACAGGTGATGGGCAGTGTGGCTGTGGCACTCTAGGCACCTGCATCTCCCTGAATGCTGTGGCCTTTCCCTCTTAGCACCTGATGAAGGGGTTTCTGAGGGTGTCTCAGCACACCACACCACGTTTTAAGCCCACCCCTCTCCTCTGGCAGCACTTCAGCTGCCTCTGCCCTGTGTGAGGGAGGGCACTGCCCTGCTGCTGTATTGCCATGGCTGCTGGTGCCCTGGGGCTGAGCCAGGCTGCTCCTCCTCCCTGCAGACACAAAGGCAGAGGAGCCCCCGGCAGCAGTGAAGGAGGAGAGCCCTCCCATCAACGTGGGGAGGCTCAACGGGGGGAACCGCATCGACTACGTGCTGCAGGAGAAGCCCATAGAGAGCTTCAACGAGTATCTGTTTGCACTCCAGGGGCATCTCTGCTACTGGTGAGTGTCTGTGCAATGCCCAGGGCTTCAGATTTACCTGTGGTGAAGCAGGATGGCATCGGTTTCAGAGGCAGTGTAGTGAGAAAAGCCTCAGGTGGGCGAGGGAGCAAGAGCTTGTCCTGTCTGTGGCACACAGAAGGTGGGCAGGGACAGAGGAAGCAGATTTGTGGTTCTCCTGGTGCTGCCCCAGCTATCGCAGAGTGCAGGGAAGCGTTCCCTCCTGATTCCCCTTCCTCCCCTGCAGGGAGTCAGAGGACACCGTGCTGCTGGTTCTGAAGGAGATCTACCAGACACAAGGCATCACACTGGACCAGCCTTTACCAGGGAGCCAGTGACCCACCTGTGCTCTTCTGGCTGTAAGTCACCTCTGGATTCCCCTTCTGGATTTCCCAGGACACCTCAGAGGAGATCTGCTTGGTTTAGGGGAGAATTATCCATTATCTAAGGCAGGGAATGTGTGTCAGCTTTCTTCTTTTGCTGTCAGCACCTTTGGCTTCTTTCCTCTTCCCTCCATGATCAGACATGAGGAGAGGAGCAGGGAGGGTCCAGGGGCTGCATTCTGACTCCAGCTATTGCTGTGTTCTCCTTTTGCTCTCTCAGGTTCAATCCCACAGAGCACTCACCAGGAAAGTCCAGATCTCATCTCTTGCCTTCCTCTCTCCTCTGCTGCCGTGTCCTGCATGCTGCTTCCTGGAGATCAGGATGGATTTTCCTCCATTTTGGCTAGGGGTAGGGGGAAAAACCATCAAGGAAGAAACCACTTCAGCTCCAACACACACACACACCACCTGTACAGTGACTCCCTGTGGCAACGTGTGCTTTCAGCCTGCACCCTGTGAGCCCCTACACCAGCAGACGAGCTGTCCGGGCTCAGAGCCCACACCTGGACACTCACAGCCTGGGACTTGAGGAGAAAAAGCCTTAAACACAGCGTGGGAAGAGCTGCAGCAGCCTTGGAGCAAGGGAGATTGCTGAGTGCTAACACAAAAACACAAAACCCCCCAGCAGGGCACAGGAGGTGAAGCCCAGGGCACAGAGAGCTGCTGAGCCATGGAGGCTGGCCAGCATCATTCCTGCACTGCTGCTGCATCCCTGGGCACCCCTGCTGCATCCCTGGGCACCCCTGCACTGCAGCCAGGCAGGGCTGCCCCTAAAGCACCCCGTGAGAGTGGCATGCTCGTGCTCCTCCCTGCTGTGGGGTGCTGCTGGGGGCAGCTCAGCACCCAAACCTCCCCATCCTGACCCTTCCCAGTGCTGCTGGGGACACCTCAGCACCCAAACCCCCCCATCCTGAGCACCCTGACCCTCCCCAGTGCTGCTGGGGGCAGCTCAGCACCCAAACCCAGCCCATCCTGAGCACCCAGGGCTCCCCAGTGCTGCTGGGGACAGCTCAGCACCCAAACCTCCCCATCCTGAGCACCCTGACCCTCCCCAGTGCTGCTGGGGGCAGCTCAGCACCCAAACCCAGCCCACCCTGACCCTCCCCAGTGCTGCTGGGGGCAGCTCAGCACCCAAACCTCCCCATCCTGAACATCCTGACCCTCCCCAGTGCTGCTGGGGGCAGCTCAGCACCCAAACCTCCCCATCCTGAACACCCAGACCTTTCCCACAGCCCTGACCCAGCCGGTGCCCTGCTGTCCCTGCTCTGAGGAAAGCTTCCCCGCCCAGCTGGCAGTGCCAGCTCTCTGAGCCCTGCAGGGACACAGAGCAGTGTGAGCAGCAGCTGAGCACAGGGATCTGTGCCCTGTCCACGCTCCCATCCTGGTTTAGCTTTACGTGTACAAAAGGCAGCCAAGCACAGGTGGAGCCCAGACCCAGCAGGGTGTGGGCACTGCAGGAATGGCACCAGCTCTGCAGGCAGCTCAGTCTGCACTGCCTTGAAGCTCTTTTTCTGAGAGGGCAGGGCAGGAGAACCTCTGTGATGCTTCCCTGGGGCTCCAGTGCTGTGTGAGGTGTTGCTGTGCAGCCTTTGGAGAGCCAAACCACTTTTCCCCTCCTGCTGACTTTTGCCCTGCATGGGGTGAGGAGCCTTTTTCCCCCCCCCCCAGAGCCTGTTGGTTTGTTTGTCCTCCATTGTCTGTTATTTGCACTATTGGAAGGGTTTTGTTTGCAGCCTCCATCCCTCCTCCCCTCCCAAGGCACTGTACCTGAGTGCAGGAACAGCCAAGCTGCTTGGTCAGCACCTGACTGGCTGAAGTCTCATGGGAGCAGGAAAAGGGACAGTCTTAACATGGGACACTAATGATCAGCTTTTTAAGTTATGCACTTTGTTTAAAAAAAAAAAAAAAAAAAGGAAGTTAAATACATTTTAAATGTTATTTAATGTCTTTTCCAGTAAAAACCAAAATAAATAAGTAGGTGACTGTGGTGTGTGCATGTCTGGGGGGAGAGGGAAGGGCTGGAAAAGTCAGACGTGGAGTTTTAGGGGAAAGTGAAGCTATTTCTACTCTTTCTATTTCAGTAGAATTATTTCTGTGATTCTTCTGAAGCTGCAGAGTTACAGAGGCTGCAAACTGCAGCTGATGGGTTGGTGTTTCATTGCTGACTCCCCTGCCTTGCTCTGCTGCAGCCTCACCTGTGCTGTTTGCATGAACACACACCTGAAATCTGTCTTGGAAGGGACCAGGGACAAACAGCTGCTCCCAGAGGAGCTTTGATCTCTGGGTCTCAGCAGCACTCAGCCCTTCCTTCTCTGAGACAGACTGGGGAAATCAGGGATGCTCCCAGGCACCATTCCATTTTTTGCTGTCATTTCCTTGAAACTACTAAAGCTGCAAGCAAAGAGCACCCATAGAAACCCCATAGACACCAGAGGAAATGGTTTATAAAGCAACAACCCAAACCTTGAAACAAAAGTTTTAGTACCACGGGTCATTACAAAAATTAAACTCCTTTATTTGGGACATTAGAAAAGCTCAAAGTTGGCAGGTCCTGCGCTTCATTTCCCAGGAGAAGGGCTGGGACAGCTCAGCTGGACTGCAGAGAGGTGGCCAATGGTTCCTGGGCTGGACACAAGAGCTTCCACCAGACTGGGCACCCTGGGCTGTGCCATTTTCCCAGTTGTGTTCAGGACCTTCACACCCAACTGTCTCTGTGCAGGTTGGCACCTTGAGTGCCCCCCTCATTTCACAGTGGGCCTGAAGAAGGGGTGGCCTAAAAATCCAATGAAATGCAGCAACACAAGGGCCAGGGCAGGGAACTCACCAGCTCAGCAGGGAACACCTGCCCAGGGCTGCATCCTCACTGCTCCTGAGCAGCCTCCCCCAGCCTCACCCTGCCCTGGCATGCAGGGAGAGGCAGACAGAGCCTGGCACTAAATGTTCATGTGGAAGCTGGGAGCTGGAGGCTTCTCCTCGTGCCCTGGCAGCGCTTTGGGCTTGGCCAGAGATGGTTTGTGGCACGTGGTGTCTGTCAGGGCAGGGTAGTACTGCCTGTAGCACAGGTATGCCAGCAGCAAACCCATCGCTGAGCCAGCCAACACATCTGTGGGTGAGACCAGAGCAAAGTTAACAGCCCTTCACCCTCCCAAGCCTTGTGAGCAATTCCTCATGATCAATTCCTCAGCAGCAGCTTTTCTGCTAGATCCATAACTCGATTTAGCTGTAAACCCAAGCTTGGTATGGATTTCCAAACCATTTCCCTGCAGGTGGCAGCAAAATTGCCACTGGAGGAGTGAAAAAACAAACCCCAAGTTGCTGCTGGGGGTCTGAACATTTCTGTGGCACCAAAAGCCCCCATGGCTGGTGCACCTGGAGCCCTGTTCAGGTGCACCAGGAGATGCTCACCCACCTTCCCAGTGGTGTTTGTAGTCGCAGGTGCGGGACACGGCGATGAGGGTGGCGAGGAAGAGGGGCAGGAGGAAGGCACAGAAGCGCAGGGCCCGGCCCCCCCGGCCTGGGACGAAGCTGTGCAGCTTCCCTGCCAGGTAGAAGGCAGAGAAGGCAAGGCCAGCAAAGGCAACTGGAAGAGAACAGAACAATGTTGGGTCAGAATAGCTCCAGGTTTTGCTGCCAGACCCTGACCCTGCTGCAGGGAAAGGGTTGTGAGTGGTGTCTGTCTGTCCCTGTGAGTGGTGTCTGTCTGTCCTGTGAGCCAAGGGAAAACCAGCTGGGAGTGTGCTGGGGAAGATGGAACAGGAAAGCCTTATCAATATGATTGCCTGGCAAAAGATTTGAAGAATATGGAAACTATAAGTGAGATTGAAATGAAAGCAAGCTTTGAGATCCCTCAGTTACTGAACAACTGGAAAACAATGGTGTGGCTGGCTGAAGGTGATCCCCTTTTTGATGGAACAACACCCTCTGCTTGCAGACAGCTCCAAGGCTCAGAGCAGACCCTACAGCTTGGCAGAAGGGCCCAAAGAGGAGTTTTTAGGGTTTAAAATGTAACACAGGATGGTAATGTAATGATTCTTATAGGCTGTATGGAAATGCTGTAGGATTTGTATCTTGCACTAGATTGGTTAGTGAGAATGAGAATATTCAACACAGAAGAAGATTTACTGTGTTGGAATGGGAACTTCACCCTCTTACCCCTTTTACTCTCTCATCCTCTCTCTCTTTCTCACTCTCTCTACCCCTCTCTTCTCTCAGGCCTGCTCTGAGCTGTGCCTGGCAGCTCCCAGCAGGGCCCTGCACCCAGGCCCTTTGCAATAAACCCCAAATTCCACCACCTGGCTGCAGAGATGTCTCCATCTGTCCTGACCATCCTACCCCCATTGCTCCTACAGCAGTGATGGATCCTAGAAGCTGCTCCCTGGCACACATCCCTCCTCCTGGGTTGCAGACAGCTTTGGACTGCATTTCTCACCCCATTGCTTTGCACAGGGAAACCTGAATTCCTCTCAGAACTCAGCCAATGTTCACAGGGGTCTGAGGATGAGGGAAGAGATGAGCATCAGAAGGTTTGATTTATTATTTTATGGTATATATTAT
Source organism: Ammospiza caudacuta (assembly GCF_027887145.1). Lineage (NCBI taxonomy): Eukaryota > Metazoa > Chordata > Aves > Passeriformes > Passerellidae > Ammospiza > Ammospiza caudacuta. The sequence goes on from NC_080618.1 coordinate 5,593,234, forward strand.
ATTAAAACTATACTAAAAGAATAGAAGAAAGGATTTCATCAGAAGGCTGGCTAAGAATAGAGTAAGAAGGGATGATAACAAAGGTTTGTGGCTCGGACAGAGAGTCTGAGCCAGCTGGGCTGTGATTGGCCATTAATCAGAAACAACCACATGAGCCCAATCACAGCTGCACCTGTTGCATTCCACAGCAGCAGGTAACCATTGCTTACATTTTGTTCCTGAGGCCTCTCAGGAGAACAAACCCTACGGAAAGGATTTTTCAGAGACTATCATAACTACAAGCCAAAGCTGTGGGGCGCAGGAGAACAAACCCTACGGAAAGGATTTTTCAGAGACTATCATAACTACAAGCCAAAGCTGTGGGGCGCAGGAAAACAAACCCAAGGTGCCCAGAGCTGTGGCAGGAAGGGACAGACCCTGTGTGGCACTCACAGGACGCGTGGCCGCTGGGGAAGCTCTTCCTGCCCTCGCTCACCCTGCGGGCGTCCCCCGTGCACAGCAGCTCCGCGTTGGCGCGGCCGTCGGGGAAGCAGCGGTGGAAGAAGTCGGGTCGCGGCCTGGGACAGGGAAGTGCAGCTCAGGGCCCTCCTGTGTGGGCACTCCCTGCACCCAGGGAGCAGCTTGTGCCAATGCCATCCTCCCCAGCCTGTGCCCAAGTGAGCCCATCGGAGTGATGGCTCAGCTGCCCAGTGTTGGAGCAGTGTGAGTTGCAGCTGGCATAGTCCAGGGTAAGGAAGCAAAAAGGATTTTTGCATAAGATCCACAGATGTTTTATGTGTGGATATTATGCAAATAATACCCACGGTGAGATGTTCAGGTCCCAGCACCCCCACACACACAAAGCACCCTGCAGCTTTCTCCCTACTGCCCCTGCTTTCACAAAGGTGAGGGCTGATCAGTGGCTCAGGGACACAGGAACAGACATAGGAACAGGGGAAGGAGCCAATGGGGTCTAACAGCTTTTTGAGGGAAGCTTCTTGTGTCTCCCTAGACCATGGAATGCCCCCCCCACGCCACCCCAGGGTCTCCACACAGTGGTTTTTCTATTTCTAAATTGTTTTTGCAGCTAGGAAAAAACCCACATTCTTTCCAGGCTGAGCATGTCCAAGTTCAGCTCCTGGCCCTGATGTGGCTATCCCAGAATCCCAGAATGCTGGGGTTGGAAGAGACCTCTGAGATCATCCAGTCCAACCTGTGCCCTGACATCCAACCAGACCATAGCACCCAGTGCCATGTCCAGGCTTTTTTTAAACACACCCAGAGATGGTGATTCCAACACCTCCCTGGGAAGAGCATTCCAGTGCTTTATTATTCTTTTGGTGAAAAATTTCTTCCTAATATCCAACCTATACCTTCCCTGACGTAGCTGGAGACTGTGACCTCTGGTTCTGTCAGTGCTGCCTGGTGGAAGAGACCAATAGGTTGGATATTAGGAAGAAAATTTTCATCAAAAGATTAATAAAGTACTAGAATGCTCTTCCCAGGGAGGTGTTGGAATCACCATCTCTGGATGTGTTTAAAAAAAGCCTGGACATGGCACTGGGTGCTATGGTCTGGGTGAGGTGTCAGGGCACAGGTTGGACTCAATGATCTCAGAGGTCTCTTCCAACCTCATCATTCTGGGATTCTGGGATTCTGTGGTTCTGGGATTCTGTGACACCTCCCCTGCCATAGCTTGAGGCTGTGTCCTCTGGTTCTGTCAGAGACCAACCCCACCTGTCCACAACCTCCCTTCAGGAAGTTGCAGAGAGCAATAAGGGCACCTCTGAGCCTCCTCTTCTCCAGGATAAACAACCCCAGCTCCTTCCAACGTTCCCACAGCAGAGCTGCCTCCCCCACAGCGCTGGGAAGCAGCCAGTCCTCACCTCCCCACCACGAGCTTCAGGGCGTTTGTGAAAACCCCGTTCAGGGCAAGAGCAAGGCTGGCAGCTGAGAGAGAGCAGAAGGGTCACATCAGCACTGTCCCCACCTGAGAGTGCAGCCTGTTCAGGCACGGGCAGGGCTCAGGCTGCCTTTCCCTGAACAAGGAGGAGCTCACCAAGGCAGGCTTCCCTCGTGTCCTCGTGGTCAGCGCCCATGCACAGCCTCGCCAGGAGGATGAGCAACAAGGGAGACAGAAATGCGATGAACTGCACGACACAGGCAGAATTTTAGGTCAGTGAAGCAGGTTTAAGTTCTCATCAGAACCCAAGAGCACTTACTCAAGACTCTGAGTGCACTTCCCCAAAGCCCAGCAGCAATCTGTCCTCTGCAACCAGAACACAACCCCTCCAGCTGGATTTGCAGCAGGCCCTGATGAGCCCAGCACATCCTTTGGTTCTCAGACAGCTCTTCTGGCAGAGTGCTGCTCTGGCTGCTTGCTGGGGGCGTCCCCAGGCACAGCACCTCAGCTCTGCCCTCCCTGCAAGCCCCAGCATTAGCGCTCAGTCAGCAGCACCCTCGCTCTGTCAGCAAAACCTCGGCAGCTGCTGATTCAGAGCAGGCAGTTCTCATCATCCCCATCTCTGCCCTGGGGGATTGCACCCCGGGACATCCTCAGCGCTGCCAGGCTCCCATGGAGTCTGCTCCCACCTGGCACACGTCCTGCTTTACACATTTACACTGCCTGTTTCAAATGCTACCCCAAGGTTTTGTCCTTAATGTTTAGCAGCCACCTCTTGCAGGAAACCCCACCTGGATTTACCAACAGCCATTCACCTCACACCAGTGGCAAATCAATCCCTCTGACACACTGCTCTCTCCTAGAACTCCAACACAGACTTAGTCAAACTCTTCTAAACAAGCCTAGAACCATTAGGAAAACATTTGACAATAAAATGATAAATCCCTGCTATAAATAGCTGCTTGCAAGGAAAACATGCCCTGATAGCAAGAGCTATGCTATCTTCCACACACCCGCTAAGTGAGACGTGGAGTGGATTATGGACAGCAGTGCAAAGTCCTGATCAGTTTATGAACTTCAAATCCCAAGAGCAATGGATGGTAAAGCCTCAAAATATGACAAAAATCACTGTGTGTTCAGCCTGGTTGGTATTAATCTCACAGAAAGGGTAGAAAGGGATCACTGGGGACCATCCTGCTCAGGGTCCACATCACCCGGGACTGTGTCCAGGTGGATTAGGAGTATCTCCAGCTAAGGAGACTCCCTCTGTCTGGGCAGCCTGTGTCACTGCTCAGTGACCCACACAGCAAAGTTCCTCCTCCTGTGCAGGTGGAAATGTTCCAGCTTGAGCCTCTCGCCCCACTGAGCAGAGCCCGGCTCCATCCATCCTCGCAGCCCCTCCCCGCAGCCATTTATCCACATGGATGCGATATCCTGCACTTTCTGCAACGTGCACTAGGAGCTCCAGGTACGAGCCTGTATTGCAGTACAAGCTTTTAGCCAGCAGCTTTGTTTTAAAAGGAGAGCTGGCAATTCGAGAATAAATCCAAGTAAATGCAGAAAACACCGGCACAGGCTGCCCAGAGAAGCTGTGGATGCCCCATCCCCGGAACTATTCACAGATTATTGTAGGCTCGGTCTGCTGGGAGGGGGAGGGAGGGACAACACGATCCTTTAACCTCCCTTCCGACCCAAACCACGTCAAGAACCCGCTAAACTCACAAACATGAAGACCGTGGGGACGTGATCCGCTTCCACGTAGGGATGTTTGTAGAGCCACATCTCCTCAGGCTGCACCACGCGCTGGAAGGGCGGCAGGAACTCCATGATCCTGCAAGGAGACGAGCGAATGAGCGGCGGGGAAGGGCCGGGCAGGGCTGGGCAGGGCTGGGCGGGGGTCCCGCACCCACCCGAAGGTGGCGAGGAGCAGCACCCGCAGCCCGGCATCGAGAGCCAGCTCCGATCTCCGCATGGCCACGGCCCGGCTCGGAGCGGAGCGCGGCGAGTCCCGTTATCCCTCCCCGCGTCCCGCCCCGCCCCGCAGACGGAACTGAGTCATCTCATCATTGGAACATTCAGAACGATTTATTGAAGTCAACCTCAAGCAAAAAAAAAAAAAAAAAAAGAAAAAAAAAAAAAACAACCAAAAAAAATTTTTTTCAGATCGGTGGAATGTCATTAAAAATTTTTCCTCATGGAAAAGTAAAGGGAAAAAAACAAACAAACAAACAAAAAAAACCAAACCAAAACCCACATCTGAATTCCAGAGTATTTGTAAAATAAAAAAAAAAAAAAAAGGCAACATCTCAGTAAATAGAATGTACAAAAATTATATGTTCTACCATCACACACAGTCAGTAAGAAGCTAAAATATTACAGGCAAGTCTCGATACGCTCTACCTAGAGGACAGGAGCTATCTATGTACAGGGAACCAGCTTTACAGGCTTCACACTATGCAAGAGGACAGAGGCCAACACAAACCCCCCAAAATATTGGATATCTCAAAGTCTATGCGGCAACATCAAGTCATGATACAGTAATGCCCCGTGGAATCAGACACTCCTCGTAGTGCCAGGGCTGAATCTGCGTCCAAAAACTCTTCCAAACCAACTCCGGTGAATATCGACGCTTTGCTTAAAGACTCGAGTGATTTCCTTAAAATAACATTTCACAGAATCTACAAAGTTTGTTACAGATAAACAAAGTCTACAGAAAGAACGACTCTACAAAGGTCCATCTTACAGAGCACGTGGGGATGGAGACGGATCCGCGGGGATCTGCGTTGTGCAACATCACTGGTGTGGAGACAGACGGGCTGGGGTCCTCAGAGCACCCCAAATGCAACCCCCAACCCCTGGCTCAGATGGGACAGGATCACCCTGGGGGCTTGGTGGAAAAGTGACACCAAAATGAGATACAGATCCACCTGGAACAGGGAGTGTAGGGGTTCGTCCAGCCTGGTTATGACCCAAAAGCGAGAGAGAGCTCCAAGGTGGGACCCCAGGCAAGAACCCACTGAACTTACAAACAGTGGCATCTCCAGAGGCAGCTGAGTTCTCCAGAGGGACCCCAGGCAGCTGAGCTCTCCAGAGGGACCCCAGGCAGCTGAGATCTCCAGAGGCACCCCAGGCAGCTGGCATCTCAGAGGAACCCATGCAGATGGCATCTCAGAGGGACCCCAGGCAGCTGGCATCTCCAGATTCAGATCCAGATCCCCCTAGAGGGACCCCCATGCAGCTGGCATCTCCAGAGGAACCCCCATGCAGCTGGCACCTCCAGATCCAGATCCCCCCAGAGGGACCCCAGGCAGCTGCCTGTCCCTGGAGCTGGTGGTGGCACAGCCTCGGGGCACAGGGAGTGGTAAATGGCTTTGGCAAATTCACACATGTTTTCCCTTTTTTATTCACATTAAGCACAGAAATCCCCTACACAAAGCACAGTTCCAGCTCCCCAGCTCCCCAGGGGAACACAGACCTGAGCTGCTCACTGGGAAATACAGTATTACAGGGAACATCCTTTCTTTTCTTCCTGTTTTTGCCTTTTTCTCTTCCTCCTTTTTCCCTCAGAACAACACTGGGAATACATCCAACGTGTAGGAGTGTATCTTAAGTGCAAATGTTTTTGCTACACAAAGAGAAATGGTGGGGAAAGCTGATGGGGATGGGAAGCAAAGGGACAGCACTGCTCCAAGGTCAGCATCTCCCACGCAACACCTGGTGAGCACAAACCTCCCAAACCCTCCTGTCTGCCATGGATCCACTGCACAGCAGGAGCAGCAAGGAATTTGGGGGGAAGTCAAGGACATTTTTCAATGCAGTATACAAAAAAAAAAAATAATGTATAAATAAAAAAAAGCTGTAAAAGGAACCGCAGAGCTTCAAGTACATTAAACCCTGAATTCAATGAGGCAGAGGTTTCCATGTTAAAGTGACTTCTCCGTACCAGCGTCGGACACCCCCATCCCACCCTCCCCCCTTCCCCTCCCACATAATTCTGTAAAGTTTCAATATATACAGATTTTATGCTCATTGATAGTTATGTCTAGTAATTGTTGTCTTTCCCGTTCTATCCTGAAATTAAGATAAAAGAAGGGTTTTTTTTTTAAGAAGAAAGGCCAAAAATCCACATTCCAGCCCTATTACTCCATTTGAACTGATTCTTCAAGACCATGTGGTGACCAAGAGAAGGTGATTTGCTCATGAAATTTCCTTCCTGAGCTTCAACAGCCTATGGACAGGACAAGTCTATACAATAATCTGACAGCTACAACAGCTAATGCTTGCACAATGTGTTCAGGAATGGTGGAACCAGCCCCTGCATCACTGGAATCACAGAATTGTGGAATTTTGCTTCTAAATTCATCTGGCCACAGGTGCAGCTGCAGAGAAGAAGCTCCAATAAACCACAAACTCTGTTCCCTGGGCAGGGCAGCTCAGGCAATGCCCAGGTGCCAGAGATGGAGGCAGGAGGTCACCAGAAGTGTGGGGCCACCCCAAAAATGTAACAAGAAAATAGGTGAAAAACGTGTCACTGTGTGCCCATGAAGGAAAAACAATGTGCTGGGACAGCACACTGCAATTCTCCACCAAAATTACCAGTGCTGTGGATTTCCCCTAGGTCTCAGCATGAAATGACCCAACTATCCAAGATTCCTTATTTTGGAGCCCACACAAATGAATTCAGCAGCTGCCTCCCACTCTGCTGAGGCCAATCCATCAGAACAGCTGTGCAATATTTTCCTTACAAAGGAGCTGCACTAAGCAACTGCATTCTGGATACTCAGCTTACAAAGATGTGGTTGAAATGTACATTTTAGCATCTGAGCCTGGCACTCAGAACAGTCACCAAGATCCTCTGAACTGGGTTGTTCTCAATGTTAAAGCTTTTTGAAAGACTCACCTTCTCTTCAGTTCAGAGTTTTGTTCACAAACTAAACAACCTCTCCTGTTTTCCCTCCTGAGTCCAAGCCCAGCTGCTATGAATCACTTTTTGGTGGAAAAAAGGAGCATCTCTAAGAAGTCTGAACACAAAGTGAACCAACACACAGGAGGAGCAGCAGGCTCCATCACAGCGTTTGAGGAGTTTAAAGCCTTCTGTGCCCTGGGCACAGCACTGTGGCACTGCCAGGGTGGCCACTGACAGTTTGTGCCACCTGTCCAGTGCTCCCAAGGTGTCCTGGTGCTGCCACACCTGCTCAGCAGGTCACCATGGACACAATAAATGGAGCAGGCTGGGGCACTCACACAGCAGCACAGTACCAGCAACATATCTGATATATATAAATACATATTTTTATACATATATATATATATTTTTATACATATATATATATATATCAGCTGATAGCTGCAATATCAGAATGCTCTGACTTCAGAGAAAATCACTGAACATTATCAAGCCTAACAAAGAATATAAAGTGAACACCTCAGGCCTTACAGACATGGTAGCAAGAGCTGTGTTTGGAATTTCTGAGAAGGTTAAACATCCTCAATAAGAGCATAAAAAGAGACAATTCTCACACAAAACGTTAAGAAAAATAAAATCCTTTTTGTACCTTATTTTTTTTTCTTTAAAAATACCAAAATCCAGCAGGGTTAGTGTTGGACCCTGGCTGGAGCATGGCCCACAGCAGGAAGTGCTTTAGGGGTCCCAAAGCTGCTGGCCCAGGTGTGCCCCAGCACCTGTGGGGTCTGGCACCCCAAGGGAGGCGTGGGCAGCTGCTCAGGGACTGTAGTGTATCCATCACTGATTGCACACACAAAAAACTCCCCCTGCACACCAGTGTGAGGATGAGGAGGACACGAGGCAGAGGCAAGACACGGTCTAAATTCCACACAGATTTTTTTCTTGATCTGAGAAGTCTCTGTGTTCCCACAGGTTTGTGTAAGCAGTTTTCCAGAGACAAGGTTCTTAATTCCAAGGCTCAGATGCCAGCAAGATTTGATTATTTTCAGTACCCACGAGCAGAGGCTGGCAGGGAGTAGCTGTTATCAGCACACAAGGCAGAAGTACTCACTGTACCAGGGCAGGGGAGGGACAGTGCTTGGTGAGATTGTGGGCTGAGGGGGGAAGAGTCACCAAAACTAGCTCCAGCCTGGGGACACCAGTGCCCTGTGGCTCCTTGCACAAAAAATGGAGGAATATAGGTTTTCTAAAAATATTCTGGAGCAAGAGGCAACCTAAGCCACCTTGAAAGCCTCACTGAAGGAGTCTGTCTCTCTGATTAACAGAGGAAATCCAAGACAGAACCATCTCCAGAGGCATCAGCTGGCTGCTGGGATATGGCCCCTTACCCAGACACAAAATACCCTGTTCACTGAGGAAGTGCTGAGATGTTCCTCAGCTCCATTAACAATGAAGGTTAAAGTTAAAAGATCTCTCTCAACAAAAAAATATTAACACTCCATTAAAACCAACATGCACATGGGTCAGGTCCCTCACGTGGCCAAGTCTCCCTGAAGCCAAGGGGAGCCTGAGAAGGCAGGACTGAAGAATCACTCAGGAACTGCCACCAAACCAGGTGAGGAAGCCACTGGCAGGACTGCCTCCAGCTCTGATTGAGGCTGGGAGCCTCTCCTGCCTGGGAGAGGTTTCCAAAATATATGTGGAATACAGAAATGACCACTGTGCAATTACACTCTGAATTTTTGCTGTCCAAGACAGCTCTGGAGCAAGGCACCACCATTTCTTCCTCACTGCCAGACCTTGTGTTACGAGCACTTCCCAGAAGTCACACACCTGGTTTCTCACAGGAAAAGCTTCACAATAATATTCAGAAGTAAACATGAGAGACAACCTACCTTCTCCAATGCCTTTACCAATAAGTAGTGGAACAGAGGCATTGCAGAGCCACCTGGTCTGACACCCACACCTGTCTGTTTGGCATCTCAGTGTTACAGAGGGGACAGGCTTTGCTCTTTCCATAAACTAGACACAAAAGTTACGTTGGCTTCGCTGTTTTGTTTTTAAAGACACGATGACTGATCAAAGCCAGATCTTCAACACCCTTTCAAAATTAAATAAATAAATATGTGGCTATGCTTTGCTTTCTACACTCAAAGAACATTATTTTAAACAGAATATTCTTTTCACTGTCAAAAGGTTTACGGTTTTCTTCAAAGGCCAAGACGCTCCTGGTTTCCAACAGTAAGAGCTGCTGTAGCACATTCAAGGGTAAAAGAAAGACCAAACAATAAAAACCAAACACCACTGCCTGGTCCTTCTCGCTCAGCTCAATGGTCCCATTCCAGCTCACACGCGACGGCTCCGAGGACAAAGCCGAGTGTGGCGCTGCAAACTCCGAGTTCATCGCCTGCTGCCCCTCTTCTCCCCTCCCATGTTTGTTCTTAACCAAATTCACTCCTTTGCCTCTTCCACAGCGTTCTGTGCTTCCAATTTGCACTTGATCTTGCTCCAGTACTCGGGTGCCACAGGAGATTTGGGGTCGTGGGCAGAGCAGCAGAGGCGGCCGTCCAGCGCCGACGGCACCAGGGCTCCCTTCTCGTGATCCTTGCAGAAGGAGTGGGGGCAAAACTCACAGAAGGACACGGCAGGATTGCTACAGATGTCACACTGATGCCATGGACATTCCCACTTTCCTGAGGTGGGGAGGAGAGAGAGAAAGGAGCTGGAATTAGTGCACTTCGGAGACAGCGCTGGCCTTTAATCCTCACTCCATGCTCACATGAATGCAAACAAAGTTCAGAAAAATTAGCCACTACTTCTGCTTCTCATGTACAACAATCTGACTGAACACAGTTCTGTTCTGCATTTTTTAGACAAAAAGATGATGCTTGTGTTTCAATCAAATTAAGAGGAAGTTTGATTGATTCAAGGAGAGGAACAAGAGCAACATTAAATGTATGACAAAGCCTCTGCCCACCAGCTCCATTTAGGAACAGTCACCTGATGTACTGCTAAAAGTGAGTGGTATTGCAAAAGCAAATTTGGTGCACTCAGTGCAAATGAATACTGCATTTAATGTAAGTGAACACTGTATTTTATTTACATGCTGCATTTCATCTCCAACACTGCCTTGTAGCAGGAAGGAGAAGCTGAGCAGGAGGAGCCACTGTTCTTACCGAAAGGTGGTTGAGTCAGGTTAAGGCATAGGAGGTGGTATGCTTTGGGACAGTCCTTCTTATCACACATGACCAGCTCTCCCCCATCTCCACACTGGAAACAGTTATCTTCATGCATCTGCTTCTGCTCTGTTTTTATTTTCCGTTTCTTCTGCTTTAGTTTTGCGTTTTTCACCTTCTCTTCATTTGCCGATGCAAATGCTGTCTGAGAAGGCGAAAATAACAGAGTCATTTATAAACCCCCAGCATTCAAGTAAATTTTGGGCTATTATTTGCATGAATTCTTCTTAAATGAGACCAATTTAAAATAGTTTTTAAGCTCTAAAAGCCAGAAGTGCTCATTCAGATGTTTCTGAATTAACTTCCTGCCAGATACAACAGCATGGCAGGGCAGACTATAGAATCTTTGGAGACTTTTAAGGGTAGAAAGTATTATGCTAAATAAATAAATATTTTGAAATAAATCCAACCCCTCTTTGCCCTAGAGAATCTCTGGGTTTGGGAGGGGAAGCTCCAGTTCCAGCCATGTACCTTGGGCCGCACTCCCAGGAAGCCGCTGCAGTTCTCTGCTCCGCAGTGACACTCGGTCCTGCCATTGCCCAGACAATCCAGGTTGTAATTGAATGTTAATTCCATTCCTGAAATGTAAAGAAAAACAATTCACCCACGTGGACACTCAGTCCTGCCACTGCCCAGGCAATCCAGGCTGTAACTGAATGTTAATTCCATTCCTGAAATTTAAAGAAAAACAATTCACCCACATGGACACTGAGGGAAGACAGGCCTGTGACAATGACATTTCATTAGCATTTATTACCACGAGACCCCTGCTAAAAATGGCATCTGAAGTATCATCTCCACACCAATGAATGAAAAGTTCCTAAATACTTCACTGGTATTAATAACTTCAAAGAAAAAGCCATGATCCCAAGTGAGGAACTTGGCCACTGCAAGACAAAAGCAAACATGCCAAATAAAGCCATGCTTTTACCTGCAGGAATGTCACAAAGAGCAAACAGTCCAACTCTAATGTCACCATTCACTGTCCACTTCTGTGTTTCACAGTTTGGGTTACAACTATGGTTCATAAAACGAGAGTAGTTCCCCTTTGGGCCAGCATCTATTATTCGGTCCTTCAAGGAAAAAGACAAAAAATGTGTTTAGTGCTTACAAAGCAAAGAGTTTTCCTGCTGCTGAGTGATATTTGCTATCAAACAAGACACAATATTCACCTTGGTTACAGTCAGCATATAAAAATTGGTGACACTGTTCTCGTGAGCACGTTTGATCCGCAGCCGGCACTCCTCCTCATCAATCAGCTCCCCAACATATTCATTCACAAATTCACCCTGCAAACAAGAACAAAAGTAAGTCATCTCTGCATCCTAAGCACAATCATAAAGGGAAGCAGCACAGAAAAAAGCATTTCTTATAAAATAAGACTCTGATCATCACAGAAAGTGTTACACTTTACTGGTCTGGCAGGCACAGTGTGAATACATGCACCAGGTAATTGCTGTCCTAGAATTACACCCAGGCAGAATAAAAGGCAGCCCTGATCCTGCATTCAGTACACAAAACAGTTGTCAGGTCTATAAAACCCTTTCAACCTTCTCACTTTCTTTCAAAGAGGACAATGTGACAATATTCATGGACTCCTCAGGAAACAGGAACTGTTACAGTAAGTATTTTCAATATATACTTCACTTTTATTAGGACTTTAGTAGTCAATAAGCTCAGAACATTTGCAGTAGCACAATTTTCATGAAACACAGATTTTAAAAGTTCTGAATTTAATAAAACTAATGGCTAAACCCTGTGTTTAAAAGTATGGCCTGCTTTTTCCAGAAAATATGACTGGAAGGGATTTTTCCAGAAAATTTGACTGTGACAGTGCAGAGTGCAATGCTTTCACCCATACCCACCCTGATGGCTGCCACAGCCCTGTCCTGGCTCACTGTACTGTCACTGTCATATTTTCTGGAAAAATCTCTTTGCCCAGGACTTTGCTCCTGAGAAGCTGAGAAGCCTCAGAGAAAAATGAAAACAATATTATCTCATTTGCTTCTCTTGTGTTTTGCTGCTTTGCAATGTGTTTGGAGATTGTTTCATTGGTTTCATGTGAATTGTTTTTGACTTCTTGGCCAACTGGGGCCAAGCTGTGTCAGACTCTGGGTAGAGAGTCACGAGTTGCAATTATTATCTTTTAGCCTTCTGTCCGTATCCTTTCTGTATTCTTAGTATAGTTTAATTTAGTATTTTTAAATATAATATAGATAATAAAATAATAAATTAGAACATGGAGTCAGATTCATCATTCCTCCCTTTGTTGCGGTTGTTGTGTTGTGAGGTCTCCAGGATGAGGTGAGAGATGAGAATTTGACTTAAAGTTCTTAGAAGGTTGATAATAATAAATTATATTATACTATGATGTATTATACTATACTATATTATATTATATTCTAAAACTATACTAAAGAAAGAAAAAGGAGATAACAGAAGGCTACAACAAGAATGAACAATAAAATCCCATGACAGACCAGAGTCCCAACACAGCTGGACTGGGATTGGTCTTCAAGTCAACACAATTCACATGGAACCAATCATAGACCACATTCCAAAGAAATACTTATTTTCTGAGACTTCTCAGCAGAAAAATCCTGGGCAAAGAAGATTTTTCAGCAAATACAACCCCATACCTTTTTGATGCTCCTCTTGGTGCGCAGGCCCCAACCGCGGCGCTCGGTTTTGATGATCTCAGCATCGGGGTAGAGCCTCTTGGTGAAGCACTGGTTCTGGCAGCGCTCCCCAGCTGGGCACACCTGAGGGTGGCACTCGTACTGCAGCATCCTGTTGAGGCACTCTGACTCCAGCCCACACGGGTTCTCGTCTGAGGGCTTGCAGTTACAGCGGGGGATCTCCGACAGGTCGGCAACCTGGATCTGCACCTTGCCGATCACCTTGTTGGACTGGGGAGAAAAGGGCACAACAAGGCATGAAGGCAATGCACTGGGGACACAGAGTCAACAAATGACATGAAAAGGCAAAGGAAAATTATTTTATTCTGTGTTTTATTCTGTGTTTCCGGTCGGCCACCTGGATCTGCACCTTCCCAATCACCTTGTAGGACTAGGCAGCAAAGGGCAGAGCAAGGGATGAAGGCAATGCACTGGGAACACAGAGTCAACAAATGACATGAAAAGGCAAAGAAAAATAATTTTATTCTGTCTTTTATTCTGTAAAAAAATATTTTATTCTGTGTTTCCAATTGGCAACCTGGATCTGCACCTTGCCGATCACCTTGTTGGACTGGGGAGAAAAGGGCACAACAAGGCATGAAGGCAATGCACTGGGGACATAGAGTCAACAAACGATACAAAAAGGCAAAGAAAAATTATTTTATTCTGTAAAAAATTATTTTATTCTGTGTATTCAGTCGGCCACCTGGATCTGCGCCTTCGTGATCGCCTTGTTGGACTGGGGAGAAAGGGGCACAACAAGGCATGAAGGCAATGCATTGGGAACACTGAGTCAACAACTGATATGAAAAGGCAAAGAAAAATTATTTCATTCTGTAAAAAATTATTTTATTCTGTGTTTTATTCTGTGTTTCCAGTCGGCCACATGGATCTGCACCTTCCCGATCACCTTGTTGGACTGGGGAGAAAAGAGCAAAACAAGGCATGAAGGCAACACACTGGGAACACAGAGTCAACAACTGACACCAAAATGCAAAGAAAAATTATTTTATTCTGTGCTTTATTCTGTAAAAAATAATTTTATTCTGTGTTTTAGGGTACTGTAAAACACAACAAGAGATTAGTGAAAAGAACAGCAAAATTATTTACGTGAATTTCCTTAGGCTGAACACCTTGGTGTAGGTAGATAACTTAGAATTACAGAACAGTGTGAGTTGGAAGGGATCTTAAAGAATATCCACCCCAACCCCTGCCATGGGCAGGGACACCTTCCACTAGACCAGGTTGCTCTGATCCCCACCCAACCCACCCTGGAACACTGCCACAACTTCTCTAGGCATCCTTACTCATGCACAGGGCAACTTCCTCACACACAGAATAAAAATAAAATAGAAAGAGGCCAACTCACTTTAATGTGTTTATAGGGCGGAGGCTTCCTTGAATTCCTTTCAATTTCCAATGCCTCTTTGCTTTCTCTTTGTGCTTTCAGTTCCTGGAAACGCTTTGCTGCTTCTTCAAGTGCTGTGCAAGGAATTCAGAATAGAAAGCAATCAGTCCCAGTTGCTGCTAATCAAATATGTACATCTATCTATTTTTTTAAGACTAGGAACAGAACTTCATTAACAGAAAGACAAGTTAAAATTAGTTATTGCAATTTATCATGAATTTATCAGCAGGTACCAACATACTGAACAATGATCCCATGCAGCAGAGCCCAAGATCCATCTCAACATTCCCCCACTGTGGAAGCACTGAACTGGCCCACAACAACACACAATGAGTAGGCACTTCAACACATTTTTATCTGCAGTCAAGGGATCAACACAATGCTTGGATTTCACGTGAACACAGAACACTAGTCACATAATATTCCCATGCAGGTTAAGTGGTGATGGAGACACAAACACGTGGAATTTTTGTCATAAACCACTATAAACTTTGTTTGATTTTACCTTTCTTGAAGGTCTTGTTAATACTAGTTTGCCCCTCAGCAAAGCTTTTATCTCCTTCAACATAAGGGAAAACTCTGCCCTGGTGTACCCAATAGTAGTCATGTGAACCAAAGAAAAATACTGGGAAGTCCCCGATATCATGTTTGAGGCCCTGTATGTTGAGAGGCACAGACCTGGGATTGCAGATCTCTGCTGGCCACCACCTGCAGAGTAGGAGAGAAAAGAAGAATGTAAGTTCCCTGAAGCAGAGCTTCCCAGTTTCCCTATGGGACTGAGAAATCAAAGCCAGTTTTCCTTTCCCGGGAGGCTGCAGGCGCAAAACACAAGCGATGTTACTCCAAATTTTGGGAAAGACTTCTAAGCATATCCATGGCCTGAGAGTGGGTTTCAGGATCACCTGCAAACACCTGTATTGCTGCAGCTGACTAAAGCAAATACCAGCAAGGACAGCTGGGCTCTGGCAGCCCCTGCTTTCCCACATCCTGACCACGCTCTGCAGAGCAAAGGTGGTGCAATCCAGAGCCCAGCAGAAGCTGCAGCATCACATTTCATCCATGTCTGACCCCAAACAGAGGAATTACTGCATTTCTAACTCTTGCTCATGATGACTGAGCTGCTTTATCTTCTTGCAATTCCAGAGTGCATTAAAACATCCAAAAGTTGAACTTGCCTGTAATTCCCAAGCTTGACCCAAACGATCTGCTTGTACCGCAGCTTCTTGCCAGCTTTACAGTCATTGCAATTCCAGCAGCCCTCAGGCATTTCTATGCTCAGACACTCGGGGTGGAAGGAAGCTGGGCACGACTCACAGCACAACAGTTTGCCACCTTGAAACAAAGAAGCCCTGCTTGGTTTGTAGAAGTCAGGATTGCTCCCCCCCGTGCACAGTAATTGATATTTATTTTAGATCATCCGCTCCAGATTTCCCACAGAAAAACGGCAAAAGAAAGGGATCAAGTCAAGCTTAACAATGTTGGTTAAAAAGGACTGTGCAGGGTTTCATCTAAGCTGGGACTGCATCAGACAAAAAAGCAGGTGAGGATTCAAACATGAGGTGAGCTGGCAGGAGGAGCACCATTGCCAAGGGAAGCACTGCAGCTGGGAACAGTGCTAGCAGTTTTTAGTGCTCTGGTGATGGCCAAAGCAACCACAAAACTCCACATTTTTCAAGAATCCTTTTCAATCAACATTGCTCTGACTGAATCCCCAGCAATCATCAGCGAGCACCAACCCCACAGCCTATAGGTTGATCAATACTTTTCTGCTGCAAGGACAGGAAAAGGAGTTGTAATAAATGTGTTTATTCCACAAAAAGTTTACCAGGATAAGCCCAGTACATAAAGCAGAATGAGACACACATGAGTTGTCCCCATCCCAAAAATTCCTGGTGCACAGAGGGAACCTCAGCACTGGGGTTCACATGAATTTCTGAAGTTGACACTAATTTGGGCAAAAGTTATTTTGGTTGGCTCACATTTTGGACAATGTGTTATATGTGGAGAGCCACAGCACATCTCTAAGCCACCCTCAGCAAAGCAGCTCATGGAAGATGACATTACACATACTGTAATATTTTATACATGTAGGTATATAAAATATATATACACGTTCTTATATGTATATATATTTAAAAATTAACAAGATTTTGTCTCCCAGATGGAAAATCTGGGAGATATTTGAGAGTATTCAAACCAATTTTCAATCACAGTATCAAAAGAAGTGTGAATAGTCACTTTCAAACCTTTATCAGAAAATCTTGTTCACCTATAGACTTGCCAAAATATCACTGCATTAATTGATCATTGCATATTACAATAAGCATTCCTTAAACAATTCAGTTGCATGACCAACACTGTATTTCCTCTGCTAAAACCAGTAAAATCCAGTCACACGGATCCTCCAGAGCTCCCAAACCCACAGTGAAATTTTTGAAGTATTTTTTGCAAATGTAATTTCAGAGGAAATACAGACAAATCACTGAAACATTATCCAAGATGAGAAAATGCCAAGAGATGCAAAAAATCAAACAAAATCAAACACAAAACTGTCAATGCTAAGCAAGAAAAAACCCAGCATGGCTCTCGGGATGCATTAGGCAGATATGGCTCAAGCTAAGCACAGGGCTCAAAATAATTCTTGTTTTGAGGAATTACAGGACTACTGCAAGCCATTGATCTCACAATGCTGACAGCGACCTAACTTGGGCTGGGAAATGGGGCACCAGCTCTGAACGCTCCGGGGAACCAAAGTTCTGTGGGGAATGAAACACCAGAGCTGAGCATTGCACACAGACAGCAGCAACTGCCCCACAGGGCTCCGGGGAGCCTCAGTCCCCTTGGCACTGCCCTGCAGGGATCTGGAGAGCCTCAGCAGCAGGAACTGCCCCAGGGACCTGGAGAGCTTCACCCCCCTGGCACCAGGAACTGCTCCTCGGTCCCCTTGGCACCAGGAACTGTCCCCAGGGATGTGGAGAGCTTCACCCCCTTGGCACCAGGAACTGCCCTGTAGAGATCTGGAGAGCCTCAGTCCTTCAGCAGCAGGAACTGCCCCAGAGGGATCTGGAGAGCCTCAGCAGCAGGAACTGCCCCAGAGGGATCTGGAGAACCTCAGCAGCAGGAACTGCCCCAGAGGGATCTGGAGAGCCTCAGCAGCAGGAACTGCCCCAGAGGGATCTGGAGAGCCTCAGCAGCAGGAACTGCCCCCAGGGATCTTGAGAGCCTCAGTACCCTTGGCAGCAGGAACTGCCCCTCCATCCCTCAGCAGCAGGAACTGCCCCCAGGGATCTTGAGAGCCTCAGTACCCTTGGCAGCAGGAACTGCCCCTCCATCCCTCAGCAGCAGGAACTGCCCCAGAGGGATCTTGAGAGCCTCAGTACCCTTGGCAGCAGGAACTGCCCCTCCATCCCTCAGCACCAGGAACTGCCCCTCACCCCCTTGGAAGCAGGAACTGCCCCCAGGGAACCAGACAGCCTCAGTCCCCTCAGGGGCAGGAACTGCCCTGAAGGGATCTGGAGAGCTTCACCCCCTTGGCACCCGGAACTGCTCCTCAGTCCCCTTGGCACCAGGAACTGCTCTGCAGGGATCTGGAGAGCCTCAGTCCCCTCAGCAGCAGGAACTGCCCCTCAGCCCTCTTGGCACCAGAAACTGCCCCCAGGGATCTGGAGAGCTTCAGGACCAGGAACTGCCCTGCAGGGACCCAGACAGCCTCAGTCCCCTCGGCGCAGCACCAGGAATTGCCCCTCAGTCCCCTCGGCAGCAGGAGGGGTCCCTGAGCTGCAGGGTCCCATCCTGGCTGTGGCAAGGACCCATCCCCATGGGAGGGGACAGGATGGGGCACTCAGGCTCAGTGCTGAAGGTGGGACATGAGGCCCATGGGGCACACTCAAGTCAAACCTCCCTGCCCTCCTGCTCTCCGCAAGGACACAGCACCCACCCTTGTCCAGCCCCAAACACCCTCTCTCCTCTCTCAGGACCTGCACAAGGTCTGAAACAGCACATCCCCCTCTGCTTCCAATCCCTTTAAGAAGTGTTTTACATCATCCAGGTAAATACTGAACTGCAACAACATCAACATCCATCTGCCTCCTCTTCATATTGCTGTGCCAACAGCTCCCTGAACCTGGAACAGCCCAGGCCAGACAGAGTGACCAAATCTCTTCCAAGGAGAATTTAGTGACAGCAATTATTTTAAGCCCTTTTATAATTAAAAAAATAAAAATTAAAAACTGCCAACAACATGAACACAGGCTCACAAAAACCATGAGTGAAGGTCACTGAAAGCAGTCAGTGTCAGGGGACAAGCAGACATTTCTCCGTTGATTTAGAGAGAAAAAATAGAAAAAAAGCGAAAGTAAATTAAAGAGAAAGAAACTATTTTGGTTACCTTTCTCACATTTCTTTTTGGAAGCTGACGAAGGAGGAGGAATCATAGGTAATTTCATCAACTCAGCACGATTTGACTCATTCAGTAGGTAGTGGGACTTATAGGCATAGGAACTGAACAGGGGGTCTGAATGGTCCTGCACTACCAGCCCTATACGAAACAAACAGAAAGAGATGAGTTGCAATGAAAGTACCCATGATTCCATGAAGGAAAAACCAAATACACCCAATGAACACCTCTAATGCAGTATGTGGGAATGAAAAAAAGGATAAAATGAAGAAAAAGGAAAGTCTGACAAAGTGTCTGCGCTAACAAAGAGGTTGTGCTGGAGAGACTCAAACTTAACTGGAAAATCTTGCAATGAAGTGGAATTTCAATTGTTTTTTTACCCTTCTAGACAAGCACAAGAAAAGCAATAATGTTTGAATCCATGGGATCCCCTCTCCTGCCCACAGGGCAAAAGGAAGCTCCTCTGCAGACCTGGGGTGATGGTTCCTGCAGCTGGGCTGTGCTCTGAGCACTGGGGCTACAGATGGAACAGAAATTAGGAATGAGAACTCACTGTCCCACTCCCTACAAGCCTATCCCTGAGATCTTGCCTACAGAAGTGTTTTGCCCCTGTAATTGTGCTGGAAAGCAAGGAGGAGGTCAGTGTTCTGCAAGGCACCAAGGGGGAAGCACAGATGGAGGTTCTGCCCTAGATGGTGAAGCTGCCCCACCCAGCCCTCCCAGGGCTGCTCCAGAACAGTCCAGCACTCAGTTCCCTACACAACTCCACCCCAGGCCTTTGCAATTCTCAAGAAAAGCTTTTCCTTGTTGTCTAAAGATCCAGGCAGCCCAGCTGAGAGCCCAGAGCTGCAGAGAGAAGCACTTGGCCAGTAACTCATGGCAAGAGCAGAGCAGCTGAGCCCCAAAGAAACAGGAAAGATGAGCTACCAAGAGAACCCCCAATTCTTCCCCTGAGGGCTGGACAGAAACTCTTGGATGGTGCCCAAAGCACTGCTGTAAGAAGATTGGGGTCAGCCCACCTGGACATGCATCACTGGGAGGATTCCTAAAACAAGGGAATCTACACATGAACTGCACCATGCTGACTGTAGTTATTGCAGCGTGCTGAATAAGAGGTCTTCAAATATCTTGTATTTCAAAGTAAGTTTGTATATCTGATAGATTGTCTCTCATCTACATTTCTCACTTCAGTAACTGCATCTAAACACAAAGTCTCTGCTTCTGATAGCAACTAACACTAATTAAATCAGCACTAATTAAATTCTCATAGAGATGTCCAAGGATTTCTGAAGTGCTCAGTTCCCTGTTTCTTTCTGAGCAGGTGGCTCAGTGCTTTCACTCCTGATTCCAGCCAGGCCTGGTGGACAAAAGCCCCACAAGAATGTTCTAGAGGAACAAGTACAGAGCTGCTCTAAGACACAGAAGATTTAGGCAGTGGCAATGGTTTGGAACTGTTCAAGTTCTCCTAATTAAGATCTGGGGAATACACAGGACAGGGAATTCTATCTGTCAGGGCACAAGAGGTTGCTTAGATTGCCAGGAGAAAATCCAGACTTGTGCAGTTGCATCTCTGATGGAGCCAGATTCAGGTATAAAGAGAACTATTAAACAAATGTAAAGTGGAAAGAAGAAAAAAAAAAAAGGCATGAAAAATTCCTTCTGCATTTCTTGAGACGTGGAATTATTCCTAAAGCCAAACTAAACTTCCACCTGAATGAACACAAATGAAAACAAGTAACTTCAGAATCCAGCTCACTTTCATTTCCCTATTAGTGACTCTCAAAAGGGCTGCAGAGACCACATCCAATATAAACTGCTGGCATTCTGTAGAAAGTACACATTAATAATATTCCAAGAGAATAATGGTACTTTCGAATCTTGAGACCAAGGTAACTGCTGCAACAACATTTTTTAAGCTGCTCTCTGGCAGAACTCTGGTGACTGAAGAACCATAAAAGTAACAAGTGGGAAAAAAAAGTCAAAAAGAAAAAAAAAGAACTTTGACACATGGAAAAGCTCAGCATGAAACCTGCTCGTACAGTACTGCTAAAGGTTTTCTTTCAAAGTTCTCAAATGTGAAGGCAGTTATAAATGGAGTTATTCTAGTTCATGAGTAAATCCCACCTTTTAGCCTTAAAACTTAGTTGTAAATCTGTAGCAGTGAAAGAATCTCCTTCTGCTTAATATAGTGATTAACAACACAGCATTCTCAGCATGAAAAGGCTGGAATGGGGGGACTGGGATCTGCTTTTCCCTTCTTTACAGGCAGAACAAGTGGGCCTGAGTGCCTGGTGCTGCTTCTGGCTATCAAATGGACCAACACAGCAAGCTGAATCTCATGAGAACTGCTGACCAAAATAAAATTAAATTAAATTACATAAAAAATCCCAGGCAGCATTTAACCCCAGCAAGCCCTAAGGGAGGAGTTCCTCACGAAACACTATTTTTACAACTAAACTACACAAATGACAACTACAAACTATAATTGACAACTGTAAACTATAGAACTATAAACCAAGTGTCTCACCTCTTGCACAAACGAAACAAAAGCCTACATTTACAGCTGATGAGGAGTGAGTCCTTTTGGAATGGTTACTACAGATGAGGATGTGGGATGACACAAACAAGCTTCCTGCAGCGATGCAGCCGTCTCCAGAGTGATAGGCCACGGGGCAGCGCAGACATCTCGCCATGCGACCTGGAAACACAAAACACACCCAGGGCTAGCACCAGCCAGCCAGCTGGAAAACACCACTGGGGACTGTGGGAATCTACAAAATTAGAGGCTTTTGGGAAAGCTGCAAGATGCAGGCTTCAGAGACAGCAGAGCTGTGAGTAGAGCTGAGCAGCTGCCGTGAAGTAGGTCAGCAGAAAAAGTGTTTGTACCAACCAATGCTCAGGTCAGGACAGGACACAGGCAAGGCTGGGTCTATTCCAATGGTGTAAAAAAAGGAAACAGCTACATCTTTTTTCTAAAGAAAGTTTCAAAATATTACCCCTTAACTTTCGCTTTAAAATTGTTAAGAAAATCTTCCATCATTCCAGAGGCTGTTTGTTTGCTTTAAACATTTTAGTTCATTTCTAAGAGGATCTTCTTCCTTGAAAAATAATTGTTCACAAGGCCATTACAAATTGTCTTCAAAAATCAACATTCTTTGGCCTAGTACTGTGAACCCCTGGCTTCCATTAAACCTGTTGCCCTGTTCTTCCAAGCCTTCTGATGTTCACATTCTTGTAACAAACCTTCTTATTGCACTTTTTACTTAATGACCAATCACTATCAGCTGTGTCTGACTGAGGGGTCAGTCACCAGTTTTTCATTATCATTCTTGTTAAGCCTTCTGTCTGTACCCTTTCTCTCTTTCTTTAGTATAGTTTTAGTATAGTATTCTTCAATATCATATCATATCAGCCTTCTGAGAATATGGAGTCAGATTTTCATCTCTCACCTTGTCCTGGGGACCCTCACAAACACCACACAGGTGCAAGACACCTGTGGTAAAACACCTCACAAAAGCAATTAGTTTCCTTGTTCTCTTATTTTTCTAGTAAATTGCTCAGGCAGGACTTTTTGGCTTCTGTGCAATTGGCTATCCTTAAGTTTGAGGTGAAGTCCTCCAGGTCCTACCAGATATCTTTCTACCTAACTGAGGAGAGAAACTTCTGGGCTTATTTCCTTTTTGAGGGGACAAAGGAGAGTTTTGTCACTCTGTCAACAAGAAGCACACTCCTATACAAGACTTTTTGGCTTCTTGTGCAATTAGCTATCCTTAAGTTTGAGGTGAAGTCCTCCAGGTCTCTATGAGATGTCTTCACCTAACTGAGGAGCGAACTTCTGGGCTAACTCCCTTTTTAAGTGGTCAAAGAATAGTTTTATCACTCCTCCAAGGGGACAAAGGATAATTTTGTCAATGGAGGGCACATTTCTGCGGCTAGCCTCACCTTTGCTGGCTTTGTGCATGTCCTTGTCCATGGAGCAGGCGGTGCAGCAGTGCTGCGGGCAGCGGAAGCCGCGCGACTCGAACAGGGCCGTGGCAAACTTGCGCACGCAGGACTCGTGGTAGAACTTCCCACAGGTGCTGACAGAGCAGCGCTTCACGTCCTTGCCAGGCTGCTTGCAGGAAAAGCACGTGTGCTCTCCTTGGAAGAGAAGGAATAAGGAATGCCAATTGTAAAAGCAAACTCTGATGTGGAAACCCAGGGCACCACAGCGAATATTTCCCTGTCTGCCCTGACCCCCAGTGCAGCACTGACTTTGACCCTCATTCATGAAGAAACTTTCCCAGACTTCAAGATAGACCAGAATCCACAAAAGTGTGAAATAGATTATAGAGAGTAGTGTAGGTGTATAACTTGGTGAGAAATTTAGGTTTTGGGATTTTTAGTATGTTGTGGATGGAAGCAAGATGGAGGGCATGGGGTGTCATCCTGGGTTTCTTCTTCATGTTTCTTCTTCATGGGTTTGGGTGGCATTTTGTAATTGGGCAGAAAAGTCCACATTGGGATGTTATTGGGTTAAAAGGGGAAATAATCTAGGTGTCAGTTCTTAATTGGATGGTTTAGTCTTAAAAGACCTTGTAACAAGAGACTGTTGGCCATTTTGTGCCTTCTAATGAAAAGCTGTCAAACTCACAGTAGTGAGGCTGTTTTACTGATAAGAAATAATAAACACCTGAGTCTGAACATGAATTACTGTCTCAAGTGCCTTCAATGCAGACCCAGAGAAACCCACAACTGAAACCCCCACACTCTGACATACTGATATTATCCAAACAAATTCTGAAGCCAACAGACTGTGAGCAATACAGGATCCTTCCCATCCAGCAGGCTGGGTTATTGTGATCCACAGTAACACTGGAGTAGCTGCTCACATAAAAATCTCTTATTCCAAGTAAAACCCTAAGCAGCCCTTTTTTTTTTTTTTTCTTACAAGGTACTTGCTAAATGGAAAATGAGAATCTGGTCACAGAGGTTAAAAAAGCAACAGAATAACCCAAACTTAACTCAGAAACCCTCGGAAAGCACCACCTTGGTTTGCTCTGACCAGAATGGGAGGAAAGGGGGAAATCCTTCCCATTTTCCAGGCACAGGAACACACACTCACCATTCTTACACTCGGTGCAGATGAACTTTTCCTCAGGCACGGCCTTCAGGCCGAGACACTCCAGGTGGAACATGCTGCAGCACTCGCCCTCGCAGGCCAGCAGCGACTCGCCAGAGCTCTCACAGATCTGCAACAGGCAGAGAGCTCAGCAGGGAACAGGGCACCCTGACACACCAGGAGCTAGCAACACAACTGCCTGGAATTGCTTCAGAATTAGGGTAAGGCAGAACTGAACCTGGCAAACCTCAGGGTGAGGACAATCCCAGCACTTGCTGCACCTTTCTCTGGTGCAAGCCAAGACAGAGACAGGAGAGGCACCACAGCACCCACCTGCCCTCCATGCCTCAGGGAACAAGCTGCTCTGGCTCTTCAGGTCCTTTACTACTGACCAGGGACTGGACAGAACATCCCAGGATTTATTTTTTTTTAATACTGAAAAATTCTCACTCTGTCCTATCCTGACCAACCATCTGGAATCTTCAAATGGAGCAGAAAACAGCATCTATACTTTTTCTACTGATGCTGGCAGGTATGGATTAGACACCACCTTCCAGCTGCTGAGCTTTCTGGCCTGCAGGAGGGCTTAGGAATCATTTAATATGGATCATTTCCAGAACATAAAAACTCCTAAAAACCTTGATATTTTATCTGAGAGCTCAAATTAAGACAACTAACAGAAACAGGGGATACATATTTAGTATCCATCACTTCCAAGTATCACCAGTTACCTGACAAACAGTGTCTTTTTTACTTGTTCCAGTTCCTCTCCTGGATAAGCTGGAGTCCACTGACTGCACATCTGAGGCATCAGCATCAGCAGTGGCTGAGGGGCTGTCTGAACGTTTCCCAAAACTGCCCTACAAAGAGGAAAAACCCATGGCTCTCAAACCAGACAATGCCAAACCACAACCACACCAGGAAAAGTACTTCTGTCGCTGTTGAGCAAAAGAACATTTGGTAGGTCAAGAGACATAAAGGTCCTGGACTTCACTGGCATGACACAAGTGCTGCCTTCTTGATATATTTTACCTGTAAAAGCCAAACACCATAAGGAGATCTCTAGGAGTTACACCAGACACAGCAGCATCTCCCAATTCCCCAAGAATTTCAAACCTTCCACAGAGCAAATAATGATCTAAACCAATGCTTTGCCAGACAAAGTAACAGGAAAGTTTGTAAGTAAATATTGCACTTTTACAACAAATCAGTGGAGGGGATTAGAACAGACTAGGTTTTATGTTTTTAGATAATAAAAGATTCAAATTTTGTAGAAAATAGGGTTCACATATTTAGCAATAATCAACTGAAAAGCCTCTTGTACAGTGACAGCTTGTTCAGGTTCCTGGGAGAACCAACTATGAAACCTTTACCTGCAAATCATTGAGTCCTCTGGAGTCAGAGTCAGACGTGTCCCTGTAGGCTGAGCTGGTCAGTTCCATGTCAGTGGAGGCACGACTTCTCTTCTTTAAGGGTTTACAGGAGTCTGAAATCTCACTGGCACCTTAACACAACACACTAAAATTAGTTTAATACATGGTCTCGACTTTTCTCCTACACTTAATAAAGGAAAGAAAGATGAGGGCTTGGGTTCCATTATCTGTCTTAATTATTCAGTTTGCAATTTTGTTACTAGTTGAATTCTCCCTGAAAATTAACTGAAAACCAGCTTAGGCAGAGTTTTGATAAACTTTTAACATGGTGATGCAGTGGAGGAAGGCAATAAATTGTCTCTAAGGGACGATAAATCCTTAGATTTGCTCTTCATCCTCCATCTTTAACTTTGGCTAAGCAGAGATTTTTAAGAATGCCCAGAAGCTCTTGGGGGCTTACAGCTATGAACAAACAACATCCTCCCCCAGCAATGCATGAGGACCAAAACCCCAAACACAGCCTGTCCCCAGGGAAGCTGAGCTCAGCCCTAGAGAGCACCAACATTGTGGCTCACATGGAGCAAAGCTGCTGCCAAAAGGCCACAGGCCACCAAGGTCAGCTGAGTTAATTTTCACCTCTCACTCACCTTTCTGCAGCCCCGTCTTCACTGCTGCCAGTGGGACAGCTTCAACCTGTTTGAAAGGAAAATCCACAGTTAACACCAGAGGAAAGTTTCTCCCTAGTACCAAAAAGCAAACAGGTCAGTTCAAGGGGGTTACAATTCAGGTGGGAGCTGCCACCCCCTCCTCAGCCCGAGTCTCCACGTCCTGCTGAATCCACTCCTGCCTAGGCTGGTGCCCACAGCCCTGGCAGCCAGGGGCCACTAGGCAGGGCCACCAGGCAGGTCCTTCCTCTCTGCCCTGGGGCAGGAAGGTGCCAGGAGCGCTGCATCCGTGTCCAGCAGGCAGGAGCACCCTTGGGCAGCCACTCCTGGTGCTGTGCAAAGCCCACAGAGCTGTGTGAGCACACTGGGTGCCCCTGGCAGGGCTGGCACTGGGCTAGTGAGGCACAGGGTGGGTCACTCGCTGCTCCCTGCAGCTCCTGCAGCCCTTGCTCCCCGTCTAGAGCTCTGCACAGGCCTGCCCAGGTGCCGTGGTGCAGGGCTCTACACAGCTGGAACTCCAGGGCACAGGCACTGCAGCACACAAATGCACAAGTTTACAGTCTTGCAAAAGCACTTCCAGTCCTTGACCCTAGGGAGAAGTTTAGGAACTGTTCTGCCAACACACATGGAAGATGTGGGAATTTGGTGACTGGGTAATATTTACAGACGAAAGCTGTAGCCTAAAATCCTGTTCTCAAGGTTAAGAATTACAAGTTATTGCTTTGCAATGTGGTTACATATGCATGGAGAAACACATTTAGTAAATATTTAAGGATTATTCTATAATTTTTTTAAAAAATATTTTATTTTGTTGTACAATAGGTAAAAACATACAGTAGAAGGATTTGTATAGGATACATTTTGTAATACAAATATAAAATCTAAACAATCACTTTTATTTCTCCACTAGTCACTGTAACAGTAGCATCAACATTTTGTTTTTCCCATTAATTGTACTCGTTCCAGTTGTAATTTTATACCAAGTTGTTGCAGACTAACTGGGGAATCAAGAAAACTTGACTTTGGGTAACAAATATTGTTGCATAATTGTAAGAAGTTACTAAGTTTTCTTTTTTTTTAAATTTAACTTAATACATTCAAAGTTTTGCGCATTACCCCTGGGTTTCACTTTAGCCAGATACTTCTCCTGAGAAAAGCACTTTAATTAAAGTCCACAGACTGAGTCAGCCAGGTAAGAGAAGCACATGAAGCTACCTGGCATCCATGAAGTTCATCTTGTTGGTTCTTATACCTTTGTTAAATTAAGAAACCTTTACAAACATAAAAACTCTTGAAAGGGGGAGGCTGCGACAGCTCGTGCCAAGAGGCTCCACAGTCCACATCAGGTGTCACACACCCGACACCTGAATTGCTTTAAAGTTTCACCAAGAAACTGCCTCAAGCTGGAGCACTTCTCTGCTGCACAGCAGTGCAGAAATGCTGCAGCATCAAAGGAAAAATAAGGAAAAAAAACCCCAAAAAAGCAACCGAGTTCACTTTCAGTCTCTGAAGTGAAGGAAGTGCAAAACAAAGCGCAAAGGGCAAAGAATAAATTAAAGAGATAAAAATATTTTTTCCCCTTCCCATATAAATCTTCATCCTGACTATCCCTCTTTAAAAATTCTCACTGGGAAAAGCTAAACTATTAAACATTTATATAAAATTCTCAGCTTTCAGATAGAGGCCTTTGAAGCGGGAAAAATCAACCATGCAAGGAGAAGAACCAACAACTTTGACAAATTTGTTTAAAGTGTATGCAAGTTTTGGTATTTCTGTCCATCCACTGCACTCTCCTACTCATTTCCATGCAGAAATTTGTTATCATTAAAATTTTCTTAAAGCAACAACATTTGTCTGTCTGACATCCAGATTAAAGGAATGCCCTGTACACGTCAGAACTATTTCAGGAAAAAAATGGTGTATCCCAGAACTGTTTTGCTGATG
The DNA here is from genome assembly GCF_027887145.1 of Ammospiza caudacuta. NCBI lineage: Eukaryota > Metazoa > Chordata > Aves > Passeriformes > Passerellidae > Ammospiza > Ammospiza caudacuta. The sequence continues at coordinate 5,620,823 of NC_080618.1, forward strand.
TCTGCCAACATGAAAGTCTGACTATTCATCTTTAAGTGAAATCATTCTTGAAGTCCATTTTCAGAAGTGGTCAAATTAATCACTCTAACTTCATTTGAAAAAACAAAGCCTCAACACAAACCAGCAGCTAAATCAAGAGCCAAAGGAAGGAACCTGGTGGCAATTCCATCCAAGAGAAATCACTGAAACAAACCCATTTTGCTCAGAACAGAAATCTCAAAGGAAACATGGCAGGTTCATTAGGAGTCATCCATCACTTCCATAGCCTGACTGATACTGAGAAGATGCCAGTAGCAGAGTCACAGCAATGGCATTGACAGGGGGATTTCATGGAGGATAGTCCAAACCGAAACCCGATGGGGAAAAATGGAGAAAAATAAAAAGGCACCAATATAAGCCACAACATTTATGAATACAATATATTTTAACTCTCTACATGGAGGAAGCCAACCTGCTCCTTTTTGATCTTCTTCTTTGGCACAACTTCAGTGGATTTCTCAGACTCGGAGCGGGTTCGAATCGATCTTCTCTGTTGCTTCTTTTCTACAGAACCTGAAGAAGGAAAAAGGTTTCCATTATTTGATTCCTTGTATTTCTGAGGCACAGCAAGATGTGCAACACCAAACCAAGAGGTAAAGGAATGAAACCAAGACTTTGTCCTCTTTTGAATGTTTTATTTTTAAATTCAGTTCCAAGCTATTGACCAGCTGGTGCTGTGGCTGCAGACACACATTCTGATTCCAGAGATCAGCTTCAGAAAACAGACACAAGTAACAGACTGGAACAAAAGGCTAGAATTCAGATTAGGGCAAACAGATTTCCATAATCCATAACACACCTCTCTGGCATGGTCTTCACCTGGGTAATTCTGAACCAAACAGTCCATCTTTGGTGTTTTGGGAAGGTAGCCACAACCAACTCCTTTGAACAAAAACAAACTAGAAATTTCAGATGCAAAGCACAGCTTCAGGATCTCCTCCCAAATGCCAGATCTGTGTCCCCCTCTGTGGGGTGATGGCCTCTGTCCCACCCTGTACCACCTGCAGCCACACCAGACCTCAATGCTCACCTGGAAGTTTTGAGGTGAAGAAAAACTCAGCACAAACAGAGGCATCAACCATGATGTGTTACCATCATTGATGAATGTGAAAAACAAGTTTTTCAAAGCATTAGCATAGAAAACAAACTCAGATTAATGAAGGCTACTGTGACATTTCAACAGATGAAGAGGGAGCTACTGGAATTTTGGTAACTAAGGCTGGCAAAATCAAAAGACCTTTCTGTGCTCCAGCACCTCCTCACCAGGCACATGGAGAACCATGGACACAACACTATGGGCAGCTGTTGGAACAAGCACAACACCTGGGGCTGACAAAACTGGCACCTGAGCATTTACAATGAGCTGCTTTTGGGAAGCTTTTTGTTGGATTTTCAGCCTGGGAGGTTTCACCTATACAAGACAACTGGGAAATACTTTGTTTTCTTCCAAGCAAAACTGCAAACTCTTGGGAGCTGACTGTGTCAGATGGATGCACTGTTAGGAGCTGTAAACCTGCCTGGTCTTGTCAGAAGATCCAGTATCTAGAGACACACATGGGCTTGAACCAGACTGAAAGACAGCCTTGCAAAAGAACTGCAGAGAAAAAAAAATGAAAACTTTTTTTCCCATGGCTGCATGGCTTGGGAATGTCTCAGTAACTAAACTACATAGCTGGAAATGTTATTATGTTACAATAATTGGATTTCTGAGGGGAAAAATTTCTTTTTCTTAGAGGGAAAAAGCTTTTACAGCATATTAATTAATGAAAAATAGCAATTAGTTATTAATAATTTAGAAATTAATGACTGAGGTCAACATCCATCCTGTCTGTCCACGTGTAATTTCTGGTTAGGCCCCATCCCTTGAGGAACTTGCACAGCAGCAGTGGGGCTCCGCATCAGAGCTGGGAAATATCTTTTGTCACTTTGCTGTGTGACCAAAACCCCCTGAAGCAGCTTCAGGTAAATTTGAGCAGATGTGACCAAGAGGTACTTTAAGCAAGAATGGATTTTCTCCCTGAAGCCAAGGAGAAAAGATCAAACCCTGGATCAGAGAATTCCAGAACCAGAGCGTCTAATGTTGGCTGACAGCAACACTGACCACTGCAATGGGCACTTTCTCCTCTTCCTGCCCTCCAAGGATCCAGCCATCACCTTCACAATGCTCCCATCCCATCTTCAGGTTTATTTTCATCCAAAGTTTCAGGAGAGATGTTGGACCAGCCCTCCACCTTGCTGGAGATGAATCCCAGTTCAGTGTCTGCAGGCCAGGGATTCTCAGGGCTGCTCTTGCAGTTTCATGTAAGGGAATTAATTATCTTTCCAGCATTATTGAATTCTGTGTGTCTAACTGCAGGTTAGCTATAAGGACTCCCAGAGTCAGTCTGGGAAATACTTTACCATAAAGGAATTCTGAAGTTCCACTGACCTTACATTTGAAAAAAAGGACTTGGCAGTTATGTTCCACAAGAGGGGACCAAAAACTGAGCTTTGGAAATGGCTTTGAGAGTGACTGGAGTGTGCACTGCAGGTGAGCTCAGGCACTTACAGGGTGTTAGCAGGTGCAGTGTTATGTATCCAAAAAGCCTGAGAAAATGAAAAAAGAGAGGCTCAGAATTCCCACCCCCTACATCTGAGGAGCCAAAGGGAAGCTGGAGCCTTTAGATCCCAGGTGAGAGAAGCAGATGGAGATGGCCTCTCCTGCTGCAAGGCAATCCAAGGAGCCACAGCAACCACAGCTGGAAAGAACCACCACTGTCAACAGCAGGGGAATCCCCCCCTGACAGCAGGAAATTCAAGTGCTGCAGCCCCAAACACTCCATAAACCAGCAAACAACCCTGCCTAAAACCAGCACACACCCAGAACCTGAAATGTGTTTGCACAGGACTCATGGATGCTGACCACTGAGATTTCTGACTCTGGTTCTCATCTATTTCATGTTTGGAAAGGGAGAAATAATTAAATGGATGGATAGTTAAAGCAGAAGTGACACCTGGCAACATTATGAGGTTCAAATAGCTCATTCAAGGTTTTCCCATTTCAGGCCCAAGTTCCATGATTTGCTTCAGTGGTTCTTCTCCCTCAGACCTGATAGTTCAAAACTTTATGATGTACCCTCTGTGATGGCTTCAGAAGGCAAGCACCATCTCATTTGGATGGAGTTAGCTGAAGCAGTTTTAAAAAATCCCTGCAAAACCTGAACAACAAAGCCTAGGGAGTCTCCAGCTTGAATCAGACATTCCCTACTGAAATGTGCCACTTCCCAACTCTTTTTGCTTTCATGACAGCTCTCATATTTTCCATCTGGGACCAAAAGCCATGGCAATACTCTGCTAACACACATCCACTGGGTTGTCTTCTAAAGCAACTTTCCATTGCTCTGCACAGGACATCATCCCTTGAGTATGTTGCCTCAGGCTGTGAGTTGCAGACACAAAGTTCAGAGGCCAAACCACCAATCCCACCCCACAGCCATGCTGTGTGTGTTGGCTCACCACGTGTGACATTAGCCATGCTCATTACAATCACTCTGTGAACAGAAAAATGTTAATAATTCTTAAGTAATGACAAAATGCTGGGTTTGATATTTGAGTTCTCATGCTGCAGGCTCAGGTTCAGAGCAGGATTGCAGTTTCCCTACCTGCTGCCCCAGAAGTTGTCTCAGGAGAGGATGCATTTTGCACCACAGCTTTCTCACTTCTCTGAGCTGATGAAGAATTCAGTTTCTCTTGTCCTTTGACGCTTATTTCTGTTTTGTTACCAACTCCCTTGAAAAGAAAAAAGGAAAAGATTGTCTTCCCCTGTTACAAAGCTGTGCTGCTACCAGGTAACAGGCCTGCCCCTGAATCTCAGAACAGAAACAATCAATGCTCTCCAAGCCAACACATAGACAGGATTAATCTGCTATGGAGCTGCTTCCCTGCACAACTTTCCACCCCTCTCAATCTCCCCTCACACACAAGGAAAAAATAATTCCAGTGACTTTTCTAAACATTACCTTCTCTATAGGGCTTAGGATGAAATAAACACTCTCCAGGTAGAGAGGCAGAAGAAGAAGGCACAGAAATAGTCCTAAGCCTTTTCCTTACACTGACTGTGGGAAGCTGCTGTGCACCTGAAGGAAGCTCAGAGGCAGAACTCAATTTAAAAGTCTGTTACACAAAACGTAGTTATTACTTTTTAGTACATTATGAACAGTCTTGTCATCTTTTTCCCAGAAAACCACTGATTTTTATCAAGAATTTTTTTGGACTATTTCAAGTAGGAAGCAGAATATATTCTATATATATTAAATATATTAATATATTAATATTAATATTCATTATAAATTGATATAACAATACAATAATTATATATATATTACTATAATGATATATTAATATCCATTATATTAATATATTAATATAAATATAGAGATATTTAATATATTTAATGTGTTATAAACAAAAATACTGCCATCTGTAGGGAGCTGCTCTGCCACCAGCAAAACAGTTACTGCCAGAGCTGCACTGAATGTGGGGTTCAGTGCCCTGAAAGATTCTATTGTCACATCTGTCTGTTAATCTCTCCAGTAAAGGAACGTGGGTAGTGAAAGCTTGATGGACACAGCTCAAGCTCCCCAGTAAGGCAGATTCAGGATAACTCAGGAGCAAAAAAAGGGTCACTGCACCAAGCACGTACCTTGGTGGAATAAACAAATTGATCGATGAGCTTTCCATCCCCAGCAGCATTCTGAAGGGCAAAAACCTGTTCAATTTTAACAACCGGAGACATGTTACACTTTTGCAGATCCAGGTTGTGCATGGTGATGGAAGCTGGCAGGGATTTCCTAGCTGCAGCTGTTTTCCAGGCGATTTTCACAGGTGGAGCCTCCTCCTCCTCGGGGCTGGAGTGCCTGCGCTGGCCCTGCCGGCGCTCACCGTGGCAGGGTGAGGAGCCCGGGGCTGCAGGGCCGTGCTCCGGCTGCGAGCTCGGCGCCGCCTTCGGCCGCCGGTTCTTCTTGGCCTCTGCTTTGGAAGCAGCAGTCTTTTTGGCTTTGGCCAAAGCTTCCTCTGGCTCTTGGTCTACGTAAATGAAGGTGTACTGTTCTATCCTCTCTTCCCGGGTCATTTTCAGCGCTTTCTCGGCGTGGGCAATGCCGATGTCCCACTGCGCTCGCTCCCGCTGCGGCCGCGGCTTGCGAATCTTAGGGGACAAGACAAGCGGTGGTTACACTGAAGATTTTGCCACTACAGCATTCAAACACAACCCTGAGGGTCTCTTCATCTCTCAGGCAGCAGTCTGCTCTCCATTTACAGGGTATTTTTGACACTGAATCTATGTTGCCACGTTCTCTTCATAGAGAAAAGCAAGGCATAATTTTTCCCAAGAATATTTCTGAGATTCACGTTCTCTGAACCTCAGAGAAAGAGAAAGCACAATTCTTATCACTTACTGTGCCTATATTGTGTCAATATAGAGATTGTTTATCAAAAGTGAAGATGTTTTATTTCCTTGGCCTATTAGGGCTGAGAGAGTGTATGTCTGTCTGCTGACAGTCACAAAGCAATGAAGAGAGGAGTGCAGTTCTGTGCAGTTGTGTGCAAAGTAAGTGTTTGGCAGATTCAGTTTAGATGAAATGTATAATAAAGTATTATACACTTAAGAGTATAATAAAGTAATTAATTATTAATATATTATAGTATAATAAAGTAAATAATTAACCTTTTAATAAGTTAGAGTCAGATACATCATTCTCTCCCCCTCGTCATAGTCATCCTTTAATAAATGTAGACACAGAATTCTCTGCTGGTGAGATGCAGCCAGTCCTTCCCAGGACAAAGCCCTGGAGCATCTCCCTTACAGAGATGATCCCCCCAGTGCCCCCTGTACCTTCTGTTTCTCAGAGTGGTTGCTGGCTTGCTTGGTTGCCTCAGCCAGTAACTGCTCGTACTGTTTGTGCCCTTGGTACTCGCGGACGCGCTTCTCGTGCACCCAGGCCCGCTCTGGCTGGTTGCTGAAGAACTGAACGTGGTATTCCCGGGCACCTGAAAGGGCAAACACCACTCAGCAGTTGCACCAACACTGCTCTGTTCAGCTCACACCTTCCTCCTCCTTCCTGCAAGTGAAGGCACCTAGCCCAAGTGGCCCAGATCCAGAACAGTCTGATATGGAGGCTTGTTATCGTATTTTCTGAAAAATCCCTTTGCTAAGGATTTTCTCCTGAGAAGCCTCAGGAAAGAAATGTAAACAATAATTATCTGATTGCTTGGAATGTAGTTGGAGGTTGCTCATCAACAGGTATATCTTTGATTGGTTCCATGTGAATTGTTTTAACTTAATAACCAATCAGAGCCAGTTGTGTCGGACTCTCTGAGTCTGTCACAAGTTTTTATTATCATTCTTGTTCTAGCCTTCTGATGTCTCCTTTCTCTTTCTTTAGTATAGTTTTAGTATATAATTTTATATGATATGATAATTTAATAAATCAGTCTTCTGAGAACTTGCAGTCAAATCTCATCCTGGGGACCCTCACAACACAACAACAGATGCTCAGGACACCCTGCCCACACCGAACTCTCCCACTGACTTGAGAAAAGCAGAAACACCTGTGCACCAGCCCATTGCCACAGTGCCACCTGCAGAGATCACATGGCAGGTGCCAGTTCTGTCCTGTTCAGCACACACACAGCAGAATTCATCCCACAAAGGCAGTTTAGCATGAGGATATTTTTAATAACAGAACAGCTACAGACACCTGCCACTCTGGCAAAGAGCTTCCTGTCTCACCTCTTGTGTTAATTTTGGTGTGCACATCAAGCTGTGGATCACAGGACACCATGCAAGGCCACCATGGGTACGTCCCCACCTTGGACCAAACCAGATCCCCAACCTGGAACTGGACGTCGTGGGTGACCTGTGCTGGAAGGGATGGCACGAGCTGCTGGACCTGCAAAGGAAACACCAGATTAAAGCCACAGGAGAGGATTCAGAGCACTTGGGGATGCACACACCATCCACAGGGACTTGTTGTTGTTGCTCTCTCAGATATCCCTGAGGTTTGATAATCCAAGATGAGAAAAACATTTCTTAGAAAATGTGAAAGAAAGGAGCTGCACTCAGCTGGGATTTATGTAACAACATCACTGACAAACAGAGACACAAAAGAGCAACTGCCACCCCCCCAAAAAAAGGATTCTGCTTCCTAAGTTGATTAGAAATACTGCTTTTAGGATAAAATAAAATAATAAAATAGGAATAAAATAAAAGAAATATTTAGGAATAAAATAAAGCAATAAATCCAGTGCAATAAGAGATGAGTTGATGCAGTAATGAGAGTAATAAGAGTTTAAAAGAAATGACAACTGATTTAGCAGATAAATTAAAGAATCAATGGAAGAAACAGACATTGTCTGAGCTCCCAAAGTGTAAATTGGTGCATGTACTAACCGGGGCTTCCTCCAGCACTGCATCTTCTCTTGGTCTCTCAGAGAGTGTGCTAAGCCTCTCATTTGGTCTCTAAGAAATGGGTAACAATGAAGAGAAAAAAGGAAAACAAGACTTACTGTAAAGGGACAGTAAAACAACAGAAGATAATAGTGAAACCAGGCAGAAAAAGATAATTCATAGAGAGAAAAGCAACCATGAACCCAGAAAATGTGAATATGACTATTAAGTAACACAGTAACATCACAATAAAAAAATACCTGCTTTCCCCTACACTTTTTACATTACTATCACACCTAAATATAACTGTGCTCTCCTGTAACAGATGACAGAAGAACATCCATTCATAAACAGCAAATCCAAGTAACTTCACACCTAAAATAACAAACAATTTCCAAAAATCCATGTGAGGATATCCACAGTGATGTGGTGAGTCTCACTGTGCACCAGTCATTTGCCAGAACTGCAGTACATAAATTATGCTAAATATACAACATGACCATTGTAAAATCGATGTTATATTGCATAGAGTAGACAAATATATTTGGAGGATCAAAAATCCACAACACGGAGCAGAATCAGCCCCGACCAGAAGCTGACACTGATGTGGGGTGGGTGTGAGGGAACAGGGGCTGAGGTTCAGGAGACAAATGCCACCCACTTGCTTTCCCTGCAGCACAGAAGTCAAAGGACTCAAAGAGCAGCAGAAGGAGCAGTCAGACACAAGCAGAGAGGAATTAATAATGCTAAGGACCCCATTATTGCCACTCCAGGCCACTCCAAGCACAGACCCCACATCAGTCCCTGCTGTGTGCTGCAGAGAACTGGGGACACAAGGAAGGGACAAGGACAGCTCAGGGGGGCACAGCCCATGTCTCATCTGGAGCTGTCTGTACACAACCTCCATTTAACACTAATCACTTTGCTCTTTGCTGGGCAAAAACTCTTCCTCCCTGCACAGCAGGAAGCAGAGCACTGACTGCTGCCCCAGCTACAGGGAGTTGGTGAAACCTCCCCTCTGCCAGGCTGCAAAATTCCAGCTCCTCACAGAACACGACTACTGAGCAGAGAGGCTGATTCTCAAAACAAGGATTCAGAGCTTGATGTTCACCACTGTTTTCACAACATTTCCATTTTAAATCAGCCTCTCCAGTATGGGCATCCCCTCAGAGTTAGTGGATTTCCTCTGAAATTACAGAATGAGAATAAGGAACAACTGGTGACCATCTGACTTGCCACAGCCTCGTTGAATGCAAACCTATAAAACCACAGTTGTACCAAAAGTTGTTTGTTCCTATGAAGATGATCCCAAGCCACAAATCTCACACCTTTAACACTGAAGATGACAAAAGTGTACATGAAGATGAAATCATGCAGTGGAAAGTAAAATGATGGGACAATGGACCTGAGACTGCCCTGGCAAACTCATACTGAGAAGCACCAGCAGAAAATCCTGCTCCTGTCAGAGCAGGCCATGTCTGAAACAGGGCTGGGTTCCACAAAACATTTATTGCAACACCACCTTTAGAAAGGGAAATGAAAGCAACAAGGAAGACAATAGCAAGACCAAGATTTCTGCTGAACTCTGGATGACACACATGACTAGGAGCTTGGAATTCAAGATGCAAGGCTTTGGTTCAGTCTGTGAGAGACAGAAGATTCCATTCTCATGGCAAGCAGGTAACAGCGCCACGGGGGACAGGCACAGCTGAAGCTCCAGGAGTAGAACAGGAGTCACTGGCAAGAGGGGAAACAAACTGACAGGCTGATGTGGGGGTGATGGAGCCTGGCCAGAAAGCAGGACCAGTGCAAGAGGTGCTGCTCAGGGAGTGCCAGCAGAGCACAGCAGCTCCTACAGCCTCACAGGGGCCCCAGCAGCTCCCTGCAGCACAGAACCCACTCCACCAGATCACAGCTGCTGCTGCAGGACAGGATCTTCTCCCTGAAGAGAAGAGCAAGCACCAAGGGCTTCCACAGGCCTGACAACAAACTCAGCTATGTTCTGTAACAGCCCAGCCTGTGCTGGGCAATTTCTGTCCCTGCCAGAAATGGCAACTTCCCCATTCCTGGCACTTACAGCCTCTCTGCCACCCATTCCCTTAAAGTGGGAGAGGCAGAAACCAGCACCACAGAGGTGCAGAAACAAGCAAGAGGAAAGGAAACAGAAGCATTGGAGTGGCTTATGAAACTGAAAGAAAAAGAATGAGAGGGCACCAAGGTAATCTGGGTCTTTACTTCCCAGAATCTCAGTTAACACCACCTGATGTACATCCTCTGGATATGGACAATATGGTACATGATTAATTAATGTTTCACTGCTGAATACCCCAAGGAACCTCACTTTCCACTCAACAACCTAGCACTCTTTTGAGAGGCAATTTTAGAAATGTGTGAGCTTTCATCCAGAAGTTCCATCCTCAACACTGACCAGAGTGTAGCAAACATATTATAACACTAAATAATATTTAAAAACAATTTTCTAAGATATGTTCTTCACATGAGCCTTTAAACCACCATTGTGTTACGTACAGCCACAGCTCCTGGCAACCTCATCCTGAGGCTCTGACGAGTAACTACAGCCTGGTGACTCAGCGTGCACACAGCCAGAACAAGGACAAACCCTGCTGGACACGCTCTCCATCAACAACACCAGGTGTACACATGGCTCAGTTACCATTCCACTTACATTTTGCTCCTCTGGTTCTAATTTTGGAATTTTGTGTGCCTTGCGCTCTTCCGAGCGGGAAGAGTCATGCTTGCTACTTTTTTTCCTTTTCTCTTTCCTCCCTTCATGTTTTGCCTTAGCGTACTCCCTGGCTTGGACTTCATTCAACAGGTCCCCACACAGGGAGGACTCAAACAATTCCCTGCCGTTCTGGATAGTTTTGGTTATTTTCAGTTTGATCTCTGGTGAGCCAGTCTTCTTTGGAATCCCCACTTGTGGAGGCGGCGGCGGTGGCGGTGGAGGCGGCTGGGGAGGAGGGGAAGGTTTCTCCAGCACTTCGTGCTGCCTGCCATTGGAGTTCTCCAGCTGGTAATACTCCGTGGGGCTGAAGTTCCTGCCTGTCCCAAAGCCATTGGCAGATCCATTGGGGTACTGAGGGTAGCCCTGGTACTTGCCCTGGGGTTCATACATGCTGATGGCCGGGGGGTAGCCGTTGGTGAGGGTGGGCAGCTCCTCTGAGGGCGTGGGGTACTGGAAGCCTTGCTGCAGCGCGGCCTCGTACGGCGTCCGGCCCCCATCCTCGGCAATGTCACTGCTGCCATCAAAGGCCTCCTCTTGGCGGATGTTGGCCGAGTCAATGAGTTGAGGTGGTTGCTGAATTGTGTTTCCCATGATCCCTTGCATGAAAGAGAAAGAGAAATCCATTGTTCTGCTCCAGCATCCTTAGCTTTCCCTTTTTCTCATAGGGCCTAGAGGCAGGGGAAGGGAAATAAGAAGTCAGTGTAAATTAAAGAACGGTAATTAAGCAAATTAAACAGTTGAGGAAAAAAGGGATCTCAAGAACAATTTTCCCCTCTCTATTCAACAGACACCCTCACGTGGATTTAGAGAGGACTGGTATTACTGAGCCTTTACTGGCATGTCTTTCATATGGCAAATTTCTTCTTTCCCAAGACATTTAAAAAAATATCACAAGCACCTAGGAGTGCTTAAGAACTATAAGCCAAAGTATTACAAAGTCAGAGTAACAGTGCCAAACTCCCCAGCCTTCCTAGCCATGCCCTAGGAAGGGTTATTCCAGCCTGAAGCAATTCTGGACAGCATTTCACCCTGCAGCAGGTAAGAGATACCAAGCTGTCCTGACACTGTCACTGTAAACTGCACAAACCAGGAACACAACAGAAAGGCAAACAGAGAAACCTCTTCTCCTCCTCCCTCCCCACCTCCTTGCCAAAACTGGGCAAGCCATGGGATGCTCTGAGCAACAGCACAATGAAAACAAGTGGGTCATTCCACCTTGGCCACTGGGAAACCAGTGCCCTGCAGCAGCCTCAGATGGAGCTTCCCAACCTCCTCCCTTCCCAGAAAAGCAGGGTACAATCTGCACTGGCTCCCAGCAGCTGTGTGAGGAGGGTTATTCTCCTGCCCCTCACACTTTATTTTAATATTAAGCACTGTATGGATCAGAGCCTCAGCACCAACAGACCCACTGAGTGAGATTCCACACCTTCAACCTTCCTGTGCATATTAAAACACCACAACCAGACTCAAAGACTTCCAAAACTCAACTGCAGGCTCAGAGAAGGCTTTGGCATTGATGTAAGCAGCTCAATGTTCAACAAGAAGCAACACAAAGTGGCTGACCTGACCTGCACGTAAGAAACACCAGTTTGCTTCCCACAAGGTTAGCTCAGCCCTTCCAAAGCAAACAGAGCCCCATGGTATTTGTTGTGCCTGTGTGGGCACACAGGACGGTTACTGTGCCCTTTTGGTCTGGGTTAGAAATGACATTAATGCATCCCACAGACACTTCTTCTACAGGAAACCTCCACTAAACCCTGCCCACATGCAGTTCTCACCCTCTCAATACCTTAGAGCTTTCCTAACACTGAGAATTTCCCTCCTCTAAGACAGCAAAAAGTAACTGAAGTTCCAACAGGAATAAAAATTCAAACAGATTTGTGCTGGATGTTTTGGGGTGATGTTTTTGATGATCTTCACACTTGATGTTTGGCCTCATCTTCACTGTCCCGTGAGATTGACTTGGGCACGTTTGTCACTGTAATTAAGCAATTCAAGACAATAACAGCACAAGGCTCTGCAGCAGAATTTTCTCATTGCAGGAACTTTTAAACCTTGGGGCTATGAAACCATCCCTTCCTCCACAGCTCTGCACATCAGCCAGCAAACCAACACAGGCAGCACCATCAGGGGCAGCAGATCTGAGGAGCAGCACTGGGATTGCACAGCAAGGTCAAAAACCCCAAGCCACCCCTGTTCTGGGAAGAGGAAGTGGGACTGTTTGTACAATTTACCACTGAATTGTTACTCTCCATCTGCGAAACCAAAGAGCAAACAGCAGATTCTCACACTAGGCCGGCTTTTATTTTTTACTAAAACCAGGTTCAATCTTCTGAATACTGATAAAAAACTCTTGGGAAGCTGTGGCAGCCCTTCAGGAACATCCACAGCTGGGAGGGCACAGTCCCAGCTGCCAGTGCAGCTCCCACAGGCCCTGCAGAGGTGGCTGCCCTTGTGCTTTGTTTTGCTACACGACAGAAATGTGGATTAATGAACTCCAAAGCACTGCATTTAGAGGCCACCAGTTAAAGAACAGAGTTATTTGGTTTTTTTGTTTGTTCTGGAGCTGTGTCTCTCAGCCTGTGCTGCACAGCTGGGATCAAACCCCATCCCAAACTGGTTCCTCAGGAGCTCTGAGCAGGCTGAGAACCAGGGTCAGGGCTGCACAAAGTGCCCCAGCAGCCCCAAAGCACTGAGGCTGTTCTCTGCTCCTCACTGCCATCACTGTTAACACACCCAAACCTTCCCACTCTCCTTGCCCAAAATTCTGCCCCACATGCTGCCCAGTGAAGTGGCAGCTGGGCAGGATTACAGTGAGAGTGACCACAAAACCAGGACACAACAAAGAACCCTGAGCACACAGGAACCTCAACAGCCAAACCCAAGCAAGGATCACTTTGTGTCTGTCCCTCCTAAGCACTAATGTGAGGAACACCCCACTGTGACCACAGAGAGCTGTCCCTGCCACACAGCAACACCACCCAGACCACAGGATAACGGGATTTCCAGCTGATCTTGCAGAAAAGTATTCCAGAATAAATTCTTCTCACTATGCCAGTGATTACTCTATGAACCCACCGTGGCAGCCTCTGTGAACTGCAGAGTTTGGCTTCCAAACATGACCCATAACAGATCCTGCACTGATACAACACAGGAGATGAACAGATAAAGAAACTGTTTCATCACTTCAAGGTTGGTAGGAAATGGACACTTCACAGTGGCTGCAAACAACTTGAAATCGACAATGAAACAATTTGAAATTAACACTTTGAAAAGTGCAACTGTATTTCCTGAAGAGAACATTTCCTCTTAGAAGGTGCAAATCCCCCATTCTGCTCAGTCCTTTCCCAGGGCAGACAGGGACACAGGGCCATTTACAAACACTGAGACTTGACACACCTTCAGTAAATATTTTCCTGTCATCCATGGGAGAGTCACAATTCAAAAGAACAGAGGAAAAGGTAAATGGTAAAATATAAGCAGCACAGGATAAGGCAGGGCAGCCTAGCAGAGTGAACACTGATAGTTTCAGTTCCCATCCCGAGCACAACCCAAAAAACCAGTTCTACTCCAAGAGTGCTCAGGGAGGGGAAGGTTTTGCAGAGATTATGAATCCTCCAGGTTCACTTTTTCACCAATATTTCCACTTATCTAAAACCAGTTTTAATACAAGTATTTTTCAACTTTGCTTTCAGAAAACAAGACTTGAAGTTCTCAAACCTTGCTTCCATGCTGCATTGGACTAAACAACAACTGACCTCAGATTATCAAAGAACTCCAATCCTGTGTGATCACAGCTTTTCTTATTCCCAATCAGGGAGCTCTGTAGGTCTGGCTGACACTGGCTGTGACCACAGCAAGGAAAAACACAACAGCTACTGATGAAGTCCAGCATACAAACATTTTAAACAGAGGTTTTACCAAATCTTTTGTGTTGACAATGCCCACCCAGGGCTAGAGCAGGCAGAGGTAAGTGTGTTTTGGATGGAAGGTGTGTGCTGTGAGGCAGGAGCTGGAAGCACTGCTGTGAGTCAGAGTGTGTGCTCAGAATGGTGTCACTGCCTCGTCACCCTGAGCTGGGCTTTCTATCACCAACCTCAAAAGCAGAACCTCCAGGACATCTCAATGTCCAAACACCACCCAGTTCCTGTCCACAGAGACCTAAACTAGAGAGATTCAAACCTCTGCTCACATCCTACCCACCCCTCCTTACCCCACAGATGTTTACTGCCATTTCCTGTGCTGTTTCACCCCAAAGTTTCACATCCAAGCTGCACTGGGGCTGCTCTCCTCACCGCTGCAGGTGTTTGACTGACAGACAGACAGAGAGACAGACAGACAGAGCTGCCTGGCTGGACAGGCCGGGTGTCTGAAGTGATGCAATCACTCCTGACCTCTCAAAGGCCTAAGTTCACACACACCTCACTCTCACACCCTCTGCAGCTCACACCCTCTGCTCCCAGCCACATTAACCACGGCCCAGAGGGACACCTGTGTCACCTGGAGCAGGGACACCTGTGTCACCTGGAGCATCATCCTGGTGGGCCACAACTGTATGAACTGCAGAGAGAAATAAAACAATTGTTCCTACTAATCCCTGCACTCAATCTGCTTTGTCCCATCCTTCTCTGCATGTCCTTAACAAATCCCCCAGACAAAGCTCTGTTTGCACACCTTAAGACAACACCAAATTTTCACCTGCACCTGAGTCTTTAACAGGAAACCTGTGGATTTTTCCTGACTCCAGCTGGGCTGAGCTGTTCCTCCTGGCAGACACCAGTGGTGAATCAGAGGCCTCTTGACAAACTTTAAAGCACGAGGTGAGGCTGCTTCCCTGTGCACCTTTGTAAAGGTGTTTTGTGTTTGGTTTGTGAGTGCCAGAAAAAAAAGTCACATCTGCAACTGGGCTAGATAAGGGCATTTGGAAGGAGTTTCCCACGGTGCTGTGGAAAGAAACAACTTGGGGTTTGTCTGAAAAAGGAGCTCAGGGACTCATTTGTTTAGAGAGCCATGGGATTCAAATGGAAAATATGGAGCAAAAACTCTGGATCTTCAGGAAAAATCATGGGCTAATACTGCTATGAAGCCAGAAGTCAGGTATCACAGTCAGAGCAAGAACCACAACGTGTCTCAAACAAACCCTCTCAAACTCAAGCAAAGTTGTGAAACTGGAAAATGCAAAATATGCTTGTATTAAAACAAAACATACAGTGTTTGACCACCATCCTTCACTCTTACCCTGCACCTTCATAAAGCATATGCTCAGGAGCAAAATCCTTCCAAGCAGTTCATAACAATAATAATAAAAAAAAATATATATATATATATGTAAGTACCAAAATATTCACTATGCATCTCTGCAAAAGGCCACTGAAAGACTTGAACAGCCATCAAAACACGCTACAGTTTTCCCACCAACTATAACAACTGGCTACTTCATACAGTCCTTCGGGCTAGTTGATATCTGTAGAACCGTGTCATCATTCAGACTTTTAACAACAAATTGCACCGAAACAACCGAGCGCACCGCGAGCCAAACGAAAGCACAGCGAGACCACAACAAAGTGCAGCACAACGCAACAGCACCGCAGAAAAACAACAGCGGAGCGACAACAAACCCTCGGCTGATGCGCAGCTCTTCCCGCGCGCAATAAAACCGCGTTCCCCGAGCTGCGGAGGCCGCGGCACGGTGACACCGACGGCTCCGGTGGGCGAACCCGGCACAGGACGGGGCACGGCCCCGGTAAGAGCGGCGGAGCCGGAGCGGGGAGTGCGGAGCCGGCCGGGGGTCCCGCAGAGCCGGGGCTTGTCCTGACCAGGCTCTGGTCCGGCAAACCCGGGTCGGGTTTGTCGCGACCGGGCTCTGCCCTAACCGGGCTCTGCCCGGGGTCCGGCCCCGCCGCCCCGGTGCCGCCGCAGCTCCCGCAGCAGCAACATGGCGGCCGCGGCCCCTCCGCCCCGGGGCGGCCGCGGCCCCGCGCTCACCTTCAGTCAGTTCCATTCTCACGGCCCCGCCGCGTCCGCCCGGCCCCGCGCAGACAAAGGCGGCGGCGGGGGCGGCGCGGGGCCTCCGCCTCCTCCTCCTCCCGCAGCACCAGCAAGGCCGCGACGGAGCCCCGGCCTCGATTTCCGCGCCCCCGCCGCTAGCGCCGGCTCCGCCCCGGGGAGGCCGCCCGCCCCCAGCGCCCGCCGCGGCCGAGGGAGGCGCTGGCGGGGCCCGGCGGGTTCCGGCGGGTCGGCGGCCGAGGGAGGCGCTGGCGGCGGCGGCGGCGCTGGAGCGGCTGTGCCGGTGCGGCCCCGCCGAGCGCCTCCGCCCCCGCCCGCCCCCCGCCGCCGCCGCACTGCGCAGCCGCGCGCGCACGCGCCGCCCTCGCCCATTGGCCGCCGGGGCGGTGCCCGCCGCGAGGCATCACGGGAGGTGTAGTTCGGCCCCGTGTGGCGGCGGCGTGACCCCTGAGGGGAGATGGGGACAAGGGGGGGACTGGGCCGGATTTGTGTCCCTTTCTGGGCTTCTCGGACAAGAGGGACGAGAGGTGGGGCTGGGGACAGCTGTAAGAATGGAAATTTAAAAAGTGATTCTGCTCCTCACTTTAGGGACCTTCCTAAAGGCCCGTGCTCATCACAGGAACAGCCACAGATGAGTCTCCTCTGGAACAGGAGAGGAGGCTCATCTGTGTCCCTCATTCCCACAGGAAAAGCTCTTTTATACATAATCTAAATGTGTTTAAAGCCCAGTTTAAAGTCCTTTAAACTATTTAAACTGGGAGCTCTGGCAGCAGACTTGGGAGCTCGGTCCCTTTTTTCACCCCTCTACTCCATTTTATTTTCTACTTTTTAAAACACTGTTCAACTGTTTGGGCATCCATTAACCAAAGGGTTCCAGACCCTTTTTTCACTGGGGCAATGAATTGCTTTTTCTCCTCTAGTCTCTGCAAACCAGGTAATATTTAATGGAATCTCAGAATGGCTCTGGTTGGAAGGGCCTTTAAAAATTCCATGGATAAAGTCATCCGTCACCTGCTGGGGACGTTTCTGAGCTGTCAGTGTGTTCCACCCACCCCTCAGCTGTGAAAAACGCCCATCACTTGTTATTTTTAAATTTAAAAAGTTTACTAGAAATACAATGGTTATAAAAATAGTAACACAATTAGAGTAACAATAATTTGGACAATTTGAATTAGGACAATATGACACAACAAATACAAAGAGTTACGGATGTCCAGGTACCTTTTTCTGGGCAGCATGAGCCCGAAAAAGGACCCACGTTAACAAAAGATTAACGCTTAAAATCAACAGCCTGTTGCATATTCAAACACCTCATACATGATGCATAAATTCCATTCAAACACAGGATTCTGTCTGGTCATCATCAACTTCTTCCTCTGAATCCTAACAGCACCTTCGAGGTGGGGAGAAGTTCGTTTCATCTGATAAGAGAGCAATAAATTCTTTTTCTCTGAAAGATTCAGGTATCCTGTGGCTGCTATCTCGCTGTGAGTCCTTTCTTTAAAAAAGTGTCTTACACAGCATAGGTTCTATTTTAACATTATGACCTAAAACTATATTTAAATCACTACTTAAGAGAATGAACACAGCATCGCTTTCTAACACAACACATATAATATTCATTTGAATATTTGCGAAAAGCCAATCACATGCATTTTTCACATCCTGGATACCCTTTAAGGCCCCAGTGCGGCTCTGTCGGAGGCCTCAGGGCCCCGCGGGCCCGTCCCGAGCACCTCCCCACGCGCGTGACGTCACGCACAACTACCCCGTCTCGCGATGGCGTCACGCCACCGGCACGTAACGTCACGGCTCGCGCGCCCAATCAGCGGCTTTTCCCGAGGGCTCCTCAGGTCAGGCCCCGCCCCACTGCGCTCCTATTGGGCGAACCTCCGGCAGGACAGCGGTTCTGACTTCTGATTGGCTAGCGTCGAGCAGGGCGTGGCGCGGCGCGATGGCGTCACGGCGCATTCGCCACAGGGCGGCGACAGGTCCGAGCGGCGCACGCGCGGGGCACGACGGGACGGGTGGGAGGGGCGGGGAGCAGAACCGGAACCGGAAGCAGAACCGGTACCGCGACCGGGGCACCGGGATAGGGATCGGCATCGCCGGGACTGGCACGAGCACCGGGACCGGAGAGGGGCGGCGCGGCAAGCCCCGGTCCGGCCCCGACGCGCCCGGCAGCGCTCGGGGATGGGGCCGGCCGGGCCCCGGCGGCCCCCGGCGCCCGCCGGAGCTGCCGCCGCCCCCCGCCGCTACCAGGGCTGAGGGCCCGCCGCGCCCGGCCCTGCCATGGCTGCGTGCGGCTGTAACGCGCTCCTGGCCGCGGCCAGGGCCAGGTGAGCCCGCGCGGGGTCGGACGGGCCTGGGGGGGTTCGGAGCTTTTATCCATTCCCCGTTAAAGCGGCTCCGGGAGTGGCGGCGGGGCTGCCCCGTCAGGGCGGGCACAGCACGGCTGGTCCGTGCTGCAGCCGGTGCTGGGGGATCGGGCTGTCAGCACAAAAGCGATTTCACGGGGCTGGTTTGGGTGTGATGCCTCGCTGTCGGGATCTTTAGCTGCTCGCAGTGATCCCGAGAAAAGTTCCAAAGTCTCTTTTCCCAGCCCGGCGCTTGAAGAAGGAGTCAGAGCTCTTCATTTCTCCGTCTCAAGGTTGTTTATTGTATCTTATCTATAAAAATTTTTCTCCTGCCCTGCCGAGGTCCATCCAGCAGGACAGTTCCAGGCACTCTGCCTGCCCCCAGGGTGGTGTTATGTCTTTATACTAAAAACTACATGTACAATATTTACAATTCCTTCCCAATACCCTATCACCTGTGTTAGACAGTGAGCTTCTACTCTTAACCAGTCTGTGAGTGCCACCATCACAGCAGAAGGTGGAGGCCAAGAAGAGGAAGGAGGAAGGCTGGACACACCCAGATCCCTCCATTTTGCCTCCTGAACCCCTAAAATCTACTTTTCCACCCGGTGATAACTCCACTATTATTCTGCTTAACTGTTGTGGCTTGCAGATCTTCATCTAAGGTCGATAATTTGCTCCATGGGTCATAATCAAAACCACAGAGGGGTTTTGGGCTGTGTGCCAGGGTCTCTGAGCCCCCTGGCAGGGTCTGGGCTGCTCAGGACAGCCAGAGGGACGTCCTGGGTTTCGGCACTGGGTTTTCCTGCCCCGCTCTTACCCAAACACCTCTCCAGTTTCAGGGGCTCCCGTCTCCTGGCTCACTGCAGCTCTCCGTGCTCCCCAGCCGCCGCTCTGGTCCAGCTGGTGGATCCCCAGCTGAGCTGGAGCCGCAGGGACTCCAAAAGCCAGCCCTGGGCACGCCGGGCCTGCCTGCCCCGCTCCCCTGCCCACGCCCTGCACACCTGCAGCAGCTCCCAGCAGCAGCTGCCAGGGGATCCGCATGGAAAACCCAGGAACCAGGGGGCTAAAGCTGCTAAAAACCTGGCCAAGCAGGTGGTGGCTCCTGCAGGGAAGAGACCTTTGAGGCAGAGGGTCGTGGATGAGCTGAAGCATTACTACAACGGGTTCCACCTGCTCTGGATCGACACCAAGGTGGCTGCCAGGATGGTGTGGAGGCTGCTGCACGGGCAGGTGCTCACCAGGAGGGAGAGGAGAAGGGTGAGTGCTACAATTTTAGTGTTCAGGAACACATAATTAGAGAATAATTATGTGCAGGTGCTTTTATTTGGGTCAGGGGTACAGACCCAGATCTGACAGCAACATGGTTTTGAGCTGAACATGTTTTATATCCTATCATTGTATAACTTACATATTAATTATTAAACTTACATTGTTCTATTCTATGCATTAATTTTATCCAAGCATGGATTTCTTGTGATCCCCTCAAACCCCTAACATAGTTATGATTCTTTAAACAATAATTATATCTAATCACATCTAAAAATTATATCATTTATCATATACTGACTACACAGGTGCAGTTTCACATGATCTAGCAAGATGTGACATAATGTGACATATAATATAATATAATGTGACATATATAATATAATATAATGTGACATATATAATATAATATAATGTGACATATATAATATTATATAATGTGACATATATAATATTATATATTATATGATATATATTATATGATATATATTATATGATATAGATTATATGATATAGATTATATGATATAGATTATATGATATAGATTATATGATATATATTATATGATATATATTATATGATATATATTATATTATATTATATATATAATATAATGTGATATGTAATGTAATATAATATATATGTGGTATATAATGTGATATATTTTATATATAATATAAAAATATATAATATATACATGTAATATATGTAATATTTGATGTATATAACATGACATATAATATTTAATATTATATAATATATAATGTAATATATAGTATGTTATCTATAATATAATGTTTAATATTATATGATATATGATATATTATGTAGTATGTAATATATATTATATATAATATAATATCTAATCTAACTTTCCCAGGGCCCACCTTTAACATTTCCCCAGGGCCTACTAAGCCTAATTTTCTTTCTAGCTCCCCGAATTTTCTATGATTTTAAAATATTTTACTATCAACAACACCTGGGTAAAGTGATGTATTAAGAGGCTTAACCCCTTCTTTGGGCACACTTTGGTAATCCCTGCTGTGCTTTTCTCCCTGCAGCTGCTGAGAACTTGTGCAGATCTCTTCAGGCTGGTTCCCTTCCTGGTGTTTGTCATTGTTCCCTTCATGGAGTTTCTGTTACCTATGTTCCTGAAGCTCTTCCCTGACATGCTGCCCTCCACGTTTGAGACGGAGTCAAAAAAGGTTTGTGGAGTGTCCCCAGCTCCTCAGAACATCTGGGCAGCTGTGCAGGGCTGCTGTTCCCTGCCTGTGCTGCCAGTGAGCCTCAGCCTCAGACATTCCCAGCTCATTCCTGGGCTGAGTGGTGTTTCACTCATATTTTCTGAAAAACCCTCTTTGCCCAGGATTTTCTCCTGGGAAGCTGAGAAGCCTCAGCTTCTCCTGTGTTTGCTGCTCTAGAATGTGGCCTGGAGATTGTTTATCCAACATGTGAATTGTTTTAACTTAATGGCAAATCACAGCCAGGCTCTGAGGAGTCACAAGTTTTTATTATTCATTCTTGTTAAGCCTTCTGTCTGTATCCTTTCTTTAGTATAGTTTTAGTATAGCATTCATAACGTAATTATAATATAATATAATTACAATATAATGTAAATACAATACTATATAAATATAAGTGATATAAATAATATAATATCAATATAATATGAATAATATAATAATAAATCAGACTTCTAAGAACATAGAGTCAAATTCTCATCTCTCACCTCATCCTGGGGACCCCCAAAAATTCAACAGAGTGGGACAGTTGGAAGGCTCTGCTCCAGACAGGGATCAGGAGGAATGTGCACAGCAATTCCATTTTCTGCTTTATAACTTTGTATTTCCCAAATGAAGGAAGAGAAGCTGAAGAAGAAGTTGAATGCCAGGCTGGAGTTGGCCAAGTTCCTGAGGGAGACCATTGCAGAGATGGCCAAAAGGAACAAGGCAGACACAGGAAAAGGGAAACAATTTTCCTTTTACCTGCACGAGGTAGGATGGCAGCCATGGCACACACACACACCTTTAGGGCTGCTGGTGGGGCAGAGAGCAGGGGATTTGTACCAGGATTGTGGGGACAGAGCAGCTGTCAGGGGCTGTTCCCTGGGTGCCTCCCTGCCCACCCTGCTCAGGAATTCCCAGCCTGGCAGGGCACACCTTTCACCCCATGGAAATTCCAGTGGCTGCTCAATAAGGGTTTCACTGTGACTTTTAACTGGATCTCCAGCAAGGACAGGAATTCCCCAGTGAGGAGGGGAAGGAAGTTCCCAGCTGGGGATCCCACTCAGGGCTGTTTGTGCCTTGCCTTAGCTCTTGTGACTTTTAACTGTGAGGAGGGGAAGGAGGGGAGACTCCCAGCTGAGGATGCCACTGTATCCTGCTGTCTCCAGCAGGGACAGGAATTCTCCTGTGAGGAAGGGAAGAGGGGGAATGTTCCCATCTGGGGATCCCACTCAGGGCTTTGTGCCTTCCCTCAACTCTGTCCCAGCCCTGCTCACAGGAATTCCCAGCCTGGCAGGGCACGCATTTCACCCCCTGGAAATTCCAGTGACCACTCAATAACAATTTCACTGTGACTTTTAACTGTGAGGAAGGGGAAGGTGGGGAGGTTCCAGCTGGGGATCCCGCTCACCTCCGGGCTCTTTGTGCCTCCCCTCAGGTGCGTCCCAGCGGCCAGCAGCCCAGCACACAGGAGATTGTGTGTTTCTCCAAGCTCTTTGAGGATGAGCTGACCCTGGAGCACCTGGAGAGGCCCCAGCTGGTGGCTCTGTGCAAGCTGCTGGAGCTGCAGGCCCTGGGCACCAACAACCTGCTGCGCTTCCAGCTGCTGATGCGGCTGCGCAGCATCAAGGCCGACGACGAGGTGGGTCTGCAGCAGCACCCAGGAGCTGCCCACACCCCTCAGAACAGGGGAAATTGGTGTTGATGAGAGTCAGATCCTCCCCAGCACACATCCCAGAAGAAGACAGAATGAGAGTTCACCTCCCTGCAGCCTTGCAGTCTTTGGGGAGTTGTAACGTATTACAGCGACCTGATGAGGTCGCTGGGGTGAGAGAAGGATGAGAATCTTGTTTCATGATCAGAAGGTTGGATTTATTGATATATGATATATAATACATTATAACTATACTAAAAAGAATAAGAAGAGAAGTTGCAGAGGCTGCTAACCTAAGAATAGAATAGAAAAGAATCTCCAAACAAGAGAGTTCTCTGTCACTGTGTTCCAGAGAGCTTGCCCTGTGATTGGCCCTTAATTGTACACATGGAACATGAACCAATCACAGGTGCATCCTATTGCATTCTACAGCAGCTGATAATCATTGTTTACATTCTCTTTCTGGGGCCTCAGCTTCCCAGAAGATGAACAAGTTCCAAAGAAAGAATTTCTATGAAAAAATGTCTGCGACAGTGACGGAGGTGGCATTTCAGATATTGCCACTAGAACGTTTCCTTTTGGTCATGCTAACTTATAAAAAAGGAATGCTTTTTGATGTGCAATGGGGTTATTTGGAAAATGGAATCAGATTTACACATGCTGAGTTAGTGGCCATAAGTTGCAGCAAGGGAAATTTCAACTCAACCAAGTGAGTGGGTAAACAGTGGAACAGGCTGTGAAATCCCCATCTCTAAACAGGTTCAAAGCACAAATACTGAACAATTTTGAGCAGGAGATTGAACTGAGGACCTCCAGAAGTCCCTTCAGGTGCAGCAGGGTCCTGGCTTGCCCTGTGCTGGATGGGGATGTTGTGTTCATTGCAGATGATTGCCAAGGAAGGGGTCAGTGGCCTGAGCGTGGCGGAGCTGCAGAGCGCCTGCAGGGCCAGAGGGATGCGGTCGGTGGGGCTCTCTGAGGAGCAGCTGAAGGAGCAGCTGGGGCAGGTGAGTGTGCCCTGGCCTGGGCAGGTGTGAGATTCATCAGAGGACAGGCTCCAGGCAGTGCTCAGGTGCAGCAGGCACAGCTTCCTGAGAATTCATGCATGAATTTCAAGCTGGATCCTGACCCACAGAGCTGAGCTCTAAGGCATGAAGGGTCCAGATTATGTCCTAGACTAAACAGAAAACCACCTTGCTCCTATCTGGCCCTGGTTTTGTTTGAAGTGGGAGGTATTCCTAACTCTTCAGACCCATTTCTTCTCATGATGGTAACTTAAAACTGTATTATCCTCACCCATAGAGCTGAGCTCTAAGGTGTGAAGAATCCAGATTGTCTTAGACTAAAGAGAAAACCAAATAGAACCAGGGCCAGATAGGAGCAGGGTGAAGTGGGGGTATTTCTAACTCTTCAGACCCATTTCTTCTCATTATGGTAACTTAAAACTATTATCATCACCCACAGAGCTGAGTTCTAAGGCATGAAGGATCCAGATTATGTCCTAGACTAAAGAGAAACCCCCCACTTCACTTTGCTCCTATCTGGCTCTGGTTCTATTTGGTTATTCCTAACTCTTCAGACCCATTTCTTCTCATTATGGTAACTTAAAACTGTATTATCCAAACTCAAGACTGCTTTAAGGACAGTGTTGTATTAATAAATGCTCACATAGAGCCAATATGAAGCAATTTTTCCTTCTGTTTTCTTCCAACAGTGGCTGGATCTGCATTTAAAAGAGAACATTCCTTCTTCCCTCCTCCTGCTTTCCCGTGCCTTGTACTTAATAGATGTAAAGCCACAATCTGTTCCCATTCCACAGAGCAAGGCAAGTGGTTTGAATAAAGCTCTTAGGTTAATAGCTCAACCATTATGCATTATAAAAACGAAGGACTTTGATAGAATCTTGTTTTCTGAGCCTACAAGTGGACTAAAGTTGTGATTCTGTGTTCTTCAGCAGACAACTGATGCTGCTGGGATGACATCTGTGCTTGAAGGTCAGAAGACCCTCCTGGATCCTGCCTCTGTTGTGCAGGGAAGAAAGGTTAGAAACAGCAGTCTGCAAGCAGGAAAACTTGCAGAATTGGGAATTGGGTGTGACCAAACCTTTCCAAAGCTGGACAAACCCAGTGTTTGACACCACAGAGTATGAGCAGTGTGTTCTTGCACTGTGTGGGTGTTTTTTCCCTCCAAGAGCCTCACAGTTCTGATTTGAGAGGCAAGGGGAAGGAGCAGGGATCTGCTGTGGCAGAGCTGGTGCTGTGCCTGGGAGCAGCTGGTTATTGAGTACCATGGTGCTGGCTCCCAGCCAGGGAGGACTCAACCTCAACCTGAATTCTTTCAGACCTCAGCCCAGGTACATTCAGCTCAGAGGAACCAGTTAAAAGAGGACTTGTTTTGAGCCCTCTTAGTAAATTTGGGTTTGTTATCTGGGACAAAATGAGCCAAAATATCTGGAGTAAGAAAGCCAGAGCATATGGTTCTCAGCATCACACTGCAGTGAATTCCTTAGATTAGTCCCAGCTGATAAAAGCAGCAGCAGGAATCAAAGAATATTGTATCAACTGCCAGAAATATTTCCACATAGTTAAATTGTGCTGGGGAAACAATGGAAATGCCAGCACAGCTTTCACAGAGTGAGCAGGGAACAGCCTTGTTAGGGCCTGGGGGGGGTTGGGCCTTTCTGAGAGGGTTCTGTGACTTACAGCTGCTTTTTCCTTAAAGACTGAAGAATTTGTGTCCCAGCCAACAGAGAAATTGCCATTCTCTGAAGCATCAGTGAAGCCTCCTCCCCCACGAGAGGTGAGCTTGTAAGAGTTCTTACATTTCCCAAAAGGGATTGTTCTTCACACAGCTTGCAGCCAAACTGAGGAAGTTTGGAGTGCAGGGTGCTCTGAATGCTGCTGGGTTCAGGAAGCAGCTGGAGGAACTGGATGAGAACTGCACTGGGGGCTGTTCAATACAAAGATACCACACATGGCAGAGAGCAGTCAAAGTGGGAGGAATTACTGATATAACCATGTAATCTTCCTTTAATAATCTGTCTTGGGCCACTGGGACAGACCAGCCTTCCCTTGGGGTCAGCAGGGTAAGAGCCACTTGGTATCTGTAAAAATATTTCTGCAGTGATTGTCTTTGTTTTGCCCATTTTCTTTCTGGGAATGTTTGATTTCAGTTTAGGTGCTTATGTGCACATCTTTGCTCCTTATCAATTCTCCAGAGCAGCTTCCCATGCTAAATGGGAAAACACCTTCAGAAAAGATTACGAATTTCAAAAAACATTTCTATTGCCTAAAATCTGCCCTTTTCTTTTGCCCCTAGACCAAAATGGAAGCATCCCAGAGCAGCAAGGCTGGTGCCAATGGAGTCTAACGTGGAGGCAGCACTGGGAGGAAGCAGCTTCCATCTCCACACCTGCAAAGGGAGCAGGGATTTCCCAGGAGGCTGCTCTACACAAGGAGGGCAGTAGCCCTCAGGGACCTCTCTCTCTGTCCCAAGCTTGTTAGCAACTAGGCTACTGCTGTCTGGATGGCCCCAGACATCTCTTTTGTGCTGGATCCTTGCCCTGCTACTTTTAACTTATGGTGTAAATATGTTAATAATGGTGCTGCTGTCTGTGCTGTTCCTGAGCAGGTGTTTGTGCTTAGCAAAGGCAGCTTTTCATGTTAGAATGGCCTGTGCACAGAGCAAGCTGGGCTGGGCTCCAGCAAAGCCTGTTCTGCAGTGTGAAATCCTCTGCAGGAACATCCCCACACAGCCAGGGCCAGCAGCTTGTCCTGAGGGTCACAGCTCAGGCTCTTGGTCCTGTTTGGGTGTTTTAGTCGCTGATCAGCCCACAACAACCCACGTGGCCACAGTTTAACTGAGGAGGTGGCCACAGGAAGGGAAGGAGCAGCATTTGGTGTGGTAGCACTGATCACAAGGGCTTCAGGCCCTGCTGGACAGGAGCAGCCTCACCTGGGAGTGTGGGAGCTGTGCAGGTGCCACACACTGTGACAGAATCTGACTTGCACTTTCAGGATCCCTCTGGGTCACAAGAGGGAACAACCTGGGCCTGCACACCTCTCCCAAGGGTGGAGCTTTGGTTGATCCTCACCAGGCTCAGAACACACACCAAGTGCTCTCCACACCTGCAAAGTGACTCCTCATGTGCTCAGTTTTTGCCAGACTCTCAGAGGATTCTGAAAAGCTGTTTTTAGCATTTGTTAAAATTTTTTACTCTGTCCTATGTAAATACTGAGAAATTACTCACATTATGGATTTTAAATATGTATATATTTATACTTACTGTAAAATTAGATTTGGTGCTAAGTAGGAATGAAATGTCTCTTCCAGAGTCAGCCAGCCTTTAGAACAACCCAACTGAGAGCCAGTTCTCCAAGCTCAGGTAGGAGCAGCACTTTAAACCCAAGGCCTCGGGCTCCTGCAGCACCACAGAGCCAGCTGTCAGGTGTCCTGTGTCCTTAGCTCTGTCCCTGAGCCTCTCCTTGTTCACCCAGCCCGTCCACAGTGCTGGATCTGTGTCTAATAAATGGAACAAATGTTGTTTCAATAAAATAACACCTTGCTGTGGAGTTGTGACCGTGTTCACAGGGGTCTGAGGGTGAGGGAGGAGATGAGGATCTGACTCCATGTTTCAGAAGGCTTGATTTATTATTTTATGATATATATTACATTAAAACTATATCTTAAACTGGGGATGTTCACACTGCCACCCTAAACAGGGGATGGTTACACTACTACCCTAAATTGGGGATTGTGGTGGTGTTCACAGGGGTCTTAGGATGAGGGAAGAGATGAGGATCTGACTCCATGTTTCAGAAGGCTTGATTTATTATTTTATTATATATATTATATTAAAACTATACTCAAAGAGTAGAAGAAAGGATTTAATCTGAAGGCTAGCTAAGACGAGAAGAAGAAAGAATGATCATAAAAGCTTCTGTCTCGGACAGAGAGTCTGAGCCAGCTGACTGTGATTGGCCATTAATTAGAAACAACCACATGAGCCCAATCCCAGATGCACCTGTTGCATTCCACAGCAGCAGATAATCATTGTTTACATTTTGTTCCTGAGGCCTCTCAGCTTGTCAGGAGGAAAAATCCTAAGGAAAGGATTTTCCATAAAAGATGTCTGTGACATGGAGTCACTGCTGCCTCTTAGTGCCGCAATGAGGGAAGGCATCTCCTCCCTCCTGCTGTTCCAGCCCGGGGCTGCTCCACTCCCAAACCCGCCTGGCTTTCTCTGGAGCCCCGGGGAGGTTTGGGGTGAAATGATCAGGTAATGGCTCTGCCGGCTCCCAGGGCTCAGCCCCTGCTCTGGGCGGAGGGAGAGGAGGAGGCTGGGTGGGATGAAGGCAGAACCAGCCAGCACATTCCTCTGCTGAGAGGTTTCACAGATGGAGAGAGCAGAGGGGCTGGCAGGGCGCCCTGGCATCACCTGGGCACTGCCCTGCTGTGGGTGAGCTCTGGGTGGGCTCTGGTGCCTCCCACATCCCCATCCTCCATCCGTGCACCACCACATCACGCTGGTGTGTGTGCCAGGCCTCATGTGTCCATTTACCTCCTGTGTTTTCAATTTAGAAAGATCTGGAAGCTGCGACTCTTATTTTCCTTGGATGTCCTGCAGTGACCACCAGCCCCGTGTTCAGCCTGAAGCGAGCACAGGCTGTGCCAACCTTCATCTTCCCAGGGGGCAGGCAGAAGGGGATGGACCCTTTCCACACCTCTGAACAAACCCATTTTCAGATCAAAAAACCAGCCAGCTTTTTTCCTTAGCTTCACTTGGGGATGTGCCCACTCTCACCTCTGCCTGGCATGCGGGGACCCCATGCACCTTCCCAGGACCCTGTACCCTGCAGAGGGGAGAAGCAGCAATTCTGCTGCATGACCTTCTGAGCTAGAGGAGGAAACGACCCCCGTGGAGCCCCATAAATCACGCGATTCTGTTCTGCAGCACCAGGTGAACAAAACGCTGCAGAGATCCAAGCTGTGTGTGCTTTGGCGTGGGGAGAGCTTTTCCAGCCGTGCTGGTGCCAAAGACCTTCCAGTCTCCCCTCAGCCTGGAGAAACAGCTTCTTGCCTGTTTATCCTTCCCCAGGGCATCCTCACGCTCTTTGTGCTCCAGCCCTGAGCTGGGTGTTGTGGTGCCCGTGTCCGTCCCAGCGCTGTTTTGGGGAGAGAAACAAAACTCCACAAATTCTGTGAAAGTTGTAAAGCTAGTGTGTTTATTACAGCGCTGGACTCATGTGGGAATCCAATCTGGGAACTCCAGATCCTCTTTTATATCCCTCTCAAATACATATACATGCAATTTCACCATAGGTTCATACATATTCGTTCCACTGATTTCACTTGCCACTCATTGTGACCATGTTCACAGGGGTCTGAGGATGAGGAAGAGACGAGGATCTGACTCCATGTTTCAGAAGGCTTGATTATTTTATGATATATATTATATTATATTAAAACTATACTAAAACAATAGAAGAAAGGATTTCATCAGAAGGCCAACTAAGAATAGAAAAAGAAGGAATGTATAACAAAGGTTTGTGGCTCTGACTCTGTCCGAGCCAGCTGACTGTGATTGGCCATTAATTACCAACAACCACATGAGCCCAATCACAGATGCACCTGTTGTATTCCACAGCAGCAGATAATCAATGTTTACATTTTGTTCCTGAGGCCTCCCAGATTCTCAGGAGGAAATGATTTTTCATAAAAGATCTCTGTGACAATTAATACTTCAGAAAGAACTCCTGGGCCAGGTTGTCCTGCTCTCTCTGCCCCCCTTTCCCCCCTTATTTCTTGTCCTTCAGCCCTTCCAGAGAGCAGGCAGTCAGAAAAACCAGCAAGCTACAGATTTAACTGAAAGATGTACATTCCACCTAAATCAAAATGGATTTCTACCCTGGAAAATTTCCACTCTGCCTCAGCACCTTGCCCTGGAGCAGGGAATTTCTGCTGGATTTCTGCAGGACGCTGCTCCCGTGGCAGTGCCAGCCCCAGGCTTTGCGTCAGCCTCTTCCCCTGAAAGCTGCAAGGAAAAGATGCCCCGGTCAGCACTTTTGGAGGACATTAGCATTCAGAGGGAAAGGCGGTGATTTAGTGAGGCCCAAGCACAACAAAGGCTGGGGTTTACAGCTCCCGGATCCCAGCAGCACATTCCTGCAGCCCTCCTGCCTCTGCTGCAAACGTGTAACAAAGGACAGGAGCCTGAAATCGAGTAGGGACAAGGGCTCTGCCGTCAAATCTTGCATGGAGCACGACGGGGTGCAGGTGGCAAGGTCCCCAAGGTGTCCCCAGGGATGGTCCCACCCTGCTTCTCCTTGTGGTGCCCAGGACAGGGGGGTTTGGGGGAGCTGTGTGCCCCAGCTGCAGCTGCACACATCTGGCTCTGGCTCTGCTCAGCTCTGGGGGGCTGGAGCTGCACATTCCTGAGCCTTTTTGGAGCATCCCTCGGCGCGCTTTGGAGCACCTTGCATCCCTTAGAACATCCCTGTATCCTTTAGAACATCCTTGAGCCCCTTGGAACATCCCTGGGGCCCTTGGAAGCCCCTTGGAGCATCCCTGAGCCCCTTGGAGCATCCTGCTGACCCCACAGCTGGCTGGAACATGGGGGGTCATTCCCCACCCACCCTGAGCCCTGCTCGGAGCTGTGGGAGCTGCCCCGAGGTGCAGTGGCACAGGAGGTTCCTGCAGGGCTGGCAGGGTGACAAAGCCCAGCTGAGCCCTGGCAGAGCAGCCACGGCCTGGGCTGGGGCCAGGAGATTGTCCCGGCCCTGCAGAGCCCGAGGGCTTTAAAAGGAGAGAATCAGGAAGGCGAGGAGTGCAGAAGACAAAGGATGCTGTGAGAGCCAAGCACTCAGCAGGCACCGGTGCCCAGCACACCCCACCCGCTCAGGGGCTCCTGAGGGGCAGCACCTTCAGCTCCTCCATGGCCCTGGAGCCGTTTCCCAAGGGATCCTGCCCCATCTCCCTCCTCAGCACAGACCTTGGAGGGGCTGCAGGGGTCCAGCTGGGGCGTGCTCTGGTCCTGGGTGAGGCCTGTGGGGCGCTGAGGTCACTTTTGGGGTATCCCCATCTCCCACGTTGCCCACATGGACAGGATGGCTCAGCAGGAAGGGCAGAGAGGAGCTGAATTTTGCTGCTGGGCTCCAGCATTCAGGCAGCCCTGTGCCATCAGCCTCTGTGGTTTCTGCTGGGCAGCACCCTGGGGACCCTCCATGCTGTGTCCCCATGTCCCCATGGAGTGCAAGGGGCACCCAGCTGCATGTGCCCCTTCCCCAGCCTGGCAGGGAGCACCAGGTGGGTGGTTTCTAATGGGTGCCAGCCAGAACAGCACCCCAGGGACGCTCCATGTTGTGTCCCAATGTCCCCACGGTGTACAGGGGGGTGGTTTTTTGCTGGGCGCCAGCCAGGACAGCAC
This sequence comes from Ammospiza caudacuta, assembly GCF_027887145.1. Taxonomy (NCBI): domain Eukaryota; kingdom Metazoa; phylum Chordata; class Aves; order Passeriformes; family Passerellidae; genus Ammospiza; species Ammospiza caudacuta. The sequence continues at coordinate 5,651,965 of NC_080618.1, forward strand.
CCTGGGGACCCTCCATGCTGTGTCCCCATGGAATTCAGGGGGCACCCAGCTGCATGTGCCCCTTCCCCAGCCTGGCAGGGAGCACCTCAGGGACCCTCCATGCTGTGTCCCCATGGAATTCAGGGGGCACCCAGATGCATGTGCCCCTTCCCCAGCCTGGCAGGGAGCGCCAGGTGGGTGGTTTCTAATGGGTGCCAGCCAGAACAGCACCCCAGGGACCCTCCATGCTGTGTCCCCATGGAATTCAGGGGGCACCCAGCTGCATGTGCCCCTTCCCCAGCCTGGCAGGGAGCAGGACCCTCCATGCTGTGTCCCCATGGAATTCAGGGGGCACCCAGATGCATGTGCCCCTTCCCCAGCCTGGCAGGGAGCACCAGGTTGGTGTTTTTTTGTTGGGTGCCAGCCAGGACAGCACCCTAGGGACCCTCCATGCTGTGTCCCCATGGAATTCAGGGGGCACCCAGCTGCATGTGCCCCTTCCCCAGCCCTGCAGGCAGCACCACCAGCAGCTCTGCTGCAGCTGCTCTGCTTATTATCATGTTTAATTGCCCTCCTGGTAACCCCAGGAAATGAGCAGGAGCCGGTTTGGGATGATGTAAACACCAACTCCAGCTCTCCCTGCGCCAAGAGAGCTGTGATGTATGCAATTTATGCGATTTATGCGATTTCTGTGATTTATGGAGCCCCCCAGCCCTGCCCCCAGCCTGGGCTGCCACTTTAATCCAGGCCCGCAAATTCAACATAAATCACTTGATTAAAAGCTCTACTTAATTTAAAGGGGGTGGGGCATGGGCAGAGTGCAGCTGATCGATTTAATTTACACCGGGAAACAGCAACAGGCAGACACATTTAAAAAGGTTTAAAAAGGCTGGGGAGGCCCCGGTGATGCTGCAGCTGCCTCAGTTTAACCCTTTAAAGGCTCTCAGCCTCCCTCCATGCATGGCCAGCCACCTCCCACACCACTGTGGGGTGCAGGGTGCTGGAAGGTTTTTATGGGAAGCACTGGAGCCATGAAAAAGCAGAATTTCCCCCAAAAGCAGATGAGCATCATCCTCCCAAAGTGCTGCCTGTTTTTTAGTTTTTTTTTGGGGTTTTTTTAGGGTACTGGAGCCATGAAAAAACAGAAATCCCCCCAAAATCAGCTGAGCATCACCTTCCCAAAGTGCTGCCTGGTTTTGTTTTTGTTTTAAAGCACTGGAGCCATGAAAAAAACCAGAATTCCCACGAAAGCAGCTGAGCATCATCCTCCCAAAGTGCTGCCTGTTTTTTAGGTTTTTTTGGGTTTTTTTTATGGTATTGGAGCCATGAAAAAACAGAATTCCCCCAAAAGCAGCTGAGCATCACCTTCCCAAAGTGCTGCCTGGTTTTTTGGGTTTTTTTATGGCACTGGAGCCACGAAAAACCAGAATTCTCCCCAAAAGCAGCTGAGCATCACCTTCCCAAAGCATTGCCTGTTTTTTGGGTTTTTTTATGGTACTGGAGCCATGAAAAAACAGGATTCCCCCCCAAAAGCAGCTGCAGCATCATCCTCCCAAAGTGCTGCCTGTTTTTTTGGGGTTTTTTAATGGTACTGGAGCCGTGAAAAAACAGAATTCTCCCCAAAAGCAGCTGAGCATCACCTTCCCAAAGTGCTGCCTGGTTTTGTTTTTGTTTTAAAGCACTGGAGCCATGAAAAAAAACCAGAATTCCCACGAAAGCAGCTGAGCATCATCCTCCCAAAGTGCTGCCTGTTTTTTGCGGTTTTTTAATGGTACTGGGGCCATGAAAAAACAGAAATCCCCCCAAAATTAGCTGAGCATCACCTTCCCAAAGTGCTGCCTGGTTTCTGTTTTTTTTTTTTTTTTTTTTTTTTTTTTTTTTTTTTTTTTTCTTTTAATGGCACTGGAGCCACGAAAAAACAGGATTCCCCCCAAAAGCAGCTGAGCATCACCTTCCCAAAGCATTGCCTGTTTTTTGGGTTTTTTTTGTGGTACTGGAGCCATGAAAAAACAGAATACCCCCAAAAGCATCTGGAGCATCATCCTCCCAAAGTGCTGCCTGGTTTTTGGGGGTTTTTTTTTGGGTTTTTTTGTGGTACTGCAGCCGTGAAAAACCAGAATTCCCCCAAAAGCAGCTGAGCATCACCTTCCCAAAGTGCTGCCTGGATGAGCTTGAGCCCCCTCCCCATCACCCCCCCACCCCAAGGGAGATGTAAGGGTGGTTAAAGTCTTTTAATAATTACAAGAATTCCAGGATCTCATTACAGAAAAGAGTTTACAACAAATAATATTTCTCCGTACAAAGGCAAAATAAACTTTTCAAGTAACAGCGGCCCGGCAGGGAGGGATTTCAGGGGGGGTGCCCTGTCTGTCTGTCTGTCCGTCCGTCCGTCCGTCCGTGGGACTGCAGGGGGAGCACAGAGCTGGGCTGAGGGTGTGAGGATGCTCCCAGGTAAGGCACTGGCAGGGGATGCCCGGGCACGGTGGGGTTGGCACCGAGCTGGGCACTGCCCAGAGCTCCCCCCAGGCACGTAATGACAACAGATTCCCAAAAGGCATCATCGACACGTTATTATTATTATTATTATTATTATTGTTTAATACAACCCCATATAAAACTGAAGCAGCAGCAGCAAATTCTTATCGAGGGACCTAAACTGAAATAGGTTTAGAACATAATTTAAAAAAATAAAACCAGCAAAAATAGCAAAATATATGACTTTTTTTTTTTTTTTAATATATATATATAGCAACTGATATCTACCAGCCACTAGTACCTTCCTACCAAACTGGTATATCTCTGGTAACAACCCTTTTTAAAAAGACATGTAAATATATATTCATATTTATACATATTTTTTTCGTTATGTACACGGGACTCTGGGTTTAGCACGGGTGGGTTCAGGCACCTCTGAGCAGCGCAGGGCTCCTGCCCTGGCAGTGCCAGGCCTGGCTCAGCAAAGCCCACGGGTGATGCTCTGGGGCTCTGGGGGCATCCTGGGCACGGAGGGAGCCACACCACGAGGGTGCTGGCATGCCGAGGGTTCCTGGCACACCCAGTGATGGTTACAGAACACCAGTGGGGCGCCTGGCACACCAGCGATCCTCCTGGCACACCAGTGAGGCTCCTGGCACATTGGTGAGGCTCCTGGCACACCAGGCAGGGGCACAAAATCCCTATGGGGCTCCTGGCACACCAGTGATGGTTACAGAACACCAGTGAGGGTCCTGGCACATTACTGATGGTCCTGGCACACCAGTGAGGTTCATGGCACACCAGTGAAGCTCCTGGCACATCAGTGAGAGTCCTGGCACACCAGGGAGGCTCATGGCACATTAGTGATGGTCCTGGCACACCAGTGAGGTTCATGGCACACCAGTGAAGCTCCTGGCACATCAGTGAGAGTCCTGGCACACCAGTGAAGCTCCTGGCACATTAGTGATGGTCCTGGCACACCAGGCAGGGGCACAGAACACCAGTGAGACTCCTGGCACGCCAGTGAGGGTCCCAGCACACCAGTGAAGCTCTTGGCACGCCAGTGAAGCTCTTGGCACATCAATGAGGCTCCTGGCACACCAGTGATGGTTACAGAACACCAATGGGGCTCCTGGAACACCAGTCAAGCTCCTGGCACACCAGTGATGGTTACAGAACACCAGTGAAACCCCTGGCACACCAGTGAGGCTCTCGGCATGCCAGTGAGGTTCCTGGCACCCCAATGACGCTCCTGGCACACCAGTGAGGCCCCTGGCACACCAGTGATGGTTACAGAATACCAATGGGGCTCCTGGCACACCAGTGAGGCCTCTGGCACACCAGTGAAGCTCCTGGCACATTGGTGAGGGTCCTGGCACACCAGGCAGGGGCACAGAACACCAGTGAGACTCCTGGCACACCAGAGAGGATCTCAGAACACCAGTGAAGCTCCTGGCACCCCAATGAGGCTCCTGGCACACCAGTGATGGTTACTGAACACCAGTGAAGCTCATGGCACACCAGTGAAGCTCCTGGCACATTGGTGAGGGTCCTGACACACCAGTGAGGGTCCCAGCGCACCAGTGAAGCTCCTGGCACACCAGTGAGGCTCATGGCACCTTAGTGATGGTCCTGGCACACCAGTGATGGTTACAAAACACCAGTGAGAGTCCTGGCACACCAGTGAGGCTCCTGGCACACCACTGAAACCCCTGGCACACCAGTGAGGCTCCCAGCACACCAATGAAACCCCTGGCACACCAGTGAAACCCCTGGCACACCAGTGAAACCCCTGGCACACCAGTGAGGCTCTCAGCACACCAATGATGGTCCTGGCACACCAGTGAGAGTCCTGGCACACCAGTGAGGCTCCTGGCACACCAGTGAGGCTCCTGGCACACCAGTGAGAGTCCTGGCACACCAGTGAGGCTCCTGGCACACCAGTGAGGCTCCCAGCACACCAATGATGGTCCTGGCACACCAGTAAGGCCCCTGACACGCCGAGGCTCCCCCCTGTGCAGCCACAGGAGCCCGGTGCTGCTCCCAGCTCCCCAGGTTCTCCTGGCACACCAGCCTGTGCCCCAGCAGGCTGTGCCACCCCAGGATGCCTGGCTGGGCTCTTTGGCCACGCAGTGCCCACGGGAGAGGATCTCAGCTCAGCCAGGTGGGAACTCTCCAGCACAGAATGACAGAAAAGAGGTTTAAAAACAAAAGGAGGAAAGGCCACGGAAACCCCGGAGCCTTTGGGCTGTGCAGAGCTGGCAGGAGGAGCTGGGTGGTGGTTTTGGTTATGTGAGATGCTACAGATGTCTCTGAACCCTTTCTGCGCCAGCCGAGCACGGCCAGGCTGTGCAGGCAGCGTCCACGGGCATGGCACGGCAGTGCCAGGCTCAGTGTCGCTTCAGTCCACCATTGCTGTGCTGAGGGGGCAGCTTGGGCAGGCAGGGCTCGTCGGGCAGCGGGTCGTGGGAGAACACCGAGTCCTCTCCCGAGGAGCACGTGGAGCTGCGCGTGTCCGGGAAGCCGGGGGAGTACTGGTCCAGGGGCAGGGACAGGTCCAGGTACTCCTGAGAGAGGGACAAACCCCAGTGACAGGATCAGGAAAGGATAGGGCAGCTCCCAGAGAGCCCCTCACCCAGGAGAGAACTGATCCAGGGGCAGGGACAGGTCCAGGTACTCCTGAGAGAGGGACAAACCCAGGGATGGGATCAGGAGGCGACAGGGCACAGCCTAACCCAGGTGCCACCAGTGCCACCTCTCCTACTGACCCTGATCCAGGGGCATGGACAGGTCCAGGTACTCCTGAGAGAGGGACAAACCCCAGAGAGGGCTCAGGAAAGGACAGGGCAGCTCCCAGAGAGCCCCTCACCCAGGGGAGAACTGATCCAGGGGCAGGGACAGGTCCAGGTACTCCTGAGAGAGGGACAAACCCAGGGATGGGATCAGGAGGGGACAGGGCACAGCCTAACCCAGTGCCACCTCTCCTGCTGACCCCATGAACCCGGGGGAGTACTGGTCTAGGGGCAGGGACAGGTCCAGGTACTCCTGAGAGGGACAAACCCCAGTGACAGGATCAGGAGGGGACAGGGCAGAGCCTCGCCCAGGTGCCACCCCTCCTACTGACCCTGGGAAGCCATGGACAGGTTCAGGCACTCCTGGCAGGGACAAATCCCAGGGACAGACTCAGGAAAGGACAGAGCAGCCCCCATGGAGCCCCTGACTCAGGTGCCACCAGTGCCACCTCTCCTACTGACCCTGGGAAGCCACGGACACTCCTGGAGGGACAAACCCCAGGGACAGGCTCAGGAGGGGACAGGGCAGAGCCTCAACCAGTGCCACCTCTCCTACTGACCCCAGGAAGCCATGGACAGGTCCAGGCACTCCTGGAGGGACAAACCCCAGGGACAGGCTCAGGAGGGGACAGGGCAGCCCCCCCTGACCCAGGTGCCGCCTCTCCTACCTGGTTGGAGGTCATGGCCACGATCCTGTCCAGGTCCTCCACCAGCTGCTTGAAGGTGGGTCTCTGGGAGGGGACGGCGTGCCAGCAATCCCTCATCATCATGTACCTGTGAGGGCAGGGCAGGAAGGGGCTCAGCGTGGGGACCCCCAGCCACAGGAGCAGAGAAGCACCAGGAATGTGTGCCCAGCGTCCCTGTGCCCAGGCTGGACCATCAGGGAAGATGCTACTCCAGGGTGATCCCCCATGGGCAAGGAAGGGGAACCCTTCTCAATAATTGCTTGGATTGTGGGAGAGTGAGGAATACTAAAGATGTGATGAACACTTAATTCTTTTAGAAATGTGGCTAATTTTTGAGATATATATGTGGGACTACTGTTGGTTTTTACTTCTTGGGGCACACTTAATGAAGCAAAAGTTTGCAAAAAATGCTGACAGGCATGATTACTTGTTTCACTTGTGTGAAGAGAAGCAAAAATTGCACTAGAGAACGTGTCTACTGAAACATTAATATTTTTAAATTCACTAAAGGAAGGGTATTTAGTGATGTCTGTTTGCTATAACTGCAGGCTTTGTAAACTTAGTGCTGCTCTTGTAGAAACAGGAGGTTGCACATGCTGACAGGGCAAGTATTGATGATAGCCTTAGCCTGACTTTTGGAAATTTGAAACATTTCCACAAGTGCTTGCACGTTTCGGTGAAAAAAGGCATGACTCAGTTTTGCTTGTTTAAAAATGTTTGGCAAAGTGTTTGAAATAACCATTGTCAGTTTGTCCGCTCTCATGTTTCTTCCTACTAAAAATCTAGGAAGCGAAGAATGAGCTCCGATGTGAGAGACAAAATATGGATTAGTTCTATACTGCAAAGTTGTATAAAGACATGAAAGCCTGCCCTATCAACCCAGGGAGGAGGATGGACACAGTCTGGGCTGGTTTCTGTGCTGGGATTCCCTCATTATTGCAAATCTGGCTGACTGATGTTTTTGCAGGGCTGGGATTGTAACTCCCAACATCTGCCTGCCACCCTCCATGCCCCAGCCCACGTTCTGCACCCAGCAATGGCACTCAGAGATGTCAAACCCCCCTTCCCCACGCCACTCACAGCTCGTTGGTGCAGTTGCTGGGCTTGTCCATCCTGTGACCTTCCTTCAGCAGCTTGAAGAGCTCCTCAACGGGCACACCAGGGTAGGGGGACCCACCCAGTGTGAAAATCTCCCACAGCAGCACCCCAAAGGACCACCTGGGAACACAGGGCACATGCTGGGGCTCCAGGGTGCTGACACCCTGCTGGACCCCAGTTAGAGGCTGGTTTGCTGGGAGGAACAACCATCCACAGCTTCGATTCACTCTGCAGGATAAATGAGCCCCAGCACCAAAAAATGGTTGGTTGGCTGGCACCAACTGCAATTTCATTAAATCAAAGCAAACCCCATCCATGCATGTCCCCAGCAGGCCCTACTCACACATCACTCTGGTGGGTGTAGATTCTGTCAAAGAGAGCCTCAGGAGCCATCCACTTCACTGGCAGGCGACCCTGGAGCACAAAACCCACAGGGGCTGTGAGGGAAGCTGAGCCCTGCATGCCTGGGGCATTCCCAGTTCAGACTGGGGCATTCCCAGTTCAGACTGGGGCATTCCCAGCTCAGACTGGGGCATTCCCAGCTCAGACTGGGGCACTCCCAGCTCAGACTGGGGCATTCCCAGCTCAGACTGGGGCATTCCCAGCACAGACTGGGGCACTCCCAGCACAGACTGGAGCACTCCCAGCTCAGACTGGGGCATTCCCAGCACAGACTGGGGCATTCCCAGCACAGACTGGGGCATTCCCAGCTCAGACTGGGGCATTCCCAGCACAGACTGGGGCACTCCCAGCACAGACTGGGGCACTCCCAGCTCAGACTGGAGCATTCCCAGGTCAGACTGGGGCACTCCCAGCACAGACTGGGGCATTCCCAGCTCAGACTGGGGCATTCCCAGCACAGACTGGGGCACTCCCAGCTCACACTGGGGCACTCCCAGCTCAGACTGGGGCATTCCCAGCTCAGACTGGGGCATTCCCAGCACAGACTGGGGCACTCCCAGCACAGACTGGGGCACAGCACTCACATTTGTGGTCTTCTTGTAGTAATCGATATGGTGGATGTCACGGGCCAGCCCGAAGTCGGCGATCTTCATCACGTTGTCCTCTGTGACCAGCACGTTCCTGGCTGCCAGGTCCCTGTGGATGCACTGACCAAGCACAGGGCTCTCAGAATTGGAGGGTTCTCCATCATGATGGGGTGTGTCATGGATATATTTTATGAAAAATCCTTTCATTAGGACTTTTTGAAATCCTTTCATTAGGGTTTGACCAAGCACAGGGCTCTCAGAACCAGAGGGTTCCCCATGATGGGATGTGAAAAAATTCTTTATCGTTAGGATTTTTTCTCCTGAGAAGCCTCAGAAATTAAATGTAAACAACAATCATCTGCTGCTGTGGAATGCAACAGGTGGATCTTTAACTGGTGTCATGTGGTTGTTTCTAATTGATGGCCAATCACAGTCAGCTGGCTTGGACTCTCTGGCCAGTCACAAGATTTTATTATCATTCCATTCCATTCCATTCCATTCCATTCCATTCCATTCCATTCCATTCCATCCCATTCCTTTCCTTGCTAGCCTTCTGATGAAATCCTTCCTCTATTCTTTTAGTGTAGTTTTAATATATTCTATTATAATAATTATATTTTATATTATAGTAATTATAAATAATATTATATAATAATATTATATTATATTATATTATATTATATTATATTATATTATATTATATTATATTATATTATATTATATTATATTATATTTTTAATATAACATATAAAATTACTATGTTTATATATAATATTAATATAATATATATAATACATATATAAAAACGTTAATATAATATATAGAAGACATATAATAATATTATATATATATAAATAAAATAATAAATCAGGCTTCTGAAACATGGAGTCAAGATTCTCATCTCTCCCCTCATCCTGGGACCCCTGTGAGGGATGGGCAGGGAGGGAAGGGTGCATGCCCCTGGGCTCCCCATCCCACCACAGCCTCCTGGGAGCTCCTCACCTTCTTGGAGGCCAGGTACTCCATGCCCCGTGCCACCTGGTAGGCACAGGAGACCAGGTCCTTGAAGGAGAGCTGCTCCTCGGGCACGCGGGCGGGGTTGTAGCAGTACTCCATGCCCGGGGGCCGCCGTGCCTGCAGGTACTCACGGAGGTTGCCCTTGCTGGCGTATTCCACGATCACATAGAGCGGCCCTGAGGGGATGAGAACATGGAGCAGGGTGCCAGGAGAGCCCCTCTAGCTGAGGGGTGGCACAGGGGACACCTCGTCCCCACTCACCGTCCTGCGTGCAGGCTCCCAGCAGGTTGATGATGTTCTTGTGCTTGCCGATCATCTTCATCATCTCCATCTCGGAGATGAGGTCAGACAAGTCCTTCTCTGTGGCGTCAGCTGAAGGGGAGGAGGCAGCACTTAGGGGGTGCACACTGCAGACCCCAGCCAGGGCTGCGGCATCGTGCCAGTATAATTTTAATACATCGTTTTCCTTTAATATAATATATAGATCATAAAATAATGAATCAGCCTTCTGAAACAGGGAGTCAAGATTCTCATCTCTTCCCTCGTCCTGGGACCCCTGTGAGCACCACCACAGGGAGGGAAGGGTGTGTGCCCCAGGCCCAGGTGCTGGGCTCCCCATCCCACCAAACCCCTTTTTCATTGGTGAGCTGTGACTTTTATGAGTCACAGTCACAATTATCTCTATCTAGTATTGTATTAAGGGCCACTGCATCACTGAAAGTTTGGCTTTGCAAACTTTCTGAAAACTCCTCTCTCTTGCTTGCTAAAAATTTCACAGCATTGTTTTGCAAGAATAATTCTTTACCATCAGTTTCTTGTACAAACTGCAGAGTAGCCATGATATTTTCTGAAAAATCCTTTCTTTAGGATTATTTCTCCTGAGAAGCTTAGAGGCGTCAGGAACAAAATTGTAAACATTGATTATCTGCTGCTGTGGAATGCAACAGGTGCATCTATGATTGGTCTCATGTGGTTGTTTCTAATTAATGGCCAATCACAGTCAGCTGGCTCAGACTCTCTGTTCAAGCCACAAGCCTTTGTTATCATTCCTTCTTTTTCTATTCTTAGCTGGCCTTCTGATGAAATCCTTTCCTCTATTCCTTTAGTATAGTTTTAATCTAATATATATCATAAAATAATAAATCAGCCTTCTGAAACACGGAGTCAGATCCTCATCACTTCCCTCATCCTAAGACCCCTGCAAACACCACCACACTGCAGTTAGTTAATTACACTCTCTCCCCTTAAATTCCTTCTGTAGCATCATTTTGCTAACACATTTTTGCTGCCACTTACACTTGAGCATCTTCACGGCCACCTTGGTCACACGGTTGGGCTTGTCCTTGTCCAGGCCGATGGCTTCTGCCAGCACCACCTGCCCGAAGCAGCCTTCTCCCAGGGGCTTGCCCAGGATCAGCCTGCAGGGAGAAGACCCCAAATGTTGGGGAAGATGAAACAAGAAAGCCTTATCAATATGATTGCCTGGCAAAAGATTTTGAGAATATGGAAACTATAAGTGAGATTGAAATGAAAGCAAGCTTTGAGATCCCGCAGTTACTGAACAACTGGAAAACAATGGTGTGGCTGGCTGAAGGTGATCCCCTTTTGATGGAACAACACCCTCTGCTTGCAGACAGCTCCAAGGCTCAGAGCAGACCCTACAGCTTGGCAGAAGGGGCCAAAGAGGAGTTTTTAGGGTTTAAAATGTAACACAGGATGGTAATGTAATGATTCTTATAGACTGTATGGAAATGCTGTAGGATTTGTATCTTGTACTGGATTGGTTAGTGAGAATCAGAATATTCAACACAGAAGATGATTTATTGTATTGGAATGAGAACTTCGCTCTCTTACCCCTTTTACTCTTTCACCCTCTCATCCTCTCTCCCCCTCTCCTCTCTCAGGCCTGCTCTGAGCTGTGGCTGCAGCTCCCAGCAGGGCCCTGCACTTGGCCCTTTGCAATGAACCCCAAATTCCGTGACCAGAAGAAGATTTATTGTATTGTAATGGGAACCTCGCTCTCTCATCCTCTTTACCCCTCTCTTTACCTCTCTTTCTCTCTCTCAGGCCTGCTCTGAGCTGTGCCTGGCAGCTCCCAGCAGGGCCCTGCACCCAGGCCCTTTGCCTCCTTGGTTATCCAGCAAGCTTGGCTCAGCAATTCTTTTCTTCTATATCAAAACTTACTTCCATCTCTATTCTTCCATCAGACTCAACACTTAAAAATCTCTCTGCCAAGCACACATATCTGTGAGACTCTCCTGTCAAACTCTCATCCTTCCCAACCCTCACCTGTCCCGGGGCAGCTCCCAGCGTGGATCCTCGGGCAGCTCGTACTCGGACACCCCGGCCAGCATGGGGGTGCCGCTGGAGGAGAGGCGTGAGGGCCTCACCAGCATCACCCCCGAGTTCATGGACGAGCTGGAGTCGGCTGACACCTGCAGGGGGATGTGGGTTACCTTCATGCAGTGCCCAGCCCGCGGCTGGCTGCCGCCGGGGTGGGGGAAATGGTGATGGGAGCATTGGTTCACCCTATGGAAGTGTGCTCCCCACTGATGGAGTGACAAAACTATCCTCTGTCCCCTTGAAGGAGTGGCAAAACTGCCCTTTGTACCCTTGAAGGAGTGACAAAACTGTCCCCTCAAAAAGGAAAGAAACCCAGAAGTTTCTCTCCTGGATTAGGTGAAAAAGCCATCTCACAGGACCTAGGGGACTTCACCTCAAACTTAAGGATACTACACTTAAGGATACCCAATTGCACAGAAGCCAAAAAATCTTGTATAGGAATGTGCTCCCTGTTGACAGAGTGGCAAAATTATCCTTTGTCTCCTTAAAAAGGGAAAAATCCAGAAGTTTCCCTCCTGGATTAAGTGGAAAAGCTGCCTGATAGGACCTGGGAACTTCACCTCAAATTTAAGGATAACTAATTGCACAGGAGTCAAAAAGTCTTGTATAGGAATGTGCTCCCTGTTGACAGAGTGACAAAACTATTCTTTGTCCCCTTGGAGTGACAAAACTATCCCATGTACCCCTGAAGGAGTGACAAAACTATCCTCTGTACCCTCAAAAAGGAAATAAGCCCAGAAGTTTCTCTCCTCAATTAGGTGAAAATGGCATCTTATAGGTCTGGGGGACTTCACCTCAAATTTAAAGATAGTAATTGGACAGAAGCCAAAAAGTCTTGTATAGGAATGTGCTCGCTGTTGATGGAGTGTCCCATCAAAAAGGAAAGAAGCCCACAAGTTTCCCTCCTGGATTAGGTGAAAAAGCCACCTCATAGGACCTGGGGGATTTCACCTCAAACTTAAGGATACCCAAATGGACAGAAGCCAAAAAGTCCTGCCTGAGCAATTAATTAGAAAAAGAAGTGAACAAAGAAACTAATTGCTTTTGTGAGGTGCTTTACCAAGAGCAAAGACCTCCGACACCTGGCTTGGTTTTTCTCTGTTTGTTATTTTGCCTTTTTGTTTCCAACACTGCAACAGAAGCCATCCTGCTGATTTTTATGCCTCCAAGGGTAGCTGAGCTATCTTGGGTGTGTTTTAGACCTCTGAAATCTTATTAGACCTGGCTTGAGGAGGCTCCTATAACAACCCCTGCCCACCCTGCCCACGTGCCCAGCAGTGCTGCTCCCCTCTGTGGAACTTTTAATTACTCTCCATCATGCTGAAGCCCAAAAATGCACAGCCTGGGAGCTCTCCCATCTCCTCCATGCTCTGCTCAAGCCTTAAACTGCTGTAAATCCTCCTGGTTCTCCTCATGAGCCCCATCAGGGCAGGGACGAGGGGAAGCTGTGCAGCCCCACCACCCTGCTGACTGTGCTGCCATCAGAAGCACAGCCAGGTGGGCACATCCAGCAGGGTGAGACGGTCCCAGATCATCCCATCCCTCCTCCCCCAGGCGCCCTGGACTCCAGGAGAGGCAGTAGGTGCAAACAAACCCCCTCTCTACTTTCTGTTACCTGTCTGCGCAGGGGGATGCTCTTGGCCAGCTTGTGCACGGCCAGCTGGCTGTTGAAATCTGTCTTCTTGGTGGTGCTCTTCAGCTTGTAGATGATGATGGTCACCACCATGCAGGAGATGAGGAAGGCCCCGATGCAGTAGATGATGATCTCCAGGTAGAAGGGGGACGTCATCATGGCTGGGGTGTCTTCAATGGCTGGGTCAGCGTGAACAGGGGGTTTGTTAGCACCCACCAGGCCACAGGGAGTGGCAATGGGGAGCTCCTGGCTCGTCCCCAAGCTCAGTGGGGACATTGGGGCAGCCCCTGGCTTGTCCCCAAGCTCAGTGGGGACATTGGTGCAGCAGGGCCTGGGGGCTGCCCCCCAAACCCTTTATGGGAAATTGTGCAAGCAGCCCCCAGCTCATCATCCCCAATGCCTCTGCCACCTCTGCAGGCAGCCCAGGGTGGTCAAACGGGGCAGGAATGAAGAAGGGGACCTTTGGGGACAGGTTGTTTAAACTAAAAACTTTACAGCTTTGTGAAATTTGCAAAGCTGGTATATTTGTTACAGTGCTGGATGCATGTGGAGATGATTCTCTTTAAAAGACGTATACTTTTGGGAATTTCAGATTTTTTAAATTTTAAATATATATATATAAAAATATATATATATTATATAGATATAAATATATATTTTTTCTTCTAAATCTGTATGCATACAATTTTACAATAGGTTTCTACATATTCATTTTTATGAATTTTGCGTGATATTTGCTGTTAGTTCTTTATTAGAAAGAATTTTTAGGTCAGGTTGACTTGGCTTGCTTTCATAGCAGTCTTTCTGTCTTTTTTATCACTTTGTCTCTTTTTGTTTAATTCCTGTTTTTCACTGAAGTAGTTTTTTTGAGCTTAGCTTTTTAGTCAGGCTAAATAGTTATGTTTTCTAACTAGAGATTTAAGTTCAAAACGTGCATTCCACTTAAACTAAAATGGATTTCTATTGGAGAAATTTTTTTGGAGAATCTTTTTTAAGTGTGTTTTTTTTTTTTTTTTTTTTTTTTTGAGAAATTTTTTTTTTTTAGAGAATAAGTAATTTTTTTTTATTTAATGCAATGCAGCCAGGGGCACTCCAGTGGCAATGACCTGCTGGGGGAAGGGACCCTGCTTTGGTGGCTGATGGGGTTTTGGAGCCCTGAACAGCTCAGAGCCCCTTCCATGTGCCTGGTCCAAGGTGAATCAGGCAGGATGGGGCTGCCAGCCCTCCTTGTGCACCCCCAGAGAGCAGAACCTCAGAGAGAGGTGTGAGAGGGAGCTGAAGGTTCCTGCCCCAACCTCTGAGCACACCCGGCTGACAAAGCAGTGGCTGATAACTGGGAAAGTTTTGGCTGGGAAGCAGCGAGCACACAGCACCCCAAAAGCTTTCCCCAAAAGCTGTTATCAGGCTTTGCTCCCTCATTGATAGCCAGCAGCAGCATCAATGGGGACGGGGCAGCCATCCCCACAGGGCAGGCACACACAGCCCTGGCAGTCCCACACCACAGGGCAAGGCCAGGCTCTGGCAGGGAAGGGCAGCACTGCCAGCACCCCCAAACCCCCCTGGACCCCCTGAATGGCAGCGCTGGCCTGGCCTGGGGGTGTGAGACCGTCCTGCTCCAGTGCAGCCAGCCCTGGTTAAGTACCCCAGGTATGCATTGCCTGGGCCAGGGAGAGAGCAGGGGCAGACCCCAGCTGGGGTGGAGAGGGGCACAGAGCCAGGGGACACTGGGGACACTGCCACAGCTGCAGGGCAGCCCACACTGACCCAGGGATGGGGCTGGGATGTGCTCTCTCCCAGACCACAATGCATACCATGGAAAGGAGGGAGGAAAGGAAGAGGAGTATATACCTTCGAGAACTGTCAACCATGCAGAGTGATGGGAGATCCCAATAGAATTACCCGCCAAACATGTATACTCCCCAGCATCCTCAAATGAGACATTCCTTAAGTGAAGCACTTCCATTTCTTTGTCTGTCGTGTTAACGCCAGCCGTCTGGAAGGGAAAAAATGGGAGCAAAAAAAAAAAAAAAAAAAAAACGGAGAAGCAAACGACATGAGATCTTCTGGGAGGAGGCCAGAGAGGAGGGAGAGCCCAGTCTCATTTGGCAGAGCCCCGGGGAGCAGACAGAGACCACTGCAGAGATGAGAGACCCTCGGGATGACCGCTCATCCCTGGCGACCTAGGGAGATGCTGTTAAACAAAACCCTCCACCAGACGGGGTGTCCTGCCCATCATCATGCTGGGGATGGGCTGCATGGAGAAATCACCTGGGCAGGGCTGGCTGGACAGGGAGGGGAGCACAGACACAGGACACAGACAAGAGGATGGTGGCACAGACAGGGGATGCAGCGCTGTGCCAGTCTGGGGTGCCTGGACTGGCATGATGGCAGCACCCTCATGTGTGGGTTTCTATTAAGGGCTACAGCATCACTGAAAGTTTAGCTTTGCAGGTAAGATATAAACCTGAAAACTTCACTCTCTTGCTTGCTAAAGAGCTCACAGCATTGTTTGGCAAGAATAATTCGCTACCATCAGTTTCTTGTACAAACTGCAGTGTAGCCATGATATTTTCTGAAAAATCCTTTCCTTAGGATTTTTCCTCCTGACAAGCTGAGAGGCCTCAGGAACAAAATGTAAACAATGGTTATCTGCTGCTGTGAAATGCAACAGGTGCATCTGGGATTGGCCTCATGTGGTTGTTTCTAATTAATGGCCAATCACAGTCAGCTGGCTCAGACTCTCTGTCCGAGACAGAAGCTTTTATGATCATTCTTTCTTCTTCTAGTCTTAGCCAGCCTTCTGATGAAATCCTTTCCTCTATTCTTTTAGTATAGTTTTAATATAATATATATAATAAAATAATAAATCAAGCCTTCTGAAACATGGAGTCAGATCCTCATCTCTTCCCTCATCCTCAGACCCCTGTGAACACCGAATGATAGCACCCTCAGCTATCATTCTTTTTCATTAACCCTTTGTTATCATCATTTTTCTATTCTTAGAAAAGAACAGCTAGCCTTTTTTATCATTCTTTTTCTATTCTTAGCTAGCCCTCTGGTCCTAAGACACCAGCACACCCTTAGAGACCCAGGTTCACTGGTGCCAGGCTGTCACTACGAGCACACACACTGCTGCTCTCAAGGTGAAGAAAAGGGAAGTTATTTTCTGTCTCTAGCATTTATAGTTTTCTAAAAGTGACACTGGATTGGAGGGTTAAAGTGCCACCTCTCCAATGACACTGGACAAACCAACAGTCCATCAAATTTCTCTTCTTCCATAAAAGAATGCAAAGCAACGAGTTATTTACAGAAAGCGTGTGAGAGAAAGTTTGCTACAAGAATGTGAACATCAGAAGGCTTAGAAAATCTTAAAAAATCCTAAAAAAATCTTAAAAAATCAGGGTGACACCTGCCCAGCAGGCACTTGGTGTGTCACGATGGGGAGGACAGACACTGGGACACACACAGAGCACAGCCAGCCCCGCTGGGTATTTTTCCATGGTTGTTGCACCAGAAACAGCAGAAACAGGAGAGCCCAGAGTTTTGTCTTCCACCGCCAGGCATTCCTCGTGTTACCTGTGGCCAGGGGCCTGGTGACAGTGAGCCACGCAGACTGGTTGGCCTCTCCAATATAATTGGAAACCTTACAAACATACTCCCCGCTCTCGGCCTCTGTCACATTGTACAGGGTCAGCACCTCCGCATCTGAGCTATTAATCCCCGAGTGCTGGAACAGACCAACAACAGCAGTCACACGCTGTGCCCAGGAACCCCAGCGCCCTCAGGGCTGGCACAGGCTCTGCCAGCTCCCACAGGGGTGGGGGGCATGGGGATGTGCACAGGGGGGTACAGGAGGGAGGAGCAGGCAAAGGGATGGGGGGTAACTCTGCTCCCCTCGCTCAGGAGCACAGCTGGGATGCATGGAATCACTGAGTGCGGTGGAAGGGATGCTTAAAGACACCTTAAAGGACCTCCTGGCACAGCTGGAATGGTGGCCAGTGTGCCCACTGAGTGGCACTGCTGGGGTGCAGAGGGAGCTGCTCTGCCTGGGACCATGCAGGGCTCAGCTCCCAGCTCCAGAGCTGGGCTGGCTGCCTGGGACTCCCACCCAGCCCTGTGCTGAGTGCCCTTGGGGCTCCAAAAGCACTGGGACACCCACCCAGCCCTGTGCTGTGTGCCCTTAGGGCTCCAAAAGCACTGGGATAACACACCCAGCCCTGTGCTGTGTGCCCTTGGGGCTCCAAGAGCACTGGGATAACACACCCAGCCCTGTGCTGTGTGCCCTTGGGGCTCCAAGAGCACTGGCATACCCACCCAGCCCTGTGCTGTGTGCCCTTAGGGCTCCAAGAGCACTGGGATAACACACCCAGCTCTGTGCTGTGTGCCCTTAGGGCTCCAAAAGCACTGGGATAACACACCCAGCCCTGTGCTGTGTGCCCTTGGGGCTCCAAAAGCACTGGGATAACACACCCAGCCCTGTGCTGTGTGCCCTTGGGGCTCCAAAAGCACTGGGATAACACACCCAGCCCTGCGCTCAGTGCCCTTAGGGCTCCAAGAGCACTGGGATAACACACCCAGCCCTGTGCTGTGTGCTTTTAGGGCTCCAAGAGCACTGGGATAACACACCCAGCCCTGTGCTGTGTGCTTTTAGGGCTCCCAGCCCTGTGCTGTGTCCCCTCAAGGCTCCAAGGGCGCAGCTGGCACACACATCTGGCACACTCCCTGCTCCCTGCTGGGGATGGCTCTGGGCTCCAGCTGCCCCCAGGCTGGTCCCCAGCCCCAGGTGACTCTGGTGGCTGCCAATGCTGCTGCCCCAGGCACTGGGGAGCCCCCAGAGCGTGGCTTTACCTTCAGGATCTGCACGTAGGGCAGGTTGTCAGGCCCGATCTTGCTGCCGTTCACCTCGATGTGCTTCAGCCACTGGATGTGGGGCTGGGGGTCGCTGTACACCTTGCACACAAACTCCACATTGCTGCCCAGGGCCACTGTCTTGTTGGCAGGCAGCCCTGCCTGCAGGATGGGCCGGTGTGGGGAGCGCTCTGTGGGACCAGACATGATTTAACGTATGAAAAATCACAGGCATATTTTATTTTAGTTTATGAAAAATCCTTTTGCTAGGATCTTTTTCTCCTGACAAGCTGAGAGGCCTCAGGAACAAAATGTAAACATTGATTATCTGCTGCTGTGGAATGCAACAGGTGTATCTGGGATTGGTCTCATGTGGTTGTTTCTAATTAATGGCCACAGTCAGCTGGCTTGGACTGTCTGGTCAGTCACAAGATTTTATTATCATTCCATTTCATTCCTTGCTAACCTTCTGATGAAATCCTTTCTTCTATTATTTTAGTGTAGTTATAATATATCAATATAATATACTATACTATCATATAATATACTATACTATCATATAATATACTATACTATAATATAATGCAGTATAATGCAATATAATATAATATAATGTACTATAATAAAATATACTATACAATATAATATAATGTAATGTAATGTAATATAATATAATATAATATAATATAATATAATATAACATAATATAATGTAATATAATATAATGCAATAGAATATAATGTAATAGAATACAATACAGTATAATATAATACAATAATAATGTAATATAATATTATAATAATGTAATGTAATATAATATAAATAGTATAATAATATAATAATTATATATATATAATAAAATAATGAATCAGCCTTCTGAATCATGGAGTCAAGATTCTCATCTCTTCCCTCCTCCTGGGACCCATGTGAACCCTACCACAATGGGGCACCTTACAATGGGGTTTGGGGTGCATCCTGCAGCCCCCCATGCCCAGGACCCCTGGCACAGGTTGGCACCAATGCCCCCAACTCAGCATTAGTGTCCCCTCACCCAGGAGCCTCCTGCAGTGGGATGACAGCATGCAGGATGTGGGACAGGTGAATTCCCTGTGGGACAGGGACATCAGCACCTCCTGGGCAGGGTGAGGGGTCAAACCAACCTATGGAGGGTCCTGGCTGCTCACAAAGGGGCTGCCACTGTGGTGAGTCAGCATTAACAAACCCCTTTGTTCCCCTCGCTGACTGTTCCCTTCAGTTTGCTCAGTGTAATCAAATTAAATCACATTTTTAATGGTTCATTTACTGGCATTTAGAGCAGCTCCACATGTGGAACTGCTCAGACCAGCCTTCCCAGCTGGGAATTATGGCTAATAAGGCCATTAGAAAAACTTTCTGTCCGGTCTATGAAATGATTTTCAGCACAATTAAAAACCCCCAGAACAGGGTGGGGTGAAGCTCTCGCTGCCCAGACTGGCGCAGGAGGCCATGGGGATGGTGAGGTAGCTCTTTCCATGGGATCAGAACCCACCCAACCCTACAGGGTGGTGTTTGGGAGGGCTGAGGGTGTGGGGTGAGCCCCCAGCCCCTGCACTCACCCACAACATCCAGCTGGTAGGTGTGGTTGATGCTGCCATACTTGTTCTCCACGATGCACGTGTAGTTGCCCTTATCAGATGGCACCACCGAGTCCATGATGATGCTCCAGGTGGCCTGGCGGACCTGGGGGGGACAGAGCCAGTTATGTGCAGCCTGCAGAACTCCAGACCTGCTCATGTTCAACCCCTGGTCCAGGACATCAATCTCCCTTTGGGGTCACCTTTGTTGTTCCCTACAGAGGGGCTGTGAGTGCTGCCAGCTGTCCCAGGAGGGACAGGAGGCACAGAGCCAGCCCTGGCCACACAGAGCCAGCTGTGCTGACCAGATGTTGTCCATGGGTTGGTGGGGACACCCTCCCTGGTGTGTGCAGGGAACAGAGCAGCTTTGTTCCTCCTGCAGGAGCTGCTTCCCTGGCTGCTCCTGGGGGTCAGACCCTGCTCCCCATGGCCAGTGGGGTCTGAGGTGGGCAGTGGGCACCTGTAGCTGCACCCAGGGTACTCTGTGGGTGCTGCTGACCCAGTGACGTCCTCTGGAGGAGCCTCAGTGGCTCTGCTGGGCACTGCCCAGGTCCCTCTGGCCACGGGGCTCTCCAAATTCCAGCCCTGTCCCTGCCAGCTCCAGCTGTGGCTCCTCATGGCAAACCCTCCCTGAGCCCGGCTGGAAACTGGGTTATTTCCACTGGTTATTTCAGCCCTGTTGGCACTGTGCTGTCACCAGCCACGTCCTGCCTGAGCCTGTGTCCCTGCAGGCCACCCTGCCCAGAGCTGGCAGCTGTGACGTGGCTGCATTCCTGCTGCTGCCCCAGGCTCCTGGCAGGAGCCCTGGCATGCAGGGCACGTCTGGAGCCGCTTGTGACACGTGGCACGTGGCCCAGGGGTGATGGGGGCTCGGGCTGCAGCTCCCAAAAACAGAGAGGTGGCAAAAAAAGGGGACAGTGATGCCTTCTGGATGGGGAAAAGGAACTTGGGGATGCTGGTCTGGAGTTGTGAGAGGGGGAAAGCCAAGCTGCCATCCCAGCCTGGCACTGCTGTGGGTGGTGGGGAAGCAGAACTGAGCTCCTGCCCAGCTCAGGGAGCCCCAGAGATGTGCTGGAGCACCCCCACTGTCACAGAAAAATGAAAAATTTAATGAAAATTTTATGAAAAATCCTTTCCTTAGGATTTTTTTTTCTCCTGACAAGCTGAGAGGCCTCAGGAACAAAATGTAAACATTGATTATCTGCTGCTGTGGAATGCAACAGGTGCATCTGGGATTGGTCTCATGTGGTTGTTTCTAATTAATGGCCAATCACAGCCCAGCCGTGTCAGACTCCCTGGTCAGTCACAAGATTTTATTATCACTCCTTTTAATTCCTTGCTAGCCTTCGGATGAAATCCTTTCTTCTATTATTTTAGTATAATAATTAGTTAATAAAGCTAGGTTTAATATAATAATAATATTATAATAATACAATAATATAATAATATATAATATAGTCTATTATATATTATATATAAATATGTATAACATACAGTATTATATTATATTATATTATATTATATTATATTATATTATATTATATTATATTATATTATATTATATTATACTATATTATATATATTATTATATTATATATAACATTATATTTAATGATAATAAATATATTATATTTATAGAACAAGAGATAAATATATATTATATAAATATATAATATATATATTTATATGATAATATATAAAAAGAGTATAATGATAATAATAATATTATAATAATTACATTTAATATAATATATATCATAAAATAATAAATCAACCCTTCTGAAACACGGAGGGAGTTCAGATCTCTCATTTCCCTGCCCCAGGAGCCCCCAGCCCTGCATTCCCCCCTCCCCAGCCATACCTTGTACCCCCCAATGCGATGGTCAGGTTTGAACTCTTTGCCGTTCTTCAGCCAGCGCAGGGTGGGGTTGGGGGTCCCGCTGGAGGGACATTTGAATTTCACTGTTTTGGCAGCAGGGACAGCGTGGAGCTTCTTCTCCATCTTCTCAGGGTAGGTCCAGTAGGGAGCAATGGCCTCTGGGGAGCAGAGGGAGGGCTCAGCAGGGCCAAACCCAGCAGCCTCCTGCTCCTGAGGCACCCAAGGATGCCCAGAGCAGGAATCAGGAGAGATGCCAGCAGCCAAGGCCAGCAGGGAGGGGAACTCAAAATGTTGCATATTTTTTAAATAGGCTAAATTTTTTAAATCCATATCTTAATAGGTCTTACAATACCGGAATTATTTCTTTGCTTGCAGGTTTTTACGTGGAAAAATATCTTAGCTTTTCACACTAATAAAGACATGGTTTTGTCCAAGCAATGAAAGTTTGATAATTTCTTGTTTTGGAGCTCTGGGGCATCACCCAGAGACACAGGAGCCCTTTCCCTGTGGGGTGGATGCTCAGCTAAAGCAGGGAAGGGAATTCAATACATTGCATATTTTTTTAATAGGCTCAATTTTTTAAATCCATATCTTAATAGGTCTTATGATATCAGGCTGATTTTTTTTGTTTGCAGATTTTGATGTGGAAAAATATTTTAGCTTTTCAGACTAATAAAGGCTATTTCTTGTTTTGGAGCTCTGGGGCATTACCCAGAGACACAGCAGCCCTTTCCCTGTGGGGTGGACGCTCAGCTAAAGCAAGGAGGGGAATTCAATACATT
This sequence comes from Ammospiza caudacuta, assembly GCF_027887145.1. Classification (NCBI taxonomy): domain Eukaryota; kingdom Metazoa; phylum Chordata; class Aves; order Passeriformes; family Passerellidae; genus Ammospiza; species Ammospiza caudacuta. Next base: position 5,674,099 of record NC_080618.1, read on the forward strand.
GCATATTTTTAAAATAGGCTCAATTTTTAAAATCCATATCTTAATAGGTCTTACAATATCAGAATGATTTCTTTGTTTGCAGGTTTTCACGTGGGAAAATATTTTAGCTTTTTTGGACTAATTTTGCCTAAGCAATGCAATTTTGATAATTTCTTGTTTTGGAGCTCTGGGGCATCACCCAGAGACACAGGAGCCCTTTCCCTGTGGGGTGGATGCTCAGCTGCACCAGCAGTGACCCCAACCCAGCCCTGCTCTCCCCACCATGCCCTCGACAATGCCAGGTGCCCAGGGCTGCTTTCCCCACCCCTGGGTGATGCCCATTTGTGCCCAGGCTCCCCTGCCTGCCCACAGGGCAGTGCCAGCTCGCACGTACGGTTGGGTTTGGTGTTATCAGCCTCCTTCTCCTCCGATGAGGAATCATCTTCATCATCATCATCCTCTGCAGAGGGGAGGGCGTCTGCAAGAGAGGGAACGGCCCTGATGAGTGCCTGGGTGTGTGAGGGGAGCTTTGGATAGAGCACAAAGGGTGGGTGGGTGGTGAGGGCTGTGCCCGGTGGTGCTGGTGCCCAACAGGGGCACAGGGATCCACAGAAATCCCACAGAATCCCCACCATCCCAGTGCCTGCAGCCATCCCGAAGAGATTTGCTGTCAGAGGCGACTTTGCAGCTCCTCATTCCACATTTGGTGCCACCAACATCCACCAAGACCTGTGAGCACAGACACGTCCCCACCTGGAGCATTCCTCCCTCTCCAGCCTCACACGCCATCAACAGCACTGCAGAGCAGTCCCACACAACCCGTGCCCCTTTTTGGGTGGTCCTGCAGCATCCAACCCTTCAGATAAACATGAGATGATTTCTGGTGCTCCTCCCCGCCCTGCAGTGGCTCTGGAGCCCCCAACCCTTCAGATAAATGTGAGATGATTTCTCGCTGCTCCTCCTTGCCCTGCAGTGGCTCTGGGGTGACTCCGCAGCCCCCAACCCTTCAGATAAATATGAGATGATTTCTGATTTCTGACTGCTTCTCCCTACCCTGCAGTGGCTCTGGAGCCCCCAACCCTTCAGATAAACATGAGATGATTTCTGGATGCTCCTCCCTGCCCTGCCCTGCCCCTGGTTCTGGGGCAGCCCCGCAGCCCCCTCAGATAAACATGAGATAATTTCTGGCTGGAAACTCTCCTGGGCACCCGCAAGGTGCAAGTCAGCCCTGAACTCACTGTGTGTGACCAGTGTGTGTGCAGGGACCTGCAGGGGTGTGCAGTGGAGTGCAGGGACCTGCAGGGATGTGGAGAACTGTGCAGAACTGTGCAGAAGTGTACAGAAATGAGCAGGAACCTGCAGAGGAGTGCAGGGACCTGCAGGGGTGTGGAGAAATGTGCAGAAGTGTACAGAAATGTGCAGGGACCTGCAGAGGAGTGCAGGGACCTGCAGGGGTGTGGAGAAATGTGCAGAAGTGTGCAGAGGTGTGCAGAAATGTGCAGGAGCCTGCGGAAGAGTGCAGGGACCTGCAGGGGTGTGCAGAAGTGTACAGAAATGTGCAGGGACCTGTAGAGGAGTGCAGGGACCTGCAGGGGTGTGCAGAAGTGCACAGAAATGTGCAGGGACCTGTAGAGGAGTGCAGGGACCTGCAGGGGTGTGCAGAAATGTGCAGGGACCTGTAGAGGAGTGCAGGGACCTGCAGGGGTGTGGAGAAATGTGCAGAAGTGTGCAGAAATGTGCAGGGACCTGCAGAGACCTGCAGAAGTGTGCAGAACTGTGCAGAAGTGTGCAGAAACGTTCAGGGACCTGCAGAGACCTGCAGAAGTGTGCAGAAACGTTCAGGAACCCGCAGAGGAATGCAGGGACCTGCAGGGGTGTGCGGAGACGTGCACAAACGCGCAGAACCGTGCAGAGGCTGCCTCCTCCTCCTCGCTCCACAGCCCGGCCCCGTGGCTGCCCCGGCCCTGCTACGAACCTGAGACGTTGACGGAGAAGAAGGTGGTGTCGCTCCCCGAGGGGCTGTTGGTCATGCAGGCATAGAGCCCCGAGTCCTCGGGCACCACGTCCCTGACCTCTACCTCGTCGCCGGTGATGCGCGTGCGGTTGTTCTCGGCCAGCTGCACGCCGTCCCTCACCCAGTTGATGCTCTGCACGTCGTCCCGCAGCCGGCAGCGCAGCTGGAGCAGCTCGCCGGGGTGGGCTGAGTACGACTCCACCTCCATTTTGGCTTTGGGCACAGCTGGAGGGGTCAGGGGAGAGGAGGGGAGAGAAAAAAAAAAAAAAAAGGAGAAAAGGGATAGAGGCTGAAGGAAAACCATGCTGCTGTTGCTGCTGCTGCTGCTGCGGCCTGGTTAATGAGGCAACATGCACTGCTGGGATGCTTCCACTGCTGGGATATTCCAGTTGCTGGGATGCTCCCACTGCTGGGACATTCCCACTGCAGGGACATTCTCATTGCTGGGATGCTCCCACTGCAGGGATGCTCCCACTGCTGGGATATTCCCACTGCTGGGATATTTCAACTGCAGGGACATTCCCACTGCTAGGATGCAGATATTCCTGACATATTCCCACTGCTGGGATATTCCCACTGCAGGGACATTCTCATTGCTGGGATGCTCCCACTGCAGGGATGCTCCCACTGCTGGGATGCAGATATTCCTGAGATATTCCCATTGCTGGGATGCTCCCACTGCTGGGACATTCTCAGTGCTGGGACATTCTCAGTGCTGGGACGCTCCCACTGCTGGGATATTTCAACTGCAGGGACATTCCCACTGCTAGGATGCAGATATTCCTGACATATTCCCACTGCTGGGATATTCCCACTGCTGGGATGCTCCCACTGCTGGGATGCAGATATTCCTGACATATTCCCACTGCAGGAATGCTCCCACTGCTGAAATGCAGATATTTTTGAGATATTCTCCCTGCTGAGACATTCCCATTGCAGAGACATTCCCACTGCTGGGACATTCCCACTGCTGGGACATTCCCACTGCTGGGACATTTCCCACTGATGGGACATTCTCATTACTGGGACGTTCCCACTGCTGGGACATTCCCATTGTTGGGATGCAGATATTCCTGAGATATTCCCACTGCTGGGACATTCCCACTCCTGGGATGCTCCTACTCCTGGGATGCAGATATTCCTGAGATATTCTCACTGCTGGAATATTCCCATTGCTGTGATGCTCCCACTGCTGGGACATTCTCACTGCTGGGATATTCCCATTGCTGGGATATTCTCATTGCTGGGACATTCCCACAGCTGGGACATCCCCTCTGGGGCACTGGGACCCCAGCACTCAGGGATGGAGCCCATGGCAGCAGCAGAGCAGAGCAGAGGCTGAGAGCTCCCCAAGCAGCACCAAGTGCTCCCCTCTGCAGCAGGACACAAAGCCCTCACCCTCTTCAGCCCTTATGGAGCCTGACAGGGCAGGGCATCCCCAACAGGGGAGAAACAGGCAGCAGTGACACCTCAGTGCTGCTGTCTGGCAGGATCCAGCCTCAGAAGGATCCCGAACCCCTGCATGGCTCTGCCACCTCCTCGCAGGGCTCTCACCATCCCCAGCACCACAAGCAGGCAGCAAAGCAGGCCAGGGTCCCCCAGGGTCCCCATGGCACCAGGAGCCCCAGCCTGGTTAGAGCAGGGCACTGCAGGGGTGACAGGGCAGCAGAGCAGGCAGGGAGGGAGGGGACAGGGCAGCCCAGGCAGCTCTGGCCACGAGTGCCCATCCACAGCATCCAGGAGGGGAGCGGCACAAAGATCCTTTCTCTCCATCCTGCTGTGACATGGTCTCATCTCTCCCAGCCCTGAAATGTGCAGGGCTCTGTCCTCAAGTCCTGCTTTCCATGGTGGGGGGTGCACGAGCAGCTCTCCTGGCCCCAGCCTTGGGGAAGGTGCTGCCTTCCAAATCACCTCTTCAAATTCCACAGCCCATGGAAGGGTCCAGGCTGCTCCAGATCTGCAGAGGCTCCCAGTGATGATGATGATGATGATGATGAGGGTGGATGCAGTGTGATCATCATCCTAGACTGAGCTCTACAGGCACAGTTCCAGAGCCCAACTCTTCAGGAACCCCTTGATTTCTGCCTCCTCCTCCTCAATAATGTGTCTGGTTGTTCTTGGATGCCATGGGATGCTGTGGCAGCTGCAGATGTTCCTCTCAGGGGCTGGAAATTCCCAATGCAGACAACAGAACCAGCCAGGAGATGCTCAAATTCCACTCCCCATGGAATGGTCCAGGCTGCGACAGCTCTGCAGAGGCTCCCTGTGATGATGATGATGAGGGTGGATGCAGTGTGATCACCATCCTAAACTGAACTCTACAAGATTGCTGGGCACAGCTCTTCAGGCACCCCTTCACCTCTGCTTCCTCCTCAATGTGTGTCTGCTTGTTCTTGGATGCCATGGGATGCTGTGGCAGCTGCAGATGTTCCTCTCAGGGGCTGGAAATTCCCAATGCAGACAACAGAACCAGCCAGGAGATGCTCAAATTCCACTCCCCATGGAATGGTCCAGGCTGCGACAGCTCTGCAGAGGCTCCCTGTGATGATGATGAGGGTGGATGCAGTGTGATCATTATCCTAAACTGAGCTCTACAAGGTTGCTGGGCACAGCTCTTCAGGCACTCCTTCACCTCTGCCTCCTCTTCCTCAATAATGTGGTCTGGTTGTTTTGGATGCCATGGGATGCTGTGGGAGCTGCAGATGTTCCTCTCAGGGGCTGGAAAATCCCAATGCAGACAGCAGAACCAGCCAGGAGATGTTCAAGCTTCACCCAGGATTTCTGAGTGCCCAGTGAACCAGAACACAAACACCTCTGCTCCCTGCTCTGCCCCCTGAGCAGCACAGAGCAGCTCAGCCTGGGCCAGAGCTGCAGAGTGGCACAGGGCTCGCTCCTCCCTGCACCTCCCCGCTCCCAACAGCCACTCTGAGCAGCCAAAAATGAAACCCTGGCTCTCCAGAGCTCTGCTTCACCGCACCGTGACCTGCACTTCACTTCCTGGCCGCTTTTCTTTGCCTTGGACCGATGAGAAGCTTCATGGGAAAAACATCCATGAGCAGCTCCAGAGCTTCTCCTCTTCCTTTTGCTCAGCACTTGAAGGAAAACAGTGGGATGGGGTGGAATTCCTTTGCTCAGTTGCTGTTATACCAATCCAGGGCTCCAGTTCATCCGTGAGAGGTTACAAAACATTTTCATGTGGAAGGTGGGGAAGAGTCTTGCTTTGCAATCCTGTTTTCCCCTGATTTTTCCCCACAGGACAGGCACTTCTCACAGCTGATTTGTGTTTCAAGTGACCCATCACAGGCATCTCCAAAGGCTCCCAAAGCAGCAGTGACACCCCCTGAACCCCAGGGCCGGGTAACACCACATCCTCCTGCCCATCCCTCCTCACACAGAGCAACAAACAGCCATGAACACCCAAACCAGCCTGAGCCCAGTGCTGCAGCCACATCTGCTCTCATCTGCCCCTTCCAGGCATCAGCAGCTCCCCTGTGGAACAGAACAGCCCTGCTGTGGTCGCTCCTCACAGCCTTGAGCTCCACCTGCACCCCAAACTGCACCTGGGCAATGTGCAGAGGGGTCCTGGGCATGGAGAAGGCCTTTGGAGGAGGGGAGATGTTGTGGTGTGGTTTTATTCCTTGTAATAGTTTTGGTTTTGTATCCCAGATTGTGTCCCCTCCCTTTACCTGTGTAATCCCTTTCCTTTGCTGAGATCACCCCCAAATCCCCACCAAGTTTTGGGAGACCCCAGCCTGACGCCAGGGCTTGAGGAAGCAGCACTGCAGGTTCAGGAGGGTCCCTTGCAATGGCCACAGGTGCCTGGGTGTGCTGTGTGAGTGCCACTGCTCCTCCAGACCCCTCTGAAAGCTTCAGCCCCACTGGTTTGGATCAGCAGCATGGCTGGGGCACGGAGGTGTGAGGGGATGGAGGGAGAGGGGAGAGGAGGGCACGGTGGGGTGTGCCCTTGGTCACCCATGGCATAAGAGAGGACACAATGGGGTGTGCCCTTGGTCACTCATGGCATAAGAGAGGACACAATGGGGTGTGCCCTTGGTCACCCACAGCACGAGAGGGGATGCAGGGACAGGGACATGGGGCAGAGACATGGGGCAGAGACAGGGAACATGAGGCAGGGACATGAAGCAGGGACATGGGACAGGGGTTAGGGACAGGGACATGGGGCAGCCCTGGGACATGGGACAGGGAAAGGGGACATGGGGCAGGGACAGGGACATGGGGCAGCCCTGGGACACAGGGCAGGGACAGGGGGCAAGGACAGGAACATGGGGCAGGTACAGGGACATGAAACAGGGACATGGGGCAGGGACACGAACACGGGGCAGGGACATGGGGCAGGTACAGGAACATGAAACAGGGACATGGGGCAGGGACACGAACACGGGGCAGGGACATGGGGCAGGTACAGGAACATGAAACAGGTACATGGGGCAGAGACAGGGATATGAAGCAGGGACATGGGGCAGCGACAGGGGGCATGGGACAGGGACATGAGGCAGCCCTGGGACACAGGGCAGGGACAGGGGGCAAGGACAGGAACATGGGGCAGGGACATGGGGCAGGGACAGGGACATGTACAGGGGACATGGGGCAGCGACAGAGACACGGGGCAGGGACAGGGACATGAAGCAGGGACATGGGGCAGCGACAGAGACACGGGGCAGGGACACGGGGCAGGGACAGGGACATGAAGCAGGGACATGGGGCAGCCCCACGTTCACAAGCTGCTCTCACCGTGCCCCCTCTCTCCGTGCTGCCCCCCAGGCTGGGCACACAGCCCACAGTGCACCCTGCAAGCCCAGCCAGCCCCGGGCTGTGCCGGCCATGGGATGGTGACGGTGGTGGCAATAAAGGGGCCAACAAAGCGGCGCGGGGACAATGCGGGCGGGGGGCGCGGAGCCGCAGGCGCCGGTTGCCCTGGAGACCCCAGCGGGGCTTTCCGAAGGTATTTCCTGAAGAGAAAGCACACACATGCCCGGCAGCCCCACTAATCCCAACAGGAAGCGCTCACCGGGTCCTGGGGATTGGCTTCTTTTTGATTTAAACAGCTCCGTGTCCCCCCAGCCCGGGGGCACGGCCCGAGGTGCAGCATCCCTGCCTTGTCATAGGCATCTTCCATGAAAAATCCTTTCCATAGGAATTTTCCTCCTGAGAAGCCTCAGGAACAAAATGTAAACAATGGTTATCTGCTGCTGTGGAATGCAACAGGTAGATCTGTGATTGGTCTCATAGAATTATTTCTAATTAATGGCCAATCACAGTCAGCTGGTTCAGACTCTGTCCGAGACACAAGCCTTTGTTATCATTCTTTCTTTTTCTATTCTTAGCTAGCCTTCTGATGAAATCCTTTCTTCTATTCTTTTAGTATAGTTTTAATATAATATATATAATAAAATAATAAATCAAGCCTTCTAAAACATGGAGTCAGACCGTCGTCTCTTCCCTCATCCCAGATCCCTGTGAACACAGTCACATATCCTTTTCTTTTAATATAATATATATAATAAAATAATAAATCAGCCTTCTGAAACATGGAGTTAGGCCCTCGTCTCTTCCCTCATCCCCAGACCCCTGTGAACACGGTTCCACTGCGTATCCCTGAATCCAGGGCAAGGCTGCAGCAGGGAGATGCCACCAGATGGGCAGCACAAGGCACACGTGGCTCTCAGAGTGCTCAGGGCACCCCCAGCTCCTCCTGTCCACGTCCCTCCGCAGGGACAGGGGATTTATGTCCTGCTCCAGGCTCTGCCTGCACCGCAAATGAAGCAGCACTTAATTAACAGGCGCCTTGGGAGCTTGCAGAGCCGTCAGGATAAACCCACCCCTTTCCCCCCTTTCCCTGCCCTGGAGGCAGCAGCTTGGGGCACAGACACCTCTCCATCATCACCCCTGGGCATGGCACACATGGGGGGCACAAGAGAACCCCCCAAATCGCAGTTTTGGGCTGGCTTTGCCTGGCTCTATCTCAATGCTGGAACTGAGCGCCCATTCCTGTGCCCACCTCCCTCCTGCACAGCCCCAGGCGGGGGGTCCACACTCAGGGACCCCCCCCTGCTCCCCACAGCCCAGGCTCTGGGTCTTTCCCAAAGACTCTTATGTATTTTTTTTGCTCCTCAATTAAGGGCTGGAGTGACAGCATCCGAGTGGAAAGGCGGGAGGAGGGAACAATGCAGGCTGGGAGGGGACGGGGTGTGATGCCCTGGAGGGCACAGCAGTGATGCCCTGGAGGGAACAGCCCTGATGCCCTGGAGGGCACCGCCCTGGCAATGGGGTCTGGGGGTGCTGCTGGCCCCCCCGAGCTCTGGGAACAGCCCTGGGCTGCTGCCATCAACAGCAGAAGAAGAGCAGGAGGCTGCAGGCTTGGCAGGGAATGCCTGGGCTGCTCGTGGGGCTCCAAATGGGATCCCCCGGGCACTGGGTGGGAGACACCTGGAGCTGCAAGAACAAGGAGAGGGTGGGCAGCAGGGAAATGGGGAGGGGGGCAGAGGGTCCGCAGTGCCCTGGGGAGCAGAGGGGACAACCCAAAGACCCTCGTGGGCTGAGCCTGACCCAACTGTTGGCTTCTACAGGGTGCAAAGCAAGACCCCCTGGAGGAGCTGGGGACAACAAAGCCCCGGGAGCCAGAGCCCCTGCTGGTCCCACAGATGGCCAGGGGGGGTTAAGCCTGTGGCCAGCTGGGCAGCAGCAGCCCTGGGAAATGGGAAATGGGGCAGCCCTCAGCCCCTGCCCCACGGGGAGGGGGCTGCAGCCCAATCCCCTGTGCTTTGGAGTGCCAACACACCCCTATAGGGGAGGGTTTGGGGTGCTCTGTGACCCAAGGCAGGACCCCCTGCCCCAGCACAATCTGCTGCACCCCTTATGAGGAGATGCCTGAGCAGCAGCTGGGACAATGGCAGACAAGGAGAGAGGGGGAAAAAAACCCTTGGCAATTTTCTGCAGGTTTCTATTTAACCTGGAGACAAAGAGCGGCTTTGTGCGAGGGAGGGACGGAGGCTGCGCATGGAAATTTCTTGGCTTTTCCCCTTCACCGGGGTTTTTTCACCACTCCAAATTTAGGTAACTATAAAAACGCACTAAATGCCTGTTAATGTTTTATTTGCTGCAGGTTTTTTGGTGCTGGGAGCTCCCAAACTCCCTCTCACAGCACGGGGAAGGGGTGGGCAGAGCTGAGCCCCCCTCCACGTGAGGCACGGGGCTGGCTGGCCGCGGGGGATTACTCCTCCCTGAGAAGGGAGCTTAGCTGCCTCAGAACCAGGAGTAAACTGAAACCCCATAAACATGCAGAACAAAGTCCTGGAAAGCTGCAGCCTCCAGCACCGAGCAGGGCCATGGGGGATGCTCCTGAGCGCCATGGGGAAGCACAGACACCATGTCCCCCAGCATCCACACCTCTAGGGACCCCAAAACCTCTGAGGTGGGGTCAGAGCCTGCCCCTGAAGGGTGCTGGTGGCTGCAGGTCCTGGCCCAGCGCTGGCTCTTCCCATCCCACACGTCCTGCTGGGAACATTCTGTTCCCACCAGCCGGCTCCCGAGCCAAGGGACGGATCCTGCCCCAGCCGGGCTCCTGCTGTGGCACTAATTGGGCTGCCCTGGTGAGAACCGTGTCGGGAAATGTTTCCAGAGGTTATTGTTAGCCCTGGCATGAGGCTGGCAAGGAACCAGCTCCCTCCTCTCCAGCCTCTCCTCCTCCTCCTCCACTGCCACCGCCAAACCCTCCAGGGCTCCTCACGCACCCCTGTGCTTCATCAGCCTGAACACCCCAAGCCTTTTCTCAGTGGGGCTGCAGGTGGTGCTCTGCTGGCAGCACAGAGCCATCCTTGCCCCAAACACTGCCAGGAAACCTCTTCCAGGAAGAGCAATCTCCCGAGAAAAACATGTTTACCACTGTCAACCGCATTGTTTACAGATGCGGGGAGCAGGCAGGCCAGTGGAAAAATCTCAGCAATGGTGCCTGGCAGTGAAGCTCTGCCCGGGCTCCTCTCTGGAGCTGCAGCTCCCCGGGGACCGTGCCTGGCTCTGGGGTGTCACCTCGCAGGGAGTGACCTGGCACCAGGTCCAGTCAGAGGTACCAACCCTGGCATCACCCAGCATCTCCCATGGGGCTGGGGCAGCTGCAGAGGGGGCACTTGTTGGCTGCCAGCTCCCACCCTGAGCCCTGAGGGGACCCTGGGGCACCTCACAGCGCTGTCCCCATGCTGGCCACACCAGCAATCTGCCTCCCAGGGTTCTGCTGGGGGGAAGGGGGAATGAGTATTAAAAAGCAGAGCAGTGCCCACAGAGCAGACATTCTTGGGTAATTAGAACCAAAAGGAGCGAGTCGAGGTCCCGCTGCCGGCTCTGGTTATTCTCTGCCTCGCCGCGGCTCCGAGGCGCCGGAGCGGGGCTCTCTGCCAGGGCTGGCTCTGCCCAGGGACAGGAGACCCCTTTGGCCCTTCCCTGAGCCTTGGGGTGCCCCACACTCTGCTGGAGCAGAGATTTGGACTGCACAAATCAGCTTTGAGCCCCCACCTTGGGCATTTCCAGCTGGGAGCAACACCAGAGGGTTTCTGTGGGTGCACTCATCCCTAGCACTGCCAGCTGGCAAAAACTCAACCCAAGGTTCTGCCCAGGGCCAGGCGACCCCCTTGGCCCATCCTTGAGCTTTGGGGTGCCCCACACTCTGCTGGAGCAGAGATTTGGACTGCACAAATCAGCCAGCCCCAGCTTTGAGCCCCCACCTTGGGCATTTCCAGCTGGGAGCAATCCCGGAGCATCCCGAGGGTTTCTGTGGGGTACATTCACCCCTAGCACTGCCAGCTGGAAAAAGCTGAACCAGTACCTTGCACCCAAACCTTCACCCTCACTAGTGAGCCCAGGGTCACCCCAGTGGGGCCAAGAGGGTGGGAGCAGCCTCATACACACCCTGGGTCACAGATTGTCACAGGGAGTGACCCCAGCAGGGGACACAGCCCCAGGGCTCTGTGCCGTCCTCCAAACCATCAGGTCAGGGTTTGCCACAATTTTCTCCAGGTTTAAAATGTCCCCAGGCACTGCTGTGCCCACACAAACCACTTTGGGGACAACACATGCCATGTCCCCAGAGGCACCAGCTCCCGGGTGACACCACCATGGCACTGTGGATGTGCTGGTGGCCCCACAGCTGGACAGCTGCAGAGAAAAGCAGCTTGTGTGACCCACGAGGAACACAAAGGAGGGAATGGGGGCACCAGGCCATGCTCTTACCTTGCTCGGGCAGGGTGGGGGCCGGCCGGGCAGCGGAGAGCGCGGCTGCGACCAGCACAGCCCAAAGGATCAGGCACCGCCAGGTCCACATCCCACTGCTGCAGCTACTGCTCGGTGACTGGGCTCTGCAACTGCCCCTCCATGGGGGCCCTGGGGGGAGCAGGGGGGTCTCCGCAGGGCTGGCAGCCCCTACAAGCTGGGAAGGAGGAAAGCAGAGTTAGGCAGGGCCAGCTCCCCCATATCCCACCATCCATCCAGCGCTTGCGATGTTCCTCCCGCATCCAGCGCAGACAGCAGGATGTCTCTGCACCAAGGGACATCCTCGATCAAGGGACATCCTCAGACTGCAGTGGCAGGTCCCCACAGACCCCTCAGCAGCCTGACATGAGCTGGCACTGACTGGCAGGGTTATGTTTCCCCGCGTAAAAGCGCTGATGTGTCACGAGTGAAACCGCTGGCGAAGCAGAACCGAGCGCAGCAAGATTTCCCAGAATGGTGAGAGAAACATTAACGACACTTAAAGAAAGGGAGATTCCTGCTCTCCTCCTCCTGCACTTTGTCAGGTGTTGCTGAGCCACGGCTTCACTGAGGGAAATCCCTTACCCAGAGCAAAATTTCATGCTGTCTGTGCTGCGCCACCCGTAGCAAAGCAGCTCTCACTGCAAACTCCAGCCCCTGCCATTCCCTATAGGATCCATAGGGCACACAGCAGCCACCCCTTGGAGAGGCCTTCCTGGAGCCACAGGGTCAGCCAGCTGCAGCCCATCTCCTTCCACCAACAGCTGTTTTTGAAGTGGCTCTGTGGGGAGAAATCCCCCGGCATCCAGGGCCAACTCTGCAACTCGCTCTCGTCCCTGCCAGCTCTCACGCTCAGGTCCCCATCCCTTTCCAGGCCAGCTCCAGAGCTGGGTTCTGGCACAGCTGGGAGGCTCGGGGTGCTGTGGGGGCGTGCCCTGCATGGCCCTCATTCCTCCTTCCCTCTGACCATCCCTGCCAGCAGCACGGAGCTCTTCCAAGACACGTTCCAGGGGACGCCGGAGCCCGAACCCGGCCGCCCCCGGCCAACTGCTCCGAGCCTGGCGGATGGGATGGGAAGGAGCCCCTGTGCTCCACCCCCGCGCCACATCTGCACCTCGGCAGCAGCCTGGGATGAGGTCCCGAGGCTGGCCATGGCTGATGGTCCCGCTGGGCTCTGTGAGGAGATCCTGCCCAGCCATTGCTCAACGTGCACGGCCCCGGCCAGGGCGCCGCTGCCAGCGGTGGCTGTCTCTCTCTCTGGGACAATTACAAGGACAGGACAGGATACCATGCCACAAACCCTTCCCCATGGCACCTCCTGGGGCACAGCTGTGCCTCCAGGCCCCTCGGCCCCTGCTGAACACCCCAAGCTCACCCGTGCTGCCGTGTGCTGCGCCGTCCCCGACCTGCTGCGGGAACAGGCGTCAGGCTGAAGTACACACTGTTAAAAACAGTGAGTAATAATCATAGTGAGTAATAAACTGCTACTCATCCTCCCCACGCACTCGCTCCATGGAGCTCTACCTCTCCTGCTCCAGTGTGAGATCTTGCGCTCCCTGAGCCTGGCTTTTCCTCAACGATGGGCTGAGCAGCCACGACTCCCAGAGATCCTCCAAAAAGCCTCTGCACCCAAAGGAAACCCAGCTGGGGTGTAGCTGTGGGGGCTCCAGCTGCCTCCTTCATGCCCAACAGCTCTGGCTGGCACAGGAGTATTTGGGACCCAAATTATTGACACAAGGAGCCGGGCAGGGAAAAGGGCACCCAGCAAACACCGGCGTTATCTCCAACACCAGCGCTCCCAGGCACCAGGTAGTGCTTGGAAATAGTTATTGAATGTTCAGGATTTATCAGGGTTTGGAAAGGGGAGGCGGAATTCTTTCAGGGAGGAGGTGGCGGTGGGGGGGGGGGGGGATAAAAAAAAAAGCCTTTGGTATTTCTGGAAATTATTTTCTGTCTCTCGGTGGCTTTGTTTATGGGCAGCACATGCTCCCCGGAACATGCCCTAATGCGGAGCGTCTGCGTGGGCCTCCCGAGCCGGCCCCGCGCCGAGGGGAGGGATGGAGGGATGGAGGAGAGCCCAGTGCCTCCAGTTCCTGACAAATGAGTCAGTGCTGGCTCGCGCACAGCAGAGCCCTTCTCCAGATACACCTCGGAGCGGGCGCCTTCCAGCTGATTCAGGGGCTTGACAGCGGGATATTTCCATGGCGTAGGGACGGCTCGGCAGCACGGAGCTGTGCCGTGCCTCAGAGGGTCACTGCAGGGAGGGAGGAACAGAGGGAAGGGTGCCAGCACCCAGCAAGAGCACACAGAGATGGTCGGCTTCCCAGGGCAGCGAGGGAGGGAGCAGCAGCCATGGCTTTGCTGGAGAACAGCAGGGCTGGGATTGCTCCTTCTGGACAGGTTCAGCAGCACCCGAGGGAATCTCAGTGCTCAGAGAGGCAGCACAGACCTTTTCCCCCTTCCCAAGGGAAAAGGGAACACTGGGGAACCCCAAGACACCTGCCCTTCATGACTCCTTGGTGTCCCAAGGAAGTGGGGAGAGCACTCCTACCTGTGCAAACACCAGCATGGCTCTTTTCCGTGTTTATCCAGCTTTTATATAAATCCCAACAGGAAACCATTTGCTCTGGAGGATGGCAGCTCGGGCAGGGTGGGTCTCTGGGCACCATCCCCACTCCCCGTGACCCCAGCACACTGCAATTTACTGCTGCGGGGTGGATTCAAACAACTAAAAACAGAAGCAGCTAGAGAGGAGCCAGGGCTAAGTGCCCCTCGGAGACCTGCCTCCAAAACTGCAATTACCACCAGCCATTACACCCACGGAGCTATTTCAGAGTGGTGATGGACAGCCCTGTGCCCATCCCTGCACCCTCCAGGGGCACACACTCCCTGTGTGCCAGGATAGATGTTCTCACACTGCCTCTGCACTCCAGCGTGTCCATGAGGAGTCTTGTGCAACCTGTCCCCCTGCCGTCCTCAGGGGGCTGCACTTTCACTCCTCACATCTCCCACAGCCCTGAGTCACAGGGCTGAGCTGTCCCAGGGACGTGGCACGGACTGGACTTTCCCACTTGCACAGCAGATGCACCCCGTGGCTCTGAGCTGAGTGGTTCTGAGTGGGGAAGCCCCTTGCTGTCGTGTCCATCTCTGGAATGCATCTCAGGTGCCAAACACAGGAGCAGGGTGGACAGCCAGGCTTGGAGCCCTGCAATGCTGTGATAGCTGCAGGGGAGCCCCGATCTGATCCCTGAGACTTTGCCACGGGCTCGCTGGGGCTGGGGGCTCTGCTTCCTTTCCTCTGCCTCCCTGCTGGCCTGAGGCATTCACCGCGAATGCCTTGGCACCAGTGGGTAGCACAGCAGGCAGGGAAAGCACAGGGACAGGCCAAATGCAACGGGGAGAAGAGTCTGAGCTCAGCTCCTGGGTCTGCACAGCATCAGGAGCTGGAGGTGGCACACTGTGCCCAAGCAGGCACGGTCCCTGTCCCTCAGGAGGGGAGGTGCTGACTGCCAGCAGACCACCCTGCCTGGCACGGACACCCCTCAGCTCCAAAGCACATGAAAAGAGGCTCCTTTTCCTCTGAAGCACAACAAAAGCAGCCCAAATCCAGCTGCCCTTGGGGAAGGAGGACACGCCAAAGGCACAATCTGTGGGTGGCAGGAGTGAAACCTTTCCCTTGCCCAGTGCTCCGTGCCCCCAACCTGTGGCTCAGGTCAAGAACCAAGTATTTGCTGAAATAAAAAGCAAACACAACTGCACATGGAACTGTAGGGGAAAACTGTAATGCTTAAAGCAGACACATGCTTGGAAAAATAAATATCCAACTGTGCAGCATAAAGAGCATGTTAACCCTTCCCAGCTGGCCGCCAGGACTTCAGGGCTACCAGGGGCACCTCCAGCACTGAGCTGTGGGCTGGAATGCAGTGGTGGGAGAGCCTGAGATGTGGGGCAGGAAGGACAGGGAAAGGCCCAGCCTCACCCACAGATCTCCACAAAACCATCGCAGTTCTAGAAGCATCCTCATGCTCAGGGGTCCCTCCCCACCCAAAGACTTGAGTTTCACATCTACAGAACAATTACTGGTACCCAAAAATCTATACTGGGATGGTCTCCCTGACTGCTTTGGGAGGAGACTGCACAAGGAGAGTGACACTGGGACACGATCACAGCCTGCCATCCCAGGCAGGGACAGAAACCCATTACCCAGCCTCGGAGGGAGCTGGATGGGGTCTTCACTACAGTGCACTCCTCCAAGGAAAGCCATGGGGAGGGGAAGGACACACATTTGCCGTCACGCCCAAAGGGGCAGAAAGTTGGATTTTCAGGATGCAAGGAAAGCCATCGGGAGGGGAAGGACACACATTTGCTGTCATGCCCAAAGGGGCAGAAAGTTGGATTTTCAGGATGCAAGGAAAGCCATCGGGAGGGGAAGGACACACATTTGCTGTCATGCCCAAAGGGGCAGAAAGTTGGATTTTCAGGATGCAAGGAAAGCCATCGGGAGGGGAAGGACACACATTTGCTGTCATGCCCAAAGGGGCAGAAAGTTGGATTTTCAGGACGGGATGAGCATCTGCAAGTAGCCCCTTCCAGCAGCCAGGATTTGGGGGGCTCCACCTGGGGCTGAAGACAATAGGGCTCCTGGCTCAGGTTATGTTTTTAGGTGGGTAAATAAAGAGGGAGCTGCAGCTCAGCTCTGGTACTGGTGAGGCCAGGGAAGGCACCTCGTGTGTGCAACAGCCCAGACTCAGCTCCCGCCGGCCGCCTTCACTCGTGCCTGCACCCTGCCGGGGCAGGGGCGATTTATTTTAATCCTCTCGCAGCAACACAAGGAAAAGGCAGCAGTGCATGCCAGCCAGCACAGGGATTAAGGGAGGAAGTGCTCCTGAGTGGGGAAGATGGCTGCTAGCCAGAGCAGGGGGCTGCAGGGCCCACGCTCCTGCGGCGGGGGGGCTCTGCCTGTGCTGGCATCCAGCATCCATCCTGGCACGGGTGGGGGGTCTGCCTGTGCTGGCATCCAGCATCCATCCTGGCACGGGGGGGCTCTGCCTGTGCTGGCATCCAGCATCCATCCTGGCACGGGGGGGGCTCTGCCTGTGCTGGCATCCAGCATCCATCCTGGCACGGGGGGGCTCTGCCTGTGCTGGCATCCAGCATCCATCCTGGCACGGGGGGGCTCTGCCTGTGCTGGCATCCAGCATCCATCCTGGCACCCAAATCGCCGCCTCCACCTGCCCTGGGCTCACTGAACCGCTTGGGTTCAAACATTGCCGGGCACGGAGCAGCCCCGGCCCGCCCGATCCGGGACACGGGGCAGCAAGCCGGGCACAGAGGGGACGGCGAGGCAGCCCGGCATCACCTGAACGCGGACACGCTCTGCTCCGTCCGCACACGAGGCCGTGTCTGCCGGCCCCAGAACCCGCAAAAACCACAACCAAACCGCTCTGCAGCCGATGCCCCCCGGGTGCCCAGGGCCACCGCAGGTGTCGCCTCCCCGCACTCCCGTGGGCGGACGAGCGGTTCCCGGAGCCGCCGCATCCCCGCGCTGTGCCGGGCTCCGGGAGCCCCACCGGCGTGCACACACAAAGGGAAGCACCAGCCCCGGGACGGCGTTATCCCAGCGCCTCCATTCCCGCTGCCCGCCCCGGCATCCCAAAACTAAACCACAACCAAATCCAGCTCCTTCTTCTCCATTTTTTTCCCCCCTGGAAGCCGCAAGGCTCCCGCTCAGGTACTTTTCGGGAAGAAGGGGCCAGGCGGCGGCTCGGAAAACGCCCCCCGATTCCCGCCAGGCTGCCCCGCGGCCGGGAGGGCTTTGGGGGCCGGGACGGCGGGGGCGGTTCCAGTCTCGGTTCTGCCGATCCCAAACCGCTGCCGTCCCGGGAACGGCCCCGGGGCCCCGCAAACCCCCCGGTCCCTCAATGCGGAGCCCCCCCCGTCCAGCCGCCCCGCCGGGACAACGAGGCGCACCTGGGGGGGGGGGGGGGGTTCGGTCCCGTCCCCCGCCCGAGCGCCCCGGGCACAAAGCGACGCCCGCCGTGTCCGTGCCGCCCCCCGCGGCCGTTACTCACCGGAGCCCCGGCGCGGAGCCGCCGCTCCCGGGAACAATGGAGGGGAGGGAGCCCCGGCCGGGGCGAGAGGCGCAGCCCCGCCGCCGCCGCGCTCACAGCGGCCGCCCCATGGCAGCCCCGGTGCGGCCGGGCCGGCGGAGGCGGCGGGAGGCGCTCCCGGAGCCGCTGCCGGACGCGCTCCCGAAGGCGCGGCCGCCCCGACGCCGCCGCTGCCGCTGCCCGCCCGCCGCGTCCCGCCGAGCGCCCGCCGCCGCCGAACTAAGGCGCTCCCGCACCGCCCCGCCGGCCGCCGCGGCTCCTCCTCCGCCTTCCTCCTCCTCCTCAGCGGCCTGATGGGGCTTGTAGTCACAGCCGGAGCGCCCCCCCCAACTGCAGACCCCGGGGCCATTCCGGACATGCCCGGGGTTTTGCGCCCCGAAGGCAGCGCAGGATGCTGGCCGTGATGCTCCCCTCACCTCTGCACCTTTTCCCTGTGGCTCTTGCTGGCCCCAGGGGAGCTTCAGGCCCCGCGGGTGCAGTTTGGGGTGGGGGGCCTGCCTGCACCCCCATTATCCTGTGCAATACCCGCTCTGGAGGCAGCAGGGTGAGCAGAGCTCTGGGCAGCCTGGAGCCCCCCAGCCAGCCCCTCTGCAGGGCAAGGCGGATGTTTAAAGAGTCCCAAATCAGCCCCAAGTCCTCCCAGGAGCCCTTTTACACAGGAAAACATAACCCTGCCAGTCAGTGCCAGCTGCTGAGGGGTTTGTGGAGAGCTGGTGCTGCAGCCCCTGCCCTACCCAGCTGCTTTCACCGAGGTTTGGAGCAGGAACGTGGCAGCTCTAACACAGAGCTCCCCAAAACTCTGAACAGGCACTTTTGGCTTAGTCCCAGCTGGGGCCACACTCAGCCCCCAAGCCAAAAGGCAGAGTGGGATATTATCACACCAGCGAGCTCGGCCTGAATTCTGTGCTCCCCAGCATGGAAGTTTGGGCACTCAGATGAGCTCCCCCAAAGCTGGCCTGGCTCAGGGTGGTGCAGGGCACTCAGATGAGCTCCTCTCAAACCTGGACTGGCTCAGGATGGTGCAGGGCACTCAGATGAGCTCCCCCAAAGCTGGACTGGCTCAGGGTGGTGCAGGGCACTCAGATGAGCTCCCCCAAAGCTGGACTGGCTCAGGGTGGTGCCGGACACTCAGATGAGCTCCCCCAAAGCTGGAGTGGCTCAGGGTGGTGCAGGGCACTCAGATGAGCTCCCCCAAAGCTGGCCTGGCTCAGGGTGGTGCAGGGCACTCAGATGAGCTCCCCCAAAGCTGGCCTGGCTCAGGGTGGTTCAGGGCACTCAGCCTCCATGCAGGAAGCACTGTGGGAGCAGCCACGAGTCCAAGTCAGGGCATCCTGGGATGAAGACGTCTCCAGACAGCAGGGAAAGAGCTGCCGAGGCAATGTGCAAGTGATTAAGTTATAAGAGGGAAGAGGACAGGCTGAATTAGCCCTGTCAGTCACTGGTGGTAGATTTGAACCAAATGCTGGGCATCCATCCCCAGGAGCGGCCTCCTCCTGCTTCAGGCACCCGTTCAGCTCCCCATGCCAAGACCTGCGGAACATTTCCCTTTCAGATTTGACAGATTTGTGGGCAGGGAGAAGGGGGGAAGGTAACACACCTGCTGGGATGTTCTCCCAGCAAGCTGGAGATGGGAAGTGTTTCAATGCACAACTCACACATGCGCAACTCACCCAAGGTACATTTAGGGTGCAGTCACCCCATCCCCAGCGCTGCCTTCCTCACTGCCCAGGAGCTTTGGGTAAAGGTTCCAAGGCTGCTGAGGGACCCAACCTGATGGACTTTGCTATCCATCACTCCCACTGGGCATCTGTCCCAGCCTTTTCTATGCTGGCTCCAAAACAGGGCTGCACTCATGATGGACAGCCTCTGTGGCTGCTGGTCCTTTGGCATGGTTTTCTGCATGATTTCATCAACAGGGCACAAGTTCTTGGGCCTTTATCAATAAAGGTGCTTGGAAATGGCAGAAAATGGGGAAAACCACCCCCTGCTCCCAGGAGGCTCAAGGATCTGGCTCAGCATCATGTTGGGGCTCAGCACAGAAGTGACCATGAGCTGTCACCATGTGGTGGCATGAGCTGTGCACGAGCAAGTCCTTCAGGATGGACAGGGACCCTTCAGGGTGTCACACACGGTTTCTCAGGGTGTCCTAGCTGTGTCCCTGCAGGGTGTCACACACACAGAGTCCCTCAGGATGTCACACACAGCCCTGCAGGGTGTCACACACACGTGTGCACACATGCACCCCCTCCTGCACACTCAGTGCTGCCCGCCTCCACTTGCCACCCAAGGCTACGGGGTGTCCTTCATCATCCTCCTCCTCCTCCCCATCTGCTGCCTCCACATGCCGGTTCCCAGCTGCGGCATCGGAAGCAGCAGAATCCATCCCAGCAGAGCTGAGCCCCCTCCCCAAATCCATCACAGCAGAGCTGAGCCCTCCCCAAATCCATCACAGCAGAGCTGAGCCCCCTCCCCAAATCCATCACGGGCAAAGCTGAGCCCCCTCCCCAAATCCATCACAGCAGAGCTGAGCCCCCTCCCCAAATCCATCACAGCAGAGCTGAGCCCCCTCCCCAAATCCATCACGGGCAAAGCTGAGCCCCCTCCCCAAATCCACCCCAAGCAAAGCTGAGCCCCCTCCCCAAATCCATCACGGGCAAAGCTGAGCCCTCCCCATCCCACCGGGCCGGCTCCCCCTCGTCCCCAGCGAGGTTGCAGCGGGAACCGGACTGTGAAGAGGGGGCACAGAAAGGGCTGAGCCGGCAGAGGAGAGGCCCCGCACAATAGAGCGGCTCCCCCCCTGACCTTGCCTTCCCCGTGAAAGATGTGCAGCTCGCTCTCTCCTCCTCCCCACTACAAAGGGGCTCCTTTCAGCCCCTAATTCTGCATTTAGAAAACAAAAGCAGATGCATCTAGTTTAGGTTTGGAGAGGCGGGGGGGGGGGGGGGGAGGCAAGAGCAAATGCTGAAGAACAAAGAGCTTTCCCTGACAGATCTGACTGACAAAGACTTTGTCAGCTCCGTCTCTCCCTGAAAGGGCTGGAGCCCATCAGGGTGCGGGGCTCCTGGCAGGCAGCTGCCCGGCCAGCAGAGCAGAGCAGAGCAGAGCAGAGCAGAGCTCACACACACACACACACACACACACACACACACACACGTGTGGGACGTGCCCCAGCCCCGTGGGGCTCAGCTGAGTGTGCACATGTGTGCATTCGCGCTCACAGGAACCCGGCTGGGCATGGGGATGGGGCAGGACACGCCCGCGTGTCCCCAGATGGGAGCCAGCACCAAGGGCAGGCTGTGCCCGTGTCACCCTCTGTCCTAAACTCCAGCCGTGGGGACACAGGACATCCCTCTGGCTGTGCAAGACCCCTGCCAGAAGTCTCAAACCCACAGAGCCCAAAATGCCCCTGTGGTTTTGATTATGACCCATGGAGCAATTTACCGACCTTGTATGAAGATCTGCAAGCCATGGCAAATTGAGTAGAATGATAGTGAATTTATCACAAGGTGGAAAAGTAGATTTTGGGGTTTTTAGAATGGGGTTCAGGAGGCAAGATGGAGGAATCTGGGTGTGTCCAGCCTTTCTCCTTCTTCTTCTTGGTCTCCATCTTCTGCTGTGATGGTGGCACTTTGGGATTGGTTTAGAGCAGAAGCTCACTGTCTAACACAGGTGATAGGTATTGGGAAGTAACTGTAAATATTGTACATGTAGTTTTTAGTATAAAAAGATAACACCATTCCCAGGTGCAGGCAGAAGGCCTGGACTGTCTTGCTGAGTGGACCTCAACAGGACAAGAGAAAGAATTCTACAGATAAGATACAATAAACAACCTTGAGACCAAGAAATGAAGAGCCCTGACTCCTTCTTCAAGCGCCGGGCTGGGAAAAGAGACTTTGGAACTTTTCTGGTGGTCGCTGTGAGCAGCTGAAGATCCCGACACCCAGGATGTCTTTTCCCAGGCTGCAGGGTTTGCTCTGCACCCTCCAGGTGTGTTGGCTGGCCTTGTCAAAGCACTTGCCATCATCTGGAACATGTGAGTCACAGAGAGCAGCCTGGCACCTGCCCAAGGCTGGCAGCTCAGCTCTGGCATGCAGGGATGGGCTTTGCTGGTGCCACCTCTAGGAAACCTCTAGCCCCTCTCGCTGTCCAGCCCAGAGTTTTGGACCCAAACTGCTTTTTTCCTTTTCTTGGTGTCATCTCAACACCATAACCCCCCCACCCATCCAGGCTGCTCCTCTGGGAAACACATTTTTTAGGAGCCCCTGGCTGCCCAAACTGCCCCAACATCATCTTCTTCATGGAGGAGAGGACCTGTTCCATGACCAGCAGTGCTTGGGGCACCAGAGCTGCAGTTTTAGGAGGTGATGGAGCAAGCTCAGCCAGGGAGAGCAGAACACCAATGCCACCCAGCCTTGCCTTCAAAGCACCCAGCCCAGCTGTTTTTGCCATTGCCTTGACATTCCTGTGGTATCTCATTTGAGACCCCAGCGCTGGGACCAGCCCCTCCAGCCAGGCAGGAGCTCTGCTCCCTGCAATTCTCACATGCTGAGGGGCTCATTAAGACATCACAGGATATTTTATTGTCTGCAGACAGCAGTCAAGGCAGGCAGTTCCCCAGCAGTGCTTGCAGCACGTCCCCAGACTGGTGTGTGCACCCTGGGAGGGACAGGGGAGAAGGGGCTCAGGGATGCTCAGGGCTCTGCATCCCCACTGCTGGCACAAAGACAAAGACCAGAGCTGCCAGGTGTCACAGACATCTTTTA